>NC_092012.1:5845469-6512969 GCF_042242105.1 Pempheris klunzingeri | reverse complement strand
TATTTTCAGCCACGAGCCTTCAGCAGGTCACTAAAGTCGCACTATCTGGTGTTACAATAGGAGTAGAAAGGTAAAATGGTCCAATGTTTTAAGAACTAGTTTGAACAGAGCTGAACACCCTGTGAATTCACTTCTGTTCCCTTAAAAGACAATTTAGAAAAAAAAGGTTCAAAACTGGAGCTGATTTTTGTGACTGTAATTTAATTTATTCTCTCTGAGAAGTGAAACCTCCAAATGACAAAAGAGACCAATTCAGCCAGCTTTGCTGCTCAAATCTGTGACATACAGCAAACAAACATTTGTAATAAAGCTAAATAAGTCACATTACCTTCAGCCACCTGCCACAACTCCTTCCAAACGCTCACAGGTCCCACTCAATGCTACGGTTTTATCTATTGTGTTGTACTGGAGGTGGTGTTAAGCTAAATTCGGGCTGAGAGAGAATGGAGTTAAACTGGCTCAACCAGATGGTCACAGGCATGACAAAAGTTGCACGCAAGATGACGGCTTTATGAAACTGAGTTTGTTGCAGTCACTGTAAGCCTTGTATTACGTTAGATGCTTGAGTTACAGTACAGCAGGTGTTAGACAAACACTGCGTTGTTCCCAAAGACAGAAACTGTAAAAACCACCAAAACACAACTCTTACACAGATTATTTATTTATTTAAAGAGCAAAATGCTATATTCTGAGGAATGATGGTACAATGGTATTTATCAAATTCTGCCCTCAACCCTGCTCAAATGGTCTTGACAGCATAATTGTGGTCCTTTCCTGCCAAAAAGTGCTCATGGTCCTTTCTAGCAGTCACATGATATTACTCAACAAGACGATGTCTCATTAAGATATTTTTTTTTCTGCAAAGTCTTTCCCTTTCTGGTCAAATATGGAATAAATTTTAAACTATTTTACAACAACTCACATCCACATTACCATTTATGTTTGGTCAGAAAACAAACGGAGTCAGTCCCAGCCTAAGAGAGGAAAGGCATCCATTCAGGAGGGAGGTCCCTGGAGTTTGGTCATGTGAGGAGAGAGAAGGCCTTCTGGTGCTTTGGACCTTCTCAGGTGGTTGGGGACAAAGACAGCCTCCTAACTCCTCATACTTCCTGTCAATGTGGTCGGAGACGCCAAATCAGCCCATTACTGGCCGTTTTTCACGTTGAGAATTTTCTCCTGTAAGTGAAGGACAGAAAGAGCAGAGGAGTCAACATACAAAGTCACTCTATACTGGCTGCAAGGAAGCGGTATATGTGTGACAGTAGAGCAGAGTGCACGCATAGAAACATATACATCTGCCAAAAATAAAAGACAAAGAAAATCCTCTCACTTTGATCATCGTCTCCAACTTGATGGCGTCAGCTGCGAACTTGCGGATGCCGTCAGACAGTTTCTCTACGGCCATGCGGTCCTCATTGTGGTCCCAGCGGAAAGCCTTTTCATCCAGGTGGATCTTCTCCAGATCACAGGCCTTGGCTGCAAAATCAAACCATCAAAGTCAAGGTGGGAACAAGTGAAAGATTTTGTTTTTGTTTTCCACAAAGCAAAACATTTTTTAGATCCACCTAGATTTTGCCCTGTCTTGTCCGGAAATCCTTGTTTACAATAAAGGGCACTTCTTGCAATGTTCAGGAAATACCTTCAGTAATAAAGAATGAAAAGAAAATGGAGGCGGGCAAACATAAAATTGATTGTGTGTCAGAGTGTATTTTTAAATCTGAGCTTGTGTTTATGATCTTTTAACCCAATTTTCACCTTTATGTCCCTGAATTAATAACAACATTACGATCTTATTTCCTCAAGAACAAAAACAACAACTGTTAAAATGTGATAGCAGCCACACAAAACCTTTAACTTGTTGCCTCTGTAGGGCTAAATGGTTTTAAATATAACCAATGATTTAAATGCGAAGAAATATCTGCTCTCTTGAGGACAAAACACTTCAAAACCAAAGCTATGATTCTTCTTGACACAGGAATGAAGCGTGTAAGGAACATTTCAATAACAGGTGTCATTCGAACATTGTTTATATCACGACAAGCTGCAGAACAGCCAGTACAAAGAGGGTGTGGTGACTGTTTCCTAATTAAGTGAAAATATTTATTCATTCAAATCTGACGAGGAGTCTAACTGCAGGAATTAAATTTCTTCCTTCCCTGAAATTGATAGAAATAAAACAGTTAACAGTTAATGATTAGCAGATGATGAGCAGAAAGGCAGCTTTTGGATCACAGTACCGTACCTTTCTCCACACTGAGCATCTCTGTGACGGGGCTGTGGTCCTGGCTGAGCTCTGCAAGCAGCCCGGTGCTGATGGTGAGCAGGTCACAGCCTGCCAGGGCTTTCACTTGACCCGTGTTTCTGAAGGAGGCGCCCATCACCACGGTGCTGTAGCCAAACTTCTTGTAGTAGTTGTAAATCTTGGTCACGCTCAGCACACCTAAGGGGGGGTGAAGAGGAATGAATGAATGAATGCACACCATCTCAAGCAAGTTTTCAGCGGCTTTGAACCGATTCTGTTGCCCAGTGACATTTTTTAGAAGACTAAAAGTTTTAGATATTCTCTATGCAAGGCTTGTGAATGAGGGTATGCATGTATGGGACATTACGCCACGACCAACTCCCCCTTATGACTTCTTTCCACACAACTTTTCATAGTTTCATAAAACTGACCTGGGTCTTCGTGTGGCTCGTAGCTTTTGCGGTCTGTATTCTCCTTGTACCAGTCGAAGATACGTCCAACGAAGGGCGATATAAGTGTTACATTTGCCTCTGCACAGGCCACAGCCTGAGCGAAAGAGAACAGCAGGGTCATGTTGCAGTGAACGCCGTGCTTCTCCTCAAGCTCCCTGTACAAACATAAATATATTTTATTAAAAACTTTTTTTTTTTTTAAATTCACAAACAGTAAGAAGTCATAACTTGACTTGTGGTTTTCCTCTGCTTCACATTTCAACTAGAATCTCCTCAAAGATGGGAAGACAAGCCACAGAATATTAGAATATGACACATTATGGTTTTTTGAGATAACGCTTAATACTTTTGGGAATACATTATTATTATTATTGTGTTTTAATGCCTACATCACAGATAATAACACCAACACACTGAAGAAACCCCATCAGCATTATGAATTGCTAAGAACAATTCAGACCCAACACACTTACACAAACTAGCGAAAACAAATACCGACCTACCTGCACACAGTGCATTACAAACTTACTTGCCAGCCTGGATTCCCTCCCATGTTGATGACAGCTTGATGAGCACACGCTCCTTGCTGATGCCTGCCTCTTCGTAAAGAGCGATGAGCCTCAGGGCCTTGGAAACCATTTCGTCTTTATCAAAAGAGAGTCTGTCGGGCGCAGAAACGCAGCCATTAAACTTACAGACAACCACACGCTTACTGAGACAATTATTATTTTACGGCTAAATTCTTTAATTTCTTGGGGATGGCTTGATTCCTGGCTCCTCTTGTCCACATGTTCTTGAGCAAAACACTGAATCCCGACTGCTCCAGATTGTTTAGCTAGTTTCTTATATGGTAGCTTTGTTTGAATGTGAATGAACGGCAAATTGCAACAAACTTTAGATAAAAGGGATGTATAGATGTAGTTTATTTAATTCATGATGAGGGTACCTCTTTTACTTAGTTGGTACTGCAGAAATAGATGGTGTCAACTGTTTTTTCAAAATGTTTCTCAAAAGCAAGAGTGCATATTGTATTTTATGAGATTTTACTAATTCCTAATCAATTACTGATCAGTAACCGAGTGATTAAGTTAATTGCTTACAATGAAAAAGAGCCATAATATTGTGAGAAGAGATTTAAGTATATTTTGACACCGTATCCAAATGTAAAGTACCATTCTGTAGAAGGCTTAACTGTAATCTTCCAGAACATTTTACAATATATATTTAAAGTAAAGGCAATCATGCTTTTCTCCACAAAGAGTTAATAGAAATACCACAGTCTCTGGACACCTGCTGTCAGTTTATCTGTTCAAGTCTTGCCTTGTGATTAGTCATACTGCAAACTTCTCCAAGTCTACGTGTCGCAATTAACAATTTGTAAAACGTTGCTGGCACCTACCGGGCGTCCACCTCAGTAGAGACTCTGCCTGGGACCTTCTTGAGGATCTCTAGCCCAAAAGTCACAAACAGCTTGTCCATGATGTTGTCTACCTGCTCCTCTTCGGTACTGAAGGCAGAAAGAAACATTATGAAGTTATATGTAATGTCCAAGTTACACTGAAAAGGAGATTTTTATGAAAATGGACATTGTGGTTAAGATATTATTCTTAAAGCTGCAATGCTTGTCCTTTGTAGAGAAAGATCGTCAAGCTGAAGTTGTTTGAAAACTTTGGTACTCAGCCAGCCAGTAAAGTGCAAAGTCACAAAATCAAACAACTCTTCAAAATCTGAATATGGAGACTATCGGCAAAAAAAAGAAAAAACAGAAAAACCAAAAACATTACAATTAAGTGCCTGATGCAAGTTAAGGAACTTACCTGAACTGTGCAACTACAAAACCACATAAAATGTTCCCTTTCTTTACCAAATGACTCACTTTCATTCTGTTTATATACGACTAAAGAACAGATTCATTCATTTCACTTGTGTACAGCCTCTTACCCGCCTTTGGCGATGCCATATTTAATGGCCTGATCCAACAGGTTCTGGTAGGCTGGCATCTTGGCAGCAGCCAGGATGAGAGATGGGTTAGTGGTGGCATCTTGAGGCTTGTACTCGTCAATGGCTGCAGGATGGGAACAGAGCAAAGTTATTTCAAAAAAATTAATTAAATAAGTCACCTCATCTCCTCAAGTAAATTCAAGTTTAATATGAAAGTTAAAGCACTATAAATATGGTGCATGATTCAAATCATTATGTACTACCAAGATGAACAAATACAAAATCCATTCAATAAGCAAAAATAAAGAGGAGGGTCAAAGATAAAACAATCATCTAAAAGTTGGGATTCAATACAACACTACTGTTTACCTTGAATGTTATAAGTCAGTGACTACAAGCCTGTCCTAACCCTCCCCAGAGGTGTATATACAGTGACAATTGACAAAATGTAACAAGGTCAGTTTGAATCCAGTTATCCTGCTCAGATGCCATAATTCAAGATTTCCTCAATCTCATTCTTTCAAAATATGTCTATATGTTGGTAGAAAAGTCAAAGATTCATGAATCTACAATATACTTCTGTGGTTATGTTAGAAAATGGAGCCATCTACTGTATAAAATTACTGCTGTGCCACCCTCTAAAAACTGGTCTTTCCTGTCGAGATTTCAACAGGAGATACACTGACTGAAAAGGGAAGACAAAGGCTTCAGTAGGGAAATGACTAATGATCTAAAAGTCCTCTGTTCATTACTAAAGGTAGATTATTTGCTGTTGAGAATTCTTTAATTCCCACATTCATAATAAAAAAAAAAAAACATTAAAAGCCTGAATTTCTGATGTTGCAGCTTAAGAATCTTTAAAAATTAATGGGGGAGCGGAAGAAATGTCCACTAAGTGGTGCAAACCTCCTTAATTAGTAGTTAATGGAATCTTTAGTACTGAGAAATCTTATCCCAAAAATCTTATATATACACACACACACGTGAAAACAGTATCATAAACGGACTAAAAGACCTTATGATCAAGTCTCAAGTTCTATATTATTGTCTTCCATAAGCTACCGAACTGTAAATTCAAAACATCCAGTTGCACTTTACAGGACTGAACTACAGGGTTTAATTTGATATGCATGAGCAGCCTGCCGCTTTTCATGAAGCACAGTGGTTTTATGTCAGCACATGATTGTAGCAGCCGAGGCCAGTCGGAGCTGCCAGCTCTTCAGCTGAAGGACAAAGACTGCCTCTGTTCTGTGGCCAGTTTTCTCTCAACCCCCCCTTCAGAAAAACTCTGGATCATTCTGCAGGTCAGTGGGTTTGGACTAGATACTCGTGATCAACAGCTCAAGAAGACAGTCGATTACAGCAGTATTCCTAAGAGATGTGCTCTCGTCCGTACCACAAGGGGCATGAAAATACTTGTTTTTCATAACTGGGCAGATCTATAGCTTGAAGTTAAGATTAGACAGTTACATGAAAACATTGTAAATAATATAACACTACATTGGTCCAGGCCTCTGTTCAGAGTGAAGCCTAAAGAGTTTTTAAATTTGTGGCTGAGAATGCCAATTTCACTGTTTTAGTAATCTATAAACTAATCATCACTAATGATCCACTACATTTACATGCAGATTTCAGCACAATTATAATGAATAACCAGATTATGTTACAAGTGTAGCAGCTGTGCAATGTTTGCAGTCAGGTGATTTGAGAGTTAGTTGGAGCATGAGCTTAATGTCCAGAGGGATGCGTTTAAAAAGTATGTGGGAAAATGTCTACTAAGCTTAAATAAAAGAAAACAAACTTTCTTTCTCATTAATGAATGTGCTTTAGTTTGACTGATAGTCATGCCATGTAAGTAAGTAAGCATTGTGGCACACGGAAAAATTAGAAATTAAAATCATCATAAGAATTCAAACTTTATATTCCAAATAACCCTTAAAGACTTAACAAAAATCCGTAACATACTGAATCAGTCAGATTACTGCCTTATCTAATTGAATGTGATATTAGTATGCATACAAGTCTGTCATCTGCCTTAAACAGTAGTGAACAATACTTCATCTCACGAGGAACCTCATCTAAATTTACATCTTCTTTGAACCACAAATAACCACGCAGGCGAAATTAGTTACCAAGTAGCCTTGTGCAAAATTTCACAAGTGCCCCCTCAGGCCCATCCCCTCCATGTACTTTCAAGTTATTCCTGAGAAAGTGAAGCAAAACTGTGGTGTTACAACATGTTTGACCAAGTTCTTGCATTTCTTATGTGAAACAGAAGTGATTTTAACATTTCTAGACTTCCGCCCAGAGAAAACTGAGAAATCTTACAACACTCATGAAATACCAAGACCACATAAACCAGACAGACATGTCCATTATTAAACCACAGAGAGGCCAGTGGCTGAGTAAATCTTAATAGTAACCGCTCCTCTGATCACCATCACAATCTTGTTTTCAATACCAGTGTTGACAGGAGTGTTCACCAAGACATGTTACATTGTTGGCCTGACGTTATCTGGCTAGTGTTGATGTGTAGGACAGTGTTATGCGCAAAAAAGTATCTGCCACTTGCTGAAGTTGCAATCATACACATAAAATAAAAGTGCCGCAGTCTCCGAGTCCAAAGAGACGTCTTCAAATTGTTTGTGTAATTGTTTTACTGCTTATATTTGTCATTTTTAGCTTGTAAGTCACCTGTCAAGAACCTTAAGCTGCACTAACCTGTATGAAAATTACTGTGCAAATAGTTTGATTAAGTTGTCTGAACAGTGCAAACCCTTAAGGTTTAACTTAAAAGTACACAAAGAAGAGATAAAAACAGCAAACTCCCTCTTGAGAAGCTACAATTGAAGAATGTTTGGTCTTGATGGTTGACTTGAGTGCTTATCAAAATGGTCGTTATTTTTCTGTTTGTCACTTTAGAGTTACAGCACTAAATCACAGAGCTGTCCTGTCCCTGTATGCATGCCTCAACACATGTGAACACCCCCCAACTCCTGCTGTGTCATGACTGTAACACTATCTGTCCTCCAGTCTGACTCTAGCCTGTTTTGTCATGTCATCCTGACTCTGCAAACCCTGGATGAGGAACTGCACGGTTTGCATCAGTAACAGTAATATTGCACACAGTTCCTCATTCTGACTCATTTCTGCGAAACATGACCTTCTTATGTAGCATCAAAGTGACAAACGAGGAAGGAAAATAACATTTTTATACATTCTTGTTGATGGTCAGCTGAGGGTGAACACTAAATAGATTAACTTTGTTTAGCCCCCACATCGTCTATATGTTCACCACGTAGCTGCACATGCTTAACAAGTGCAAGTTGTAGTTAGATGGAGCTAAGCTGTCATTTGTTCAGTCGATAATATATAAACACACGCATTCTTAGTTGAATAAACAAAGACGTCGTGTTTGTTAGCTAGCATAGTTTGCTAGCTAGAGGCTAACGTAAAGCTAACTTGACACTAAGTTGGGTAACGTTAATAACACGTTAACTTAAGAGGATTATAAGATAAGTTAACCTTAACAGCTAGTTACCTAGTAAACTAACGCTAGCCTAAAACCACAAGCGTAGGTAAACTAGCTAACGTTAGCATTAGCCAGTTGGAGTAAATGACATTAGATTGATGCTAACATCTGCGTGATATCGGCACGGCGGTCATTCACATTAACGGCGGATCCTTCCTGGTCAGTTAGTTAGCATGCTAACCAGCTAACATTAGCATATGCTAAGAGCAAGTTTTTTTTTTTTTTACCGTTGAAATCTCCCGTGTCCGCCACGACCACCGTGTGCTTCTTCAGCTGGTTCAGCGCTGACTCCATCTTTCGCCGCTTGTCTGGTGACACAGAAGACATAATGAGCGCAGACTGGGACCCTTTTATACACAGAAAACACGTGAGAGCAGGCGGATTGTTGCAGGGACGGGGGCGCGCAGCATGAGGGAAGCACGCATCGGGGACGCGCTCTGGACACCTGAGACTTAAAGGAAGCTCCTGCAGAAAAAATCCAAATTATGACTGAATTACATTTGCCATCTTTATCTACTGTTGCATACTTTAGTGCTATTATTTTACATTTGCAGTGTTTATCTGAAAAGTTACTGGTGACATGCTGTGAACTAAAGGTGGTGAAGTGTCTGAGATGTGATGGAGTGGATGTAAAAGGTGTATAAAAACATCAAAATTGTGCACAAGTACCATATTTACCCTACATACATTCACTTAATTATATTGCATATGGGATACTAACTAATAGTTCCGCTCTGTCTTTCATTAAATTAGTGTGTGAAAACCTTTATTTCCCTTTATGTGAAATTATTCTAGTAGGAGCTCCAAACACAAGTATGAACTTGAAAATAAGCATGATATGGGACCTTTAACGGTATGTGCATTGTGTGATTTTAAAATAGCTTATTGTATTTTTCTTCTTTGGTCTCCGCTCTTCTTTTTAATTTTTCTCTTTGTACATTTTAAAGCACCTCGGATCAACTGTGTTGCGTCTAAAGTGGTATATAAATAAAACTCAGTTGAAAATTAAGTCATTATTACCAAATGAGCCTAACGGGCCCAGGCCTCGGGGCCCAAGTGCTCAGGGGGGCCCTGAGCTACAGCTTCTGTGTGAAGCTGCTGTTAATAACTTTGCATTATTGGTTGGATGGTCAAAGGGCTTAGTCATTATAGTCAACAACAGAGGCCCAGAAGTCTTACTGAAAAACTGAAGGAAAAGCCAAACATTCACTTTGAAGATGCCACAAGAAAGAAACCATTATGATGCATTTTAAATGAGTGTTTATGTTTGGTAATATTAGCGGTGGCTTACACTGTGCTGTAAATCCTGTTGAGGTGGCATCAAGGCCAAGGACAGAGGGTGTGCTGTACTGTACAGACTGTAAAGCCCCCTGAGGCTAATTGTGATTTTAGGCTATTTGAATAAAAGTGGACTTAATACCTTGTTTTGTCGTCTTTTTATCTGTTCTGATCACAGAGAACTGATCAGCTTTGCTAAACTCTGTTTTCATCAATGCTGCTTCAAAACACTCCACAATGCCAGAAATCTGATACTGCTGAAAAAAGAAATGCTGAAATTCCTTCTCATGTTTTGACAGATATAAAAATATTGACTCTAGAGCATTGCATTTCTGAGGTCAGTAAAACCTTAACTCCAAGAAACAAAGCTGAGGTTTTCTTTGTGCCCTTAACGATAGCTGTGGCCCTGGTTAATTCTGAACATCAGGTATTTATTACATCTATCAAACTGCTGTGGAGCCACATTGTATTCATGGCATGTTTGGTTCAGTCATGTTTTGTGAGCCCTGGTGATCGAGGCACTTCACCGAGAAGCTGCTGTACAATAATGTTTATAGGCGGAATTAAGTTGCCACCCTGAATTTTTTTACCTGCTATGCAATTACATCTAAATTACTCAGTAAATGACAGAATATTACATGAATAGTGTAATATGTTGAATATTTAATTCCACAAAGAGCACAGAGTCTGCTCATCATTGTAACCACAGCATTATGTGATTCTGATTGCTTGATTATTTCAATAACTGCACAGAGGCACCTCTTTCCCAACATATTGTCTTGCCCTCCAGTAACAGCCGGCTGTACAAGGCTCTTATTTACAATAATATGGGAACAATTTAATTTAAGACACCATTACATTAGGTGTGACTGCTTTGCTGTGCCTGTATTCAAAAGCAATAATTCAGCCCGCAGGCCTTTGCAGCATAATGACACTGTCACTTACTCCATTACCAACCTGTGTGTCTGCTTTACTGGCAAATGAATATTTAACAATATCTCATTGTCGGCACCGTGACACACTGACTAACACCAGGCAAGAATGAGCACAAAGCAGCTCTCCAAACATCACAAACTAATAGAGGACATTGATCATTACCTGAATGATTTCAAAGAGCTTTAATTTTTTTCCATGTTTGAATGTTTCCATGTTCCTTTAACAATTTCCAGCCAAAGGCAAAAACAAACAAAACACACTTTTGACATTTGACACAGACATTTTGCTTTTCTTGTTTGTTTGACCTGAACATCAGGTTTGCTACATCAAGGTTGTAGACATTATGCTTACTCTTAGTTTTATGTTAACACCTACGTAATACTTTGCTACACTTAGGAGAACTAAAGACATACTTTGAAAATACAACGAAATACTATGTACTTCTCTTGTAGCAGTGTGTAGAATGGTCTACATGTGTAATAGAAAAACTCTACAATAATCTGTTGGGCTAACAATTCCACTTGTCTGATCCTCATCAAAGAATCCACAGCACCACTTGATGAAGTTTAAATTGTTTACTTCCACTTGCAGCTTCCCTGGCTGCCCCTGACTCACCCCCCTAAAAACGTCCTCTCACTAGAGTATCAAAAGGCAATTAAAAAGTGCATCGTTGCCAGTAACAGTCACAGTAACCAATTCCCAGCGCAAGGAATTCAACTATTAACTTTTGGTATTAGTGTAAATATGAACTGTAAATACATCAACCTGTAAATATTAATATTCCTTCCCTTGTAAATCAATGAATCTCATAAATCACTACTGTTTAATATGTGAACTTAAATTATCACATGCTAATTAGTCAAACATCAGTAAACTGCAACTTGGCACCTGTAATATAATTTCATTATCACACGCATGTCTTAGCAGACTACACATTCTGTGCATATACTTACTGTCAGTATATCAACACTGCGACGGCTTGTGTGTGTGTGTAGTTTGTGTTGCTGTAGGTTCCTGGTTGGGTGGAGCTGGAGTCCACCAGGGAACTGGAGGCAGCTGGCCCCCGGTCTCCAGATTATATAAGACCTGTTCCATCCTGGTAGTTTGGAGGCTCCTTCTCCCCTCAGTCAGGCTTAAAAAGACGTCTTTAATGTGATGAGCATTGGAAATAAGTTGTTACAAGTAGATGCACAATGAAACAATTATTCTTGGTTATGTGATGTTGGTTTGTGATGATTTTCACCAGAGTTGATCAGTATTACCTATTATTCCTGGAATAATAGGTAATACTATTATTCCTGTATGTTTACCCTGCCAGCTCCAGATTTTGAATTAAATCTTTATTTATTTATTCATTTATGTATTCATTTCTTTATTCATTCATTTATTATTGACAAATGCACAACAAAAAATGTTCACAAACAGTTGCCAAGAGGAGACGACTGAATACCACTAAACGTGAATCACAAGCCACGTCTGAATTATTTAATTGCTTATCATTTACATTAAGTTGAATCTTGCTGACCAAGGCTGATTAAAAACACATCTTTAACGTAACAAGCTGTGAAAATACATTAGGTATACAATGAAACTATTGCTCTTGGTTACTTTAATGAAAATGAATTGACTCATAAACCGAAGTGTTTGCGGACGGCCGAGACTGTTTGCATTTATTATGAGTAGCTATTTGTATTCATCAGATGCTGCTTTTAAATGGCCCTCTGAATCAAAGCAAACCAGCCTTACTTGTCATTACTTTTGGAAATTGTCAGGGAGCCAACAGCAGCTCCACAAAGGATGATTATTGCTTTTACATGTTATGGCTTTGCTCATCACTAGATGTCGCCATTTTGCTGTTTGGGGAGCCAAGGACAGTCACATGTGCATCCATGAGAGTGTGTGAGAGGTGAGACAGAGAGAGAGAGAGAGGGAGAAAAGAGAGAGAGAGAGTCTGTGGTAAGGGAAAGGAACAACTTGGGAAGTTTTGTCATACACTGAAGGAAGAAGAGGGACAGCAGAGTGTGAGATAAGTGAGTGGTAAGTCATTTCCACATTTCCTTTCTTTTCGGGAACCTTTCAACTAACAGGCTCTTATTTCTCAAGTCTCTTTCTACTCTACTTCTCTCTTTTCCTCTTTAATACTATATTCTAGCTCCAACACATACATCAGTGACCTTGTTTTAGAAGTTTTCTCTGGGAGTGTTTGTGGGCTGACTTTGTCTTATCAGAGGGGAAAAACTATAAGCTGGTTCCATTCATGCTGTGTGAATTGGTTAATGAATGTTGCATTGGTTTACTTAAGGGTGGGATTTCTATTCATTAGACTTGAGCTCGCTGTTCACCAGCAGTATGATTTTCTCATAAAACTACTCTTTAATGTTGGCCAGGATGCATTTTTCACTTGTAGGCTCCACACAATCAGTTGTTTTATTCGTATGTCAATGGTTGTGGAAATGTGGTGATGTGTGAGAATGCAGAGCTCTGATTGGCTGAGGAATGTTTCCCTGGAGCGCGATGAAAGACAGAAATAAACTTGTGGAGAAGAACAACATTTCAGAATACCAACCATTCCTAAAGCTATTCCCTCCCATCAGTTTTTGGTTTTTTTCTTCCAGAGGGGTTACAGGAACTTAAGGCCTCACTGACTTCTCAAAGCTGTGGCTGGCTGGCAAAGTGCACAGGAATTCACTGCCATACAATGTGCCCTTATGTTAGGTTAGCAGAGGTCTTAAATTCTCCCAGATGAAGCTGCTCCATATTACATGTGGAACATTAAAGATTCATTTTAACTTTAATGAAAGCAGTAAGGCTGTACAGTTAAAACAGCAGATGTTCCTTGTGGTCTTGCGCCCATGTTGTTGCTTTGCGGTGTATTTTTCTTATCATTGCATCAGTGGGTTTTGAAAGCAGGAACATTTCTCAGCTGTCAAAAAAACATGAGCACACATCAACGACAGATCTTGGCACCGGTCCCTCAGAATGAAGGAAACAGATTTTTTTTATAGACTTTACATTTTGTGCTGATTCGCAGCAGTCATGCATGGAGAAACATATTGACATAGAGTGAAAGATGCCGTTTTATGTGCACTAACAGAAACCACAATACATCAGAATGCAATGCAGCTACAAGAGTTTTGAATAAGAAGCAGCATTTAACTTTTTCTCAGCAATAGAGCAACCAGACAACCATTCATACTCACACTCACACCTACGGGCAATTTAAAGTGACCAATTCACCAAACCGACATGTCTTTGGACTGTCGGAGGAACCCACACAAGCACGGAGAAAACATGCAAACTCCACACAGAAAAAAACCTTCCTGCTGAGAGACAACAGTGCTAACCACCGCACCTCGTGCTGCCCCTTTTCCACTATGTGAATACTAAATGTTCATACAGTGGATACACATAGTAAAATTTCACACTCTTCCTGCAGGAGTTTCTGGAGTTCCAGACCTCTAAACTGCTGCCCACATCTCAGTTTAAACATAAATTAATATAATATACATTCAGTTGCCAGTTTATTAGGTACACCTAACGAAAACAATTGCAGTCTAATACAATACACAGCTGTGCAATAAACTGTACTCTCATAAAGGTTGTAATGTTCACTGTTTACTGAAACTGTTGTAGAGAGCTGTAGATTCAACTGCTTGGTCATTTCAGAGGATGCAGTTTGTGGTATTTGGTTCATGAGAGGTGTTTCTATTATTTGGTTCTGCCAAGTTATTAGAAACATAATAGAATACAATAAAACAGCACCACATGCTATTGAATCAGAAATTACCTTTCAGCAAAAACTAAACTTCATGAAGGTAGAATTTATTGCAGGGCTGCTGTATTAGACTGTTATTTTTAGCCAGCTGCACCTAATAAACTGGATGTATATTGAAATAATATGACACAAATTAACAGTTAATTTCAATTTTTAGGCTTAATTCTAATTTAGTAATACATTCAACATGTACAACAGAATGGCTCTCGTCTGATTATCAGACTATGGTAATGAAGCAATTGCTTGATTTATTGATCAACAGTAACAATCAGTGAACTATCTAAATGATTTATTTGCAGCCAAAGGGGCTGTTTTACCTCATAAATTACTTTACCTTTATAATGTCATGACATCATCTACTTTTCCGGGGATCTGACAAATATGAGCATTTGCTTTTTTCCATTTCTTCTCATATTTAATTAGAACAAGTTTGTGATTTTTGACTACTGGTCAAAGAAAAATACATTTTAAGGCAGAATGTAGGGTGCAGTAAATAGTAATTAGGGATGCACCAATCTGACCTTTTCTCTACACTTCAGATACCTACTATATACGCCTATATTTCAAACTCAGAGATTAATACCACTAATAATAATCAATAGATTCATCAGTAGTAAAAGTAACTGGGCAGTGTAGAAAAACAAGTATAGATGGGAAAAATATTTGCACATCAGTTAAATAGATTATATCACTAAATAGCTCTTGACAACACAGACCAAACAATCAAACTACATGTAACTATTTAAGGGCACATTTTTACTTTCTAAATAACCTCAGCTCATGGTCTATGTATAACCTGATGGCTACTGCTCATGAAATTGCTTGCACATTGCAGCTCACCATGACAGTCAGACTGCCTTGACACATTGCAGGATGTGCGCAGAGACAGTAAAGAGAAGCAGACAGTTTACTTTTCCCATGTCCTCCCACGTTTCATCAACTCCAGTGTGGCTGAAGTGATGAACTGATGGCTCTGGACAGTTGGCAGCTGCCCACTGTTTACATCTAGCCTGCAAACACTGGCCAAGACCAAAGCCGCTGCAGAGACACCGACTTTTAGATCTGAGGGTGTGCTTTCCTCGCTGCTTTACAGCACATATGGCATCCAGCTATTTTGATGGAGGCAGTGAAATATGTTTGGGAGAGGAGTGTCGAGTGTTTTCTTTAATCGCCACAGCTGGTGTTGTTTGTCCAACCACAGCTCTGTGGCCGACTTGTGGGCTACTCTAGGTGTGGCAACTCTCTGGATAATTGCCCTCAACACTGGCTCTGCTGAGGGTGGATGTAACAAGGCAGCATTGTGCTGCCGTCTGCAGGTGTGTGCATGTGTGTGTGCATGCGTGGGTGTATGTGTGCGTTCATGCACTGCTCTGCCCTAAATCCACTCACCCAATTTCCCCTCAGTTCTGTGTTCCTTCAGTACATTTTTTTGGTCAGATTTCAGCCGGTCCTCTCTCACTTTGTTCCCTCCGTACATTTTATGCCAGCCTGATGTTTTCACAGCTCACTTTTCTTTAGTGCTGTCAGAAGTATAAAGGGCTGAGAAGAAAGTGTTATGTTATGTTGAATATAGGTAACATAGACACGGCATGTCCGAAGTTTCTGATTCTGATCTTTACTTTTTCCATGGTTAAAGGAATTGTGTGAGAATAGGAATGAGAAATATATAGTAGGCAAATCAGGATTTGATGTAAGAAAAGGGGACACAGGATGGATGTCCAGCTTTTGATTTTGTTCAGCATGGACACACATTGACAGGTAGTGCAAAAATACAATGTGAAACGAAGAAAAAAGATAGTTATCCTGGAGCATTATGAACCTCAGAGAGAGGCTACACAGCAGACATTAATTATAAGTAAACCACACCACAGCAGAGTATACTACAAAGTATGATGAGGCCAAAAGATGAAATACAGGAAGATAAAACTTTAATGGATCTGCAGGGTCAAACTAGTGAACTGCATCAGGAAAGAGTACAACAATAAATACATTAAATGTCAGGGTATTCTTACTTTTAAAAGCACTTACATGTGTGCCATGTATGTCATCAAATATATTAAAAGTAGATTTTGGCTCTTCATTGAATGCTGCCACTAAGGGCTGTATCCAGGAATTTAGACATATTGAAGTAACAAATCCTACATGCAGGGTTTTATTAATTTATTTTATAACTAGCTATTTTATTTGGGTTTCTTAAAGAGATTACCAACCCAGTTTACATGTATACTTTTTGATAAATTCCAGACTAATGTTATGGAAAAATTAGAAATTGTTTTTTATTATTTATTATGTAAATGTTACAAAACTGCCTGCAAAGAAAGCAGGGTAGGGTAGGAGATATTGTGCATCCAGCAGTTACACTTTTGAAATGAACAATATTTACCATTTTTCTGTGAGAGGGAGAAAGAGTAAATGTAATCTTCAGAAATTTTAAGTAGTTAACTAAACTTTTTGTAGAAAAAGCACATCCAAGTGAAATACGTTTATCTCTAAAACACATCGGGAGGGGACTGACACATATGTCATTGGGGTCTGTCAACAATTAAGCTACAGCAGCCGCTTAGCTTAGCTTCGCATAAAGGCTAGAAACAACAAGAGTAACAAAATCCACCTATTTCCACCTCTAAAGCTCCAAATTAATACAGTTTATCTTGTTTAATCAGTACAAAAACCGAACGGTAAAGAATAAGTTAAACGCAGGGCACAGATTTGATTATAGGTGCAGTGTGCAGGATTTAGTGGCATCTAGTGGTGAGGTTGCACATTGTAATCGATTGAAAATACCCTGGCTCATCCCTCCCTTTCCAAGTTGTAGGAGAAAATATGGTGGACAAAGTATTTACAATCTCTTGAGCTAAATAATAAGTATGGAGTTCTAGCTGGCAAAATTTGGGTTTGCAAACTTCTTATAACATAAAATGGTATTCCTGTTCTTCTGCTTTATTTTCTACCAAATTCAAGTTGCTTCTTCAGTGCCCTGTTTGTCCATTTTGGGCTACAGTAGAAACATAGCAGCGCAACATAGCAGACTGTAGAAGAGACCTGACTGCTTGTGTAGGAATGAAGGGCTCACAAAAACACAACGATTATTAGTTTCTCAGAAACAGCCTGTTCTCAAATACCTTTGCCTTGTCAAACCCTATGGTGTCAGATACCGACACACAAGGCACCCTTTCTGTGTCTGTATGAAACAACTCTTGGTAATGTAGTGTAGATCTGCATGGAGATCAAGGTCAAACTGGATTTTGACCCATGAGAGTTGGGCTCCTGCCCAGTGTGAAACCAAAAGTGAAACTCAAAGTAAAACTTGAGTTACATGAGTAATGCTCACATTTTAACTTAAATCATCATCTTTTCCCAAACCTAACCAAGTAGTTTTAGTGCCTAAACTAAACTACAGCAGTGTCAGAACATTAACCATGTGTTTTTTTTTAATGCTACCATGACAAGGTCCCGTATACCTGCTTGATATTGTAGGTCACGGGTTCCCATATTTTATGACTTGTGAATGAGAACCATTTGAAATGAAGACATGGGCAGAACAGTTGCAGAGAGGGTGTCCTGTGCTTCGGTATCAAACGTCAAAGGAAGTGACACTGAAGGTGGCACTGAAAACATTATAAATGAAATGAAATGCCAGTAGATCCCCCTAAAACCCACACGCTGCTTCTTTAAGGCTGCGACCCACAATAAGGTTATAAAGGCAAAGTGTTTTTGACATCCACAGTCACAGTGACGATAATTTGCACTTAACTGCACGTACTTGATGTCACATGTGGTGGTTGTTTTATTTTTCCGCCTGTCGTCCCAGGATGTGAGGCTCCAGCATGGCCTCTTGCATTTTGAAAGGTCTATTTTGTCCCCTCTGCTGCTCCTTGTTGAGAGCTCTGCCGAGATGCTAGTGCCGAGTGAAAACCACAAGCCATAACCACACTCTTTCAGTGCCGCTGACTCCCAGTCTCACGCCCAGTTGAACACAGAAAAAATTATGATGCAGGAGGTTTTTTTCTGTCTGCGCTCGCTACATTTCCTCATGCTTCCTCCCCTCTTCACTATGCATTATCTCACTCTGCCCATAATAACTTACTGCTCCTGACTGACATTCCTGGCTATGTAATCTGTTTAATTTTGGTTCAGACCCCTTTCTTTTCTTTTTCAGTGATAAAATAGCAGCAAGCATTTACAGTCTGTGTATAGCTGGTTGTTTTTAGCCGTCTTGGTGGTGCAACTGCAGACGATTCTTTACATAACATGTAATTTTGCATTGCAGGGGGAATTCTTTAAACATACAGGCATCCCACAAAGTTAAAATGAATCCTGTACATTGCTGTTTGTATGGTCAAAGTTATCTTTACATTGCTTTCCTCAAATTTCTCACAAAGCTCTCTGACTACATGTTCTGTTTCTTGAAATGATCACAGTTTCACTAAATTCTGTCTGAGCATATAACGCTGAATGAAACAACTCAAACAAAGAGCTTGACTCTCATTTACATTCATTTCCGGCAGCCAGTTGTGGCCAGTCTTTGCTGATCTTAATAGATTTAGCTTAACTTTATGGAGGCTGGCTCCCTGGACACGGATCACTCGACAACCTCAGATTGAAAATCAATGTTCATGACTTTAAAATGGAGAGCATCTGTCTACTAGATTTGAAGTTCAATGCCTTCAGAAACTTTCCAAACCCCATGACATTCTGAAGTGTGCCACCCTGAATACAAAGAAAACTGTCAACAATTTACACAGAATACATTATAATGAAAAATTGAACAAAGTTTTATGTTTTTCGCTTTTTTGTTGTTGATAAAACAACATCATCCCTTTTGAATGGAGACAATTTATGGCTGAAATTATAGCTTTGGCTCTTCTTAGATGTGTCTTTGTTTGCTTGTCCCATCTGGATTTGGGTTGTCTTTTTCTTCAAAATGTGTAGTTTTTCTTCAGCTCTAAAGGGAGCCTCTGTGAACAGCTATATTGAAGTCACCACAGTGACTTTGAATGGGATTTATTCACTGCTTTTTCTTTTTTGGCTCAGCCACTCAAGCACTTACACAGTCTAGTACTGAAGCTACTCTATTTTGTGTTATGACTGGTTGTCACGCGCTTTTTAAATGGAAAGCTGTATCAGTTGTGGCTTCTTATTCCAGCACAAAAGTTTGCTGCCAAATACCTGTCACCTCTTGATCTGATATAGTTATTTCATTATGAGTCGGCAACAGATTAGAATAATTTCATGTTGCACTGGATGAGATCTATCTGCTAAATCTTTCAGAAAATTGTAATTTAAGGTGTGTTGTTAATTGGTACTCTAGTCTATTACAGACTGTGGTAGACATAAACATTTACTCAGTGATGCCAAGACAGTTTTTGAGGACACATCTTTAAGTCCCAGCTTGAGTTTACTGTTAACTGCTGCTGTGGCAGTTACAGGAGCATGACTGCGTGAGACTGTTTGAGGAGACTGGGTGAGGTTTTACTGCCCACAATTTAAATGTCTTGTTTCAGCCTTACCACTCTCATTGGAGTCATTTCCAGGTGCAGCAGGCAGATGGTTTCAGTGAAAAAGCTTCCATAACCTGCTGTCCTCTACCTGCCCAGCACAAGACAGACAGACGGACGGACAGACAGACAGACAGACAGACACAGTAGCAGTAGCAGCTTAAGAGCCTGACATTTCCCTTAGGAGTGTGTAGAGACTAAAAACTGAGCTAGAAGGTGAATAAACCTTTATTTTACCAGAAATATTCCCATCACCAAGATAGCAGCATAAAAATTCACATAAAAGAACAAACAACAGACTTAAAAACAAGCAGAAATTACACACAATGAATTAACAGTGTTCATTAACAGATGCATTCATTGGTCAGATATTCCTAAATTCTGTTTTTCTAACCTTCCATGCTTACAAAATAAACAAAGTTTTAAAGCATCTTCCACCAAAGACAGAGCAGGTTTGAGGAATGACATTAATAATTTTTCCAGGTGACTGAAGTTTACAGGCACGGAACAATTTAGGAGTCAATAGAGAACATAAATAAGACAGCAGTTCATGCAATATAGCATGAACTGCAAAGAAGACCAGCTGACTTTGTCATACAAACAATAATGTGTGTGGAAACCCAAGCTAGAGGCAAATGGCAACACAGCATGAACACTGAATCTAACATCTTCATAAAATACCAATTTGCATGCACAAAAGAAAGGAAAGGCTTGAATCATTTTTTTTTGCCTTGCACTAAAAGAAAAACAGCATTTGTTTCTGTAATAGAAATTCAATTTTTTGTAAGTTTGTTTGCAAGACACTCAATGTTTAAAAGACAGATTGTCCTTTAGCAAAAAAAAAAAAAAATGTAAGTTGAGTGTCGTTCAATCACCTCATTATATAAAGCTACAATCTGATGTACGCCATCAGCTTTCCTGTTTGCCCTTGAGAAGTGCATCAGTTTGGTTTTGTCAGGAAAAACAAGTCTCAATTGACAAAGATTCATCTCACCAAGCATGAGGCAGAGCGAAACAAAATGGTGTCTTACACTTATTGGATGGCCAGAAACTCGACTGCGAGGGGCAAATGAATGCTAATGTGGCTCCATGTCTACTTAGTGTTAACAAACTTGCCATATCAACTTAAACGGTACTAAGAGGTCAGCATTGTGCTCACAGCTGCTGCCTCCAAGTGGCCAAAGACCACACAAAAATGTCTTTTTTTTCTTGCTGGCACTTAAATACTTTGTCAGTAAAATTTTGGGTGCAAGACTTCTACTCGCAATTGAGCAAATTATTTGAATAATCGTTAATAATGTCCTCTGGAGAAAAGTGACATTGGAGGATGTTCTTGAAAGAATTAAAGACTTTTTTCTGCTTTCATTTGAGCTTTCAGTTATGTGGTGCCACACACTGACTGAAGAGAAATTAATGTTTTGTTTGTTACAAAAAGAGATGAACGTAAGTCAAAAAGAGTCTAAAAACATTTAAACCAAACTGGATGCACCCAAAGTTGATTTGATGTGTTGCTCAAGGCTTTGGATAATTATGGCCTTTATGCAGCTTTTCATTTTTAATTCATTTGCAAACAACCATAAATTAACTAAAAAGGACACACTTCAGCATTTATGGGTTAGTGTGTGCAGATCACAGAAAGTTATCCCAATTCAGTCACTTTCAGATGAAGTCTTTCAGAAGTCATCTGTGAGGAAAACTAACACCTTTTTCCCTTCATCAGTTCTCATTATTGGATTTTCTTGATTCGCCGTATCTTTTTCTTATTTTTTAGTATCAGAGCCTCATCCAGGGCATTAACAAAAAGTATTTTGATTTCATGCCATTTTGGAATGATTCATCAAATGATATCCTCAATCAGCTCACAGTGGCTAATGTCACATGTCATTAGCTCCAGTTGGCAATAATTTCCCAGCATTGTAATTAACCCATGTGTAGAAGCTTTTGATTATTCTGTGCCCTTTGTAAGGTCTGCTCCATCCTGCCCAAAACACACACACTCACACACATACAAGTGTTGTTTATCATCATAAAGACAGGGATGAGCTACTGAATGAGAATGATCGACACATAATACAAAGCCCCCCTCCCCATTTTTAGTGACTATTAACATTTCTTGTCAACTGAACGATCACAAAATGCCAAAACACCATAAAGAGGTGCAAAAGGACAACAGAGAGACACATAATAAGTACAAGAAAAGAAAAACAGCCACAAAGAGACTTAAAACGGCTGCAAAGGGACACAAAATGACCAAAGAGTGACGCAGAAGGCTTTTACATGTCTGTGCTCAGGGGCTCATAATCCACCCGTGCACATAGATGTGCTTTGGGTTGTTCTAATGAGACGAATGTTGTCTTTTTCAAATGCTTCCAGACAGAAGCGCACACACACACATACACACACACACACACACACACACACACACACACACGTAGCGATAGAGGGCCAAATGCCTAATTTTGCTCTTATTTGTTTTGTTTCTATCTAGGTCTGTGATATAATTAACATTCACAGTCTGCCACTCCATAGTCCACAGTGACTTGTTCTCATTGAGAAGTTCACAAGGTACTTCTTTACTGCCACAGCCTGCGGATTAGTTGCCATAGAAACAAAGCTGTCGGAAGTCAGGAGGAATACGTTATCCAATACTTGTGTTTGCTTCCTCCAGCGGAGGATGCGTTTCAGAACAGAAAAGTTTGAAGAGTGCTGTTGACAGAGGCGAGGTAGCTGCAGGGACTCACTGATTTCTAACTGAAGAAATGTATTTCTCCTCTTTCTGCCCAACCAGCATCTCGCTCTCTGGAATTATTCCTGAAATTAACTCTTTATGTTTTGGTAGACGATTTGAATGTTTACACCTTATTTGTGGTGATTCAGTTGTCAGAAACCAAGTGGAGAGCTTAAAAACAAAGTGTGTCATGTTTAATGTAGAAAATGATAGACATTGCGTTAATAACCTGATAATCCTCCATGAATTATTCACTAAAGGCTAAGCTAAAGCATGTTTGCCTTGTCTGTCCAGACTGTATTGTTCCTAACCTTACCCTTCATTTGCTTGCATGTTACTAACTCTTACCAGATTATTATGATCGTGGCCTCCTGCTTTTATTCATTAACGCTTCAGAAGAATAGCTCATAGTGCTGCAAATCACATCTGATATTCAAAACAAAAGGTAACAAAGCACGTCCTGTTGTTTATGAAGTGAGAACACGGCCTGCATCTGCATCCCGTCCTCTGAACGCCTTTTCTTTCGTCATATAGTTTGTCAGGGCTTTTGTTAACAGAGGACAGCTAAGTGTTTTTCTTACCATAATGGTTTGTTTCGACTGCAGGGAGTTGAGTTGACACAGTGCAGCCCTTTTCCTCCAGATGTAAAATGATGACACTGGAGTTACTGGAGAGCCAGCTCGCAGTTTTGAAGTTGGCCACCGGGGGCTAAATGAGCCATTAGTGGGCCTGTGGTGAGAGGACAGAGCTGGATGGTTTCTGTGCTCATGCTTAGGGGCTGAAAATCCACACTGGCTGAAGTCTGAATATAATGTCTCAATAATATGTTAGTGAAATAGATTTCTATATTCTAGTCTTTAAAATGTTGTTGATTCTTAGTGTGCAGAAAATAAATTGCTTTTCAAGTTTGCCCTTAAAGTTTTTTTTTTTTTTTTTTCCAAAACTTAATTGATCCAAATACTCGTGTTGCCTTATATAGCTTATGTCGATGTGCCATAGACCAGTGTTTTCCAACAAGGAGTCACAAACTAAATATAAGGGGTCATGAGATAATTAACTGAAAGAGAAAGAGAAAAAAAATGCACAAGTTTGTGGTTCTTTTTTCAGACATTCTCATATTTCTTTCCTTATTTGTTTTGTTTCAACTGGCCATAGACATATGCAGCAGTTGATGGGGTCACAAGGGGTTATATGCTTTAAGCTGCTGCTGGAAATAGTCAAATGTACTATTCAGTTCTGTTTGAGTAACAAAAACTACAGCGCCCAGAAAATACAAATCCTTTCTTAAAAATCGTAAAATTGTAAAATCTAACTCTTCAGGGAGACCATGTTTAATTGGAGAAATATTGACTATATGAGTCGGATTTTGCACTATGAAGGTTTATTTTGTTAACAGAATGAATGTTGTATATTTTGTATTTCTTTCCTCTTTGTATTTTGACTATTGATTCATCCTTTGAATTTCATTTGTTTAAAGATGAAAAGGCCCAGAAATCAAGTCTGGGCTGCCGATATATATATATACAAACTGATCTGATGGCACATCTTAGTTTCATGTAAAATAACTTCTATAGAGGTTAAACCATAAGTGCTTTCATGATGATCACAGACCACCTATATAGCAATTCAATAGGCTACCCTGTCACACTGAAGGATGCAATAAAAACAACAATTATTGGAGGTTGAATAGATGATTAACTGCAGTTTTTTGTCCTTGCCACCTGCTGTCCCCGCCTGATCATCCACTTTACAGGGATAGGCCTGGTTCACCACGTCAGTGTTTGAGTTTTAATCGAGAGAGAGAGAGAGAGAGAGAGAGAGAGAGAGAGAGAGAGAGAGAGAGAGAGAGAGAGAGAGAGAGAGAGAGAGAGAGAGAGAGAGAGAGAGAGAGAGAGAGAGAGAGAGAGAGTTCACTGCTCATGACACTTTCCATTAACAAAAGAACATAGGTTGTAGTTCTTTTAAAAAACGTTTCTTTTAGCCTGTTTATCTCAGTACAGTAAATAATTGTCATTATAAAATGAAATATTGGTTGTTGTTAATGCATTAGTGACCCCCCCCAGATGTATGATCTCACTGCTTTCATGGTAGCTCAGGCCCCCCTGATGGCTCCTACATACAAGTCGAACCCAGTGATTCATTGACGCCATTACTCTTTAAATGCCGCTCTTTATCATCGCTTCTTTATGGCGACACATTCTTGAGCCAGTGCGTCGGGTGTAATGACATGGCTCTGATGAGGGGCTCTGTTGCAGCCCCGCTCGGCCCAGCTAGCCAGCAGGACCACAGAAGCAGAGCGTCCCTGCTGTACGTTGCTGTAAGTAGTAAGATCTAGTAAGTAATATCTGCCTAAGAACTGAGGCTGTAGTGGAAGTGTGCATCATGGTTTGGTTTGGCTCGGCTGACACAGTTAAAGTGGAAAGACCCGGGCCAATCATGCATGTGGTTGAGCACCACAGAGAGTGCAGAGAAGTGTGAACGTGTTGTTGAGACAAACTAAATCCCCCCGTTGGGTTTGGTCTTTTCATGGGATTTGTCAACAATGATAAAAATATGGAATAATGACAGCTTTATCCTCATGGCATGAAAAAGATCTTAAAAAAGAGAGATTTAAATCCAAGCTGATTAAACCTGCAGCTGCATTGATAGTATCTACAGATAGATGGCAAATTAAATAACACCCACCATAAAATATCCAAATTGTAAGATGTTGAGCCTTCCAAAGTGTCTTCCCTTAATCTGTTTTGCTTCAGTAAGGAGAGAAGATGCAGGGCACCCTGTTGTTTTCAGTTAGCTTTCACAAAGCAGTTTTTTTTTTTAAACCAGTCGCTATTTTGTTTGTAGTGTTTTAACCAATTATAACGCACCATACGCTTCTAATACCACCTACCTCCCTCACGTTTGCTCTCAGTCACAATAAAACATCCCTCTGTCGCCACATTACAAATGTTGTGTTGGTAATTAGCTACAGAGGCGTCCTGTGCATTTAAAAGAAAGCCCAAGAACATCTATTGTGTCCACTTTTATAAGGCGTGCCAGATAGCAACAGTTATTACAATAGCGTCTGATTACTAGTTATCAAACCACAACAACGTGTGAACATTTCACAGTGGGAGGTAGATATGAAAGCCAGTTCAATGTTGTTTGAACACCTACACAGGGCAAAACACAGCAAAACAACTGCCTGATACTTGGTAACAAACCCCTTTCAAGAAAATGATCCTGTTCAGTGAAACATGTAATTGCGTTCAGATAACATTTGCACACATTTGATGATCAATCCCTTTTTTTCTCTGGGACCCAATGATTGACTACGCAACACTGAGCCCCGTTAAACAAGCTGGATCAGTCGCTCCTCCAAGAGCCCTGATTCCCTTTTGGGTTCATTGTTCAAAGCAAAGACTGGGCTGTATTTTAAAAGCCTGGACAAAGGTGATATCCAGTATCAAATACACTCAATAGGTCTCTGGCTTACCTACACTATCCATATTATAGATACTATATTGTGTATTGTAGAGCAAGCAAGTAATTATAGTATTGACACTTACCAATGATTTTAATTACTGCAGCATGACAAGCTGTAACAATAAAGACAAAAATAACAGTATATGCACATTAACTGTCAATCAGTTGTCAATTCATATTGTGATAAATTTCTATTTGTAACTTGTGGTACATTTTGTTAATTTTGTGAAATGTATTTTAAATGATATCATTATAAAACAGAAAATGATCAAGTGTCAGGTTAGGGTTAGATATGTTGATTATATTCCATATTACTTGCTTTACTTTGACATTTGATTCAGTTAGCGACGCAACTGACACACCTGGCAGTTACTGGGAGTCAGTATTTAGTAACAATTCATCTTTGTGTAAGAGCTGGTTTGTATTTTAATTCAGTGATGTGCACATCTCCACATAGTTATCACTTCCATCATAGTTAGGCCGAGTTTAAACTTGTGAACATCTTGTGCAGTTGGCTCCTTGTCTGCGCTCGGAGGAAGAGTGTTCCAAAAGCTGTGAAATAAACCTGCAAATCTGCTGCAGTCCTGGAAATAAAAGGAGAGAACCATTGTATTGCTTGTATTATGAAGCCTTGGTCTTGCAGAAACGTCCTTGTTAGTCGAGGATAGAAGAATTTCTGATGGATTACACCAGTTAGCCAAACACAGGCACTCATCGAACCGTCAGCTATCATCTGAGAGGTCAAATGTAGAAATGACACTATCCACTCAGGGAGAACAAAATTAAAAAATAAAATAAACAGTATGCCATTGTGCTGAGGAGAAATGTGTTGCATTTAAAAATACGGCCACAGCATCACCATTGGTTGGACTAGCTATTAGGTCAAGATCACTTTACTATACACTAAGTATAACAGCTATTTATTTACACAGCTTTCAACTGCATGCCACACATCAAGTGTGCTCACTTGTCATGGAGTCACATCTTGGATAAAAGCTCTGAAAAAGTGGACCTTGAGTTGTGCATGTTTTGTCCATTCACTTTTTCCAAGGTCTAGAAACAATTTTTACACTGAAGACGGACATTCTTCCATTAGATTCGATTTTCGGTCTTTTTAGCTGGAAAACATGATTTCCTTGATTTTCAGTACTTGCAAAATAGCATACAAACAAGTCTTTGATAATTGTTTGCAACCTCTTTGTCTCCTTTACTTTGCACACTGCTGTTTTAGATTTTTCTTTTGTTCTCGTCACTTCGCTGTGAGGATTAGACATCATCATTTAGCAGGTTGTGCAGCGTCACCATAGAAACACAATCAAATAATTACAGGAGGATTTAAGGATTTTCAAATTATGCACAGCCCTAAAAAATATCACGTTACAGTTACTGTCGGCAGAGGCATTGTTTATTTGAGCAGGTTCTTTAGCTCTGCAGCGTTAGACTTTTATTCCAGTAACTCTTCAAAATAAAATCACAAAAGGGATTCATTAAAAAAAAAGGCTTTGTGCTTCATTTTGCATCTCCTGAATTACAGCTCTCCTGGTTGAGCTAAATGGATTTCAGCCTTGTCAGTTTTATAACAGAAGTTGCAGAAGTTAACCACATCCTGCACCACAGAGCAGAATGAATCTGCTGCTTGAAAGTCTTTCTGCAACAAGTACTTTAATACTACAGAAATGCATGCATGATGCGTGATGTGATTTTAACATTAACAGAAAGAAGCACCTGTCAGGTTACATAAGGAAACACTGAACGGCCCTTGGGACTCCAGCAGGTTGAACTGTGTCTGTGTTTTTTAAATGCTATTGACAGCCTCAGGAGAAGACGATGGACCAAGGCTCTTGAGTAAAGATGGAGCTCATACACACATGCCAACACAAATACACACACTTGCTCAAAGACACACTAGTGCATCAATCGGTGTGGCTTGATCAGAGTTGTTTCATGTCTGCTCCAGGGACTTTATCGCTGGTTATCTCTCTGGTGCTCCCAGTCTTCTGGATCAAGCAGGTTTGCCTACACACAGCCACCTGTCTGAACATCCCTCTGATGAGATTACTCACAGTGGGATTTCAGCTGTGTTTTTTCGTGTGTGTGTTTTGATGTGATACTCTCTTAATGCAGCGAATGAGGGAGGACAGATGTCTCTGTGTGTCTCCGTGTGGATGTGGGTCTGACTGAAATAATGAAACGGTGGATTTATTTGAAGTGTCATGCTTGTTTATTACTATATACTCAGGGAATTCAAGGATATTATGCCAGTGACTAAAGCAAAATGCAAATGATTAGATCCTGTGCATTATGCACACATTCAGCTGAATAACTACATTCAATCTGCACACAAAGAAACTCACTGCATCTCATTATGCTTCAACAGCATTTGTTATCCAAGCATTCTTAGACATAAAAGGATAAGAGCATGTCTGCTCATCAAAGATACTGATACACCAAATGTTGGACTTCCTGAATACTCTATGATTGGACATAAACCCTCACGCATCGTGGTTGTAGCACTTACAGTAAGAGTGCCATTTATTCACTTGTTTTGAATATATTCTGTGTAAAGAGCAGTGCCGATGGAACAATCAAAGACTCGACTGGCATTCCAAGTTACATTTCAGGCATTTCATGCTTTTCAGTCTAGAAAGGAAGACATGAATCTGATATTCCACACATGTCTCATTCTTTCTGCGAAAATCAGATTTCAGACCGTCTTGTGTGTGTGGGCATGTATGCCACTGAAATGAGACAATCTAATTCGTTTTTCTTTCAATACCATTGGCTACACAATGTAAAGAAAACAGCACTTGTCAGGAAAACCTTTAAAGAAACAGCTCATTCCATTTAACCTGCGAAAGAAGTATTAGCTGGACAATTTTGGCAAAAGAGGATTTAGTTATTACTAAATTAGTTTGATGAGAATAGATTTTTTTATAGGAGTATAATGTGGGAGCAGGAGTCATGCACTATATTTATGAAGCTGTCTACGACCTGTCTCCATGTTTACACGGTGGGGGTAGTCGTTCTTGCATATGTGCAATGAGGTTTTACATGTGTGAGATGTCTGTAAAATAGATGCATGAATTTACAGTAAGCCCACACTGCTTCTTTCCTCCCCGGGGGGGAGGGGTTTCTTTACCCTCTATGTCCATAAATACATGTCCACACTGAAAAGATATTTGTATAATCTTGGGCAGCGTTTGACTGGCAAGCATGATAATAACCTTCTCGCTAGGAGGGATTACTTGCAGAATGCAAATGGCAGATGTGACACATGTGGATACATCATGTTTGCAGGTGCGGGGGTTTTCATGCACTCTATTCAGACGTGTTGAGAAGAGATCAGAATCAGTCATGAAGCCGCCGACACCCCATATGACAGCAATGTTTGAGTAACTGATGGAGATATTGATGAGGATGAATAGATCGAGATATTTATAGCAATAAATTACTGCTCTGTACAAGGTTTCCTCAGTGTTTGTCACGGGCTGCCTCTGGATGTCATTTCCTTGTCAATTTGTGAAGTGAAAGAAATTAAAATGTGATTAAGCCAGAGATAGCGGTTGCTTATTTCTATGTGATCATCGGCCATGGGTAATTATATCGCATGAAGTGGACTAATGAGAAAGCCACAAAGTGTAAATAATGGAAGCTACTCATCCACAGTTTAATCTTGTTAACAGCTTGGACATGTTAATCACTACCATTACTTACTGTAAACACATATAGTGACATGGATGCATTAACCATTATCTGGTGTGGCATCTGGTGCGCTGTTTGCCAGAACATGTGTTGATGTGAATTGTCACAGCTTGAACAGTATTGCACTGTGTTCATTCACTGAAACCTTCTACTGCTGTTTACTCTTGTCTTGGCTGTTTCAGTGCAACGTTTAAATGGTAAATTCAGGGTTTTCCACCTTTAGAGGTTGGTAAGAACATCCTAAAAGCACTATAATATTGAACAAACAGGCTGGAAGCAGGGCCAAACGGCTAGCTTGGCTCTGTGACAAAATGTACCTACCACCATCTCCAAAGCTCACTCTTTATTTTTGTGCATCTAGTCTGTATAAAAAGTACCAAAACCTTGTAAGCACAAATTTAAGATGATTTTCTTCTTGAGGGGAACACAAAATGTGTAGAAAAAAATATTATAAGCACTTGTGTGCTTTTAAATTTCCATCCACTGATATCACCGCATATACTTTAAAGGGCTGCAGGGGGAGCTGGAGGCAGTCCCAGCTGACATGGGGCGCACAGCGGGGCATATCCTGACAGACAACCAGGATTCATGCTGTCACGTTCTTATCTATGGCCAATTTAGAGTTACTAGTTAGCGAAACCTGCGTCCAGAGAAAACCCATACAGGCACAGGGAGAATCTGGGGTTCGAAGCCAGAGCCTTCTTCTTCTGGGGCGACAGTGCTTTTAAATTTGAAGTAATCAAATTCCCAAAGCACACACAGCCGTAGAAGTGTTTTATATATTTTATAGACGTTTTTTTTTGGACTGACTCAGCTGCAATTTGGTCACAGATGATTTGGCCTCTTCTGGTAATCGATGGGTTGATTACCAGACCTCTTTAATAGCTCAGAAATGCAAGTAACACAAATCTTCACCTTAATAAATGGATAGATTACTTCAAAATTAAAGTCAAAGTCCTGCTTGTCATTATTTGTGTGCTTCCTGTAGTCTTATTATATGGCTGTCAAAATAAAGCTCAGTGCTCCTTGGCCACGGAAGGAACAACTCTACACTCTGCATGCAGCAACTAAATGTATGAATATTTTAAGACTCTTTGTTCTTAATATTTCACCTCAAACACTGTTTGACTTAGTGTTTGTAGTGTAATCACACGTTGACAGGCCTTCTTTAAATATACATGGGACTTGTGCTCATGTATATTATTAGGCTAAATCTATGAACTCGTGTTGTCTCTTTTGAGAACACGAGGAGACACATAACTGCTGTGAATCTAATTGTTTTTTTTGTAGAGGCAGTCTGTGCTATAAACATTGTATAAATAATTAAAGTTCAATTTTCTCACTTCACCTTCCCTGATGATAGGTAATTTGGCTTCAGGCTGTCTGAACCTGCACCAAAATAAACGGCAAAACATGCATGTTCATCCTTTTTTACCCATACTTGGGTGTTTGGATACAATATTCACATCCAGCTGCCACTTCAGACTCAGCCAGAGTACTTTTATGATACATTAACTACATTTTGCTTCCATTATTTATGTACTTTTACTTAAACTTGTGCATGGCTATTACTTGTAATGAAGTATTTTTATAACGTGGTATTGCTATTTTTACTTAAACATCTCATTACTGCCTTCAACCCTGCTTATCTGTGACACTCCCCCTAATACAAGCACATGAAGACATTAAAACAAGTTCGCTTCTAAATGTCCTGCAAACATAAACCTGCAACTGGAGAGTGACGGAAATGTCAGTCAAGCCTTGAGAGGAGGAGTAATGAGCCTAAATAAATGAGAATACATGTGTGAGGACAAGCTGGGGACTAATACACAGGAGGAGCAGAGGGATTTTTGTACACGTGTATTTGGGATTAAAATAAACTACAGTGGCCATGTTTGTAGTAATAAAGGAAGACGTTTAATGGTGACGTTTAACACTCATGTGTTTTTAATCTTTTTTGGAAAACAAGGGAGTTCTAAGGTGGAGATGATGGTGGAGAAGCTTTGGCTACACAGGCAATGGATCCAGTCATTGGTGGTTTTGGTGGCAAAAAACTAGTTCCAACATAAAGTCACCTTACTGGCTTTTTCTTGAGATTTCAACCATAACAGGTTATTTTTTTCAAACCTGCACGAACTGATTCTTTTGGCCACTTGAAGGCAGCAGAAACACAGCCGCGAACACAGCACTGACATATGACGACCTTGTCAGCAAACACTTCTTTATTTACACATCCAGCAGACACATAACAGCACTGGCATTCATTTGAAGTTGTGTTTGACCACCTGGTGAGTGTAAATCCAATATTCACTCTTCTTTAAGCTCTGTTTTGGGACTTCACCAACTACTGAGGGAAATAACTGACTCTTTAGCTCGTAATGCTCTACTATATTCTGCCTGTCTGTCTGGACTTTCAAAGACTTCTCAGTTGAAAGCTCAGTAGAAATCTAGGCCTAAAATTCGGATTGTTTTGCCAAATTATTTCCAAGGTAACTAACCAGCCTCAAGCCAACAAGGGCAGCCAACAGCGGGGACTTGAATATTTACTTAGCTGGATGCACAGGAACACAAAACACTTGTTTTCATTCCTCTTTTCTCCTTCACACAATGAACTGAGGTAGGAGTAGAGACACTCTCTCCCGCCGCCCACATCCATAGATCTCTCCAACAACTCTTTGCGTATGCAGTATATCTCTTTGGCTCTGAGCACAGCATACAGCGTAATTACATTTTACCGTGTCGTGTTACACAACTACAGGATCAATGGGCTCATCACAAACACATGCCTGGTAAACAATTGGTTGGCTTACATGCTTGTCATGGTTACTTAATTGTTTTATGTCCCCTCGTGTAAAATCCCCTTGTTGAATTGATATATTAATTAAATCTCTAGTTAACCGCAGTAATTAATGCTAAATCATAATGTACAAAGATATTAAGTCACCACATTCAACTAATGGTGACCAAGGTGTGACTCATTCATTTCTCTCTCTTGGGGCTTTGTGGATTCATATTATTCATTCATGATGTGTGAGTTGATTTTTTTAAATTCATGTTTTATTCAATATTAGCCAGTGTCAGGATATTTTTGCAAGCATCACAACTCTCCACCTATTGTTGCCCTGTGTATCTGTATTAGATCACAGATGATCGGCCCCCTTTGGATCTCATTTCTAATTCAAGCCTGCTTCCTAGAAGTTACACTTGTATATCACTAAATCATAATCCTAATTATGTTTTGCTAACAAACTTAATTGTTCCCTGGATTATGTTCACAGACAATGTTTCTTTGAGTTAATGAAACTGGCACACCGGAGTCCTTAACTTTGTGGTTACGTTTTGGCAACAAAAGCACTTTCTGTGAATTTGGCGGAAAACAAATGAAATAGATATGAAATGAAATACAGAAAACAAATTAAATATGTTGTCACTATGAACTATTTGAAGAGTATTCAAATTTGAATCCCCTTCCCACTCCCACCGCACCTGCCAGGTACAGCAGGCATATTTCGTTCAAACATCATTGTTTTTAACAGTAATCCATTTTTCCCACCTTTATTGCTGAAACACGTATTACTTCTGGCAAAATTACACATTTGAATTAATTTGGATTAAAGCAAATCTTGAGCCGACTGCTGCCCACGACATCTTCCATCCACCCAGCAAGTGAGAGAGAGCCGGAATAAGAGCTAAACTAAGACCCTGCTTGGTCCTGATGCTGCTCCTAGCTAATGACCTAGCTATGGTTGAGTGGACGAAATAGGACTCAGGCTGCCTAAACCACACAAAAAATAGAAAAAAATCAGAGTTTGTGCCCCTGTAGCAATCTACTGCTCTTGACATTCGTGCTAAGTACTGCATGAAAACTTTTGCATTTTTTTATGCTTGAATTGTATGATTGTAAAATCACGACCCATCCTTATACAGATCACAAAGTTAGTTGCACTTTACTTATTGACAAGCTTAGGATAATATGGAAGACCATTTCTGATCCAGTTGATCATTATAAAGAAATACGTTCTCGAAAGTAGGGATGTGCATTTCAAGCACTATTGGATGGTCATTGTGAGCTATTCGAAGATTATTAGAATTTTGAGAAAGTTTCTCATAATTGTTTTTCCCATCACAGTGGCAGAGATGGGCTTCCATAGAATAATCATCTCACAGTACTTATCTGTGAGACTCCACTGCTCATCATAACATCACAAGACATCCCTAATTTATTAATTAATCCTGTAACTTAGGTACATACTACAATAATTAATCAACCTCAGACATGCCATCTGTATTCCTGACAGGACTGGATGCAGGTACCACATCGCTTTTGAACGGAATTGGCTGCAAACAGCTGTTAAGCTAAATTCTTTCATCCCCTCCAGAGATTTTAAAGCTTTCTACTTGAAATCAATTCTATTAGTTATTTTTGTTGCTCCGTTGACTTATATATTTATACATTGTTTGTCTGACTGTAAATGTTTTGTGCGCTCATGTCAATCATGAAAAGGATATTTTAATCTCAATGAGACTACATCATTAGATAAAGTTAAGTCTATTAGTCTATCACATAAATACATGCTAAATGGATGCTATGCTGCAACCAACACTAGTCAGCAGTTTTCCTGAATATAATACATCCATACACAAGTTTCTCAAACTTTTCCGTTCTGATTTTACTGTGCATCAAAAATGTATCTTTTTGAATATTTATATTATTAACAACATACAAAAAAAATATTGGCGCTAGAACCTCATGCTATTATCATTGTTGTGAAGCTCCTGAGAGACTTACAACAGATAGAATATTTCAAAACAAAACAGTTTTTTATCTTTTACTATATTATATTATCGTTTCCCCTGGTACGCTTTTACACAATTTGTTTAATATTTGATCTTGAAATTGTCTTCTTAAATAATTCTGCTATGCTGGTTTCAGTTTGCACACTTTGTCATATCTTGATGCATCTATTTTTGTTTTATCGCCCATAAATCTTTATTTTGTCAGTGAAGCGAATCTTGGATCTCTCAAGTCGCCTCGGCTGGGTAAAAAACGTTTATTCCCCATCTGGGCTGATGTTATTAATCTTCATGGCTCGGTTTCCTCAATGATCTTGTGGTGTCATGTGAAAATGTGCTTTCAGTCGGCTCATCTGCCTCACACATAGCTGTGTTTTTGGAAAGTGACATCTCGACAGCACCTGAGCCTGGCAAATTCTCAGGTTCCTCTGATGATTAAACACTGGACACAATGTGATGCTGTGGTCTGCATGTTATTTGTGGCTAGAAAATGACAGGAACTGCTGTGCTGACTTGCTGTGAAGCAAGTGTATATTCTACATGTGATTTGATAAATTATAAAGCTTTAACTTTACCTATGAAGCTGTTTAATTAATAACCAAAGAAAGCACGTGTTCAAGCAGAGCTTCACGCTACAAGGCAATAAAAACTTTCCCTTTTATCTCTACACTAATTAGGTAATTAGTGTTGTATTGCCAGTGCAGTAACATGTATAGGTGATATAATGTGATAAACACTGCACTGGAAATGACTAACATTCGATTTTTTGAGGCAGATACAGATTTTGTTCTATCAATATATCAAGACATCAAACAGCTACCTTGGAACCACCATGAAAAAACTGAATTTTTACCTTGCAAAACTGAGTTGTGATCAAGAGAAAACTGTTTATATCCAGATAACATGATGATTATATAGAGAGAGATAGCAACTTGACTGAGAAATCAGCAACCAAAGCTTCTCCTGCCCTCTGTATTCCTGCTTTGAATCGCGGCACTGTAAGCTTGATCTCTAACCACCTAATAATGTCCAAGGAGAAGACAGGTTGCCTGAAAAGATGCATATAAAATCTGAGACTTTAACTTCCCTAAAATAGCTTCATGTTAAAAGCATGAACTGAAATTATTTTTTGTAGTTGCATAAGCTAAAATTCCACCAAGCAAACAGCTCTAAATAATTTGCCAGTCCTGTGGGAAGCCATTCTCATTTCATATGCTCATATTGCTGCTGTGTGCGCACTGCAGTTATCCTTGTAGCCTGCTTTGTCATTTAGTGGAGATATTCATTGGAGACTCATATCCCAGCTTTAAACAAGGGAAACCAAGACAGACTCCTACCCCTTTATGGCTACACAGAGACCAGAGTGCAGCATAGCACACTTTGTGTGTCTGACTAAGCACGTCTGTCCATTTATGTCCCATTCACACAGAAATGTAACATGTGTCTCAAGCATCAACCTTCAGTTTTAACAGACATGAATTTCATCATCTTGTGTATCGTGTTTCCTTGCTGCAGCCAAAACCTTTTTTTCCCATCTGTGTATTTGTACATGTTGAGGACATCAAAGCTGCCACCACCCCCGGGGTGCCACTGCACATTTACTTTGTGTGTGCAAGAATCCGGGGTAGAGCCGTGCTTGTGTGGCGGTGGATGTATTAGGTTAGGGGATAGCACGAATGATTAGCAGTAAGGTGTTTTGTGGCGTCACAGTGTGTTAATTGAAATCCACTTACAAACATACAGTATAATGAGTTTCCTGCTAAATGATTCATTCCAGTGTGTATATTTAATGAGTGTGACAGCAGATTGCGCCAATTACTGGCAAGGCTGACATATAAGTGGGATGTCCCCATGTGATATGAATATGACATCCTTCTCCTATGTATTGAGACTAATCAGTATAGATCATGCATGAATAGGCACACTCAATATGGAGGACCGATATGTGTGTTTACATTTTAAGAGAGAGCAGGATTGAACTGTTCCTTGGAGGAATTCAGCTCTAGACACGATGCTGGATTATAAAGTTATATCAACATAAAAGGTTGGACAGATGATAGTGTGACTGAGTGCATGGTCGGGTTTAGGTGAAGGGGAGAAACCAAAACAAACACATCTAGAGACACTTCCTCTGCAACCTCTCACTCATCACTGTGGGCATATCAACGCTTTAAAGCTAGCTAGTGAGTTATGTTCTAAGAAAAACATAAGAAAAGTACTGTTTTAGGTTCTGTTGGTGGGCCCTAACAATATTCCACCATCGACCCAAAATTTCACTTGGAGACCATCTTTTAAAAAAGGGCCAAGCCATCAGGTTTAGACACAAAACAACCAGAACACCGAAATCAAACACAGTCAAAAGACAAAGACACTAAATAAAAATCCCCTGATCGCAACAAGACCAGCAGTCCACAACTCATGGCTTCCCTCTGCAAACATTTATCCTGCTCCCCTCCTGGATCGGGAACACCTCATTCAGGTCTAATCAGGTGTTGAAGACCTGGGTGGAGCCATAGAGAGGAGGGGAAAAAGGGGCAAACAGCACAGGGAACACATGCAGCCATAACGATCTGTAATCTTGGAGGCAGCATACATATAAAAAATGGATCTCAAAAACTACAAGTGTACCATCTTCCATGTTGCACTTACTGGCAGAGGGTTGCATTGAGAGTGGGACACTATGCAAATATGACAGGGGCGGGTGGTTTGAATGTTCCTGCCACAGTGGGTGGTCAAAAAACAAGATGCAGGATTTATTCATCGCTAGTGTTGCCATGGTTACACATACACCGTACGGAGGCTCAAAATGACCAAACAAGACAATCATTTTGCCAAATAATGGAAAAGAAAAAAATCTAATCAAAGTGTTATGTTTAGAGGCAGAGGAGGAGAGCATAACTTTGCTGTGTTACAGTAAAATACATTTTTTTCTCTGTGGGACAGGAGAAGACATAAAATCAATGGAAAGTCTAGCGGGAGAGGAACACACACACACATTGTGGGAGCGAGTTGTAATGGTTCAAAATCCAACAGGAGCAGGATTTAAAACAAACAGTCCTGCACAAGGCTCTTGTACCTGCCACTGAATCACAATCTTTTAATTTCTTTGGCAAATCACTAAGCACTTCCAGACAAACTTTTCAATCTCGTCCTCTTATTGCAGAGCTTGTGTTTCCTGTAATGGTTATTTGTTTATCATTGTTAAACTCACAAGGGGGTGAAATTCAAATAGCAAGATCTGAACATACCAATTTATCAGCAGCTTGCCCAGGCACCACATAGGGACATTGGCTCTATATTAATAGAGAACTATATTGATGCATCAGTGCTGCCATTATCTACTGTTCACTGCTCATCAGTTTTAAAAATCTTCTGATGGAAACCTTTTTCATAGATAAAGAGCAAAACCTTTCTTGATATTGCCTCATGTCCATTATGCTCTTTACAATAACGTCAGCTTACCAGTAAAAGTCGCATTCACTCTTCTGGGCCGCCTCTGACAAAAATACACAAACAGACAAAACAGAAATCCATTAAATACTTGATGCAGCCATGAACAAAGTCGGAGGCATTGCAACTTTGAAACGTCTCTGTGGGCTCATCAAGCCACTGACCCAGATGGCCACCAGGTTGGGGAGAGCGTGCGGTTGTTTTGTGTGAATGTCAGCAGCAGTGTGCGCTTCCGTGCAGAGACGCACTTTATGTGAGTTGTTTTTAGTGTGGAAATCTGTGCCAAGTGCAGCTACATGGTTACTGTATGACCCAAGTCCAGGCCCATGGGGGGAGAGGAGAGAGGAACACGACTGAAGCCAAGCGTGCAGAGAGCAGCCTGGGTTGTGCGCAACAACAACCTTTGCATGTAGAATGAGTTCCAGGCAGGAGGCAGAGAGGAGGAAGCGCTAGAGCGGGTGCAGCAGGCTTCTCAGCAGTGGTATGTTAACACACCAGGCTGTGTGTGCGTGCCTGTGCATCTTGTGCGTGTGTGTGCGCATGTTTGTTATCTGTTAGATGGTAGGGCATGATTGGCGTGCGCACGAGGGAGGATGGGACTGCGAGGCGCTGATTGGCTGTGATCTCTCGGTAGAGGGTGTGGCCAGAATATGAATGACTGCTCATGCCTTTGGCGCTGCCAGGTTTTGGGGACAGTTACCGAGGAGGGATGGGGTGTTTGAGATTGCGCTTGCAGAGGGGAGAGCATCGGAGCTTGTGAGAGAAAGGAGGAAAGAAAAGAGGAGAGGAGGAGGGTGGGGGGCACAGAGAGAGAAAGAGAACAGGAGCTTGTGAGGGGAAAGAGGGAGGGAGCTTCAGGCAGCGAGGCTGGACCACCGCTCAAACACTGCAGTCTTTCTTTTGCCTCTCAGAGGAAACTGTCTTTCTCCTCTCCCTGCCTGTCTCTCCCTCTGCTCTTGCTGCTTGGCCATGACCCGGTTTGGACACCTTGATCTCCTTGCCCACGTAGTGAAGAAGAGAGAAACGCTGTAGAGGAGGAAGGACAGACGAGAAGAGGGGACACCGCACACTTTGCCTCACTGATGAGAGTCTGGAAATTAATTAACCGCCGTCAACACAGGAGGGGGAGCGCAGAGTGAGGCGCAGGAGGAGGATAAGAGGGAGCTGGAGAGGGGGAATTGTTAATGTTTGGAGAGCGGACTCTGGAGAGAGGCAGAGTAACCCCTGTGACACTTTTCAGAGACAAAGGGGACAAGTTAGGGCAGAGGACAGAAGAGAGAGGGACTGGCCAAGGCAGGGATTTAACAGGGATCCACATTTAAGAAGCCAAAGGATGGTTCACTCACACGCGTTACTCATCCTTTCATGCTTCTTTTCAGCCTCGCCACATCCATAACACCGTCCTCTCATCTCCTTTTCTTGCTCAGTGTCTTTCTTTTGTTTGTTTTTGGGTGTCAGCAAAGCAACATCCTCATGCTGAACACTCAGCCGGGAGTCAGCCCAGAGCGCAGCGTTTCATTGTCAGCGGATGTGTGATCTGTCACTGAGTAAAAGAAGTTGATTGGCCAAAGCAGGAGTGCCATTACCCCCCCAACCCCCCTCCCCTCCCCTTCCCCCCCCCCCCCCCCCCTTCCTGGCCGAGAGCACCTGCCCCAGGAATTTCTCATGAGACCAGGTAGGACGTTTCTGGTTCATTTTGCCGACCCAGAGCAGCTGGAGAGGTCGAGTCGGAGCCCTCCAGTCGTTTACCTGATTGAACTGTTGCGAGATGAAACTGCAAAACCAGCTTATCTCTCCTAGCATGACACCTGTGTTTGAGCGATTACAGGGAGGGAAACAGGGATGTGCAGATGTGAGTGTGTGTGCTGGGATTATGTCCTAAATACACAGAATTACACAGGTGTTGCGGCAGGATTACGCAAAGTCTGCTGCTGAATATAGTGACAATATAGGATTAAAACGAGGAAGTCCACTGAAGTGAAGGGCAGCACATTATCTTCCACAGATTAACTCAGATCAAATGTGATCACACTTGGGGTATAATTAAATCAGCCATTCCAGGGTTTGATAGGGGGGTGGGTGGGGGTTCATAATTATTTTGGAGCTAAACTGGGGACAGGTGGAAAGATCCCTCTCTCAGCCCTCAGTTGAATAACTTCTGGTCCCTCGCTGTGGACTTTGCTGAGACCTGAAGTACACAGAGCGACTATCACAGACTCCTAAAGGCTCATTCATCTCCCATCATAATGAGACGCTCGAGCACAGATGAGACTCCGTACCGGCGCAGTCCGTCTCTGGACAGCAAGCCCGACACGCCGCCGTTCACTTCTGGGTTTCACCGCTTCAGTGGAGAGTTTGAGTACAAGCGGCCGCCGTTTGCGTTTGGCTTCCACACGACGAAGGGGCCGCAGACGTCCAAGGGGCGCTACGCACAGGGGAAGAAGTATGTGGTGTTTTACCTGGACCTCTCCTTCATATTCCTCCTAGAGCTGCGGCGTTGCAGGATGGCAGAGGGTTGCATGATGGCCCTGCGTTATGGGATGGTCTTCTTCAACCTCCTTTTCTGGGTGAGTCCTTTATCTTCATTTCCTTTTCTCCCCCCATCCCTGTGTGTGTGTGTGTGTGTGTGTGTGTGTGTGTGTGTGTGTGTGTGTGAGAGAGAGAGAGTTTTGGGGGGTGAAAGTGGTGTTTTGCTTTCTTGGCTTTTTACATATTTTGTTTCTGTTACTCATGTTTTTTCTTGTCTTGTTTAGAGAGAGGTCTGTTTTTTTGTGTTTGTGCAAACCAGAGTGATGTGAGAGGAGTGAGGAAGGGTGGTGGGGGGGGGATGAGAGAGAGAGAGAGAGGCAGATCTTGCATTTAGATCATGTGTACAAAGCCCACTGTGTGGGTGAGTGAAGCTTTTTCTGTTGCCTATACAGCACTCAAAGTGTGGGCGTACACTGCATTGTTTGCGGTGTTAAGCTCTGGCATATTTGGAGCTTGCATTGTGTGTGCACTAGTTAATCACAGTGTTACCGTTGTGCTGTAATTCTTCACCTGACTCTTCCTCACCCTCCTCCCTGCACAACATCGCTTCTCAGCCCATCTAAGCATCTGCTGTCAATCTGCTCTATCTGGCCGATCGTATCTGCTTGCCGTGGGGACGTCTGAGCTCCGGTGTCTGCCTGACTCTGTCAATCCCACTCTGATAGCCCCACAGCAGATGGCTTTCATTCGCCCCGTGAAGCCTGTCATGTTCCACAGCTGTACTTCACATTTAAAGATCTCCATCTCTGCTTCATCTGTGCTTTTTTTTTTTCCACCACAGACTCTGTTTGTGTAATTCGTTGCAACTTGTCACAGAGTTTTGAAGGGGCGCTTGCCTGTGTGGTTACCTAGCTGGGATTACTTTGATTTGTCATACTTCTGTTCTTAAGTACTTCTGCTGGTAATGGAATGAGATGAGGCCTTGAACTATGAAATGCAATCTAGCTGCCAAGATGCAATCTCCCTCTGGGAATGAGTGACCTCCTCACCTCCATATCTTCTATCAGCTATAAGCGCTGTCAAAGAGGGGCTGCAGTGTTTGTTATTAGCACACACACTCTCCTCTCCTCTCTCTCTCTCTCTCTTTCTGTGTGTGTTGCTGCTGGGGATATATAATGACCACGTGACCACGATGAGCCTTCTCCTCCTGAGAAGCCAATCGTGTTATGATCCTCCAGGTATGAAGAGAGGAGCCCTTCCAATATAAAGCCTGGCTTTGAAAATAACGTGTCTGACTCCGCTGATGGCTAATGTCACACCTCAATGTCTCTACCATTTCAGTAGCAATTTACAAGCTGTTATATGTCGAGTGATGCATCTAAGGCCAGTTTTTGCTTATCTCATTCAAAATGTAGACTTTTTAAGGGGGTGACTTCAGAGGTGTTGAAAGCGAGTTCAGTCCTCTGTAGACAGGAGATTGTATGAACACTGATCCAATCATAATGTGTTTAATTTTAACGTTACTTTCACTTTCAGAGCGACACAGGAAATTAGTGTCCACAGCCTGCATGAAAAGGGAACACAGGAGGTGCTCTCATGAACGGCTCTCCCTTAAATTGTTATATAGAGTATTTACAGTATCCACAAGTCATGCGAAGAGCAACTTTTTCATTCTGCAGCGTGCTAAACTGGTTTTATTTTTGTATTTTTGTTTGCTTCGCTTTTGCTGATTTCCCAAAATATATTACCCTAAAAATGATAGTGTGTGCATAGTGTGTACACCATGCACAAATACAATAATATTCCATTTTAAAAATATCTCATGGGCTTACAAGGAATGTCAGCCAACTACTATGAGTAATTCTCTACTTATTTTGTAATGGACAGAGATCACTCTTCTTTGTGATGTATTGATTCTACATTAAAGTTGCTGGGCTATAAAGTTGCCATTTATTTTGCCCATCTCCCCAGCGATAGTGCCCGTGAGCAGAGGCAAAATGAGAAGTAACGAGGACAAACTGAGGACACGCAGCCGGGAAAACTCGTTTCATAAGTGATGGAGATGATATACCACAACACTAGCCTGGATCATCGTCATGTGTCATCAAGTCTAATCTCGATAATTGAGTTTAGTTACTTAGTTTAGTAATTAGCTGATATACTCAATTAGTCAAAAAATGAATCAGCATTGAATCATTTTGATAATTGATAATTATCAAATAATTATTTTTAATTGATTATCAAATAATAATTTCAAAATAGCCCAGAAATGGCTGATTTCAGTCCCTCAATTCTATACAACTGTATTCAAGTTTAAGATAATCTTGGAACAATTGATGTTTGAAAAAAATCAAGAAATTTATAAAGATCTTCTTGGGCTTTGTGAAGTTGCAGTTGTTCTATTTTCTAACAACGAATAGCTTGAATAATTAATGGCTTAATTGTTAATTTGATAAACTGATTAGCACTAATGAACAGCTGTTGCAGCCCCTACACAGTAGAAACTGCTTATAGTGATCATATCTGTCTGGGTCAAATTGGTCATGATAAGCGGATTATTAGTACAAATAAATTGTTCTCTTTTGTGTTATTTCTCAGGTAGATTACCATCAAATTCACATTTATATATTACATTAATATACAGTAATGAAACAGTTTCATTATTTATTCTGTTACGCATCACATGAACTGGTTTTATAAATCCCTGTGACGAGGGCGGTTTCAAACACAGGTGCTTTCCTTGAATACAGGGGTTGAATTGGGCTGTCAGGTGCTCAGCTTTGGCACACAGGCGTACGTCCCTGGCAGTGCATTCTTCTAGTAGGCTTTTCTGGTAGGTCCACGGTGCACTAAGAGAATTTAACAAATTGCCTGAACTAAAAGCCCCCCCGACATAATGATTTCAATGTGCACGCAGCAGTAGCCTGTGGAAGCCAGCCAGAGGCAGACAGGCTACCATGAGGCAGTACCATGGGAGTAAAGTAAAAAAATGTCATGTTTGAAAGTAGCCAAAATGAGCACTGTAAATGGTCTACTTGATTATTGTAAGTGAATACTTTCAACAGCATTTCTATAGGTAGAAAAAAGAGAATTGGTGCTTGTGGCCGGGGTTCCAGAAATCACCATCCACTACTAGTCACTAAGTGACTAGCAAAATCACAAAATAAGCCCAGAAGTTCTGGTTGAAAAACTTAAACTTACTAACATTGTTCAACATGTGTGCGTTTGTGGTTTCTGAAAAAAGGAGAAAAACAAAGCAAGGTAAGAGAGCTTAATATAAACTAAAGGCCGATAGCCAAGAGAAAGGCAACCACTCATCTACAGTGGTGTGAAAAAGTATTTGCCCCCTTACAGATTTCTTCTGTTTTTGCTTTATTGTCACACTTACATGTTTCAGATCATCAAACAAATTTTAATATCAGACATAGATGACCTGAGTAAACACAAAAAGCAGTTTTTAAATGATGATTTCATTTATTAAGGGACAAAAGCTATCCAAACCAACCTGGCCCGATGTGAAAAAGTAATTGCCCCCTCCTTGTTAAATCATGAATTAGCTGTGATTAACCACATTTTTGAAAGCTGAGTTCAATTTCACTTGCCACACCCAGGCCTGATTACTGCCAGAGCTGTAGAATCAAGAAATCACTTAAATAGACAATATGAAGTAGGCTAAAAGATCTCAAAATGCAACACATCATGCCCCGATCTAAAGTAATTCAAGAACAGACAAGAAACAAAGTTGTTGACATCTATCAGTCTGGAAAGGGTTACAAAGCCATTTCTAAGGCTTTGGGACTCCAGCGAACAACAGTGAGAGACATTATCCACGAATGGAGATAACATGGAGCAGTGGTGAACCTTCCCAGGACTACCGGCCTACCAAAATGACTCCAAGAGTGCATCAACATCTCATGCAGGAGGTCACAAAAGAACCCCAAACAACATCTAAAGCACTGCAGGCCTCACTTGCCTCAGTTAAGGTCAGTGTCCATGATTCAACAATAAGAAAGAGACTGGGCAAAAATGGCCTCCATGGGAGAGTTCCAAGGCGAAAACCACTGCTGACCAAAAAGAACACAAAGGCACATCTCACACTTGCTAAAAAACATCTTGATGATCCCCCACACTTTTGGGGAAATATTCTGTGGACTGACGAGACAAAAATGGAACTTTTTGGAAGGTGTGCGTCCTGTTACATCTGGCGTAAAACTAACACAGCATTTCGGAGAAAGAACATCATACCGACAGTCAAACATGGTGGTGGGAGTGTGATGGTCTGGGGCTGCTTTGCTGCTTCAGGACCTGGACAACTTGCCGTAATTGATGGAACCATGAATTCTGCTCTCTACCAGAAAATCCTGAAGGAGAATGTCCGGCCATCAGTTCGTGACCTTAAGCACAAGCACACTTGGGTTATGCAGCAGGACAATGATCCGAAGCACACCAGCAAGTCCACCTCTGAATAGCTCAAAAAAAACAAAGTGAAGGTTTTGGAGTGACCCAGTCCAAGTCCGGACTTAAATCCAATTGAGATGCTGTGGCATGACCTTAAACAGGCCATTCATGCTCAAAAATTATGGCTGAAAAATGTGGCTGAATTAAGACAATTCTGCAAAGAAGAAATTCCAAAGGCCAAAATTCCCCCACAGCGATGTGAAAGACTCATCGCCAGTTATTGCAAATGCTTGATTGCAGTTGTTGCCGCCAAGGGTGGCACAATCAGTTATTAGGTTTAGGGGGCAATTACTTTTTCACATAGGGCCAGGTTGGTTTGGATAGCTTTTCTCCCTTAATAAATGAAATCATCATTTAAAAACTGCTTTTTGTGTTTACTCAGGTTATCTATGTCTGATATTAAAATTGGTTTGATGATCGGAAACATGTAAGTGTGACAAAAAAGCAAAAACAGAAGAAAGAATACTTTTTCACAGCACTGTATACAGGCAGAAATTAACAATGAAATATATATGTATAAATATATATAGAATGATGGGAAATTACACTGAATGCAGCAACACCAAGCACAGACTGTAAGCAAACACTCAGTTGCCTTTTAGTGGGATCAATCACCATGTCCATAAGTAGTCAACATGGACCAAAACTAAATTTTCTCGAATATATATGAAACCATATTAATAAGTGATATTGGAATCATATAAATGGCTGATCACTGTAATCATGACCTCTATAAGTTGTTTTGTGTCAATGTAAAATCCAACATGGCACATTACTTCTTCCTCCCTTGTGGACTGGAGTCCTGCTGGGCACCATTTTACTTACTGCTGCCCCTAATGGCCAAAAGATATGTTGCATCTGTAATAATGAATTTATGAGTGTTAACACATGCCTGACAATTTCTTGACATGTCACCAAAATATTCACCTTTCCTTGGCTGGGTTTGTATAATAGAGACTTGATCGGGAGCTTTATGAGTGTTAAATGTCAGCACAGCCACCCAGGACCATGATGTGTACTGCAGTATGATTGTCCAGTTTTTGGACACAATATTAAAAGGTTCTGTCATGCAAGAAGTTAAGTGTCTTTCCTGAGGCAGCAACAGAAAAAAAACTGAGGAACTGTGTAATTATAGTATGTGCAGTGACGGCTTTGGCTGAAATGTCAAAACAACAGTGCCACCAAGAGAAATTTAGACAGGAACATATAAGGCTGTAGTGTAGACCTGACTTTTGACAGACTATATCTGTGAACTGCGAAGCAAAAATGAAAACATTATAGCAACGAGTGCTTAGCAAATATATTTATGCCATCAGTTACCACTTTAACCAGTGACATCAAAATACCTTGTTTGCAACATATATAAGATAACAACCATACGAGTATCAATGAAGATAACAGTCAAAAGCACAATCAGTCTGCCTGCCAAGTGCAGTAAATGTACAGGAAATTGTCATACTGCAGATGCGCCGTGACAACTAGATTAGAAAGTGATGAATTGCATACTCACACATAAACCCTCAAGTAAGATTTCTAAAACCCCTCAGCGGTGTCGACCCAACGACCTTAAATTTACACTATTTTATTGCGCAGGTGGAGGGACATTAGGATTCCTCAGTCCGCTGTGTGAGAAGATGGTGTGACACGTGTGACAGAGAGAAGACTGAACATATCAGCATGCAGATAAACAGTACAGCTCAATTTGAATATAATACGCTTAAAGTGTGGCTCTGAAATGTTTGTATCTGGCTGAGCTGTGGTTGGCCTGGATTCACGACAGTTACAATAGATTGCAGTGACAAATAAAATAAAAATATAAAAATATCAACAACAACCTCCCAAACCACCCCTGCAGCTCTATCTGTGTCCTCAGTATGTTCCAAACACCCACGTTTTCACCAAAGTGCAGTAAAACATCACTAAATTCACAGTCTCCATTGGTCTCCTGTCTGGTTATCTATTTATCTTTGGTGCACCACCCATGTGCGCTTAAATTGGATTGCAATGAACAATGTCATCGACGGAGTCACCCCAAACTGGATGAAATAGAAAAGATAAGTAAGAGGCCTTGTGGAGTATGAACTGTCTCCCAGTGGAGTGTTTTCAGGTCAAATGACTGCTTTGGTGTTCAGGATTGAAAACAGACCTCCTTGATTTTTTTCCTCCCAGCTTTGCATCACCCGTGCTGTGTTGCCCTGAGAACGGCAGGGGGTGGAGAACCAAACTGTGGTAGAAAAGGTCAGGATGTTTGTAAAGTTGATTCTGGGAAAATATATTTTTGTGTCCTTTCGACATTGGTGTGGATGGTGGGGACGATGGTGTGACACTGATGGTGACAGCAAACAGGTGTGATATGTGTGCCAACTCCCGAACTCACAGGTTAAAATACTGTCAAACCAACATGTGCAATGTTGTACATTTCATGAAAGTGTAAATGGATTTTTCAGAGAGCAAGTTAAAAGTAGAAAAAAGAAGGCTGGATTAAAAATATGTAAATGTTTATAGATTTTTGGCTCTTTTATTCACCATGTGATGTGGTTTTGCTGCTTTTGTTTCATGTTGGCTACTTGTTTTGTTTCCGCTCTGACTGAGTGATTCCATCAATTAAACTTTTGCTTACTGTCACGTATAAAGCATCAAATAACACACTAATTTCAAATTGCCCTCGAGGTGGAAAGTGGCAGCTTCACTGCACAGAGAAGAACCATTTGGCAAATATCCCAAAATGTCTGAATTACAAAAATAAAGCATTAGCATAAAACCTAGAAATGTATATTTCTCGAGTGAAGTGGTTATGGTTGATTATAAATTGGGGGAAAACAGAGCCAAGTTGAAAAAGTGGATGAAGTTCTGCCTTCACTCAGCAAACAGGCTCATGACACAGCAGCCAGAAGTGTCATGATCTTTTAGAGCAAACTGCTCATGTCGGTGTCACCCACTAATTTGCTCCCAAGGCAACTGCAGAGGTCAAGAAGTCAAACTGTGACAGGTTAGCGAGACCGGTCGTTATGACTGAGGTCAGAGCTGCTGGTCCGCAGCTTCTGAAGGAGGCGGGGTGACAGTATCTACTGGAGAAAACTCAGTACTGTCCTACTTCAGATGGGTCTCCAATATGTCCTTTACTGATGCAACTTACCTGATGTTTTTCTGCAGGGAAACCTAAATTAAAACTTCCCTGTGTTAATCTTTAAATAGCATCTCAAAGCTGAACATTTTGTATGTCATGCTGTTGTGGTCAAATGTTTATTTCTCTTTATTATCCTTATATGTCATTTTCAATACTGGCAGTAATTTGTGATGTTATTGTTTGAAACACTTTTGAGGGAAAGTCATTGTTCCATCTGTTAACGTTTTACCAAAGGTCTTTTTGTTTAAGGAGCAGATAGAAACCTAGTTTCACTCAGATGTTCCTTGCTACAAAAACTTTCCATTCATTCTTTTCAGACAATGCTTCTGGTATAGACAGGGAAGAGGAAGGGGAAGAAAATTATGCATTAAATTATGCATTACAATCCCGCTACGTAAGGATCAGTTAAAAATCAGTATTGCAACAGTGTGTCTGCTATTGGTTTCATCTTGTGAGTCTGTGTGTGTCTGTCATCATAGCAACATGTGGTCCTGGAGTGCTTCGCTAGGTGTCTGTCTGTCTGTCTGTCTGTCTGTGGACACGATAGCAACACAACCGTGCAAGATGACAGATCACTGTATCCTAGTTTCAATCAATCCCATCCACTGATCCATCACAATCAAGATAACAGTCAGACTTCATTATATAGTGGAAACCTGTTACAGTGATCACTTTGCTGTAAGAAAACATTTATCTCTGTAAAAGGATGATTATTGTAAAAGATTCTTTCTTCATTCATCTCGCAGATTAGCATCTAATTGACGTGTATATTTATTACGCGTTCCACACTATATGATATATATGGTATTATCAATCCACTTGATGAAGGCGGCTCAAACCACAGGTGCTTTCCTTGTGTGCAAGGGTTGACTTTGGCTCGGGCTGCTGGAGCTTAGCATACATAGAGGTATGCTCTGTGGCAGCCCCCTTGGGTGCGTCTACGGTGCACAAAGCCTGTGTTTTCTGGTGGGTCCACAGTTCCACAGTGTATTAAGAGAGTTTAACAAATCACCCGCACCGAAACCCATGACTGTTTCCTGTTGTTTGAGTAAATCACACAAGGTAGTTTCACTGCTGCATCTCGTTGGCTTGTTCTTTGCAGTTGCGGAGACAAGCTAGAATTAGAACTAGAAAATGACTTCTTTCGTCTTTCTCCCATCACGATTTTAATGTGCACACAGCAGCAGCTTCAGGAAGCCAACCAGAGGCAGACAGGTTACCACGAGGCAAAGTATCATGGGAATAAAGTTAAACAAAGACCCAAAATGAGAACTGTAAGCAGACTAATTGATATGCGAAATATTTAAACAGCATTTGTATAGAAATTATTCTATCCAAAACTTTTTCACACATCTGACACACACATACTAACAGTATTCATCCGTAAACAATGACCTTTACATCCTTAATAAATGAATATTATTTATGGGGAAGGCATAGTAAACTTGGACGTCCCAATCCATGTGAGGACGGTTAGACATATGAAATAAATCTGCAACAGGCAGAATGGTCTCTATTTGATTTTCAGTTGATTTTATACAATTAGAATACCAACACATTCCTTGATTTTGTTAAAATTAACGAAATTTAAATATAAGAATTAATAATATTGCACCCCATGAAATCCTAAACCCTAAAGTGTATGTACACGTACTAGTACCAGTACCAGTAAATACAATAGTGTTAGTACAATTACTATTATACATGTTTCGTTCTCTTCTTTCTTTTTTTCTGTACAAAAGTGGAACAAAGCCATTACTCAGTCTAAATTCTGATTTCATGCTTTCATGTCATTAACATTGCATCAACTTGCAGATTGTCATGGAAACGAGTCTTTTCGAAACACTGCATGAAAAGGATTTACAAGGTCTGTTGGTGTGCTCACATACTTTAAGTTACACACACGAAATAAAAGTCAACAGCTGCCAAAACATCTCACTCTGAGTGGAATCCAGTGACTTTTCACTTACTCAAGGACACAGTCAGTCACTCTTGTGTTAGCACTGTGACCCCATACATTAGCGTCTGTGTTGATGAGAGCAGCCTGGGTATCACTTCTTCCCAGACAATGCGTCAGAAAGAAGAAAATAGTAAACGAAAAAGGGAGCGACGAATTTCTGTGCTCCAGGACAAATGCTGATTATCCCCTAAAAGCAGCAGCAATGACTCCACCATAAAATTGTAGCAGTGGGTAACTCAAAAATATGCGACGATGCACACCGCTAATCATCTTCAGCGGAAACCACACAGAGCTGCGAGAGGGGCCCCACAGCTATAAAATACCAAAATAAGACTTCTCATTTACAGCCACTTTTTAATTAATCTTGTTAGCACAAACGTGGCTTTTCCACACCGTTGGGGGAACGGGCGGGGGTGAAACTCAGGCAGCAGCGGGTGAGACTGGGACAGAGAGGAGAGAGATAGGACGACAGCAGGCAGAAGGAAGAGAGGAATAAGACAAGTCCTCTGAAGTTGTGTTTACTTGTCATCGTAATGTAGGTCAGAGCCCAACGGAGGATCCATAGATTGCCAGAGTTGTGAATGGGTTGCGTTTGTCTCCGCTGATTTAGTCAGATCAATAGAAATTGTCTTTCTACTGATTTGAGATCTGTCGGCCCCACCCCACCCAGCCCCTGCTGCCACACAGTCCATCGATTTGCAGCAGGACCAGGGGGACGTGCGCAGCATGAGCGGTCCAGATAATAGGCCTGCAGTTTGCATTTGCTGACTTTGGCATGTTTGTTCACAAAGCTCACAGGCAACAATGTCACACCCACATTCAACTGTGGGGACCTCTGGAAGAAGCAGACACACTGGGGATGTCTTCACTTCTTCATGGGTACATCATTATTATATTTATAGATGATGACATATATTTCTGTGTCTAAGCATCATCAGCAGTTTTATCAGGTCTGGCTGATCTATCAAGTGCAGTGGATAATGCTGGGATGTGGAGTTAGTGCTGAATAAATTAGAATACTCACAAGTAAATAAATCCTAAATACACCAAAGTTTATTCTCTGACAGATTTTGTTGTGAAAATATCCTTTAATAAATCTCTCCAGGGTTTTTATTGGCTCAGAAAGAGGCTTAGGTGGTGCCTCAGTGAGGCTGCTCTGGCTTTATCATCGCTGCCAGTTTAATACTCAAACCCCTTTGATTCCAGTCTTCAGCTCTTATAGACACCAGATTTTGGCATTGCCATAACACACTGACCTACTTGACTCGTTCTTTAGCTGTCTAAAATCCAATATTTTCCATGTTTCCTTGGTTATGAAAAGCAACGACCACCAGATTTTGTTAGTATAAAGTCATTACTTAATTTGTTCCCACCAGTGGTATTTATAAGTGAGCTGTTTCTTAGGTTACGAAAGTAGTTGCACAACTGAGTCAGCCATCATAATGCTGAGATAAATTGGACAAGTTTGTGGTTTTTAATATAGAAATATAACACTAATACTATAAAATACATCTTCAGCTGCTGTCGTGTCTTTATGTCCTTGCTATGTGTAAAACAATTAAATAAAAGCAGTAAGATAAATAGAAATTTCAGATAAAATAGCCTTTGTTTCCATCTTTTGATGCAGCAACGCTCCACTAGGATATATATTGGAGTTTATAGTAGAGTTGCAACTCTACAGTAAAGTTTTTTTTTTTTTTTTTTAATTCATAGGCATTCAGGAAAACCCCTTAAACACAAAAAGTGTGTTAGTAACACAAAGCGTGACCTCAGATCTGTTTTGGCAGAGCTGCTTTGTATTGCTTTTCTCCTGCCTGTTTCCCAGGACACACCAACTTCACTTTTTTAACACTGTCCAACCCTTGAAAGGTGAGCTGGCAAAAAGTCCTGTATTGATTTTACTGATTTTACCTCTCAGAACATGACTCGTGCCCTTTGTGGGCAGGCAGCTTACCTCGCATCACAGTCCATTTTAATCACTCTCAAAAAGCTTCATTTCTAGAACATTTATACTCCCGCAGGGTATTGAAATTCACTTTGAAAAGCAGTCCTGAGGTGATTTCATAATGATAAATCCCCTGTGCTTCCGTCATTACTACTAATATCTGTGCTTTAGAGACCTACATTCAAATGTATGAATATATAAATAATACAATATGTTCCCTGTAAAAAAAAACATCGACATGGAGCTTGGCCGCTGATCTCGAAAACACCACCTACATCTCTAACTTGTTCAGTGATTCAAAAGGTCTGGTGCTCGTAGAGGACCATTTCTGCCTGTTAGACGACAGGATTATGAATAACAAAAAAATAGCAACAAACCTGAATACGAGAGAATCATCTGCAAGTTGTTTTAAGTGCACGTACAGAAATAAAAACTCTTATACCACGGTCTAGGTTAATACTCCATTCTGATTAGCCGCCCCCAAAACAAGTGATAATCGACACCCACTAAGTAGTTCTGATGAAACTGTTGTAAATTATTTCACTAGTTAAGTTAAATGAGTAACCATAGCAACAGAGACACAGTCAGAGCCCATGTATTATCTGCCCTTATATTATATTCATATCAGAGCCTCTGTTGACAATTTATTGCAACACATTGACAAGCAAACTTACTTCAAGTCCTCATCCTCTGAACACCACAGGATGGAGACTATAACGAACAAGCTGCAGGAAGTATACCGCCCCTCTGACCTCACTTTGAATCACATCATCAGTCTCTAATTGCGCCTAATTGCACATCAGTGATCAACATTCATGGGAGCAAGTCTGTGATCTGGAGCTTTTGTTGTCGATCTTGAAAAACTGTCTGCGTTTGAAAAATCAGGGCTACAATCCTTTAGGGGGAAGTTGGCAAAAGCAGTCATCTCACATTCAACTGGCTGCTTCAGGCGGCAGCCGACAGTTAGGCTACTCGTGGCCTTTACTTGTTCGTGAAAATCTTGATCTTGATTTGGGACAGTGGCACGGCTGGTTAACCAGCTACTCTTGTTGTTAAACACACTGTCAAGTTATATAACTGTTTGTGAACCTATGCAGAGTTACTGACTCTGAGTCTTGCTAGCATAAAGTTAGCTTTCTGGCTAACAGCTGATCCAAAGGGATCTATGAACTGAGCGGACAAGAAATGTCTCCCAATGCCATCATGTTAGGTTCGTCCTATTTACTGGAATAGTGAAGGACGCTTTCATTGCCTAAGAACCTAATAGGATGGTAATGATTGTTCAGGTATTAGTAAAAACCTCAAGCGTTACCAGGGAAACAGACAAACAAAACTCAAAAATTATATTATATCCTGTTATATTAATTAAATATGACAGGATAATGGCCTTCGAGGTGTCAATTAATTCCTGATAACAGACATCTTTGTACCTCAGTGGAATCAATGTACCTTTCAATCAATGTGAAAAATGTTAAGTGCTTTGAGAAACCACTACTGCAGCTTCTGTCAACTGGAAATGACATTGGTGGGGACTGTCGTGCTCATTACTCAAAAAATGTAACTTCAGAATTAATATTATTTTACCTGTTACTCGTTCCACTACTTGTTAGATTACTTACAAAACTGGTAACTGCGTCCTGTCTCCTCATAATTCAAACATCACATGTGCAATGCTGTGTGAACTTCAGGGTAATCGCCAGCACAAGCGGCGACAGCAGGGCTTCAAACTAGCAATTCTTCTCTGCAGCCTGAATCTATAAAAGTTTGGTTACAGACTAGATGAAAAGCACACCTGTGGTGAAGTAGCTGGATGGTATCCGCGAGGTTGGGGAGCATTGCGTGTCTCTTGGACATCAGCAGCTCTTCAGTGCGCTCTCCCCTCACCTCCTCTCTCATCATTTCCAACAACTGAATGTGAATGGTTCCATCCTCCAAGCTAGCGTGCTAAATTGCTGTTTGATGGTGTGCACTGTGCATGTGACTACGTAAATGAATATGAATTCTTCTTCTTATTCGACCTCTTCTTTTTCTCTCAAATACTGGCAGATTAGGTGACAACAAAAGTATGACTAACAAATTACTTTTTGAGGGGGATAATTGTAATAGTTTTACTGATTATTATTAGCACTTTGTTACACTAATTTCTAGGTGAAGTTGTTAGTAATTGGGCGACTGTGGCTCAGAGGTAGAGCGGGTTGCTCGATCCCCGGCTTCTATGAGTCAGTCCTCGGGCAAGACTGAACCCTGACTTCAGGAGCGAGTTGGGGTTCAGTGTGTGAAAGAATAGTCTCTTCCAACTTAGATTCCTCCTCAACGAATGATGTGTGAATGGGTGACTGAGGATGTAATGTAAAAGCACTTTGAGTGGTTGAAATGACTAGAAAGGTGCTATACAAATACAGACCATTTACCATTTAGTTATTATTACCGTACAAGTAACGCGCTACTGCCCAACACTGTCAGCGACATGGATATAAGAGGGAGGGGTCATAATGGCAGATCTGACATGGCAAGAATGAAACAAAAAATCAATACAGTACATTACACTTGATGGTGTTAACATCAATCACTACCTCAGTGTTTCTTTGGACAATGCCTGGCCCTGCTGTCCTCTCAGAACTAATTAGAAAACTCACAAAACACATTAGAGATGAAATAACTATTACTTCGCAGTAAATTATACACAGGTTTGGGTCTGATCATAATAATTGAAATACATAAATTACATCAAAACAAATTAGGAAAAATAAAACATGAAAAGACACCCTATTGTCAGGATATGGCCAAGTTTCACATAATTTGCTCCATAGTAAATTCGGTAACAGTAAACATGTTTGTGTTTATTCACTGAATCACACATTTGAGAGAGGAATCATTGTCAACTACACTTTACCCGTGAAGAAGAGCTCTCACTTCTCTCTAGTACTTTTCCAGATTAGCCCGGGGACTGAGTGGAATTAAGGATGTGCTCACTATTTTGTCATTATTCTGACAGTGAATTATTTCCTCCACTGAATCAGTCTGGCATGACAGCAGAGAAGCTGCTCTCTGTACACACAGCCACGTCTTCTCATGGCAACAAAGGACATCTCTTAAAAACAGGCAGAAATGTATACCTGTGAAAACTTCAATAACATTGCATTTATTCAAAGACAAGCCAATGCACTAGCCAATATTTTAGAAGATACTTGCTTGCTGCACCCCAGGAGGCTGCAAGTGCACTAATATTAATAAGTATTGAGTAACTGCAGTTGACAGATCTGAGTCATGAAAATTTTAAAATATTCATAAAGGACACTTGAGGGCTGGATATGTCAAAGTGATGTGCAGCACAGTGTACAAACAGCAAGCCACTGCACTGTTGTGATGTGAGGTTCCTCCCGTACTGTAAGAGGTGGTCATTTCTAGTTTGTAGGTCACTATGGATGGATTAGGATGTCGTATGTCAGATGTGGCGTACACATGGGGAAAATGGGGATTACATTTATCTGAATAATCAACCATTTAAGAGAGATTTAACCACAGTCAAGTGTATGCCGATCAATATAATCCCACCATTTGCACTTTGTTTTACTCAGCTGACCATGCATAGCCGCTTGAGGCAGTGATGAAAAGTAGAGAGGGTCTCACTGAAAAGCACGCTTGGAAATTGACGTGTAAAACAAAGAGTATCTAAAATGGGCATATGGAGAGATTTTCTGTGTAAATACGCAGCATAGGGCTGTTAACCCTCGCATAAGGGAGGGACCCCTGTCAGTGTGTCACATTACAGATGGAGACCAGATGGAGGCAGCGAGCTCTAACACCCCACCAACTCAGCTGACGTAGGGAGGGGAAAACCAGCTCGATACACCAAATTGACAGCGTGGCGTCATGAAAGGAGCTTTACTTTAGGGTGCAGTGGAGTCCCAAGTGGAATGCATAAACAGCAAAGAGACTCTGATCAGAGTCAAGCGGATCCTGCTGCGTCTGCTGAGGAGACGCTAAAGGGACCGAGCAGGAACAAAACTTCTTTCTCTGTGACATGAAGGAAAACAAAGTCAATGTTAATTATCAATAGCTCTCAGGGTATGGTGGCAGAAAGGCAAAAGATACCTTGGGATCCTCTCGTGTTTGAGGAAAATCAAAACGGGAGCTCCTTTGCCTGTTTCACTCGTGTGATGATTTCGAAGGTTGTATTCTCAATGAGACATTTTCAGGAACAATCAGAAAAGACGTAAGGAGGGGATGGAGGGGGCGGGTGCAGATCTTCAATAACAAGTCATTTATGCCCAAGAACAAGCAGTGGTGTATATGCAATGTCAATTTGAGGAGAGACAGGATTTCTGTCTGATACTTGGTTGCGATGTTCCCACACACTTGGTAGTCTTCTCTCTCTCTCGATGCAAAATTCTATTGATATTCTCCTTCCTCTCCGTGGTCTCTATTACCTCTGTGGAGAGGCTCTGCTTTCCATATTGTCAGAAAATATTTCTAGTTGTAGGGTTTATTCAGTGTAAGATAGAGCAAGGCAAGTCAAACTTTTATGCAGTACATTTCATGCATGAAGAAAACACAATGTGCTTCACATAAAACATTTAACTGCATAAGAACTGGTAGAGATAGGTTTAAGGAGAATACAAAAAGAAAAAGACACAGATAGCCTTAGAAAGAATAAAAGGCGAAAATGATTTTCCCTTTCAATTTCACAGTAAGTCACTTCAAAATCCACACTATTTGGCAGTGCCACATATATTCTGTATAGGCCTGACTCAGTATTTCATTGAAGTTATATCAAATGTACAGTGAGTGAAATATTGAATTGCAGAATGATACTTCTTATGGCTGCATCTTTCCATCAAACTTCCAAAATTTGTAAATGTTTTAATGTGAGATTTTTAAACACATCTTCACTCACTCTACACTGCCACTTGTCATCCGTAGTGCACTACATGTTTGTGCCTTGTTTTTATATCTTGTTTCGTACCTGTTTGTAATGTTGGACCTCACGGGTTGTCTGAATGTTGCTTCGCTCCCACTGAATGTTGCATTATTCATTCTTTTTGTTTTGCACCGTGGAGGTTCTCTTATCTATCTTTTCTTAGTCTTCCCAATAAAATCAGCCTGGTATTTTGTATATTTGAAATTATTGTTCTCAGAGTTCTACCAAAGCTTGTCTGTGTAAAAAGACTTGATTGGTTGATCCACTGATTGATTAAGTTTGTTATTCCAGAAGAAAATTCATTTGCAGCAAAGTGACAGCAAATTGACAAACATGCACACAATATTATACAGCACATCCTACAATGCATATAAAAAGGTGCAAAAACTGAATGAGAAAAATGTTAGTATGAGTGCAAAGATGCACACAATACAGCACACAACAAAACGCAATACATTTTACTATTGTGATGATGACTGTCACTGATTATTATTAACTTATTAAAGTGAACTCACAAGTGGTCAAAATCAAAGCAGCCAGTGCCGTTTCCTGGAAATAATTTTATTCCTTATTGATTTGCAACAGCAAACATTTTTGGGAGAAGCATAATTGCACCAGATTTTTTTAATCAACATAATTAAGAAGTGTTTTAATGAACATATCTGCCATGCTGCAAAATGTTGATACAGAGAAAGGTTCTCTTACAGCATATATTACTTGTTTTCCCTGCAGTATCTGCTTGTATCCGCCTTGGGTTATGTTTGGTTTGATTATGTTCTGGCAATCAAATCACTTGGTCAAGTTTAGGGAAAGATTGTGGTCATTGAGCTGAAAGTGACTTCAGCAGGAAGAACAGTTTAACCTAAACCTCAACCAAAGTGCCACCGCACGATGCATCGCGGATGCAGATCCAGTCTCTAGTGTCGATATCCCCTCCTTTCCTCTGACTTCTGTCAAGAGTATAAACTTTTGTATTTTTGTACAAAAACACAGTGCTTCCTTCACTGGAACAGAACTTTGCCACTCAACATGATCCACTGAGTGACAAGGTTTCTATCAAGATGCATTTGTATAAAAATGTAATTTCTAAGTGGCAGGCCGAGATATCCTGACTCATAGTCCCCAGTGTTGGTTCCTACATTTACCATAACAAAACCAACAGCATTAGTTCTTCACGCCATCTCTAACTGGTAAAGCCCCCGTCTCCAAGCCCCAAGCCAGGGTTATCTCCTCCATCCTGAAAAAACTCCTCCAGAGACATAAAAGATTTTATAAAACAGTTTTCACAGGCTGACTTGTATTCCCAGTGTCAAGTAAACTGACCTTTACGTGAAAAATCTGCATTTAAACACACATTGCCAGCATGGGAACAATCAGTATTTCTACACAAACCTCTGAATCCACTCAAAGACACTAAACAGATGTTATTTTGAAACATGAAAATCCCATTTGCAGTACAAAATACAGCAAGACAACAAAGTGTCATTTGTACATAGAGGTGAGTGATTTCTAGCTATGAGTCAGTGTTGTCGGTAAACTGAGTAAACCAACTCCTCACGCAGAGCAAGTTTGGCACCGACACAACGCACGCCCCCACATCAACCACTAACACTGAAAACCTTTTACATTATCAAATATACTTGTTCTCCCTACACTCTCACACGCACAACCCTCCCAGTCAGTCAGTCCACGGCAGTGTAATCTGGTGTGTCATGGCTAATCACTCGTCTACGACCATAAGTTTTTCCTGTCAGGAGAGCATTCTGATGCCAGTTTCACATCCGTCAAGAGCAGGCATCAGTTCAACTAGATAATGGCAACAGCGTTCACATTGTAATCATGTCCAACACCTGCTTGTCACCATCATGCTCCTTCAAAATCGCAGTCAGGGTGCGGAGAAAGGGTGATACATTTCTATTTTCATGCATTTATTACAATTGTATTTTTTTCATGATCAAAATCAGCAGCATGGTGTAACAGCTTGACATGGCTGAGTATAAATGGATGAGTATTGAGAGATCTTTTCAATTTAGAGAAAGAATAGCCTTTCAAAATGAAACTTTCAAAAAAGGACACATTTTAGACCTTGAGTTGTTCAAAATTGCTTTTCACAGTGCCTTAACGTGTGCGAATTTCTTTAAGAGGAGTAGCTGGCGAACATTTCAGTGCCATAATGTTCATTTTGTTAATTCTCCAAGTTCTGGCTTATTTTTAAAACAATACAGTGAATATCCAGTCACATTCACTGCTGTCTTCACTGCAGATGTTTCCCCTTTTTAAATCATAGATATTTTCAACTTTCCTCCTTCCTTTGCAAGTGAGTGCAAAATTTATCCGAGCATCAAGACCTCAAGTTGTTGGTTTTGATCCCTGCTTTATGACAATCGAAAAAAAAAAAAAAAAAGCACGATAGGACTCAATACTTCAGTAATAACTCATTGCCATTCACACGCATACATTTGCATTCTCTCATGATTCACACACACAAACATTTTTCACACCCTCACACATTAACAGCTGTGAGAGGATGCATAGATGAGGCCCTGCTCTTTCAGCAGGCTATAAAAATAGAGGCTTTTATTAACACTGATAAAAATTCCATCTTCTTATCAACAGGGGAAACGGAGAAGGGTGGGAGAGTTTTGCTGCAACGCTGTTTAGAATAAGGATGCTGCTGGGCAGAGAGAGAGAGAGAGAGAGACCGAGGGACACCGAGAGAGAAAGACAGGGAGTGAGTGTGTGTGTGCATGTATGTGTGTGTTTGTGTGTCGGGGGTAGGTGGAGGGGGGGTGTATCCGTGGTAAAGTGAAGCCAAACAGAAGCAAAATGAGTCTGGACAATAAGAGGACCAGATGGTGATTTGGGGAAAAAGGACTAGTCATTTAGAGACTGGAGAGAAGGGGAAGAACACCAACTACCACAGAGAGTTAAAGAAGGAGAGAAAGACAGATGGAGAGGAAGGGAGGAGGAGAGGGGGTGGGGGGGCAGGGTTTGTCTTTACTGCCCTTGTTCATGTAACCGGGGTTCGGCTGTAGCAGTGTGGAGAAAAAAAACGACTGCAGTGTGGTGCAGCAGAGTCCGAACAGCATGGATGTACAAACTGGAGGCTGCCCGCGCACCTTGGGACCTGTGCTGAATGCAGGTGGAGTGGTGCAGAGCCAGAAGAGCTGATGGAGGAGGAGGGGGTGGGGTGAGTGAGGGATGAGGGAGGGGCAGGGGGGGATGTGTGGAGGTTGCAGGAACAGGTGGGGAAACAGCAGGTGGTGAAGGGGGCAGGCTCCACCATAAAGCACCTTGATGATGCTTTAATGATCCAAACGTGCTTCTTCATGGAAAATAAGCTAAAAATACATGGAATTAAACACCTTGATCATTTATTGAGTGTGATTTCAGTTGATTCCCTAATGACTGCTTTATTAATACTCTTCCTTCCATGAGAGACCGACCATGAGGGACTGTGTAATAAAATTTATGACGGGGAGACTGAATCTTGAATTTCACTGGACCCTGACTCAGAATAAAAACATGCACCCTGTCTAAAAATACAGCACCAAATTGGAACTAATATCACTATTAAACGGGAACTCGCCTCTGCACAAAGGGTGATAAATCGCCTCAAGTGATGTCACTTGAGCTGAAGGCTACAACTTTGATGTGGGGGTGTGGAGTTAGACAGAAGTGAGCTTACCAGACCTCTGCAGCCACCTCTCCATCTCTGCTTGAGGCTAGTGGCTCGAGGCTACATTAGTATACCAAACCCAAATCTGCATTGTGGGTAATGTAGGCAGGTTTTGACAGGGAAGAAGGATGTGTGGACTTAAAGAAGTTGATATCTCTGACTCTGATGTTGATAGGATTTTTCTTAAACTTCAATCTTGTTTTCCAGTATTGGACCCTGTAGCTATCCAATATTTACAAAAACTGTAAATCTCAGGCTGTATTATTTAGTTTTATCTCCATCTCTAATATCCATATTCTGTGTTCATAACCAACATGTTGGTCCTGTTAGCGAGTTCACTGTGATGGGGAAAAATAAGTCCTGATCAGTGACAGCATTGTTGTCCTCCGAGTGTGAGAAAGCAGAGAAGGCTGGAATATAAATGGCTCCCTTCAGCAATAAGAAAAAATTACATTACCCCCTCTCTCCCTTATATTATTTGTAAAGTCCCTAATAGCTTTGATTACATTACTCAATATTGTTGTCACATTTATCACGTATGTGCCATCTGTCTCTCCACACCATGATGGAAACATGCCAGAGATTTCAGCTCGACCTTGCTGCACCTGACACATACTGATGACTTAGTATTCAAGTGTCTTCCCAAGGTATCGGAGCTATCATCAGGCTCATCACCCGCACACTCTTGTCGGGCCTGGCAAAGAGGAGGAGTGACTCTGACTTAGACACAATAGTATGTTGAGGCGAGATAGAGGAATTGCTTCTCTGAGGACGCGAATGCTCGTCCAATCAATCTCGCGACAAAGGAGGCCTCAGTCTGAATATTTCTAAGAGGCGCCCCTGCCCCATCCTGCTTTGTAGCTGTCGCAATGACATCCTCAGCGGAGTCTTGTACTGATCAAAGGCCATTGCCTCCATCTTTTAAAGAAAAATGAAGGACATCCATTCTTATTAAACCCTCTGTTGCCTTTTATTGAGACGAGTCCGAGTCTTTGGGGCAGGCGTTGCGTGGCTACACAATGGGATGTGAAGTGATACCTCAGGGCACAGCAGCCTTTAAGACAGCTTTGTTAACTGTTGACAAGATAAACATGGAGCACAAACCCAAATGTCCTCATGAAATATGCATCTTTCTAAAGGGATACAGGGCATGTTTATCAAAGGCTGTGTGCTGTGTGTGCCAAAGCATGAGACCACCAGTGGCCTTATTTTCTATAATACGAACAGAGGCTGCGATGACAAAGCTAAATGTTCTTTGCTAAAGTACACAACCAACTTGCAATTTCATCTGATAATGTTTCCTGCCTGCAGCACTCTCTGTGATCTGGTACTTTCTGTACATTTCCTGCAGATAATTTCAAGGAGCAAGAGGTACTACAGGAAGTTTTTTAATGCTGGTAAGAAAAATTGTAATGACGGACTAAAATCATTATCTTGACTTTGTTTGGTTTACTCTGAAATAATGATGAAGTTATGGCTGATTGGAACTAATATTTGGATCAGCAGTTTGGAAGTAATCATGAAGTTGAGAGGTCAAACAGGGAGTTGAACCTCACTGGGGTCTCACTGAACATGATTAAACATCAATTCAACATACTGTACATCTTGTCTGTCAATGCCTTGTGACAAGCAAAATGAATATGCATTTGTTCATGCCTATCCATCTAAAACATGTTTTGTCTCCATCAAACTTTATGTCCAGTTTGTGCCAAAGGGAAGGGTTATCACTGTCAGGCCATTTTCAACAAAACACAACGGTTAATTTTCAATTAACTAAAACAGAAAAGAAAGGAAGAGAATGTCTTTGCTGTTTCAGTCGCCTTGATTTCTCTCAGAGATGTGAAGTAGTAAGTAAAACATAGAGGAAGTACTTTTTAAAATGTTTTTTCCAAATCATTAATGTTCTCAAATTGATACATTAAAGGGTAAAAACAAGCAATAAACAGTGCATTAACTAGTACACCATCTGTCACGTTGATTAGGCTCCCGTGTTGCTAACTGATAATACAGCAGCCGGAGTTCACCAGTTTTAATTATAGATTTGACTTTGTTGTTTCCAAATGCCTGAGAAACCAATTAAGGCACATGGTGCACATGCGTCACACTGATGCTCTGATACATGCTGGTGCAAGTGAAATCTCAGCAATCTCTCACTGACCAGTAATTACGAGATGCTGTCCTCATAACAAGATTCCTAATTTGAGTCAAGACGGTGCCATTGGTAGTAAATGTCACTACATATCTCTGCATGAAGCTAATGTCTGTTGAAATTATATGTAAAAAAGATTGTAGAGAAGAGATGGAGGTAGGAAGTGGAGGTAGTTTTCTTATTGAATGTATTCTGTATCTGTCATTAAATGACATATGTTTGCTTTTAAGTGACGAAGGACTGTAGTGGAACAAAGGCTGTTTCCTCTGCTCAACAAAGACGTCATTTTTCCCTAATACCTAAAATTATTTTTGTGCTTAAACCTAACCAAACCTTACTCACTTTCTTGTCAACAGTTAGATTGACAGTTCAAGTTATTATGAGGGGTTAGACTATTTATTGGAGCTGCGGAGTCGCCAGGAAGTTGCTGCACCTCAGCACATAACCCTCCTGAAACCAACTAAGTTAGAAAGATCTAACACTTTGGTTTTTATATAGATTAAGCAGCCAAGATATAACATCAGTGAGCTTTAGGGGTGCTTGTAGTTGAATTTTATTTGAGTCCAGGTTGGCTGTTCCCCCTGTTTCCAGCCAATTTCTAGCTAAATTTTGTATTTTAAGCACAGATATAAGTGTGGTATCAATCTACTCAAATGTCAAACCATTCCATTAACAATAGCAGTGTCAGATCAGAAAAAAATGGTTCTCTTTTTTCAACAGTGATTTGAAATGATGCAGAAAGGCACAGACGAATGATGTGGCCCTGCTCAGATCAAACACCGCTTTCATGTGTCGTTCCGCAGGGCAATAGCAAATGACATATTTTGTCATTTGAATCAGTTGGATTTGTTTGTAATTAGGGTCTTGGTAATGTCAGGACATAAAAAACTGCATGAAAAACTAAAATGTGAGGAAATAAAATGACATATCTATCATTGTTTATGTTTCTGTACATTGTCTATAAATTATATATACTGTAAACGCAGTCAGTAGGTAAGCATGTCAGCGTGTTCCTCACAAAAGGACTCCCACTGAGAGTACTCAATCACACATTTTGTGGTGAAACTTCTTGCTGCCAGGTGAAAAGCAAGGGGGGGGGGGGGGGGGGGGGTAAAAAATGACAGGGACCATAATATGAAATGGAAATTGGGAATTATTACATTTAGCAAGTAAATGAAGGAAACACGTAAAAAAAAAAAAAAGAAGTAGTGTTTTCTGTTTGTGGCAGCTGTTGGCCAGAGCTGGATGAGGAAATGCTCCAAATGCGTTTTATTGAAATCGCCGCTGGTTGCAATCTCAAATTCTCTCATTTCTTTTCAGAACTCTCTAGTTTTATTCTCTGATATCTCTATTGTCACTGAGCTTTTATTCTACCTGTGGTGCCCATTCCACTCCGCTCTCCCCTGTGAAGCGAAGTGAAAATACAGAAGGCTGCAAACTGAGGTGTTGGAAGCAAGAAAAAGTAATTTCTGACTATTGATCAGCAACACTGAATGCCCCGCAAAGGGATCATTTGTGCTATGAAGCAGTGAAAATCTCACTTTGTGCACCTTTGAATAATAAAAAAGTAAAATCATCACCCGCAACATGTAGAGAATTCAGGGGTGTGTTTGCAGCTGTTAAACTCACTTGAGACTTAAGAGGTTTCTTAATCTGGATAATTACTGAAGTAGACAGTGTGATTGGGCAGTCTGAAGGGGGGTCTTTAATTAAGCAACAAGGCCCGCCATTTCTTTGGAGGCTGATTGGCCCTGTGACATTCATACAGCTGCACTGATGACACTGAGGATAGTTCAGCTAAAGATGTTTTATTGCACTCAAGTTTGCATTTTTAATTAATCAGAGCTCAAAATTATTCCTTTTCTCTGGCGTGCCATCATCTGTTATTGGCTCGAACTGTTTCACTCCAGATCCACAAGCTGAATGCAGATCTAAATCCGTCTGAGGAAAAAAAATTCTGCTCCTGTGTCAAATTAGACTCAGATAATTGTGTTGGACTCCACAGCCGGGAGGCAATTAAGCCAAATGCAGTGTTTCTAAAACCAGTCTCACTTTTAATGCCCAGGTTGATGCATTAAACAAACATTATCTGCACCTGGACTGCAGGGACTGACTGGTTTTATAACACAACACTATTAAAACTGTACGTTGTGTCAGTGCTCCCTCTTGCCTGATCAGGAACTGGGCTGCGTTTGATCCCTCGTCTCTCTTCCCATGCACCAGTTTTACTTCCCTGGTGCAATCAAAGGTGTTTGATTCTGCAAAGTACAACACAACCCCCGTTTTTCCCTTTACGCCTATGTTTCCTGGTCCTCCCCATTCTATTTGATGCACAGGCCTTTTGAAATATTCAGTGCTAACCCTTCCATCTTATTACCTGTGTATCAAACTGGATATACAGTGGCAGAAGGCTCCCTGCTATGCAGCTGTAGTGTGGGTGGGTATGCGAGCAGAAAAAGCTCAGAACCCGTCTTTTATTTGATTAATCCTCTTCTTAACACAGCCTTCTGTGTCCGCTCTTCGGGGCAGCATCAGCCTGGTTGAGCCTACTCAAGTCTAAGCCCCTCTCACCCCGAGTGGATTTGCCGTACTGAGGAGGCTGGTGGACACGGCGGTGATTCGTGGGGTTGACTGTTGGAGGTACACGAGGGAGAGCAGAAGGCAGGTGAGGATGAGATGAAAGGAGAGGTGGATAGAGGGAGGGAAGATAAGCTAAAGGATGACAAGATAAGGATGACGAGGGAAGCAAAGGGAACGGGAAAGAGGGGGCAGGAGAGAGAGAGAGCAAAACAGAAAGGTAATGATGTGAGGAGAGGAGGAGAGGCTGAGGTGTAATAGAACAAGGGGGAGGCTTGAGGGAATGAGGTGTTAATGATCGGAGTGGGGTAGGAGGAGAGGTAAAGATGTGAAAGAAGCAAAAGAGCGGCACAATTAAGAAACACGGAATTAAAATGTCAGAGAGGTTGGTTGGGACAACAAGAGAGACGGAGAGAGACCGAGTGGAGGAGTGTTAAGGGGTTTATAGGTGACCTCACTCAGCTGAAGCGTGAACGCTTACATACACACACACACACAGAGTCAGAGGTTGGACTGGCAAGGCTGAATGACACAAAAGAAAACAAACAGATAAATGACTGAGAAGAGGGCTGTTGGTTGCCAGCTAGTGAGTCACAATCAGGACCGAAAGATTAGCATCATTATAGATTAAGCCATTGATCATGATTAAACAATTATTTGTTAAGTCTACAAAATGTCAGGAATTAATTAAAACTACACAAAACAATTTCCCAGAGCTCAAGGTGAAACCTAAAGATATTCAGTTAATAGTGTTGTAAAACAGAAAATGAACAAATCCTCACATTTGAGAAACTGTGAGAGTGCGAGTGAATGTGTGGTGTTTGAATGTTCTGGTCGGGGTCATGTTGCATGTTGTACCCCATCTCTTTCGCTCTCTCTTTCCTGTCTTGTCTCTATTGGGAATAATAATAAAGCTGCCGAAAATGCCAAGAATAAAAGCCATCCAGTCTACCAGTCATAATAACATTGTTCCCAAAGAAATTTCAGAGCTCTCAGTCCGCAAGCAGTTGTGAACGGGTGGTAACCAAACGTGAGCAGGACATGAAATGTTGTCTTTCACTGCACAGGAATATTACTGTGAGTCAAAGTTAAACCAGGAACTCAGTTTGTAATCTGTGATTTATATTTGCAACGAACCATTTGGGTAACAATCCTACAGTTTGTCCAGCATTTTGTGTCTTATTGAGCGACTGTTTGTGTTTCTTGCAATCACATTTCTTGTAGCTGTGTAGCCCGACACTTTACCAGATTTAAGTGTTTAACTTGATGAATATACATACATACACATTACAGAGAGAAGAAATAGTAGTCACGTGCTATAACTATCCTTTTAACAATGAATTGAAAAAACTAAAAAATGATGGTGTTTTAAAATGTACCATTTTCCTACACTATTTATGCAGTTCATGTGGTATAGTTGAGATTAGGGAAAGATCCCGGTTAGGTTCAAGAAAGCAAACATTAATTACAGGGTAGTGACGGGGTACAAACTCTAATTGCATGAAGGTCAGCCGCGCTGCACTCCCATCCACCACCCTACTCGCCACCCCTCTGCATAAAGGCCACACCAATTCCTGCAGTGGCAATGGGTGGAAATCAAATGCAGAATCATCTGATATGAACACAGTCCCTGTGATGCTGGCTGTGAGATGCAGCACTGGTTGGGGGATTCTGAGATGTGGAGCATCAGTTACTGTAAACCCACAGAAATGCAGCCCTGCGAGGGCTGCTTAACAACTCTCTGATTGAATGACCCCACCGGTCTATTTGTCACTCTTTCCCTCTCTTCTCTTTGTTGACCCGCACTGATTATTTTCATCTCTCTGCTCTGCCCCCCCCCCCTCTGTCTCTCTCTTATGTCATTTGCCTCCTTGTCAGTAACACTGCCTGCCGCTGCATTTTGTCATGCAGTTCTCATGGGACAGTCTTTGCTACTCTTTTTACTCGCTGCCCCCCCCCCCTCCTTATGCGCTCTCTTTCCTCCCCGCCTCTCTCTGTCTATTAATAATTTGTTATGCCACTCTTGCTCTGCAGGGCAGTTTTCATTGGTCTCCATTTCTCTCTCCTCCAGTTCTGATTTGTTATGCCACTGCCATTACCTCGTACACGTCTCATTGGTCACTGTCCGCTGAGCTTTCTATTACCCTCTCTCTCATCTACCTTCCTCTTTAGTCCCCCCTCCCCATATTGTTTGATCTCATACTTTCTCAGTCAGAGATTTGTTTCTCCCTCCAGAATGCTATTGAGGTGTTTTTCATCTGTGATGCCTTTATCGGTCGAGAACACAAAGGGTGTGCAGCATCGGAAGGCTGCGTGTGAGGCTAGCTGCTTCCTTTTGTCCATGTTTCCGTTCAGGGGGAATTATTTAGTCAGTTGTGCACACACAGTGTAGGTATTGCCATATCAATGTGTCATTAGGATCACCTGAATGCACCAGAAGGCATATTAGAACACTCAATGGGTACAGAGAAGGCATATGCTTTGTGAAATACTACACTCCTGTGTCTCATTAGATGTGATTGTGTGCGTGCGTGCAGTTAAGAGTGCACAAACAAATTTATGGAAATACCAAATCATGACAAAGGAATTTTAACTTTGAAGTCACTAAATCACACCAACACAGGCATATCAGTATCCACTGACTGTCACACATCCTTTATTAGCAGGAAGTGTCAACTTTAAACAATCGTCTCCTCAATATGTGAGCTTTGAAGAGTTCTACACTAATTAGTTTTGCGGAAACTGTAAAATCATTTCACCTCGTGCTCTCAGATATTTAACAGGATAGGTTTAACCTCTGCTTTAGAAAGGAAAAGACACTGATCTTTTCTGATGTGCTCTAAATGAGACAGGAAGACACTAACAGCACCAGTTGATGTTGTTTATCACTCCAATTTACTTATGTTCCTGCTTTACTGACAAGTGATCTCTTGCAGTCGTGAGAGAAATAACCGTCTTCAGGAGCAAAAGGCAGAAATAGTGTGACATTTTTGTATTGTTACAAGAAAAATTGACACAGCAAAATTAATTTGTGCGTCTTGTGAAGCAGGTGGTGCTGGGAGTGACACTTGAAGGGCTAGTTGACAAACTACTGTGGGTGATGAGCTAATGTGGTGCGTTCACACAGTATGAGCAGCATGGAAAAGGAGCAGGAAAACCTCCTGTTATTCCAACTTTGGAGCTTTCAAAGATGGTTACCCCAACTGATAGCTCACAGATTTTCTTCGCTTTTCTGAGTGAATCCACTGATTAGAGATTTTTAATTAATAAGGCTTGTTTTTGAAGACAGTTACATTCAAGCTATTCTTTTCGTTTAGGTATGAGGACTGGTGGAACAAGAAAACATACGTGTGTATGTGAGCTCAACAAACAATTTAAGATAAAGCTCACTGGGTCCGAACAATGCTTGAAGCACAATATGAGTTTATAATGCAGGATCTGCTGACCCTGTGGTGTTTAAGGTCATTTTTGCAATTTAACTGTTCATTAAATTTTGCTGTTCATCAAATTTGGCCATTGTTTACTACGTTCTCTATGTATTGGACTGCCATTGTGGAAAAGAAATGCGAGAGTGGGCACAGTTAAAATGGTATGATGAGCTTTTTGTGACATCTCCACAGGTTTATGCTTGTAGAAAAATAGTCTGTCGATGTCTGCTGCCTCTGTTAAATATGGGGGTGGATCTGTGCTGTGCAGACGTCCATCTCGCGGGAGTCATTAGGTCTAATGAGTGCTCTGCACAGCCGTATAAAGGCCGAAGTATATGGGGGCATTTAATAGCACCTGGTGCAACTTAAACTGCAAAGCTTGCTTCCTCCTGATGCTCTTAGACTCCAGAGATTTTAACTCCCACCAATTTATTTGTTAACAATTAAATTCAAGGGTGGCTTCATGGACACTTAGTGCCTTTCATTGTCTCAGTCAATCCAGACTTAAACATAAGGGAATGTTTTTATTGTTTCTGCAGGAAGCGTTGTATTTGTGACAAACGGAGTACAGGATGGGAAGGCAGACAGGCAGGATGTATTCGTAATTTCTTAACAGCCTCTTCCTAAAATATCTTCTCTTTACTTTATGATGTAGATGTCCCTTTTCTTCGATCACTGATAGGTGATTATATGAAGGAAGGTTCAGCACCTAACTGCAGCAAACCAAAGGAGATGAACCACCTGAACCAAAATGCTAAATGTGACAGTTCCAATTTACAGTCAGATACAGACATTTTTCCCCAACAGTTGCACAATGTTACACACCCCACTGCTCGCTGCACTGCCGCTACATAATGCTTATATTGAAGGAAATATCTTGTGTATCAATTTATGTATGGAATTCAACATGATGTATGTGGTATCCTGGGATCTTAATACAATTTAAACCAAAGCTCACTGGGTCCAAACAATGCTGGAAGCACAATACGCATTTATAAAGTAGGATCTGCTGAAGGGGTTAACTCTGTGGTGTCTAAGGTCAGTTTTGCAATTTAAATGTTCATGAAATTTTGCTACTCATTAAAGTTGGTTGTTTACTACCTTCTCTTATGTATTGGACACAGATATGAATCTTTATACCCTCAGGGTTTAAATGTGGATTTAAAGTGCTATAAATTGAGTATTGATGTATTTGAGTGGTTTATGTATTGCACTTTATAATGGTTCTCCTGATGACTGTGCGTTATATCCCTCCCATCTAGTCCCTCTATGTTTTTATCTTATTAATGCCTTGATTGCCTGATTACTGTGGTATTTATTTATATTTACATTTTCAGTTATTTCTTGGGCTTTTCTGTGTCTGTGGATATTGGGAATTAAATAAATAAAATGTATGTATTGTGCTGCATTTTCCATTCACTCGGTGTTAGTTATGTCTTACAAGTGATAAATATACCTAGAGAGGTGACTATTAGCACTGGTGATAACTGCAGCCTCAGTGGGTTAAAGTTATCCTAAAGGCAAAGGGAGTCTTTTCTGCTCATTAGATTGTCACTATTCTTTATGTTTGTGTCGCTGGTTCTTGTTTTATTATCATTATCCCATATAATGCTGTCATGGAGGAGCTTTATATACTTATGTTCATATAAGTGACTTAATCACACAGAACCTGTTCTCAAATGAGGGCACATTCAGCTCAGATGATTCTTGAGGGCACTGGGCACTGAGGGTAATTTACTTCAATATGATTCCCCCATAATGAATTCAAGAATGGCTGCTCACAAATTGACGAAATTTCCAAAATGACAGCTTTGATGAGTTCTTTGGCTTTGAAACCGAGTCTCCAATTTGGGGCATGAGAAAGCAGTCTCTGCGGGTCAAATGACACAAGTTCTCTCCCTTATTCAGAGCAGAGTCATAACAGTTATTACTCATAAAATAAGCATGCATAACATTAAACAAGCAATCATGTGTTCTACACAGCTGCTGATTTTTACTCGACTCCACGTGCACATGTGCAATGCGTTATTTATGCGGCAGTTTTAGCACCTGGCGTTAGGGAAATAAGCTGAAGCATATTAGCTGTGTGTGAGCTGGTTCCTCCAATCGGGTGTCGCCCTGGGACTGGATGACTGCTGTCACCATGTCTGACAAACCGGGCACCACTGCAACAAATCAGTCTCCTCCCAATCCCAGTCGATATAATGAGACCAGACCTGCAGGCAGCTAGAGGTGTGTGTGTGCATGTGTGTGTGTGTGTGTGTCTATCAGTATTTGTGTATGTATGTGTGTGTGTGTGTGTTCCTTGTTGCACAGAGGGATGGGGGAGGAGAGAGGAGGAGAGAATACTCAAGAGATTAGAGATTTATTGATTACCCTTTGCAGTGTCACTACCCCCTTTGCCTCCCTCCCTCTTCCCCGGGTCTTCCATTCTCTGCCAGTTTATTTATAGAGGGTTTCTAGAGGGCAGTGTGTTTGGCTCTGCAGTGTGTTACAGACTTCTAGTGACCTGCCTTCCCTTAAAACACCATTCCAAAGCTTATCGAGTGCAGCAACGCCGTCAGTGTAATGGAAGGAGAACATGAAGGCAATAAGCTGTTCAATCTAGCACACTCCCTCCTCTTTTAGTCTTTAAAAATGTGCCACAATGCCTCACGCAGCTGTACTTTGAACGTTAAAATGTAAATGCAGGATGCACCCTGCCTTAACAGCTCTGATGGGCATGAAAAAAACTGCAAAATGCAGTTGACTGTGGTTAGAATATGAATGAATGGGAGCGGAGGGGGCGATGGGGGTGTATGAGGGTGTGGGGGCAGGTACTGGTGGAGAGTTGGCATGGTTAGTATTTAGATTCGCTGGAGGCTGCAGGCTTTTTACACCAGAATGTGTTGGATTTGGTGGTCTCCCATAGAGATAGAGCTACAGTATGATATGGACATGTGCTATTGAAACAGCACCAGTACGAGCAGAAAATGTGAGTCTGTTCTTCCAAGAAAAACAGCATCAGTTGTTTTGGCAAATCCCCAAAAATGACATATGTTCATATTCAAGTGGCAAAGCCCCGAAGCATCTGCAGTCATTATGACTCTTATCTGTGGAGCAGAGCAGGAAGCTGGGTGACGTTGGGTTGTTATAGATCCACAAAGTCTGCAAAGAAACAAACAAACAACACAGGCTGTTTTTAACATGACAACCTGAACTTAACTATGTGGTTATTATTACAACCATGACAATGAAGGTCCCCTAACGTTAACTAACACTAACTAAGGCTCGATTCCACAGGGAATAACTATGTCACATTCCAGCTGTGATGTAGCCGCCAGAGCTGATCGAGGCTTCACCAAATGATGCTTGTGTCTCCACGGAAACCTACTGTGGTGTGTTTCAGAAGCATCCCAGAAAATGAGCGCCTGGTGCTGCATCAAGCAGCACAGAGCAAATGCCCCGGGCAGGAAGTCAGACACAGAAGCTGCACAGAGAATCTGGGCAGTTTTCAAAATAAAACAACCCATGCAGACACCCAATCGTATATCTCCTCACCATATCAATATCACTTCATAACCAGTAGCACCAAGTCACACGTCAGCTGGTCAGAGGATTTTTTGGACACTTCATTTTTGAAGTGGAAAAACACTTTCACTTCGGCCTGTTGTCTGTAGGCTACAACACAACAAAGTAGGAAATACTTACAATAAGCACAATTAAAAACAGACAAAATAAAAGACGTCCGTCAGAAGCACGAAACTCAAGGGAAAATGATCCAATCAGCAAAGTCTGAGCAAGTCAACTAATCAGCAATGCAGAACACTCCACTTTTGAAATGCCTCCGGTGGGGTATGAAGTCGTGCAGGGGACAACCAAACCAGGCCAAACCATGATGCAAGTATTAGTTATTTTGACCTTTTGTCATTTTTATGCCTCCGTGCTGGGGACAGCCAAGGCCAGAGGCAACATATTTTGGGTTGTGCCTCCATCTGTCCTTCAGTCCCATTCTTGTGAACTGGATCTCTCAAGAGCACCTTGACACAATTTCCTCAAATGTGTCTCAAGCGTCTTCTTGAGCTCAAGGATGAACGGATTCGATTTTGGTGGTCAAAGGTCATTCTGATCTCACAAATCATGTTTTTGGCCATAACTCAAGACTTTGCACGCTAATTATGACATCATCTCACACAAATGTCTAAGTGATGACAGTTTATGTGCAGAAGGTCAAAAATATTTATATTTTTGTAACAGTTTTAAAAAGACACATACAAATTATGTTGTTTTTTTGGTATAGTGGTGTGTCATTCTGGAGGGCAGTTACAATTTTATTTATTAATTTAGAGAACCTGGAGAGCTAGAGCAAAGAAAAACATGCAATGAGGAGGAAGGAAGCATTGAAGAAAGATCCTGAGTTTATCAAGCCTTCTACCTTTCGAAGGAGACGCCAAGCCTCCATCCAAACATCCTGCAGGTTTAGAGATAGTCTATTCTCCATCATGGCGAAAAAATGCAAGATTTATACAATGCCTTCAGCCTAAATTAGTATTTTAATGTGTCCCTGACTCACAGAATGGAAGTGGGAAGACGGCAGGAGACTATACGGCACAGCAGAGGCTACACAGAGATATTTCTCAGCTTTCACTTATGTGAGAGCTGCTACAGTGCAATTTTATCACAGAACATCAAAACACCTGAGGGGAGGTAAATTTCTTTTATCCCACTGTACCCTCCTAATAGATTGGAAGATATTAAGTGTCTGAGCTGCAATGTCGTTTTGCAATTCTGTGTAGAGCACAGATAGATAAATTAGTGGAGATTCTGTGAGCCCTATTAGCGCAGATGGGGTTAAAAATCTATGCATGTTATTAAATAGAAAATGGCTCTATGAATATACTTCAGTCAGATGCAGATGTATTCCCCTCTATCCATGACAAATGTGTTAGTATGGATTTTGGACGGGCAACAGACAGTGTTGTTGTGTTTATGGAGCTTACCTCCTGTGTGTATTCAATAATGGGTTTCTTAACATAGTTTGAGAGTTGAAATTTCATTTGGATGATAAACAGGCTGTAATCCTCCAATGCACACACGCACACACAGGGAATGAACCACTAGAAGCACAGTTTGATTTGAGGTTAAATACCTATTTTGATTTATATACTGGGAGAAATTAAATGGAACAAGACCAGCCAGATTTTCCTTCCAATAGGCTCACGGTCGTGATTGCTTATAAATTCTCATATAACTGAAGTTTTTACCTTTGATGACTCTCACTGGGAGTGTCATCCAAGTGCCTGAAATGGAAGTGTAAAATGTGCTAAATGGAGAGAGACGGGTGGTTGCTGGGAATGAGGAATTACACCGACTTGAAATCTCAACGATTTGAGATCACAAGATCATTTGCTGCACAACCCACCAATTCCACTCACTGTCTGCACCTCTTATCCAACATCTTTTAACTCCGTCAGTCTGTTGACCAGAATAGGCTGTCCGACTTTTAAGGCTCCCTTCTCCTGTGGACTGGAGAACAACTGATTCCCAGGCTGAGCAGAGGCTGTCAGGCTTTTATGATGAAAAGTAGGTCAGCGTGTGAGTGCCAAGTGTGGCCGTTTCTCCAGGTATGGAGTGGCTAATACCAGCAGTGAGAGGTAACACTGTTGACTGTCTGTGAGCTCGCCAGGATTCATGAGATGCTGAAGTCTCAGTCAGAGGGATGCTGGGATGCCAGAGGCAGGCATCAGCACTCACAAAGTCTCTAATACCACACTGGTGTGTGCATGTGTGTGTGTGAAGTGGTGGGAAGCCAGATTCAGAAACGAAAATCTGCAAGATATCCATAGACATTCAATATCCACTGGTGGTAAAGAAGTTAAGTACATTTACTGGAGAACTATAATACCACTGTGCACTGGAGGTACTTTTACTTGAGATTTTCCATTTTAAGTTACTTTATATTTCTACTTTAACATGTCAGAGGGTAATATTGTACCTTTTTTCTCCATTTATCTGACAGTTGAGATTTTACATTGAAAAAAAGAAAACATATGATAAGCTGATTAAATACATCACATTGTTAAAGATTAAACCAGTGGTTCCCAGCCCTTTACGCTTTGTGGACCCCTTGTCATGTTTCAGATGTCAGTGAGTTATCAGCAGTTCCAAGACTCATTTTTCCTCTAAATTTATTAGATGATCTCAACTAAATAACCACTTAAGGAAGAAGCCCAAAGAGGTCAAATTAAATTAAATTAAAAAGAGATTAAAGTTAGTAGGTTTCCTACTAGTAGTAGTTTTACTTTAAGCTGGATTTTGAAAACAGGAGTTCACCTTACTCCTGAAACATGGTGTCAAATCAAAATGGGTGCATCTGGAAATGTGTGTATTTATCTCCATGATGTGACCTGCTGACAAACGTCTTCACATAATGTCATAGGTTAGTGTTACTGGTGACAGGAATTAGGACCCAAATGACAGACAAGGCACAGTTTTGGAGCAGTTCTCTGAGAAGGATCAACACGGTCTCATGCTGGAACAGACAAGTGGGGAGGAAGGTCAGGAAGGCATCAGTGTATAATGTGGAAAAATAAACAATCTCCATACTGACCAGACCTTGGAGTACACCTCCACATCACTGCAGCAAAGTGAGATGTAAAAATACAGCAGGTCAGAAAAAACAACACAGAAATGGAGAAGCTAACTTCCTTTAAAAATTTATTTACAGCATATTTTCAAAAAACAGAAAATTCAAAGGTCAGTGGATTTAGGCCTCGATCAGACTGAATGCTTTGTAGCAATCCAGAGCAAATTTTTGTCTCAAGATTCAAGATCCACTTTATTGTCATTATTTTCAATGAGAGTGAAGCGTTCTGCTTCCTGCTTTTGTGTTGCCAAGGACCAAGTGTTTTTCCACTCTTGGCACCTCATTTTTATGTAATAGTGCACCGAAACTCGAGTTGAAAAGACTTCAACTAAGTCACTTTTCAGCAGAAAAGCGACTGATGTCATTTGCGTTTTGTCACTTTTGTTACTGTTAGTGTCTGCTGAAAGGGCAAAGAAAGCAAAACAAACATGGAGAACCAGCTAACTCACAGCAAAACTGTCACAATATTAATGTCTGTAATAGGGCCGGTCGTTGTTCCTCACTTCAAAATGAGATAAATTACCTCAGAATCATTGTAGCAGTTAGCAAGCTAGATAGCTGACAGATGACAGATCACCATGTTCATGCTAACCACATAAAAAAACAACGTACTGTATGTCACCTTAAATATAAGGCGTGCATTCCTTTAACAAAGTACTTTTACATGTATGTATTTATACTTTTATTTAAGTGAAGGATCTGAATGCTTCCTCTACGAAAGAAAATATCCCAAGTGAAGTGCATTTGAATGTTAATATGGATGGATTAGTTGGCTTCACTTGGCACTGCTGCCCCAAAAGTGCTTCAGGTGTTTCTACACAGTAGGAGGAAAACAATTCACCCATGCTCACTCACTCTGTTACATGCTAGTCAGTTAATAAAGCTCTGACAGACTGGGAAAATGCTCTTTGAACCCCCAAAGAGTCCGTTCTTTCCAACAATCAAATACGACTAATGAGTTTCTATTGACTGCCATGACTAGCTGCGTGACTTAAGAATAGCTGATATTATTCATAATGGCAGGTTGTTATGGCGGCTCGGTGGTTAACCTTGACGCCTCACAGCGAGTTTGATTTCTCGGCTGCTTTGTGTGAAGGAGATCAGTGTGCCTTTGTTAAGTGTGGTCGCTGTTCAGGTGTCAGATGAAGTGGTGGCTTTCAGAGTGTGTAGACTGTACTTTGGGGAAACATAAACATCCCCCTCTCTGATGTTCTGTCAGGACTAGTTGATGCGTTTGCTGCATCTCAGTCGATTTTTGTGCGATTATGATTTTTTATCACTGTATAAAAGAAGTGGACGCCACTTCCGGGTCTGAAAAATGAAGCCAATGCAGAAAAGCCTTAATCCTACAGTCTTTTAAATAGCCAGCAGGGGGCAACTCTGCCGGCCCCCAAAAACTCAGATTTTATGGAAGTCTATAAGAAAATGACCCTAACTCTCACTTGATTTAAACACTTTCCTGATGAGTTTGTGGTGCCAGTGGCTAGTTTCAAGTCCTCTTCAGCACAGCACGGTGTTCATTTAGTAAATTATGGTCCCATTTAGAGTAAAATAGGCGATAAATCAGGGTAAGCTTTAGGGCGGGACCATCGTGTGACTAACAAATCAGAGGCGGTCTTCGTGGAATTAACATTTTTTAGCTAAAAAAAAACAAACCAAACAAAATGGCAACAACCATGAATCCAAGACGGCGACAAACTTGTGACAAAAGCAACAACAAAAACAGAAATATGGCTGAAGCCACCAAACTTTTCTAATTGGGCGATTAGGCTCTCAGGGCCTTCAAGGCTCAAGGTGAGGCAGTGAGGTTTGTTTACTCTTTGAAATACCAAGACTTCAAAAAGGAAAATAAAAGATCACACAGTTGTTTGACAGCTGTGAAAGCTGTCGGCTAATACTTACCCTAGGTGCTTGTTTAATAAATTATTAAAGCACAGAAAAACAATACTTAATGCCTTTCAGTGTGCTAATAGTAAATGAACAGGCTCTTGTTCTTGTACGGCACATTGTAGACGTGGCCTTCTGGCTCTTTCAGCGACATTGTTATCTTTACTGAGATTCTATTATACACGCGACGGTAAACTACCCCACTAACTTCTAGAAATGCACATTATTGCACATCATTTCACAGTGTCCCTCTAAAAAATAGATCAGATCAGATCTTTACAGAGACTTCACTGTGACGCAAACATGAAGTGTTTTATCTAATAATTATTTTTTGTGAAGTTTATTCTACATGCTTTTTCTTTGTCTTTCAATAATTGATTTATAGGGGCTTTGTTGAACTCTATCCAGTGTGTTTTCTTCATCATATCTTATATTACATGATACTGTCTATTATAGACCCATCTAACAGGGATTTTATTCTATCAGGATAATATTACTGCATGGACTGATTGTAGAAATGCTATATTCTTCTGGATTTTATTACATTTTATTTCACCAACTCTATCTGTGCATCCTCTGCAGAGGTTCTGTAAATAAAAAGAGATTTGTTTGTTGGATGAGGTATTCAGGGGCAGGAATGGATTAGTCAAACTTGCATACTGTTATTTAATCAGATCACACCCACATCAGGTAAACCCACAGTGGCAGTGCAGTCTTAGACGTCCTGGCATTAACAGGACACTTTTGACTCCTGCGTACAGCTCAGAAAAGCTTGCGCCATTTAGCCACCTGAAACACGAGTATGGTGTCAAATCAAAAACGGGTGCATTTGGAAATGTGTGTATTTATCTCCATGATGTGACCTGCTGACAAACGTCTTCACATAATGTCATAGGTTAGTGTTACTGGTGACAGGAATTAGGACCCAAATGACAGACAAGGCACAGTTTTGGAGCAGTTCTCTGAGAAGGAGCAACACGGTCTCATGCTGGAACAGACAAGTGGGGAGGAAGGTCAGGAAGGCATCAGTGTATAATGTGGAAAAATAAACAATCTCCATACTGACCAGACCTTGGAGTACACCTCCACATCACTGCAGCAAAGTGAGATGCAAAAATACAGCAGGTCAGAAAAAACAACACAGAAATGGAGAAGCTAACTTCCTTTAAAAATTTATTTACAGCATATTTTCAAAAAACAGAAAATTCAAAGGTCAATGGATTCAGGCCTCGATCAGACTGAATGCTTTGTAGCAATCCAGAGCAAATTTTTGTCTCAAGATTCAAGATCCACTTTATTGTCATTATTTTCAATGAGAGTGAAGCGTTCTGCTTCCTGCTTTTGTGTTGCCAAGGACCAAGTGTTTTTCCACTCTTGGCACCTCATTTTTATGCAATAGTGCACCGAAACTCGTGTTGAAAAGACTTCAACTAAGTCACTTTTCAGCAGAAAAGCGACTGATGTCATTTGTGTTTTGTCACTTTTGTTACTGTTAGTGTCTGCTGAAAGGGCAAAGAAAGCAAAACAAACATGGAGAACCAGCTAACTCACAGCAAAACTGTTACAATATTAATGTCTGTAATAGGGCCGGTCGTTGTTCCTCACTTCAAAATGAGAAATTACCTCAGAATCATTGTAGCGGTTAGAAAGCTAGATAGCTGACAGATGACAGATCACCATATTCATGCTAACCACATAAAAAAACTATTTATGTCACCTTAGATATAAGGTGTGTGTATATCTTGATTGCTTCAACACTTGCTCTTCAGCTTCCTCCTGCTGCTAGTTTTTATGTACAAAAGTTTGTTCCCTCCACTTTTTATGAGAGTGCAAGTTATTTTCTAATGCAGATGCACATCTTTTGCTCTGATAATGTAACCAGAAGAGTTTCATGGCCATTCAAGCTGCAGAAGCGCTCCAACTGTGAGTCACATTAACATGGTCTGTAAGGGAGAATTAATGGCACCCACCCCTACCTCTTTTTATAGTCCTGTCCCCAATAACAGGAATAACATCACATTAAAAAAGGAAATAATAAGCATGCTCTGTATTTTAAAGTACGATGACAATAATTAACTTACAGGTTGGGCTCTAGCCTTTTCCCTTTTCTTGCAAAGCCAATATAAGTCAAAGAAGATCAAGTAAGAGATTAGTGGAATGTGATTTTTGCGTCCCTAAAATTGCTCGACAGATCTCTTTATATAAAAGACTGAATGCATCTTCTATACCATAGAAAAATGGAGACACATATTTACATGCCTAAAGGTGCAAGAGTGTCAATTTGCTGTTTTGGTCCCTTGTATGACTTTGTGCTTCATTTTACGAGTTTGAATTGATAAATTCCATCACCAATTCTGTCGCCTCCACCTAGAGTAAACACTCGCAAACGATTTATTGTTGGCTGCACTTCAAGGCTTTTGCATTTCAAAATGTTTGCAGAATGTCAAGATTATGGATGAATTGTAGCAGATTTATGTAAATCTCAATAAAGGCTCAGTCTGCAGAGAGTTTTGTAAACCTCACAGGGGGCAGTCAAACCAATCAACTTCAGCCTCTACTTTCCTGTTTGTCAAATGTTCAGTAAAAAAAAACAACCTGTAAATTAATCTTGTATAAAGTAGATTTATAACAGCCTTTTATGCCTTTCACATCTATGATGGGAGCATAACAGTCTACCCCCTGCTAATATCCAGATGAATGTGACATGAATGCATTTCACCGCTTCATTACTGACCGATTTAGGGCTCAGTCATGTGAGACCGTGCCTCTGATTCAGGAAGAACATATCATTGCTGTAATCAGAAAAGTGTGCTTGTTACGGTTATTATTTCCTTTTTCACTGCTTGTAAAAGAAAAATATCTCTGAAAATAAAAACAGGTGAGGAAAAATGAGCAGAGCTGTAAATTAATTCAAATGAAAAATGGATGGGGAGGTAGTTTTGAATTAGTTCAAATTAATTAATTTGTCCTTACAAGTCGGCTGTCGGTGTGAAACTTGATTGGTGTTAATAAGCGCACTGATTCAGGAAATAAGTTATGCTCTCTAACAAAATGTGCAGCGTTTTCAATTACCAATTTATTTGGGTAACATATGTTCAGGCACACTGGCTAAGACGTTAGTTTGTTGTAATTTCATTAGCAGTCCTGATTAGTCGTATATTCTGATGGTGACATCTAAGACAAACTCAGACCCATGCAAACCCATGTGAGCAGCAGACTAGATAAAGTGTCTCTGCAGAGAGAATACCAGAGGAGATGATGCTGGAGGGAAGTTTGGTGTTTGCACTCTCCTTAGCAACAAGGGCCAGGATGTTTAGCATCTTTAAATTCCTAATCTGACGGCAGCAAACAGCCTCAGGTTTCCTGTTGGCGTACCAAGAAAAACACAATTTTAAAAAAAAAAAAAGAAAAAACCTGCATAATTTGGGTTTACTCTCTTATTTTCTCTCTCTATTTGGAATGAGAGGATTGAAAGTTTCGAGCTTTGTTACAGGCCCTTCTCAATGCTACATGCACTACAGAGACACAGATCACTATTAAAAACAGAGCAGTGTATAAAATGAGAAAAGAGAAATATTAAAATGACAATACATAGAATTGCATTGAACTTCATAAGATCTAATCTAGGTTTTTGATAATACATAAAATGTTTCAAAATAAAAATAGATGTGCTGAAACTGTCATTTTAATATGCAGGGGAGGTATTATCCAAGAACAAATCATATAAAAAGAAACTACTTCTTTTTGCTGATGCATTTAAGGGCTCTGAAGCAGGTCTCACAGAGGAGCATTTAAGCTCCTCTGCAAGGGGGTGACCACGACTACCAAGGATGACATTTGCCTTGCTGAGCAAATGCCCTTCAAAGATTTCAGCCACCTGAGTCCTACTCAGTGATAACAGCTCCTTCAAAAACCTCTCAAATCTGTTTTCACTGGGATCCTGATTTCAGAAGTCTGTTTAAACTCAAGTCTAAAAACGCAAGGAATGAAAAACCGTTCTTTGCAGTTTCCCTGTAATTAGCATCTGCTTCAAAAGGTCCCCAGACATCAGAGTCTGTTCATCGACTTCATTGATAGTGGTTCCGTATACGTGGAGGCTGGCGATAGTCGTCAAAATCAATGTCCTTGGTTTGTGAGAAACCGTGTCAAAGAAGAGTCGTCACACCAGAGCACATGTTCATTCAGGTACGGCTGCGTTCATCCTCCACCTCCAACAGAAGAATGACTGAATGAACAGCAAACCTTATAATAGAACCGTGTTCCCGCTGACTACGACAGTCGTTTGTATACAGAACGCGAAAGGAGAGAGTGCACAGCCCTCAGAGGAAGTAGTGGATGAAAAGAGTGCCTCTATGGATGTACAGTTTCTTCTCAAATACTTAAACTTGTTTGTAAGAAAATCTGCTACACAGCCAGTTAAGTTCATGTTTAGCTTGAGATGAGTTCCAAGCTTTCCAGCTAACATGGGTGTGTAGACCATCCACATTACTCATCTGAATAATAATGTCACCCAGACCCTATAAGTACATAGATTTCATCACCTCTCCAGTGTTGTACCAGATACATTTCTATTATTGTGCCGTCATGACTTAACATGTGAAGGCCCTTTCTGCTGCAGAAGAAACCTTATACAGAATAATTCACAGACCTGTCTGTGGTGTGTGTGTGTGTGTGTGTGTGTGTGTGTATATATATATATATAGGAAAACAGCTGTTCATCGACCTTGCAGTTTGACACCATTTCTGTGTTTTTATGCTGCAGTTGAATTTTTCAAATTCACCGTTTCATTGCCGTGAGAGCCACAAATGAAATCCTATTTTTCCTTCATTGCATTTGGTCGGCGGCACAGGTTTGAACAGCAGAGATCTCAGAACCTCCAAAAATACAACCCAAATTACCTGCATGGCTGGATACGTCTAACAAGTGGGAAAATGTTGTGATTTGTTTGAGACGACTTAAATTAGATTATATCAAGTGATCATGATAAAATATAATTTATTTGCCTGAGTCATGAGTCCTTGTTCCTTCAATGCAGCAAAAAAGTGTCCAATGTGTTTAAAATATTTAGATTATTCATATTCTATTTGCTGAGCAAACTGTTCAATTATGTATTTGCACATTTGGTTCCCGTCATGAAGGAGTCCTCTCCACTTTTCCAGGAATAATAATCTGGTTGGAAAACAGTGAATCCTTTATTATTTTAATGTTAGCCAAAAAGTTTAAACATGTTAAGGCCAAAAAATGGAAATTGAATCATCCAAAGAAATATCCACTGTGTGTTAGATGCATAATGAGTAAACCTATCTAAAAAAAAATCCCAGAAAAAGAAAAAAATATATATATATAAAATCACTTAATCATAAGCAATCACCAAGCAGTTTCCTGAACATAAACAAAGATATGAAACATTCACCATTAGTTGGTGCCTTATCAATGACCTTTCTTGTTTGTAATCTGTGAACAAGACCTTAATTACTTTGCTTTTCACACTGTGGAGTGATGGAGATTTGAAAGTACACAAAATTAGCATCAAGCAGCTTGCTTCAGTCCTGATCTGCAGCCACGTCAGAGAGTTTTATGTTGGCAGCCCTGTCTTGTTCTCAAAAGTTTCTTCTCTGTCTTCTAGTACTGACACCCGGGAAGCGTGCGGGCTGGGTGCAGATATAAATAAAAAAGTCAGATGGAAACATTAACCAAACTAAACATGTCATACATCAGAAATTATACAGGCATGCCTTGGGCCACTACAGTCAGAAGTTATTAACTCTCCGAGTTTTATTAAAATTAAACTTATGAACAGCTGTTATGGCCTTTCAGTGTTTAAAATATTATGTTGAAGTTTAATTCAAAATCAGCTTAAAGTCCCCTTAAGTTACATTTTTGCTATGAAATCAGATGTCTCTGTGTAAGGAGAAAGGGTGGCTCTTAGTGCTGAACCCACTGAGAATCACCATCCAACCAAACAGACAGCAGCCCAGATAAACCCAGTGCCCAGCACCAAAAGGCAGAGAGCCATAATAAACAATGCTTATTTTCTGATTAACGTGTATTTGAAGTCCTACTAGAACATTTATACATGCTGTAATGTTCAAAAGGCAATTTTTTTTATCATACTGTGCAAATTGCATACTACTTTTCATTCTATGTAAGAAACACTCAATTATAGAAAGCAGTGCAGAGTACAATAACCTTACACCCACACACTAGTTTTGCATCACAAAGCGTTCATCTTCGTCTTCACCTCCTCCGATGGTGGAAGGACAGAAAGACTGTTCAGGCTGTTGGCTGCAAAGACCAACAGCACTACAATTTGTATGCTTTGTTCATAACCTCAACACCGTAGTTTTACTGAAGGTAGCGTTGGTCAGATAACAATGGCGGACTGGGAAGTGGATTTAGGTTTTCAGAAAGCAGGGCCGTCAGCCTGCTGAAGGGCTGAAGGAGGTAACACGTTCCCTGTTCCCTAACAAGAGGGGCCAAATGTTTTTACTGAAGCAGGAGAAAAAAAGAGAAGATTGCATTTCCTGATAGTTTGAGGGTCTCTAGATATACAGGAGACACATATTTATGTTGGAAAGACATTAATAAGTACATTCTGCACAATATGTCCCTTTTATTTTAGCAGCTTCCCACTCTTAGGCAGCGCAAACTGTCATTTTCTCCATTTAAAATGACAAAAGCTGCCGGCGGTAAGTCATACCAGCTGTTAGCTAATTAATGTTAATACCATGAATAAATTGATGGCAGACTGAAATTAAACTTCTTCAACCAATGTCTGCATTTAGCCAAAGATAATTTGAGAGTGAGCACCTCCACTCTGTAACACCACTATACAACAGTGAGTGAACGGGGAGTCGCATTCAAGTTTCATTTATACATCATCAATAATTTAAGCCCATCCTTTGAATAGTTTTGAACCAGGGCCTTTAGTATTTGGATTATGCTGCTCATGAAAAATAAGGTAATAATATTTGATCAGCCTTGCAGATATTCTGCTGCTGTGTAAATGCAAGTATTCACATTGGTATTGAAGAGCTCCGATCTGGATTGGGGTCACAAAAACATCCTTCATTGTAACGCAGTACCCCAACACTGGTGATCAGATTTAGAACCTTGACCTCAATCAATCTTTCCTCCTAAAACAAGATGACAGAGCAGAAATATATTCTCCTGGTTTTTCTACCACTTTCATAAATCAGATGCATCGCAAAAAGCAACAGATATCTATAATATATAATATATTCAAAATCAACCTTTAAACCTATTAACCCAGCTATATCCAGGAGACCACTTTTTAAAAAAAAAAAAAAAAAAAAGACTTTACTTTTTTGGGACAAACTGAATACATGAATTGCACATCAAAGTGTCACAAAAGAAATTATACATGAGGCATGTGAACTCAAACATCCCCCTCTGTGGTACCCATGAAATCTTTTTTTTTTTTTTTTACAAATCCTTGGCTACAAAGAGCCTCACATTTTATTCATGCATGTATAAGAATTCAGAATATGACCTTAATCATTTCAAATATAATTATATTAATTAATATTCTTGTGCCAAGCTCCAGATATAGCAGCCATAACTGCAAAGAGATCAGAGCACTGATAGTCATGTACTGTGAATGTAGTCATTAAAACATTCACCTGTATAACACATTGCAAACCCAGAAGTCAAGTACATCTAGTGCACATGTATATTTTATTGGGGAAATCATTCAGAGAGCACATCCTTTCATCACCACATCATCAAAAGACAGTCAATGTAGATATTTCTGCCTCACTGTACCAACTTCTGTAATATTTCTGATGCAATAAAGGAAGCTTGGTTAATAGGTGTGTGTTGAAGAAAGCTGTATGTTCTTATCAGAGGCTCTGTCTCAAATACACAAACTTGCTGTGAGAAGATGAGGCAGTCCAGATGGCTGCGTCAATTTAAAACACTGCAAATCTCTGTAACGGTAAAGATTTAAGCTGTTGTTTTGGGGGGGATGGGCACTAATCAAGACCAGTTGTGATGGGAGTGAAAGTAAAACTCCCTTTGAAAGGTTGCTACGTGAAAGGACTTCTGAGAAACTTCAAAACAAGACCATATTTTGGAAACGTTTGTGATGAAATGTTTGCAAGAAGTCAGTCCTACATTATGAATATTAAATACTTAACTCACCATTGAAACCATCTTTTTTTTCTCTATATTAGAACACTGTAAATACAATATCTTCTCAATTTGGACCATTAGTTGAAAAAAGAAATGCAATTTAAAATAATGGGCATTTTTCACTATTTTATGAAAGCTTTTAGATCAAAGGATTAATTGAAAAAAGTTGGAATGATCTATAATAATAATAATCATTTCTACAATATATAGTATACAGCCACTTGCCAACATGCACCTTGTTATTCAGATGTGTAAGATTCCCTTTACACCTTTACATAAGTGCCTGAGTCACTTTTACCAAGAGCCACAACAGCAATCTTACTAGGTCAGACAGAAATGTTATGAACAATGTTATGAACATTTCTGTCTGAAATGAACGTTAAATGTTAAGGATGCAGGAACACAAGGTCAAATATGCACAGAGAAAAACTGAAACAAGATTGTGTTCACCTGATCAAGAGTGCTGAAGAGATTCTTCATGTCAGATCAGTCTACAGAAAAATGTTTCTCTCTCAGTGAGGGGCAGATAAGGTTATAAAAATACCCTCATACAACCATGTAATCACCTTATGATAATCAAACCTATATAAAACCTGATTCTCGCAAAGCGCTTTACGTACAGCATGTGAGCAAATTGGAATTAAATGCGAGTCCCAACTTTAAGTGTCGTAATTCTACGCTTGTGCGCCATCAAATTTGATAATACATCTTTCTTCATATGTAAAATTGTGAGAAATGTTCCCAGGTAATTTATTAGTACAGCTGGAATTACACTTCAGCAAAGACACACAAAGGTCTCTGCAAACCCACACAGAGAAGAGGATCATGGGTAACTGTAGATCATACACACACACCTCCCATATCTCAGCAAGGCCTGTGTGGATTTGTATGTCAAGTAATCTGATTGGTTAATCCATTAAAGGCAGATTGGAAATGTGTCAAAGTTCAATGTACATGTTTAAAAATACATGAACATTTATGATAGAGACACCTATGTCCACAAATATTCTTCTGCCTTTAAACATCAACACACTTCATGCATCTTACATGTTCAGCATTTAAAGTTCAAACATCCATCCATCGTCTACACCTCTTATCCTTACTAGTCGTGGGTTTGACAAAACAAATTCAAAAATTTAATGAAGTAATCCTTGACAGTAGAACTAAAATCTAATCTCAGTTTTTTCCAAATGTAATCTGGGTTGATTAGTTATTTTTTGCAATGTGATTACATAAACCCGATTGCATGTAATCCATCACTACACATTGTCTAATTTGACAAAAAGCATTCACTTTAAATGATGAAGCCTGCAGTTAATTGATGGCCACATTCTATTAATTAAATCACATGTGTATTATGATGATTTAAACCCATTTCTGCTTGCATCTCGATGTGGCTATGTATAGCTTTAGAGTCCATGTGTATGAAATGGGTCTGTGGTTCATCTTTGTGCTTGGTTTGACATGCCCTGCACGTCTGTAGAATGTCAACTGCACCCATGTTATGTTGTTATAATGGAGGGGACTCCAATGAGTTTATGAATCTGGCCTTAAAATGTTTCCCACTACCAATTCCAAATGTACCCATTTTATCCTTCACCCTTCTCACAACGGGCAATATTCATTAAGGAATATACTCTGGGGCGTGATAAGAGTCCATTGGGAATGACACTGACCCAAAGACCCTTAATTTGCAAGTTGCTGAAATCTCCCAGCTGTGTTAAATAGTGAGCAGAAACCTGCCTCAATGAATGGAGCATGACATGAGTGCTTTTTATTTCTGCCTTGGCCTACTTCCGCTCAAGAGCTCATTAAATAAGATCTTGCTTTAAAACTGGAAATAGAAAAGTTGGGGGTGAACAAGAGTTGGGGGTAGAACAATAATTGTGAATCTCGCCATGTAAATCTTACAGCCTTCTGGAGGTTCTGGTGAGTTGCCGTAGAGAATGTGTGTATGATGGATGTTTCCTATAGATTCTCCTGATGTGCATCATAAATTTGTTACCATTTTTCCTCACTTTCATTCTGTGTCTCCGGAGCTAAACACGCAGTCGTTCTTGTAGGAAAAAATAAAAATCAAATGAGAAAAAACAGGATTCACGCTGGCTTTGGACTTGCTCTGGGAGGAAGTCTGCACCCTTTAAAACACTGGCCCCAGCTGACGGAAATTGGTCTCATATTAAAAATCTGACCCCTTTACAGGTGCTGATGATTAGTCTAATTTCACAATTCAGTACAGTAAGTTTAATGGCAAATTCATACTTTTTATTTGAAATGTTCAAAGAGTTGCCGACCATGTGGACCACCACAGTTTTTATTCATAAAATGAGACAAACTCAAGGCTGTAGTGCACCCATCATGTCTCATAGAAATCACATAAATAAAACAAAATTGATATACAATTAATATGCAGCAGCAAATACATTTTGAAGACTAACATAATGGTGACCAGATTACATTAACTATTAATGAGGAAATGTTGCTAATTAACATAAAATGTTTGCAAATGAACAGTACAATGTATTTAATAGTATATTTTCTGCTAAAATATCTGATCTTGCATTACAATATCTACCGGTAGTGGCCACTGTATCATTTAACTCTTTATGGTTATATTTAGGTACCAGCAGCTCTTGGTTATAGTGAGAGAAAGATCATGGTTTTGGTCCTCAGAGACTTGAATCATGAGATACAATGCTATTATAAATCATCATTTAACTGAAACCTTAGCCAGTGTTTTTGTTGCTGAAATCTAACCGCAGACCGAACTGTGGATGTGAACCATGGCCCAGTGTAAGAGTTAATGATTACAAATATACATATTACTGTTTTTCACGTGGTAAAAAAGTTTCATGAGTTTCACTGCCATCAGACATCTCTATAGTTGCTTTCACATCTAACCCATTTGGTTCAGTTTGCTTTAGTATGTTTCGGCGACAACTGGTCCAAAGATTATTTGAAAAAGAAGGTCTTGGTTTGCTTCCAGCCAAATTCTGGGGCCAGAGGCATAAGACTGTAGATTCACAACTAAAACTGTACACACAACTGCAGAAATGTCCATACACATACTTTTTGTCAGATTTATTAAGCTGCACGTATGCCTGATTCTGCTTCATGAATCTTAATCATTGTGGAATTGGTTATACACAGTATCTGCACGAGCCTCTTTTTCACATCAACAGTTCGCCATAAATGGCCCTTAATCGTTTGCATATCGATGCTTGAGCTCGCTCCACCTGACCTGTCAATGAGCAAAGTAGTAGTCACATTTCACCGATTGCGTCACATGGACGAGGTTTTCCAACAAGTCATTACATACAGCTGTGTCCATTTATAGCTGCCATACCACTAATTCATCACATGCACCTGTAAACCATCATCACAATGATTTCTGTCACCACCTGTTAGACATCAGAAGGATGATCAATGACAAATTTACAGGGCTCAAATGAAACTAATGGGACAAATGTAAATAAGAATCATACAAATCATCACCCATAAATATTTTAAACTGCATTTATGAATGCGTCCTGGAGTGAAATTTTACAAATGGCAGTGACTAAAATATTGACACTGTTGGTGAAATTAGCAACTAACCTAAATAAACACTGAGATTCTGTGTGTCCATTTCATCATTTTAGCTGTAGCTATCTCAGCTAAAACCGTGTATACGCTGGTCCGAAGGATGCATGGGGCATGCATATTCTTTTGTAAATACCATTTTTATGCGAGGGAAAAGGCTTATGCATGGCTTTTGTGCATAGGTGTTTATACATCTGGTTGGTGTGGTGTGTTTTTCATGTGGAATTAAAGAAGACCAACTACTGGACTGGGAGAGCAAATGTGTGTTTTGAAATCAATTTACAAGCTTAAGTATTATTAAATTAATTGGCTTATTGTGTGAACTTGAAAGAAAAAAAAATGTCCAAAGGGATGTGTTTCAGCAACCTACATATATTATGTAACATCATTTGGTGAATATGCTAACGTGTCAGCACATGTGTGCAGGGATTTTCCCTGATACATCAGAAAGATAAAAGACCTGTTCCTCATTAAAAAGCGAGTGTGAAACCACACAGCAACAATACAAGACACCTCTTTTTCATCCTAAACCTACTCATCAGTCAAATGAACACACATAAAAAGGTGGTGAAATATGCAGCATGACCGAGTCATCGGTATTTGATTTGCCCATATTGGTCCATGTAGTGCTGATGATGTACTATGACAGGTGACTCATTCATTGGACAGTTTTGGCGACTGTCATTCCATGTGACATCATGTTTACAGCTCATGCTCCGTTTGCAATAAGTCTGTGTGAATATGAAACATTAAAATGCAACAATTTATAATTCCTTGACTGTGAAAGTTCTTTTTTTTTCTTCTTCTTTGACCTTGTCAACTGTTTTACAGGTGTAAAAATGACCATAAAGGAATAGTTTAGCATTTTGGGAAGTACAGGTTAGCGTTGGGGTTATTCCCGTTTCTTGCCAGGAGTTAAATGGTCAGATTGATACCATCTCACACCAGTACAGTGAATATGTAGCTACAACCGGCTAGCTTAGATTACCTACATTACATTCTTTACCATAAAGAATGGAAATCAGGGGGAAACAGCTTGTGTGGCTCTGTCCAAAGGTAACCCTTGGTAAGGGCCAGTCACATGGCAGCCAGGGAAGACTTCAGACAGTTACAGCTTGCTGGGAAGAAATAGTCCAGCTCATAACCCCTGGTAAAACCACAACTTGTTTTTTGTACAGCCTAATCAAATGGGGTTAATTGATAAGCAATAGAAGGGCTAATGGGAGAATGGTCACCAATGCACAGAACCAGGCTAGCCAATTCCCTGTTTCCAGTCTATACGCTAAGCTAAGCTAAGCTAAGCTAAGCTAAGCTAAGGGCTACTGGCAAGTACAACATATTTTTCCAAATGTAGAACTATTCCCATTTATTTATTTGGAGGATGAGGATACTTTGCTCCACTTCCTTGCTCTACTTTCTACTACTTTCCCTCTTCACTCTTTGCATGCCCTCATTGTCATGCTGTTTTAAAAAACAAATTGAAAGCCATATTTGCACACTCTAGGATGCGTTTGGCTGTTCGCACACTGACAGCTTTACACCTCTTTGTGTTTCCTCTGCAGCTGGGAGGATGTGGCATACTGGGGGTGGGAGTCTGGCTCTCAGTGACCCAGGGAAACTTTGCCACCCTATCATCATCCCTTCCCTCCCTGTCGGCAGCCAACCTACTCATCGCGGTGGGGACCATCATCATGGTGATTGGCTGTCTGGGCTGTGTGGGGGCTGTCAAAGAGAGCCGTCCTCTGCTGCTGACAGTAAGTCATTTGCCAGGATGCTATCTCTGACTTTAAACACAAGGCGGCATCAATGTGGTTGCACACTCTCATATTATATTTTTGTTGGTGGCATGACAAATAACATCACAAACTTTTCATGAAGCAGTAAGCTTTAACATTCTCATACAGCACGGGTTTTTGTTTTGGTGCTCCCCTACACCGTAATTCAACTCATATCCATTTCATGAAAGCTTTTACATTCACCATTGCGAACAGCTGTTGTCTGGGTGAGCATCACAGAGGAAGTTATTTGCACACTAGAAGTCTTTCATTTGACATTTGTTTGAGATAAACAGAAGCAGTTACTCTGTGTCTTGTCATGACTTTAGAGACAAAGGAAAGTTTCAATAACAAAATCCATGGAAGTAACACTTTGAGTACAATATGTTGATGCAGTTTCTACCATGTATTTTAGGATGTTAGATATGTTGCTATATCATGTAAAAGGTGGCAATATTGGTGGTTTTTATATCTGACGGATGTCACGGATGACACCTTTGCGTTTTAGTGACTAATGCTAACATTAACTCCACAGACTGACCTGTTTGCATCACAGCCCCAAATCCAGAAGACCAGGATGCAGAATATTTAAGCTTACAACAATTAAATGATGTTTAAGACCGGGACAGTCAGACTACTGACCAATCTGAAAATTATGTAATGTGATCAGTGAACGCCAAATCGTCCATTGAGGGGAAGACCCACCACTGGAAAAAGACTCTGACAGAGACATTTAAACAGCAGCCAAGGGCTTTCCTTTGTGGTTAATTTACAATGGCATCTGTTTGCATTTGCCAAAGAAATTGATGATCATGGCTAAAATTTTTACATTCAGCTTGTAAGACACTGTTAAATATGTAAATAATGGCATGAAGGCTACACTAGCAGAGGCGACAAATGGCACAAGAAATAACAGACAACCCAATAGGTGTCTTGACTCCAAACAACTGCTTAATTGTGGCAATTCCAACTTTATTCGAATCCCCGTCCAATTTGCCTTGGATAATGTGTAAACGGCTCACAATAACACAACTTCAGTAGACCACTGTACATTCGTGATATTACGTTATATTCAAACTATGATATTCAAATACTATAATTTTCAAACAGGTAAATTCATTATTCATTATAGCATTATAATCTCCACAACAGTGAAATCATACATGTTCATACACCTACAGCATTTTGCAGACAAAGGCAATCAAAGTCCCCTTAATAGCAATAAAGGGGTGTTGACAATATCTTGCTATTTTTCCACTGCGCTGCTGCCACAATGGTACTTTTGTGAAATTGTGTTTCACAGAAAACCCTTCAGATCCCCATCTCTATTAGTGCCATCGAAGCTGTCTTACAAAAACCTAGAAACTGATATTGCCAGCAACACTTCCTCTCCTTTATCTTACATGAATGACACTACAAACAGGCTACAAGTTGAATACTGTGTCAGTAGCCACACCTGACACCTGTTTCTATACATGTTAAAATATGCAAACTTTGACATTTCCCTCATGTTGCAATCCACAGACATTGTTTCACTAATTAGAGGAAAATCAAATACAGTAGCTTGTATGCAACAAAGACTTAGTTTTTCTATTAGAATCTAATTTTACTTTTAATAGGGAACTCCTGGCTTCCCTGGGCTTCCAGAGAAAAACTGTTCAAGGGTCACATGGGGGTCTGGCCTTGTTACCAGAGGCATTTGCCCCCCTTGGATCCACTCCAGAAACCCCTGCTGACATAGTTGCTCTTTTTTTAAAATTCAGTTTCATGTCTGAAGATATTTTTAGCGGCATCACTAATCTCAGTAGAACAGCCCCCGCTTGTTTGTTTCAGGGTTTAACAGCTGTTGTCATTCATGTTGTTGCAGTGCTGTTGTAATCACAGGAAAAAGCAGCACAACACATCATGACTATGAGATCACTTTTCAACCCATGTTGTCAAAACATGGTGTATATTTTCAATTATTATCTGTTTTCTTTTCCTTTTCTTGTCTTATTACATTTCAAGTCATGTAAGTGTAAAAAATATCATAAAGGAATAGTTCAGTGCAGTACAGGGTAGCGTTGGGGTTAGCATTAAGTACAGGTTATCCTGGTTTTTCAAAAGCAGTTATCAGCAGTAGAAATTTTGACCAGCCCCGCCATTCAGTATTAAAATTTACCAGAAAGCTACAAATGCAATATGGCTACCAACAGTTTCCATGGACACTGGAAAAGTACAAACCAAATTAAAGACTGTAAATTGTGTGATAAACTTTCCTCCTTTTAGTCAATATTACAATGTATTACAACTAATGTGAGTTAAAATGATTATATAGTGAGTGTGTCTCCCCCATGGCTAATTAGTTCAGCTAAATATCGAACTTTTTCATACCGAGCTCCAGTTTCAGACCAGGCGTCCCTGAGAAAGTGTGATCCTTACAAGATTGATAAGCATTTTGATAAACAGTCTAAATCTCATGTAATCATGCACCGACACTGCAGCATTTATCAGAAAGAATAACTTTGTCGGGGGAGAAAATAGCATTAATCATTAGAAAAATGGCACAGCAGGAGTAAGCAATTATGAGCTCTGTGGGAATAAGTCTCAGTGTCTATCATTAGCATGATCCATGACATTTTCCCCACAGTGACCAGACAAATTCCTGTGCTCTGTCAATATAATGAGACTGGGCCAATTATATGTCCGCTTTAATGAGTGACAGAACCGGCTGTTCTTCACAGAGATTAGAAATGACTTTTCTCCCTTCAAATTTCAGGGGTAATTAGCATGTTGATCACTGATGAGGGACACTGCAACATCGCTGTGAGATATTTGAGGAATTACTGTTGTGTTCTGTGCTGGCAAAAGTATTATTGCCTCTTGTGGGCCTCGCAATTTGTTGCAACAAATGTTAGAGTTACTGGTTTACACTTTTCAAAATATGCTTTTCCGAATCTGATCTGGAAGCTTCGCTTTTATATGAATGGAAAACTTCATACAGACATTTTTTTTTTAAAAACACAGCCAGTCAGTTCCTTATGTAAGCTCCGGTCTTGATGTTTTGCAGAACTATTGCAGCAGCCTTTGGACAAAGTTACTAAAAAAGAATGGTTTGTGATCTTAGTCTGGAAACTAATCACTCAAAAAAGTCAGCCTTTAACGGCCCTGAAGATTTTCTCCACAAGCTTCATACTATGAGCGATGAAAACACTATTTTCTGCTACAGTTAGAACAATAGACCAGCAAGAAAAGGATGTAAAGAGTTATTTCAAGTGTCCCCTTTCCTGGAGGAAAAAGTCCTGTTCTTCATAGACAATATTAGCAGTGACTGTTGGTACTCTTCCAAGGGTCGACATGAAACTGTTCCGTACAGAAGATGAGCAACTGCATTACAAAATTTTGGGTTCAGAATGAATGGTGGGTACAACAACTTTTGGAATAGCTCCAATAAATCATCTCCACTGGCAGCTGCGTACGGGTGGCGAATGAGCCGTAACAGCTGTAATGTGATCTTTTGGGGCAATTGCACCTGATCCAGGTCTGTCCACTAAAAGCGTTTGATTTTGCCACCAGCAGGCTCAGATTGTTATTTAAAGTGTCAGACAACATTATGGAAAGGATCCCTACAGAAACAGATCTGTAAGATTCTGGTTGTTTAACCAGAAACACCAAATGTATCGCACTTTTGAAGCCCTCCAGACTTCAGTAATTTTAGAACGAAGAACATGGGAATGACTGATCTACTGATGCCTTGACCTGTTGGGTTGTTTTCTGTGTTAAACAAATATTGTGTTGGATCTGAAGCAACCCTTTAAAATGCCACAGTCACATAATAACACAAACTAACTGATCAAGACAGCGGTAGAAAGCAACGGTCGTGTAAAATTACTGTTTTTGTCAATGGAGTCTAATGGCTTTGAATCAAGCGATTTAACAGCCATTTCTGGTTAAATAAGAAGGATCTTACAGGTCTGTCTCTGTGGGGATCCTTTCTGTAATGTTGTCAGACACTTTGAATAACAATGTGAGCCTGTCAGTGGCAAATTTAGCAATTTAGTGAGCGTTCTTTGATCTAGCGCAGTTGCCCCAAAGGATACATTACAGTCATTATAGCTTGTACTATTCTTAGCTGGCAGCGGAGACAACCTACTGGACCAGTTACAAAAGTTTTTGTATTTACTAGATATTTTGAACCCCTATTATGTGAAAATAGGGCTCAGGTTTAAAAATACCAGAGTCATCCTTTAACATCTTGTCACTGAACATAAACCAGTTTCAGACAGTGTAAACTTTGGAAGAACTCTGCAACTATGATGCAATGTTGTGATTTTTTTTTATTCTTGTAACTGGGGGGGAAAAGACAATCTATATTATTTTATTTATCTATTTTTCCATTTGCAGCAACTCTGATTCATGCATCTGATAGGCTTCTTCTCCATGGCAACAGATGCTTATCGGAGTCATCACTGTGAGGTTGCCGGGCAACCAGCAGAGACCTCAGGAAGTCATTGTGCCTGGTCTGCCTGTTTCCAGTCTTTATGCTAAGCTAAGCTAAACGGTGGTATTTCCCAAAATGTCAAACCTCACATCTGATATAGCTTATTTCACTGGTTTGAGTTTAGAGGGGTGCAATTTAAAGATGGTGGTGTCACAAGTTTGTGCACCAATCAGACTTCAGCAATGGAGGAGTCAGTATAGTACAGTAAAGTTATAGAGAAACACTTTAAAGAAAACAGTCATCATATGAGTTCACTGTATCAGTAATGGCATTAAACCAGATTTCAAACAAAATCCAATACCCTGTCCTTTTAAGTTTAAACAGCCATCTGGGGACTCTAGATTCTCCAGAAATTCAATTTTCATCAAGGTAATGGGTAATTAAAGTAATGTTTCACAGTAGTGAGTTCAGTGAGTCAATACCAGTGCAGGTCAAAGGGCACAGAGGAGATGTCTTGGATTTGTGACCTAAACTGCCCGGAAGTTATTCAGAAAGGTGAGATCACTGTGGTGGAAATGGAAGCAGGCCGTTTACACTGGGCTCTCTGAGATATAGAGCTTGTAAAAATGATTAGACCCGCCACATAAAAAAGAACACAGCTATCGCCTCAAAGGCTTCATCACATACATGCTCAAGGCAGCAAGATCCCAAAAGGTATTGATTTTGGAGGCGCTGAAGGACTTTGTGCCTGACACAGCTGCTTCACCAGACTTACTGGTCTGTCAACGCACAAAGAGCCACTGTAGCTTTAACATTGCGTGAAAATCACAGCATGGATGAACATGAAGGAATCAATCCCGCTGCCAGGACTTTGATTATAGCTCTCATCCCGAAGCCATGCTAAGGCATCAATCTCTGCTAAACAGAGATATCAGCACTGCCGGCTGAATAAGGCACAACATAAATAACATAAGTATATGAAGGGGAGCCTCTCGGGTCTGTTATATAAATTTTCATAATGCGTGCAATCTGCATTTAGACTTTAGTGGCCAATAAAAGCTAGTGTTCCACAGATATATTAAAGTCTACTTAAATGTAGAGTAAATATTACAACATAAATCCTAATTCTCCAGTGACTAATTGCAACACTATGCTCTGTGTTATGAACTACTCTGCAGCAATAAAACAAGCTGAAAACGTGAAAATACTTCAAGGAAGGATTAACCCTGAGAAGCTCAACTCTGGTCCTTGAGAAGTCAGTGTCCTGCAGGTTTTTGCTCCTGCCTGAAGCTGCCAGTAGATACAGACCAGCTGTGGCTCATTAACTCACAATACAAAACTGTAATTCAACAAAAACCTGCAGGACAGCAGCTCACCACGACTGAGAGGCCGTAAAGCACCATTTTACTGACCTTTATTTAGCTTGTGATAGGTTGACATGATAATACAGACCATTACACGAGTCTATATCCCATAAGCTTACACAGGGAGAGCAATAGCAAGAAAAGAAATACTGAACAGCTTTCCTGGTTTGAAATTCGTAGTGTTTTCTTTGTCTTCTTTTAGAGATATTGAGGCCAAAAACGAATCTTTCTTGATATTGTTCTGCCTGTATGATCAGAGTACAGGCGTCAGGGAAGGCCTTCAATAATACAGAGAGTACTGGCAGTTGTGATGGTTTATATAGAGGAATGTCCTACTAAAAACTGTACAGTGCACACTGGTGGCAAGTGTATTTATTTAAGTACTGTCCTTAAGTACAATTCTGGAGGTAGTTGTACTTTAGTTGAGTTTATACAGTTTATACCGTCTTCTTTTACTCTACTTTTTATTTCATTATACTTATTTGACAGCTGTAGTTAGTGGTTACATAAAAATAAAAGAAATACATATTTTGCCTTGTAACCCCTTAAGTAAAAAATGAATAGTGTCTATGAATTGTTAGCGGCTTTACTAAAGGCCGATTTCTCCATTAAACATTTCAGTTTGAGGCCCAAAGAGGTAATATTTTCCAATATTTCACAAATAGTTACATTTTTGTAGCAGGACTTTGTGGTTTTCCTCTTTCATCACCATTTAATGACCCCCAAGATTAATCTTGTGTCCCTTTGGAGGGTGTCCGACCCCTGGGCTGGGAACCACTTGACTATCTGTGTATTAAATAGTTAAGACTAACTCCACCTCAGCCTGCTATAATGCTGCTGATGCTTTGATTGATCAGTATTATTAATCTAATAATATATCAGTTACAGGGACCACATACTTTGAGTACATTTTGCTGATAATAGTTGCACTTCTTCCAACACTGACATTACATAGTGATAAGATTGAAAATCATAGGAATGTTTTTTAACGAAAATTTATGAAGTTGTTAAGCTTTTTGCCGCATAGGAAACCTGTTTATGGCCTTATTTTGTTTCCTTTTATTCAGATCTCCTATAAATCTTTCCTGCTGCTGGAAGCCACTGCTGCAAACAGAATAATGCATTTCAGTTTGAATAATGACAACCCAGGAGAAACATATTGAGCCTGCTTTGGTCCCTTTGTAATGGGATCTGAGCCTTTGTTTATGATAATTTATCACAATGAAACACTGAGCGCACCAAAAGAACCCCAACTTCAATTTTAGATTTTAGCTGAGATATACTGTATCCACGTCCAAACCACAAACCTGACTTTAAACCCAAACTACTAACATTGAAGCAGAAGAGCAGATGCAAATGTATTTCTAATGCCTGCTGTGGTGTCTGACATAAACAGTGTCATTAGTGTTGTTAGGCAACAACCTTTTAAATTAAAGGGATTCAGAACAAATTATTCTGCTTTTTTTTTTTTTTTTACCTCTTTTTACACAGAGAAAAAACATGTTTTGTGTTTCCAGCCGTCTGGGAAGTTGCATTTGACCATTTAAATGAATTATGTTTCATCAAGGAAGCAACTGATTCAGAATGTATGCATGTTCTTCCTCTGCACTTGACTTAATTGGCACATTACTATTGTTTTTATCATCATTAGCCTTTCTGAACAGTTCACAAATGGATTTTCATAATTTATAGTTAATGTCTGCAACCCATTTAATAATAGTAACCCATTCGATGCAGCAATTTGAAATTCCTCAAGCTAATTCAATAGCTTTCTTGTAGTATATTAAAAAAAGCAAAATGCAGTCTTCTGCCATCAAATGATCCCATTGAGCCTGGCTATTGCCTGTGGCCTAAAGAAAGGCAGTTAAATTTCCTATTAAGAGCAGATTAATGGGGAAATATTCAGAGAGCTGCAGGGGATGGGTCTGTTTGTTTTCCAAGAGCTGGTGATGACCAGTTTTTCTCAGCAATGTCCCTTTGCACTCTGGTGTGATTTCATGGTCTCGAAGAAACACCCAAGAACACAGTAGAGCAAAGAGCCATTGACAGACAGGTAGTGAAAATGTGACAAGAAAGAAAGACAGAAAATATGAAAGGTTTTCTATAGTTAAGGTAATTGTCAAGTGACTGACCGACCAAGGCCATTCTGTTGGATAAGTAAATAAATTGCATTTGTGAGCAACTGTTTCCTCGAACATTTTAACAAGCACTGAACTAAGTGATTATTTGTCAGGGCCGTGTGTCTGTCACATGAATTCATGCTGTGTCTGATTGTTATGGACTTCATCTGCCTGTTAGTGGCCAAGAATTGATGAATGCAGCTCGAAGGAGGAAGAGGATAATCCATTAGGAAGGTTTAAGCACCAGTGGCAAGTATGAATCTGCTTTCAGACTTGTGACCCAGTCTAAATTTCTAGCAGAGTAGTTGCACAGTTGACCCTTTACGGTCAACATCGTGGAGGGAAAGTATTTTCCTTCAAAAATCAGTTGCAGGTTAAGAATAATATCACAAAGGTAACATGGCACGGATTCAAACTTGACTTTTGCCATTTTCTGAAAAATCTTTTTTATCTGTTATTTTGGTTGCAGAACTGTGGCAGATGATAAGTCAAAAATCTTGACTGTCCAGGGTTTAAACCTGTATCTTCAAAATGTCAGTGTTTCTACACTTGCTTGAATTTGATTTTGAGTTCAACTTCTGGCTTGTTAAAGGATTTCATCAACCCAGAAAGACTGAATTTTCTCAATCCACAGTGGAACATAGTTCTTCAGTTTAAATAAACACCTAAAAATCCCCACAAATTGGACTCTGAAAGAACAATAGCAATTGATTTCAGATGGTTATTTGAGAGTGCCTCTTGTAAAAAAGAGCACGAGTGAGTCAAGCACACCCTGGGCTATATTCTGTTACCTAGTCACTCTCTCACCTTGCAGAGTTGCCAGGCTTAGTGATTCATTCATGCAGGTGCTGCCAAAAAGACCTCGGGGGCAACTGACAACCCCGCTCGATGCAAGTCACGTGACCTTGCAACACTCACATCCATTGTCAAGCAAACGTTGGGAATACACAGAGGACATGTTGCAATGATGTCTTTGAAAAACTCTGCTTTTGAAATCTGTTTTGACCCAATGAGATGCCTCACTCTCAGAAAAAACAGCACAGGCATGCAAGCACCTCTGTACTTTGGCACAGCGGTGCTTTGAGTTAAATGTGAAAACATCAGCATAACATGCTCACAATGACAACATGGTGATGGGTTAGCAGGTATGTTTACCATATTCCCCATCTTAGGTTTGTGTGTTGGCATGCTTGTTTCCTGTATCTTCATACTGTCCTATCTAATTAATAAAATCAAATATCTAATTAGTGAAATGAATATACATACACACTAAAAACCCTGAAAAAAAAAAAAAAAAAAAAACACCTCCTGATTCCCTTTAGAAATCTTACTCCTTCTCAGGGTCATAACTCTCAAATCTCAACACACAGAAATGATACACTTCTCAAATCCATCCATTAATGTTAGGCCTTCAGTATCAAAGTCCATCCATGAGCTCACGGCAAACATGAACTGCCAGTATGTAATTCAGTTCCAATTAGCAACTATGTAGACAAATATTGGCTAAACAATTGGGCCTTAAGTTGTAGTTGCAGTAAGTAACATTACACACATGCAAAAATCCAAATTATGGGAAATCTTGTTCCACAACATAGAGCATCATTATGCCCCAAATAGTAAGCCAAAAATTAATGATAGGAATGAGAAAAACCATTAATACTAATACTACTTTTTTCATGTTGCACCATAAATATTTACTCAGAATAACCCGCCAACTATTATTTATGGGGTGAGGAAAATTGTTGCAAATGGGATCACCAAAATAGTTTTATATTCAACCTCTCCACACCATGGATGTGTGTACCAAGCTTTGTGTCAATTCATTCAGAGGTTGCTAAGATATTTCAGTCTGGACTGTCAGCCTGTCTGACATTGCCATCCCTGGAGCCTTGCTGCTAGCATTGCTGAAAAACTTTAGCTCAGTAATGTTCTCCAAAAGGCAACAGAATGCATCAACTCGAATCACACGGGTCAACGCATTTGTCTACAGACATCAGTTGATAATCTAATGCCATTCAAAATCAAGATCTTGGTATGATCACCCCTCCCTGGTTTAGTCATTCCCATGTGTGAGAGACAGAGCCATATCTTAGCAGAGTAGTTGATGGAGGAGCTCATAACTGTTTTAAGCACTCGCATGGCCCCACGGTGAGAAGATGTATGACCCATCAAGCAGCTCATCCCCGCCGCCACAGAGGGGAGGGGTGGGTGGGAATGAAATGTGGCTCCTTTAACAAATTCAAAAGTGGATAGAGGAAAACTGTAGATCACCTCTTCCAGTCTGTCCTACTTGCTATGATTGTGCCACCACCTCCTCCTCTCTGCTCTCTTGACCTGTCTGTTAGAAATATTGAGGCTGAACGATCTACAGCTCTTCAATCGACCTTTCACCAACTCTTTCTCATTGACACCCTATGGCCATTTCTTTCCCTTTTCTTACTTTTCCCCTCGGTTATCTCACACACTCTGGTGTCTGCTGCCTTTTCCCCTAAATTTATACTTGATTCATTCTTCACAGACAGATGCCTATTATCCACCTTGTGGTCTTTTCCTCCTCACTGATAAATGGTGTGTTACAATAACTCAGCGGTCCTCTCTCTTCTCTTTGTGTCTCCACAGTTTTTCATTCTCCTCCTGCTCATTTTTTTCCTGGAGATTCTGTCCATCATGCTTTTCTTCATCTATCAAGACGAGGTAAGACACCTGGATTGTTCTCACCATGTTAGATCCTGTGATTTTCTCCACCAGGATGAGATAACTGGTTGTGGAAAAGCTGTTCATATCTGTTGTAGATTGCTGATGTATCCAATAGAAGCTGGCATGTAAAATGATGCGTCTCAACAGCGAGGTTGCTTTGAAATTCATACTAGCAGTGTTTTTTGGTTAAGAAAAGAGTATGTCAGCTGACATTAGCATTAATGACTTTACTTTGGTTGATGCACATATATCTTTGAGGAGTCTCTGGGCTACGACCGGATAATATACACAGTCCACAATTTCCTTCCCGTGTTAATATAGCTCAATTTATCTCAGCTCATCAAATTTGGATGATTTCCCCCGTAAATAAACAAGTCAGGCAGGAGACAAGAAGCGGATGAGCTTTCTCCCTACTAATAAGAATTTGTAATCCCTTCACATTTTCAGCTAAGGTTTTAATAATGCATTGAAAGGGCATGCTAAATTCCATCCATTTTAATCTTAATTGAGGGTTTCAGGGCTGGATTTTGGATTTGCTGTGAAATTCTAACAATAAGTATAACATATTGTTACATGGCTCTGCAAATATTAAACCCTAAAGACTCACATGTAAGCAGTGACAATGTGTCTTCTATTCTGTTCATAAACATCTATCACAAACACAAAACACTTCACGATGGGTATTAGTTGGACTTAGTTGGTGAGATTAGTGAGATTAGTTGAGCACTGGAGGGATTTACATACCCAAAAAGTGTGTGTTGATCCTGTGACTGACAAAAAAGTTTAAAATGGTCCAAGTGCCTTCTACAGAAACTGCCCTTGCAGCCCTTGAAAATTATGCACCTCATATGTTATCTTGTAATGCAGAACTGCTGTTGCCACAGTTGGAGGAATGCTCATGCTATTCACGTCATCACTTAAAAGTCCAATTAGATTAAATTTAAAGAATAGAATCAAAAGTTCAAAGCATATTATAAGCATTGTTGTGTTTTGATAAAATTATTGGTTAGGTTATAACAGCCAGCAGGGCAGGCAGTAACAACAAGAACAGCAGTGAATAAATGACTGCTTTTGTATAATTTCATGGTTGATCCTCTATCAGTTATTAAATTACCATTTCAAAGTCACTATAGCATTTAAAGCTGCAGCCAACAATTATTTTCATTGTAGATTCAGCTGTTGATTTTTTTTTTTGATTAATTAAAAGTCAGAAGGCAAATCCTTACACTTGAGAAGCAGGAACCAGAGAATATTTGAGCATTTCTGATGAAAAAAAATTACTTAAATGATTAATGAACTCTCAAAATTGTTGGCGATTCATTTTATTTCCATCGACTATGAATGAAATCAACCAATGATTTCAGCACTGATAGCATTTTCTTTTTCTTCAAATGAGAATGTGACAACTCTTTCCTCCCACTACAGAGCTCTAATGTCTTGTAATTGAATGAAATGATAAAATGCACCAAAAATTCTGCAGGTGCTGTGATTTAATTCAGTGTTTGGTATGTTGGATGCCCTCTAGAGGCATTTAATGACCACTGCCAAGTGGAGAGGATTCTAAGTTTACAGCCCCATCATAAATCACTGGCGACTTCTCAACCACTTGTGATAAATTATTCATGTGTTGGGACAGAGAACATTATCCCTGAAGACTTAGGCCAAGGCCAACTCTGACTCTAATTCCTTTGTACATTTTGGTGAATAACAACCGACTTTGATATTTCCCCCAATTTCACTCTGAATTTGCGACCATAGACCTTGGACCTGCTTATACTTTCTTCTGGCTTTTATCTCTTTGTTATTGAAATTCTGGCATGATTATATGATTGCCTAATGTGCTGCATTTCCCTCTGTTTGTCTTTAGTTGTGTAACCTAAGGAGTATTTCTGCAGTGGCATGTTCTTCTAGGCTTTCAGCCAATCAGCACCGCTCTGTTTAGCTTTTAATGAATGTTGTCTTTTGTCATGCGTCACCTTTCTCTTAGTATCTGTGTTCCCTGATGTTCAGAGAACCCCATTATTCAGCCTCTGAATAATTCAGTTTCGTCTACCCAGGAGGCGATTAGCGACAGAGAGTAAAAAGTTAGATGGTCTTGATGTTCTGCAGAGCTGGTGCACAGAGGGAAATCACTCACAGTAAAAGATGGGTGGCCATTAACAGTACCACCACTGATATTTATTTTTTCAAAGCAGCGTGAGACTTGTTTACTTTGTAAAATTGTTAAATGTGTTCATTGCTGGAACATTGAACAAAACTTCTAGAATATAGTATCATAAAGTATGTTTAACTGCATGGGTCAGTTTATGATGCTGCAGAGAATCTACTTTTTTGAACTTTTGCACATTCACTAAACCTTAAAATTTACTGTGGTAATATGTTTCTGTTAGGGAGTGTGCATGACCCCTTATTACAAATGATGTCGTAGACTCAAGTAATGGGAATTATTCTAGGGTTACAGAATATTATCCGCATTGAATAAAATGGTCCACTCTTTTAAAACTTGTACTAGCCTGCTAGTAACTCAAAAAACTTCTCATGAGTTTTCTAAACTACTACCCTGTGAATAAGGTCTGGTTTTGTTTAGCCAAGTTAAACCCCTTAGGTTTGGAAAAGATCACTGTCATGGGTGAAAGGTTAGGAAACAATATACAAACCCTCAGTCTGGTTTGCACTTCCTGCCATTAAACTTCCTTTGACTTTTTGCATGTTCTAACTATAGATAAGGATGATTTATCCAATGCTCAGATGCTAGAAAAACAAACTGATTCAGACAGCACTTTCACAATCACAATCATGGCCTAGTCTGTCATATCAAAAATGATGGAATAGGCCAATTTCCAATGACTCCCAAAATGATATATGACCATTTTCAGCACCCTCTATAGGAGGGATGGGAACCAGCTACAAGCGACCAAATAACATGTAAATTAATGCTGTGAAATGACCACGCTTTGGTTAGGTTTAGGCAAGATTATGGTTTGGGTTGAAATAAGTATGTTAGTTACAGCAGTGAAGTTACACAAGTTTCATATGCGATGTAAGTTATGATAATTCAATGCTGACGTTTGGTTTCACATGCAACATCAGTCTCCTGGGTGAAAGTCCTGTTTAGGACCCATCCAACCACAACGACCACCTCCATATTTGGACTTTGTCACCTGTCACCTGATTTCCTTTGCTCAGATCATAATTACTATGGCAACTAGAGGTTGTCTGCGCAGCATTGCTCGTTTTAACCCCCTTTGAAAAACAGTGACCACTGTTTAGAGATAGTGCTCGTAGTATAGTACCCGCCTAAGTCTTATTTTGAGTATCCATACTAGCATCAATAGGATCAATAAGAAAACCAGAACAAAAGAGGATCAGTCTTTCTTCTCTACACTGTATCCATTATGTCAAAGAATATGGGAATTGTCTCTCGGCTGTGTGCTGCGTTTACCTCGTTAGTTCGGGGAAGAAACACACATGCACGCGGACTTATGCTGTTGAGCATAAGGGATGCATCATTTGAACTTATTTCTCATGCATGTGATGAAGACGATAAGTCAGCATAGTGAAAAGAAATGCTTAATGTTTGTCATGGTAATGAAAATGTATTCGGTGTATCCCATTAATGATGCATCCACCTCATGAATCATGGTGCTTTCTCTCTCTTGCATGAAAGTACATAAGCTGCATTTAATGATAAAAAGATTATGGCATCAAAATAGATCAAAACCAAATGTTGTGATATTCCCCACCCCACTATGACTTTGGTCTAACTCCAGGTGTAGCTGCGACGCCTTCCAATGCCAAAATGTTATGACATGAAGCAAAATTCAAAGCAAACTCATACCATTTAAATATGAGTTAAACTGTTGTCTAGTAGTTGTTGAAGTAGTTGAAACAGACAGTGATTTAAACTGGTTGTAATAAATACCTGGAGTTTTTAGACATGACATAAATAAACCTACTAAAACAAACATTGAAAGCAGCAGAAATTGGCCAATTCTTCTTTCCATAAACAAGACTTTTGGATCCACATTTTATGAGATCTTTGTTAGTATTACTTTGATTCTATCTTCTAGAGTATCCTAGGGTTTTCAGAGGTCTACTTTATCTCAGACCATCAGGACCTGCTGTTTTTCCACCTCCATCACCATGGTAACTCACTGGAAGCAGTGCTGGAGTTGCAATGCAAGCCAATGCCATTCCTCCAATGTGCAAAGCCTTCCGGATGCCATAACTTAAACAGAGTGCAGCAGTAGGTGCATGTTGATGAACTCTTTTCCAGGTTTCAGGGATGGTCACGCTCAGTGGTCCAGTTTATTACACCTGCTTTAGACCTGATAAAAAGCTCTGTGACGCAGCTGGGAGCTACTTCAAACAGCTCACAGATCTTCCATGCAGTTGAAACGGTCACCGTTTGTTTCACTTTGTTGGTTCCTAAGGCTTCTATGGATGATGAAAAGGTTCTATGAGGTTATCCTCAGTGGAACCACTGTGGCTCAAAGTGTCATTGTGAATAAAAATGAATCTGACTCAGCAGCGTGATATTGAAAATTGATGTATGGGTGTTTTATACCACCCCCACGCAGGTTTACAACCCCGTCAGCTCGGCTTTATTATCACCTCAAGGGAAAATTGTACCAGACAAACATAAACAAAGCAGTAGTAAAAGCAAACCACCAGCAATATTTACTTTAATGATTAGGGCACTTAGTCATCAATCATCATCTTATGACAATTAAAATGTGTATCATTTTATTCTCATTAGTGTCAGTAGAAGTGTAGTAGTAGGAGTAGTAGTGAGAGAACGAGCGGTAGAGAAAGCACAAGTTAATTCAATGCTTTCTAGCACAATACATATGCATGTCATTGTATATTTGCACATGCTTTTACTGTTCTGTATTAAATCTACCGTCCAAATAAAATTGGTTCCTTCTTTGCTAGAAGTATAGTAGTAATTCAGTCAGCTCACTCATGTGGAAAAGATGTCAGTGTGTGCAAAACTAAAACATATTCACACCCTTAAAAGCCGAGCCAGTCGGGAAGCCCCCTAAAATAACTGCAATTACTTCCAATTAATACCAATACAGATGCTTCATAGGGAATCTAGTAAGCAGAACAGCAAAAATTAGCAGCCAAGCAAACAAGAAGACAAACAACAAACAAGCAGAACTTTCTGATAGCGTTAAACAGCCTTGTAGTCTATACTGCCAATCTCACCAACATCAATTCAGGCTGCTAAAAGAACAAATTTGATTTGAAAGATTGCCTCTGTCACAATCATTCATTTTCTATAGCCTAGCTGCTTTTCAGACCTTGAAGCTACGTCCACTTCTTTCATACTGTCTGTGGTCACTATTTATGTCACCAAACGTACAGCACCACCCATTGCTGGCAGCGTAGGCAGCAATCGTGGACATATATTACAGTATATATTACATTTATTAGATACACTACAGCATGTCCAGTCAGAATTTGACTTATCTGAAAACTTACCAGAAATTTCCCTTGTGTTTTTCCCTCCAGTGTCTCTCCTCCTCTTCTCTCCATAGACCACAGTCATATACAGCTCCACACATTTTCGACTCTCACGGGCATTTCCACTTTTAAAATTCACACATAGTTGTCCAAAAGCAACATTAACAGGACTGTTGACAGACCTGCTTGTTTGTGAGATACTACAAGAGTTGTGGCAGTGACAACGACAGCAGCAACACAGTCGAGCCCTTCAAAATGGCTGCTACATTTCACACAGGTGTTTCCACTTACTCCGGCTAATCAGACCTCTGCACAGGTGGAGTTTGGGGGCGGAGCTTTGTATGGACTCATGAGATGTCACCAGCCTCTGTGTGCTAATAAGAATCTTGGTTTCTACAGTTTTTACAGTCTTTGTAGGTGTCTGCTAGGTTTGTCCCAAGTTTATTTTGTGTTTAAATTATGTGAAAGTGAAGCACAAGTAGTTGCTGATGATGATTGATTGTAGTATAGTCAATAAGTATATTAACTCAAGTACTGAGCTTTTGCTGGGATATTACCATTTTATGCTGACTGCCTTATAAAGAATATAATGCATTGTTATTGTACCAAACTGCTCGATATGTATGATAACATAATGGATATCTTTCTTTAAAATGGCATATCTTACCAGTAGTATGATATTCAGCAAAGGGCCTCAGACAGGGTTTGAACCTGGGCCTCTGCAGTAGGGATAAACCCTTAATGTAGCACAATCTCCCAGGTAAGCCACTAGGGTACACTGCTTTTGACCATTTGACTAGGTTAGGTAGGTTATGGTAGATTAATTCACTCATCAAACAGCCTGTTGGGATATTAAAAGGTCTCTGAAAAAGAAGAACGAGTTATAAGAGTGAAAACTGGGATGAAAACAGCCAACTGAAAAGCCAACACTCAGTGGGTGATAGAAATTATTGTCTGTCCTTCCTGTAGCTCCTTGATAGGTTACCCCTGAGGACCATACAAAGCTGTTATGCAACCATATTGATAGGACTTGGACTCTGTTATATAAATGATCCAAAACCAGATCAATAACTGAAAAGCTGCGTGTTTGAGCACACTGATTTAGGAGGTTTATTACACCAGGATTCTTTACATTGCATCAGATGTATAAACAGTGCCCTCTTTGTATTGTATTATTTAATGGTTTTACTCATCCACCCTTGAATGGCAACAAATATCAATATTAGCTCATGGGTGCTCAGACATGGACGTACACTCAGTTCACGCTGTGCTGTCTGAGCAGCTGAGGAGACATCAATCAAAAGAGATACATCTATGAACTATGAGCCCGCTTTGATTTAAGATCCAAATCCAATGCCAGTTTGACACCAACAGTGATACACTGCACACTTCTGAATCTGCTGGGATCTTTGATTTCAAAAGGCGTTTGCAACAAAGGCCCGGTAGCAAAAAGGTTTCATTTTGACATTTATGGGTTCAAATTAAAGGGGAAAAGCCTGCAGTCGGACGCTTTTAAACTGCTCTGTGTCATCAGTCTGTGATGAGATGTCGTTCACCTTGTTGTTGTACTGGATTAACCTGAACTTGCTTCATCTAATTCACCTCAAGTTTTTCTGCAACATGCGTAAAAGATGGATTTTAAATACAGATTTACAGATTGAGAGGTGAAGAAAAAAATTGAGCTATGTGTTAGACTTTACAGTTGAGAGCCTTGATCTTCACATAAAAAGCAACATGTCTCATGGTTGTATTATAATCTGTAATAATTATAACGCTAATCTATTTAGGGTATTTTGAGTGGAGAAGTAGGTCTCTCCATCTCTATTAGAACATTTCCTTTAACTTGATTTGCTGAACATTGCTAGAAAATGGTGAAAAGAAACTCCTCGCCTTCGATTCTGAGGCACTGACATCAAAACGTTCTTTAAAGTATTCAGAATATATGAACATTTTACATAAATCTGCAACTGGCCCATTAAATGGAACTTGGGTGAAACTATTTATTCATCTACAAAGTTTTGTCAAAATGACAGATCTAAAATCTGTCTGCCTGTGATCCTCAACTTAGATGAGTGAGTAGAATGAATCAGTATATTAGTATTACCTCGTAACATTAAATAAAAAGAATAATATCAATATGATTGTATAATGTTAGTAGTATATTCAAATACTTTTACATCCCAATTGATCCAGGCTGTGATTGGTTGGTGACATTGAAGAAAAGATCGACTTTGTGAGCAGTGGGGTGCTCTCTCTGCTCTCTGCTGCCTTCAGGCTCACTAGGCTGAGATGACTGGCAGCCAACGGTGCTAAATGAACCATTTGTTATTTCAAAATATCTGGTTACATCAACTACAAGGAACTTCAACCTTTACGTCTTTTTTTCTCTTTGTTGTCCATCTTGCTGCTCTCCACCATTATTCAACAGGGACGGGCCCAGGTAAAATTAGAATAGGCTGACCGATGAAATGCCTACTCTCAGACCAGTCAGCCACCTGACACTTGGGTATTTTTATTCTAATAAAATATGTATATTTTTATATTTTATCAAGCGGCCATCTCCTGGTGCTGCTGATGGCGAGTCCGATTGGTATGTCCTATTTACTTCTCTGACATGAAACACAGTTCATAGTTGATGCGGTTTTAAATCTTCTTTAGGACTTTAGTCTAATCTGCGGCATTAAACTGTCACATAAAACCAAAAAAAACTGACCATTAAAGCTTAGTCATTTGGACTTTGCCCTGCTGTGGCTTCGTCAGAACATGAGCCTTGTCAGGATCATTTGTGTGCTCACCTCTACATGATGTTAGTTATTAGGTCACTGCAGCTTGAGGCATTTCCTCTGCTGCCCTGTGGCAGACGGTTGAACGAGGTGCCTGTCATGGGGCAGCTGCGGAGGTGATTTCCTATCCGCCTGTGTGGTTTGGAACGAGTCAAGGTGAGGTAATGCTGCTGTAAAAAGGAAGTTATGAAGAGCAATGGTCAGGTGGGAACTCCAAAAGTCCTCATCCACTAACCCAAAGGGCAGCTGAGCCGTTAAAATGAATCACAGCTTCATCTACAACATCAGACTTAGTGGTCATGTACAGTATTTCGTTTTAATGGTGCCATTCGTATAACTTTCAAAATATCTGTTATTGAAAATCTATAACACTTTATTTTAACCTCGTAGAGTTTTAATGTTGTTTTAATTGTGTTAAACAATTAAAGGCCTATACACTAGGAGTTAATTAAAGTATTTGTTATTCAGTAACTGTTTATACACCAGTTATGGATGATTCTAGACAATTTGTGTTCATATATGACTTATAAATGCTAACTAGGGGGTGTAAAGTAAAGTTTTGCTTCATCCCAAGTGATTATTTCATGCTTACTTGAACATGGACCTGCCCTCAGAAGAAGAAACAGTCTGTCTCCGCTGTGTGAATCACCTTGTTTGTGTGTTTGGAACTAAGATCCGGTTTTTCCGGTGAAAGGATGTCTCACAGTAAATTCTGTTGACATGCATCATTTCTCCTGAGAAACAGGTTCTGTTTCTGCTGTCAGCCTCAGTCTCACTTTGCTGTATTCTCTTCTTGGCGCTCTTCCCAATGTCATAGGACTAAAAATGGAAAATTGTGAAATAATTTGATAAGGTGAAGGAAATGGAAAAAGTATCCACTTGCGAACAGACTACTTCAAAAGCTGATAAATTGCCGCCACTCATGCGGTACAGCAAACTACAAGCATCATATATCTAAAACTGCAGGCATACGACACATGAGACCCACTGAAATCCCATTTTAAGCATCATGGCTCCACTTTTTCCACATCATTACTATTGCAGCATTAGCCATCAAAACATTTTAGCTTGTCAAGATATCAAAATGCAACACCGCTGTCTGAATACATTTCAAGCCCGAGAAATTTTCATTTCATGTAGATTGGAGAAATGCAATTAGATAAACACCCCTGGCTAATCACGTTGCTAAAATACACCCACGTCAGGGCAATGTTAATATGAGAGACAAATTGAGATGATCGGCAAACAGACAAGACATTTGTTTGAGGAGTCTTGGAATATATGTGACAAGGGAATATGCCGTTTGAGTGCTGCAGATAATGTTGAGGAATTGCGAAGACAGTCATTATAAATAATTAAAATTGCAATCTGGCTAAGATCCCATTCTTATGAAGGAGCACAGGAGAGTGACACTTTGCAGAAGGAAGCAAAATGAAATATGTAACCCCTCCTACGAATGCATTTGAATAACCATGAAAGCACTACGTCAGCCAGATACAGAGAGAAGCTGCATCAATTTGCTTTAGATTACAGCCTGCAAATTACAGTGTAATTATGTAGTGCATTAGTACTTGATGTTTCAGTGATAGGTTTGTGTTCAAATAGGATGTTATTTGAAAAAAAATGTATTTGACCTCATCGCACAGCTAAATTTATGAGAAATCCCACTCAAATCACAGTCACTCTTGATAGACTGATACTTGATATGACATATAATCCATATATGTAGTACAAAGAGTGTTGTGTTACTGCTTTATCTTTCATTTTTGATTGTAACATACTTTCAAGAGAATATCGATTATGAAAATATGATATTTTTTATGATGATTATGATAAAATAATTTTAAAAAATAGATTCAGTCCATTTTGACTCTAAAAACATGCAGAGAAGATGAAATTCACTGACACTGACAAGTGTTTGTAAACCACTCACGCACTGTTGCACTCAGTATTCTTCAGTCAGCTGGTCATCTCATTATCCATGTGCAGATCTTTTCATTGATATACTTACAACAGAACAATAATTATTTCTGAATGTTAGCATACAAGTCAAGTTTCAAATTTGTAATTTACTGGTACACTGGTTGTACTGTGAAGCGTCAGCCACAACTCAAAATGTTTTCCAGTTTAAATTTCACCTCTCAGTTGGTTGAAATAGATGTTTCCTGTGAACCTGACAGCTTTTGTCCAGAGTTAGATTTTGACAGCTGGGTGCTTTTTCCTTTTTGCTGTATTTTGTCTCTTTCAATGTATCTGTTCCATCCCAACTTTATGTTCCTTGTTTGTTCAATTTCTATACGAGAGGCTTTGGAGTTACAGATTGAAAAAGATTTTAAAAGTGGGGTTACTTAGCTTAAGAGAATAAAGTGCCGCTGTCTTGTCTCTCTTTCCGGTGCATTAATTTGATAAAACAGCACCAGTTGAGCGGTTAAAGGGTTACACTTGGAATCCAAAGAGGTCTCCTTGCAAAGGTTGAACACCCACTCACATTACTGTCGAACATTAGCTACAAATGAACATTTGCTATGTTGCAGGATCTTTCAAGGCTGTCACTGCTCCTTCAGGACAATAGCGAGAGCAGGGCACTAATGCTAACTAATGCTGGCAGTTGTGTCTTCACAATGGAAGTTAAGCTTAAATTTACAGGCCGGTTTTAGATTTAGTGCGTCATTTGGTTTGTGTTGAAAAAGCTGAAAATTGTAAAGCCTGGCTAGTTGCATGTGCAGAGATTGAAAATACTCTTTAATTGATTCTGCTAGATGTAAATGAGTTTTTTAATTTGTGCAGCTTGATTTTTAGAGTAGACGTTTATTGACTTTCAGTTGTGTTGAAAAAGGAAATCTGTTGCTGTGAGTGAGTAGCACACAATCATGTTCAAACTACAAAACAGTTCTGTTCACAGTTTCTCATTTGTTCATCACTTATTCTACAGTTGCTCAGAAATCACACATGACTTTTTGAAGGAGCATCTGGATATTTTTTAGAATCAAAACTTTCATATTTGACTGCTCTTCTCATCCATTTTCATAGTCCAGGAGAAGGACCATTGTTTAGGGAGGTCTATATCTAAAAAGTCTATTTAACAGTTACATCAAAAATTTATAGAATTTTTAGAGGCTAATCAAAGATTTCTAGTTTGGGAAAATAGGAATCTTGACCTCAGTATTTCTTAAATCCTGGCTGCAATCTGTTTGTTTCTCTTCAAAATGAATAATTCAGCTAACAGTTAGCATTGTTTTGTCATTACTCAAAGATTTGCCTTCTGTCAATCACAACCCAGCTGGTAAGCCAAAGAGAGACCAACTGCTAACTGTAGTTGGTGAAACCAACAATTACTTTTGAAATGTTTACTCTCCTCACAAATTTTCATATATAATTCTAAAAATGTTTACCTCAAGAAACAAATAAATAACGCCTGCGAGTGAGTTCAGGCAGTCAACTCCACTCAGCTGCTACGCTCAGATGTGCATTTGTTGCTTCCTGTAGCATATATCCAAAGCACTGCTCACTCTTTCACTGCCACACCGCTCACGTTAAAGATGTGCTGACCTTTGCTGTTGTTGCTGCTCATACAGCATTTCAAGTCCTCCTTCCACCCCAGTATCCACCTGTGGTCTCCGTGTCTCCGTTCCCCCAGGAGGGAAGTTATTATCTTTTTATCATAACTCCCACTTCCTGCTTGATGCTTCCTTGTGAGGAGAGATGGGGTCAAAGAGTAGCCACCAAATATTAACGCTGTGCATAATATTTACATAAAGATCCATTCCACGTGAGTTGGCAGACTAAACTCATAGTGAAGCAAAAGCAGCAGATATAAGGATTGAAATACAGAATCTACCATGATGTAAAACAGTCCAGTACACACTGAAGGCAATAAGCTTCAGAAAAATACACCTGTTGTCAACAGCTGCAGGCTTTAGAGTATTTCAGGTATGCATCAAAAGCATTTCACAATTCACTTCAGATCTTTTTTGGAGCATCAACATGAAGAACAGGCCATGAAAACACAAGGATCTCTGTGTTGTATTTTCAATAAATGAGTAAGGACTCCAATCACGATGGAAGTTTCTATTGAACCTCTGATATAATTAGCCTTGACCTTGTGCTATTGTCCAACATCTTGTGTAAAATCCTCCAGCCGACTACTACTTTGATTAAGGCTGTTCAAGTATCATCCTTTGTTGATGTGAGTCTGCTAGTTCCCTGTTAGTGGCATTGATTGTCTACTCACATGGTTTGCCAAGTGTTCAGGAACTGATTAGAAGCAGAGGATGGAAATTGTAATTGATTTGCCTGAGCTTGGATTGTAATTGATTTGCCTGAGCTATGGGCTGAGATTAGTCAGTTAAAGGGGGATGCCACACCATTTAAACTATTTAGGCTATTGCTATTGTTGTGCCCCCAGACAGAATAAGAAGCCGTGAATTTGTGACTTGGTTCCCCCATTCGTTATCTGAAGAGCACTTCCAGACTTCACATCCCACTTGTCAAACTTAAGGGTTGGCTCTTGAGTTTTTAGTTTTAGAGAAGAGTTGTCTGAGCTCACAAGAATTGACTGATCTGTCCTGAGGCACAGAAATAACATGTGGATTCTTCACAAAGGTGGCATTCCCCTATAACTCCCATTTAAAATGCAGTGCAACACTTCAGAAGATTTAAGCTCATATGCCAAGCCAGGGGAAATAAAGCACAGCAAGTCAGATTACAGTATGTCTGCAGTCAAAATAAATGCCCTTGAAAAACCTTGGATTTGGTCCAAATTGGGTCCAAGTCCAGGGAATGGGATCCCTTGGAGGAAGGATTGATAGAAGAAAGCATTTGCAGGAGACCAGGCCTTACCAGTAAGCGGGGGCACCGGATAGGTGAGGAAGGCAGAAACCCAGTGGAACATTTAGATGCATTCAGAAAATATGGAGGCGACTGGGTGACCAAATTACACACATTTGAAATGACTGAAGTGTGACCTTTTACATCAAATATTTAATATGACCTTGATTTGAGATGATCCTGCGATACACAGCTGCCAGCGTCATAGTGATGAATTCCAAACGTCAAGGCAGCAATTTAAGCTTTGAATCAAGTATGTTAAAATTCTCCTTTTTTAGAATCAGTAACGTCATTGTTGGAGATGAAGTAGGACATGTCTTGTGCAGTTTGGCATCGTGCAGTGAAATAATGTGTCCACAGGAAATTTATTTTATTTTTAGGACAAACCCCTTGAGATGCACCAGCTTTCGTAGGGAGGAGGTCTTCAGGCACAAAACATGGAAGTTAACAAACATTTTAACCAAAAAATAAATACATAAATAACAATGATGATAATCAATTAAACAACCAACTAACACAGAAAAATCAATATAGCAACAAGGGCAGTCCACTATCCAAAACCACACATGTCAAAATTCTGGGTCTACTTATGGACTAAGCATGAAGGTAAATACAATAAGGAAGTCTTGCTGTCATGAAAAGAAGTGATCCATCTGACTTACTGACTGATGTGTCAGTACATAAAAAAGAATCCAAGATTTGTTCAAAGGATTCATCCACCGGTGCTCTGACTGCGTAGTCCCACTTACTGGACTGAAAAAACGGTGTCTATTCCTCTTGACCCCCAGCTTCCAGTGCCAGAAGTGCTTTTGTTTGACATATGAGCCAAACTCTGTTTATAATTCTTTAAATTTTGATTTCAAGTGTCCTTGCTGAATATCAGAGATGAATGCTGGTTTTTAAGGACTTTTAAGTATTTTTAACTGATCTACAGGTCTACAGGTTACTCTTGAACTTGCTGGGCCTTTTTGGTAGTTTGAGCTGCTGACCGCAGGGCTCACACTGACTGGGTGATACGTTCAATTACAGCATCTGAGATACGCTTCAGCCACCAATTTTCTCCGCATTCGCTGCAAATGTCTATAACCACTAACTCAGTGAATGAGTGTATTGCTGCATGGTCACTTTCAGCTGGCTGAGAGCTCAACTGAACTGAGAAGAAACGGTTTCAGGAAGTGCTTCAATTCGTTCACCCAAAAGATTTCTTTTTAACAAATTGTTCGTGAGTGACACAACACTGATCTGAGTGACAAATTATTCCAGTCTAACAGTGCTTTAAACTTAAAAGCACATCTCTATAAAACTTTAAAGATTGCAGGCTTGATAAAAAAGGTTGTTGAGTCTAAGTGAAAATGATGATCCAAATGGAGCTAAAAGCAGTTCCAAGTACAAAGAACAGTTAAAGTAGATGCATTTGAAAAGAAAGAGCAGCAACTAGTGAAGATGTCTTTCAGTGGTTTCGTACAAGATACCGCCATAATCACTAATGGGAAATAAAAGCTGTTGGACAATTTGTTTTCTTACTTGGAAAGTAAAACAATGAATTTACCAATATAATATTCTGAGTCTATTTGTGAATTTGTTTTATTTCTCATAAAATCAACATGAGACCTAAAAGAGAATTCACAATCCAGAGTCTTAAATATTTCAATGTATCAACTTTATTAAGTGCAGAGCATCAGTAAAATTAATAGTCGACCCAGCAGATCAATGATTAAGATTATATCTAGTACCAAACAGCATAAGATGTCTGCTTGTTTATTATGAGATTCTCATTTAACAGCCATTTTTGAACATTGGAAAATTTGAATATTAGTTATTTTGGAATCAGAAGTTTATATACCAGTCAAATCTGCATGCACATCTCCCCTGTTTTTTTTTTTCAATGCTTTTATCTACGTTACTGTAGCTCAGATTCTGTCTTTCTGCTAAATTTATACCATAGGTAATGGATATCCACTGTTTGGAGGGAGCAAGTAAATTGAGCCATTTTTCCTCTTATTATTTCCTCTCTTCTGAAATCCCTTTCTTATGTTTCTTTCAAACATAATGCCCTTTCTCCTGGGCTCTCACAGATGGAAAGCTCCTTTTCTTTGCTTGCCATACTGTCAGTGTTATCTTGAGTCCACTAGTCATACTATATAACCATTTCATCTGCCCCGTCGTGTATTTGCTTTTACATATTGTGTCCTTCATCGCCTTCTGGTTATTCCTCTCCCTCTTTTCCCCTGCTCACGTTTTTCCTGCACCCACTCTCGTCCCCACCTCCATCTCTCATCTCCTCTATAAACCCACATCTCTCCATCCTTCCTTCCTCTCCTCTCCTCTCCTCTCCTCTCCTCTCCTCTCCTCTCCTCTCCTCTCTATACACATCTCTTATCTCTCCTTGTATCCCTGCCATATAAATAATTGATGGCCCATCTTTGACTCGCCTGCTGCAGTTAAAGGGCGACCAAAGTCCTGAGGACAACATCAATACTCAGCTAAAAGTACAGCCGAGACTTACACACTGTCTGCTTGCCGCACTTTCACAGGAGTCACTCTTTACTAATGACCTACTTAGATTTGAATAAAAAGTATTTTTCTTTTTTTCTTTCTTTTTTGATTTGTAGAACTTCAGAGGACTTAGGGCTTTATCCAGTCCATTCAAATGGGACGTGATGGGGCTCCCTGTGCTAGATTCTTACATCAGTTTGGAGATAGCTTGCGTGTTGCTTTTTGCCCGAGTTGTGATATTGTGTAATAGCTTAGAGTGTGAGTCTATTTAGAAATCAGATCAACAGCACTTGATTGTTGCAAGAAATTACATTCTGTGTCACTTGTCTTGTCATTCACAATTCTCTTTCATCTCTGTCTCTTTGAGGCATCCAAATTATGGTGTTATTACATTTAGCGATTCCAATGCAACAGCATCTTTTGACTGAGCAATGTTATTAGCCGCGAGGGATCCCACCTATGATATTAGGCAGCAAAAAGATGATGTGCAAAAATGGCTGTACACAATATTGAAGCTCTAATAATAAATAATAAGAATAATTTAAATTCCTTTGGTGAATGTGAAAGATGTCACTCAAATTGAGACTCAGTGAGAATTATCGCTTCACTCTGCCGCTCTACTCTTCTTTTGAGCCTCTTGTAGCTAACTGTCAGTTTACCAGGTTGGTTGAGTCTCACAGCTCTCATCAGCCACGTGTCCAGTAGCAACAAGCAGCTGTTTTTGGCAAATACACTATTAAAACGGACAGTGTGCTACTTGCCCAACATCGAAGAGAAAGCATAATATCTAGCAGCTAAAAACCCAGATTTTACTGAAGAGTTGGCAGAGACCAAATCAGAGCTAAAAGGAGAGGGAATATTGGACTTACAGAACTTAAAACGAAAGCTAATGTGTCTGCTGCATGTTTAAGCAATTGTTTGCTTGAATGTTAACCATAAAAATTATATTAGGTAATAACATGTTCAGGAGTTTGGGTTTGTGAGCTTGTCGCAAAGCTCTTCCGCCCCAGAGGGGCCAAAAATCAATTTTCCGACGAACACTTAAATTTGCATACAGTGTCAGAAACAATCCAAGGGCAATAACCCTGTTATACTTCTACTGTACCTGCTTATTCTTCATTTCTGCAGTTTATATGTGAACATTTTCAAATACAAATTTAAGCATGCTGTATATACTGTATTTACTGTATACATCCATATCCTGTCACATCCATTTACTTCATCTATATAATGGAACCTGAACATCGTCATCCTGTATTTATTCCAGCATCTTTGCACTCTGCATCATTGCACTACTGTCTTTACATTCCCATGTGTAAATAGCTGTTAAATGTTTACTTTGTTCAGCTTTGTTTTCTTTGTGTCTATTTCTGTGTGTCCATCTGTGTGTAAGAACATGAGATCAGTAGAAAAACAGTTTACATACTTGGTGATTAGGGCTGATTCTGATTTACAGTGTTGTTAGGAAAGCTCTCACTACCATAAGAGGCAAATCATTGTTGTAGGCTTAGTAGTGTGTTTCTTTGATTATTTCTCCTGTTTCCCATGACAACAGCTACAGACCATATATAAATATGAACAAGGGTTGAAAAGTTCATAATTGCATGTTTTTGTCTACGGAGTGGCACTGTATGAAATTGAAATTCAGGCTGGAACAGCAAGGAACATTGTTTTGTCACATGTTGATACACTGTCCATCTCAAATTGTCAGAATGCTTCTCTGTCCTTTACTTGCTTATTTGTTTTTTGAAAAACTATCTCGGCAAGAATACAAGTATCATGTTGGCTTTCTGGGATTTGATATAGAGTCACCACACCCCCACAAAATTGTGCCTGGCAGTTTTATTGAGCATATTTTCACAGTGTTGTGTTTTTCAGTGAAAATATGAAACTATCACAAGAGTTACATTAAACATGTTCTTTTGTTGAATCACATTTATAAGAGAGAAAACAAACAAATAAACAGACTGTTCTGAGACGAGACAAGAGGGAGACAGATTGGTATCGCATCTCCGTGTGTTTCTGTCATAAACTGTTGTGTTGATCCCGACTTCCTCAGTGTATCTTCTGAGAGTAACAGCGTCTTTTGTCTGTTTCAGCACATTTATTGGTTGCCTACATCATGAGCTCCTTTTTGTTTTAGGCGTAACAATGCGACATGATGATATCTGTTCCTTAGTATTGGAGTAGAGCACCTGTGCAAATGTAAGCACTGAATGTAATTGTATTGAAGGGAATATGAGCTGAACACCTGGTTCATCTTGCCCTGGGCATATGGCACATTTTACCCCAGAGCCACTAGTTTAACAAAACTACCTCACACAACGACAGACCCGCAGGCATGTTAATGATCTTTAATAAATATGAAATACTGCCTTAAATTCAGCTGCTTCCACTTAGACACTACTGATTTCCTGTCATGGCAAATATCATATGTCTTGTCGTGGCACTATTACCATTTCGCTCATGTGATCTTCACCATCACAGATTGCAGAAAAGAACGCCTCCTCTCTGATCTGTGGTTTTGATTAATTTCATGAACAGTCGCCTAATAAAAGAATCAATCAATGGCTTAACTCACCAAACACTGCACAGACACACTGCTCGTGAAGTCAGCTTCACCCACAAGTTGTGAAAAATCTTATTTTAATGATAATGTAACAAAATAAACTCATTAATACTACAAAGCCGCTCTCTATAGATGTCAAATGACTAAATTTTGTATTATATGGATTTAGTTAATAGATAAGAAAAATAAGATATAGATACATTCAATGTTTCTTACTAAAATATGGGAATCCTTGAAACCCAAGAAAGTGCTGAATGCATTTCCCTCCTCATAACACTTGCAAACACTTCCAAAGGTGACTTTTTTAATAGTTTGACATGCAGCATTGTTTACGTTCAGCTTAGCTTGCAGTCTTCCTCTGTGTTAAGTTTGCTGGCACATTGCTGCATTTTTTTTGTTTGTATGTTTTTCTTTTGTGTGTTTTTTGAGAGGAATGGTGTGAAATCTTTGGCAAGAATATATAACGCATCCTCACGTCTGTGTGCACGTGCATACTCAAACAATATTGGAACCCACTTGCAAAAGCATTGCTCCGAAGAGCTCTTCATGGCCAAAAATCCCACAGGGGACCTTTAAGCAGGATTCAGCAACTGTATGGCCTATTTCTTAGCACAACTTTATTCAGAAACTAATTTTGGTGGCTAGTTAAGGAGAAATAATATGTTTCCAGATTTAAAATGGGAAGCAAAGACCATTAAAAGCCCAGCATGTGGTATCTAAATCCAGTCACGTGTGGCAAGAATGTGTGTTAACATCTAAGAAGAGAAGTAGAGTTATAAAGTTATTTTATCATCTATTTTACCGCCTACTTAAAATGACCTTGGTCTCATGTCAGATTACAGTGAGTGAAAATCAAATGAATGTTTTATCAAGTGAAAACTCTCCCCGTTCACACCTTCAGTATATTTAATATAGTATCAAGTATGACTGCTAAATGTATGCAGCAACCCATATTCAGCATTGACATGTGGTTTGGCTAAATGGAGGCCTCATGAGCGTTTGAAGACAGGGATTTAACGAGGTGTTCGGTGTCTGCAGCACCTCACAGGCTAAAAGGCTGCAGTGTAGCAGAGAGCAAGGTCAGTGGAGATCAATGCGATTGATGTCTGATGGAATTGACCATCTAAATGTGTAAACAAAGCTGAGCGGCTTCTGTCTGTGTGTGTGTGTGTGTGTGTGTGTGTGTGAGTCTGCGTGCGTGTGTGTGTGTCTGTCTGTGTGTGTGTGTGTGTGTGTGTGAGTCTGCGTGCGTATGTGTGTGTCTGTCTGTGTGTGTGTGTGTGTGTGTGTGTGTGTGTGTGTGTGTGTGTGTGTGTGTGTGTGTGCGGGCGCATGTGTGTGTGTGTGTGTGTTGGAGTTTGTGTTTGCTATTTGTATATAACACCCCGGCTCTCTGATCGTATTGTTGATTTTACATAAATATAGTTTAGATTCGGTAACTGCAAAGCCTCAGTGTATTTAAGCATGGCTATCTCACATGTACAGTTTGTTTTCTTCGATTCAAAGCCTACTGGAAAAGCTGTTTTTGTTAAATGTTTGTTATCTTGTTTGTTTAGGTTCACAAAGCTGAACCAGAGCTTCTAAACTAAACCCACACAGATCTCCATGTAGCTTGTTTATTGAACAGCAGTTCAGCTACCTGCCGTCGTGCAGCGTGTTGGTTCAGTCAGAGCAAATCCAATTCAGCCCCTTCAAGTTCAGCAAAGTGGACTTTTCACTTTTGACCACTGTTTATTAGTCTTAATGCCAAGTGAGAACACTTGAGGAAATATGAGCTGAGTATGAGCATCAGCGCAGACTGCAGTCTCTTTCTGTCCATTCAGCTGTGTCAGGTGAATCTGCAGGCTGTCTGGTATCAACATCCACTTTGTTCCACCTATGAAACTCTGTCTCTTCACGATTTAAGATGTTTATTGTCACTGCAGTTGTACAAGTACACTTGTGTGAAATTCTTTGGCTGGGAGCTCCATTATAGAAAAGAGATATACATATATATGTAAGATTATCCTTGAGGGTCGCGGGGGAGCTGGAGCCAATACCAGCTGACATTGGGCGACAGGCGGGGTACACCGTAGACTGGTAGGCAATTAATCACAGGGCCGACACATAGAGACAGACAACACTCACACTCACACTCACACCTACGGGCAATTTAGAGTCACCAATTAACCTGCATGTCTTTGGACTGTGGGAGGAAGCCAGAGTGCCCGGAGAAAATCCATGCAACCATGTGGAGAACATGCAGACTCCACACAGAAAGGTTCAAGGTTCAAACCTGCAACCACTGCACCACCATGCCGCCTATGAGGAAACATATGAAAATGAAATAAAAGATGTATAAGGCCTATGAATATGAAATTATAAGAACAGCCATGTTGCACAACATCAAATATGAAAGAGGAATGAAAGCAATAAAAGCTGCTGTGTTCAGTGTTCAGTCACATGCTGTACAGATGATGTTTAGTGTGTGTTGGTGTCCAAATGGTCGGATATGTCACAACGAAACTACGTAAATTGGTGATCTGCCATGAAAACCAGTGTTGGATTGATACCAGACTTCCACAATACATCATTAGACATTCTCTCTCTGCAAAATGTGTCTAAACACCCCCTCCTGAATATGTCATAGTGCCTTCTGGACAATCTGTACAACACATTTGGCAAACAAACAAAAGGGATCATGCGCAATCCATGTAATAAACAAATAGCCCTTAAATATCCTGCTGAGAGATTTCAATGAGCTGTGTCAACTTTTGGACATATATCCTGCCCTGTTGGGAATAGCATTTCTATTCTATTCTAAAAGGGTGTTTTCTAGCAGTCCACCATGTGCACCAGTATTCTGCCATGTAAACCCAATGATTCCTGTATTTCTATGGTGTTTGCTCTTAAATAAAGCTAAAAATATTGATGTTAAAAACAGCAACGGGTGTCAGTTGGTTCACTTCAGAGAGATTGCACTGCAGCTGTCTAAGAAGAAAACTGAGAACCAACCGGTATGTGGTTATTTGTTGCCACTCGAGTTCAAATTACATTTATTCTCACCTGATGAAAATGGAAATAAGCTGCTCCAAACATCTGATGCTTAAAAGGAATGCGTCCTCCATCACAGCACACTCTGACTCACACAAGTGGAAATGAGATTTGTTAAATTATCTTATTTTCTTTTCTAATGCAACCATTTTCCCTTTCCTGTTGTCTCAGATTGATCACTACGCCCAGAGGGATCTGAAGAAGGGTCTCCAGCTCTTCGGCACAGAGGGCAACGTGGGTTTGACCAACGCCTGGATGATAGTACAGACTGATGTAAGATCACTGGAGGGGGCAGATGCTGCTGCTTGGGGGGTACTTAGATATTTAAAACAAAAAGCCCTGTAGTTTTAATACATTTATCTATCTCTCAGTCACAGTCACAGTCACAACTCTGCAGCCAATTCAATATTAACTTCATTGTGATTTAGCATGTTAAATCATGCAAAATGCCTGTAACAAGCTGAGATCTATGTCACTTTGACTGCATTATTCATTGTGACAGTGCTTACTTTTGCTATTGGCAAGGTTTCAACATTTGTACCACTGTGATCACATTAAATTAAAAGGGAGTTGTCAAATGATAAAGGGCCGTTTGATTTTACATTTTTGTGTAAAATCTTGAATTAAACGCTGTGATCCTTTTAGTAGTTAAAGGAATCTGGACATTTACAAGCAGGCTGCCAAAAAAAAAAAAAATACTCGCAATCTGAAAAATGGCGTCAGAAACAAAATGTGTGTAACGCCTTTGCCGAGGGTAACAAAGCTTTTCGACTTTAAATGCTGTGGTAAAATGCTGTCTTGGAGATTAATGCAAACATCATAGACCCTCTGAGGTAATCTTTGTTTCCAGCTTTCACTTTGATGTGCTTTTTCCCATTGTATTATTTATATACTGTATATTTTTAAATTCCTCTGCAAAGAAAGCACAATGTGAGGAACAGAGATTTGGAATTAAGGATTGCAGAGGACGGATGCTGCTCCCGGTGAATGCTGTTGGGAGACATCAAATGATAGATCAGAGACTTCGGGGCTATTTGGACCTTTTACACATCACAGATCCAGTGTTATGGCTTGTAGTTTTGTCACATTTGCTAATGTGCAGTAAACGTTGAATGTGTGGCTCTTGTTTGTATGCATGCATGTATCTAGTGTCTGGAAGGTATATTGTGTAAGAGTGTGTGTCATGTTTGTATGTGCACGGTGACTTAGACGGCATAAACGATGACAGAGAAATATATTGTCATGCAAAATAACATGCAAATGTGTGCGTGTGTCTGCATCTGTGGGTAGGCGCTTTTTTTTTCTTCCTGCGTACAAGTTGATAGAGTAGAATCTGCCTGAATGAGCAACTATTTGATAATGTATGTGTACAAGCGTGAATGTGTACTTTATTCCTTGTCAGGCCATTGCTGCCGAGTGTATGTATGGGGCGCTGTAAAGTCTGAGTCTGGCTGAGAATGAAGGCCATTAAAAGGCAGCTCTCATTCTGTCACCGCTCTCTGTCTCGAGCCTCCTTCATACATGCTGAGTCACTGAATAGATAAAATAGCAGATGTCCCTGGAGCAAAGTTCACCCTGAATGTTATTAATGGCCTCTTATGCAACAGAACAGGATCTACATACATGATAAGTACTTCCATACATGAGAACATCCATCCAAGTGCCAAACGTAGGTAGAATAAATCAGTGACAGTCACAAGCCACACACAGGTTGTTAATGTTTTGAGGTGATAACATTTAAATGTTACAAGTCTGTGCCATTTTTAGCCTTTGAATTGTTCTCAAACTTTAAAACTATGCTCCAACTGCTTTCTCGTAATTTCAATTCTGCGGTAGTTCATGATAAATTGAAAACCTGATCCACTGTTTAAGCGGGTGAGGCAGCTTTAAATTAACACACAATCCCTGATTCTGTGCACGGAGTTGCGTGGGTAGCGGCACGGGCAGCGTTATTCCTGTAAGGAATTAAAGTCCACTGAATGAACAAAACATCAGGGGCACTATATCTTTTCATGCAGTACACTGATGAATTGAATTGTGGTGAAAGCCATGATCCCTTATCAAAAATCTATACCAATTTCAAAGGGGGAAGATGTAGATAAAAAGGAGCAGGCGAGTTAGAAAATGGTTTTAGGGCTTTGAGACAAATGAGATGTGGATTGTACAAACGGGGCTGCAGCTCACTATCAGGGAGATGAAATGTTTTCTACCTTCAGCACATATGAATTATTTTGTCAAGTAAATTTTATTTTTGGCAGGTAAATGATTTTAGCTTCCATCTGCAGAGGATGTTTATTTTATATCATGCATTAGGATTGCAGTGTGGTGACAATAAAAGTCCAGACTGTTCTGACTCATCGTCTTTCTCTGGGGCAGTTTCGCTGCTGTGGAGTCACCAACCACACAGACTGGTTTGAAGTTTATAATGCCAGCCGTGTGCCGGACTCCTGCTGCCTTGAATACAGCGATAACTGCGGCCTGGACAACCCAGGAACATGGTGGACAGCGGTGAGTTGTGGCAGGAAAATCGAAATGTACTTCTAACAGTGTATACTAATGTTCTCTTTCTTCTTCTGTTTTCTTTTTACAGTTTTGTATTTATACAGGATTATAAAGCCATCCTTTCCCAAACAATGATTGTCCAAATCCTACCTTAGCAACCGTAACTAGGCACAGCAGGCATGTGAATCGGGATGTTAGGACCTGCAGTAAGAGAGAAATGCTATTTAAAGAGTGTGGCGTCATTTTTCAGAACCAAAAGTGTGTTCGTCTGCACTAACATGAACTGCTAATGTTAGCATGCCCAGCTAACTAGCTTCCTATCTATAGCTGTAAGGCTGAGAGTCAATTATTATTGTTTTGGGGAGGTTACAGTTATCATTAGAAAAATAAAATATTCACAACCAGCACATCCACTTTGTCCTGAATGTTGATCATATGTCATTTGAATGTAAATTTGAAATGTTAAAAAATATTATTCCTTATTTGATCCCAAACCGTAATTAATACGCTTTAATATATCTATGATTTTTTTTCTGAATCAAGAAGATTTGAAAATTTAAGTTTTTGATGAATAACTTAACAAAACTAAAAACATAAATCCAGCCCATCCAGTTCAGCAAAGCCAAAAAACTAGACCTCCTGTTGGCGTTCTACCTTTTTTTGGCGTGAGTTGTGCAGCCCTAGCAAGCAAACAGCAGGACATGGTGAGAGATTTATATTTTTAATTACTGATACTGAATTAATCATACCTGTCCAGAAGGACTTCAGTGCTGGTGCTACTAATGTTCATCTGATGTATAATTAGTGTCATAAAGATATATACATATATAGAGGTCTTTCACCTGTGTTGCAATTCTTTAAGTCTCTTCACATCCCTTTGCTCATTAATGAGCCAGACAGACTTTTTAACTTGACCAGGTTAAAACCAACAATTTCTGCTTTTTTGCTGCCAGACCACACAAATTGAGTTGAGTTTAAAATCAATAGTGTCATGTGGAAAACCTGCTAAGAGGAGTTGCATGCTTATGAGTGTGAGCATGACTTTTAGAGCAGAATGTGGCGTGCAGAGAATTGCATCAGTCAAAAGAGAAAAATACGCGCTCTATCATTTATGCGGGTTTGTCATAATGAATACTTAACTGGGTGCTTCCTCTAAGACTGGAGGTTGATGCTGAGGAGGTAATTGAGTGTGTTGAAGTAATATATAGGGACAGCTGGTATTAATTACACACTTTTTCAGAAATATAATTACTCCACCTACTTGCGACCTGTTCGTTACCGTTGGCAAACTCTGCTTCACTGAATTCTTCTACTACAGTATCATTACCATTTCTGAACTGATGCAAATTATGTGCCACACTGAAGTATCCACTTGCTCTCTTGACATTCTTACTATGAACCTGTCAGTAAAAACAATTAGTCCCAGTATTCTTCCAGTCATTAAGTAAAGCTAAAGCTAGAAAACTTCAATTGGACTTTGTCTTTCAAGTACAGTGGTTCAGCCCCCCACTTTAAAAAAAAGGAGCTCTCAGTCCTGAAGAGATACGGACTCATCTTTAAAATTCTCTTTCTTACCAAAATCTGGGAGAAAGCTTTTTTTTTTTTTTACTTAACTTCTGTCTTTCCTGCTTCAGTACACCGTCTTTGAAGATTCACGTCTAGTTTCAGAGGTCTGGCTCCACTGGACAGAAGAATCAGTCCTCATGACTAATGATCTCCTCTTAGCAGCTGATGCATCAAAATGTGCCTTCCTCTAGCTTTTATATCAGTCTTTGACACAGTAGACCTATTACTATGCTGAAACAGGGGGTAGGTGTTTCTGACTTAGCCTTTGACTGGTTTTCATCAGATTTATGCAGAAATTCTCCATCTGTGTCAGAATTGCAGTCTTATCCTAAGTCCACTGTTTCCAGTGAGATCCCTCAGGGTTCGTTTTTTGGTCATGTCCTTTTTACAATTCATTGTCCCACTAGGCCACATAGGATCCTCCTCCAGTTCCATAGTCTGTTACAGTCACTTGGTAAGAGCTGTTAGTCATGCTTTAACAGCTCAGATACTGCACAGAACTCCCAGGCCTCTGGTAGTTGACCAGAGCTTGAGAAAGACTCACCACTACTCTCGAGGGGGGCATTACATATATATATATATATATATATATATATATATATATATATAAACATGGCCTGGGGCTTCATCTGACAGTCAATGATAATGAATTATAATTGCTTAAACCTGCACCCTGTCACTATGCACAACAAGCTGTAAAGACAAAATTGACATTATGACTGCTTAACATTTATATGAACCGGAATCAGAATCAGGTTTATTGTCAAGAAAGTAAAGAAAAATAGAAATATTTGCAATACAGAATATGAGAAAAAAGTAATAAAAATGCACACTACACGCTTTCACTAAGTTTTCAAAAATAAAAGAGCTAAAATAAGTAATAAGAATATATGCACAATCAGTGCCCATACATTCAATAATCCATTAGTCCATTAATATTGCGCAGGAAGCTGAAGTATTTCACAGATGAACAGATAATAAACAGATGAAGCCAGACAAAGTTGGCAACGTGTTGATAAACAGTTGTTTATTTACATATCCAGCTAATATGGAGCAACAGTAGCCATGTTTCCGGCCACCAGGCTATGCAAATCTGATATTAAGTCCCCTTTTAGCTTTGCTCTGGTCTCCACCAACTCCTGCTAAAAATATCTTTAGCTGCTAAATGCTCCACTTCACCAGCCAACTGTGTTTGTCTGCAGGTTGGTGCTGGTCAGGTTGTGTACAGAAGGGTAGTCAGAGCTGGAAACAGCTGCCTGTTGCAAATTGAAATGAGATTTATGAGAGTGAGTGAAGTTTCGGTAAGTAAAACCAAAGCAGTGAGCTGACAGACAAATAGTTTCACCCTTGTGCAAGAACCCCAAAGCTGAGGGGAGAGTCTGGTGAGGATTCTTTGTGGGTCTGACAATAAAACAACTTTACATTATACATAGGCATTTGTTCAATTATTAATATGAAAAATATTGATAAGAGCATCTTTAACAAATATTTTATTCATGCACAGACTTGGCCCACATCAGCTTGAAGACTACCAAGCCACAAGTATTGAGTTGATGCTTTTTTCAAGTCACTCAGTCAGTCTGTACAAATGTTTTCCTCATGCTCTGGGGCTCTTTGCTGCTTTAACAGCACATACTACACTGCACTTTCTCAAAGAACTGTACATTTCAGAAACTGACTTAATAATAAACACACCAACCAGGAAGTAAATAAAACAATATTGTACCCAGGGTCACTTTAAAAGTCTAGTGGCTATAAAAGCAAGAAACACAATTTTTGCATTTTAGCATTTAAATTCTCATGTAACTTATTCAGTTCAGTGCAAAACATAAAAAGCAAATACACAGCAGCAGCAGCAGCAGCAGACATACACAAAGGCCTCACAAAGAAAGATGAAAATGAGATGTCACAATAAGGTGTGATGACAGGGTTAATGAAATAAGAAATAACTTCTGAAGTCATCACATTGTCATCATCAAGGACATAAAATGTTAAAGGCTTTTAAAACACTGAGTAGTCTGCGTCTGTCATTCACCAGCCGCTGCAGCAGTCATTCTATATCATAGTGAGTGAAGATGATGAACAGTAATAACAGCGGTTTCAGTGTAGCTTCAGATGTTATTAAGTCAATGAAATACAATGGAAAACGGGCCCATCTAAAAACCCAAACTCACATGTGCCAGATGTCGCCTGTAGAAACAGTGACAGCTTGTAGAGCCCCAGATCAGGTGTGTCTAACGTCTGTTTTAAAAATGCCATGCGTTGGATGGTTTCAATTTTATATTTAAAGCCAGATTTCAAGCAGTGTAACATATTCAACATCATACAATCTGAGGTTCAGAGTTCATTCTTGAACTTGGGAACAGTCTTAAAAATCGTACCACATGACCTTCATCGGCAGATGGAGGGGCCTAGTTGTTGTGGAATTGTAGATGTTCAAGTGTTCCCTTTTTCTGAGCAAGTCTGGTTTTGAGATGTAAAGTAGTAAATAAACATCAGTCATCTGCTGACGAAGATGGTGCGCTATGATTGAAAGCTCCAGAGATGGACCTTGTAGTGAGATTCTCTCATCCATACAAGTAAATATAAAACCCAGAAATACAGTGTTGTATATTTTTTGCTTCCTTATGAGTAAACATTTTCAAGTATCACAACAGCTGGTTACTGGAGACGTGGCTGTTATTGGACACCAACCATTATACTGAATCTCATTCTTCAGTTTAGTAAATACAATTTGCAAAGGGCAGATCTCCAGCACAGTGCCATCATGGTCACTGGTGTAGACTCAGGAGCAGATAGCCTTTCATGTTTAAATACATTACAAAGCTTTTACTCCACTTGTTTGCAACTCCATTTAATTTGTCCATTCAGCAGTGAAAAGGTCAAGCTGTGGTCAAACTGCAGCTGTTTTCAATCTTGGAAATGAAAGACGTAACCTTTAAAAAGGACTTTTCATTACTTTTCTGGAAAACAAGTTCTGCGCAAACCATTGACAGATTTTTTAGAAATATGTCTATTTACCTCCTCCAGGTGACAGCTTGTTGGCCTTCACGTACACCTGCAAATTCCAGCGGTCCCTTTACAGTGACAGACATTTTGGCAAACAAATTAATCTGGCTAGTTTTGTAATGTGATTAATGAGCAAGGATTCAGAAAGACTAGTTCAAGCTGAAGCATAGCACTTCTCTCTTCCGATATTACCTGCAAACCCTTCTTTTTATTTAAATATATATATTATATCTGATTTTTCACATCTTGTTAGACTTTCAATTTCAATTTCAAGACCAAAATATGTTACTGAAGCCACTCAAGGCCACTCAAGGCCTTATGTAGTATATTTTATTTTTTTATATATACATTTTATAAATACCTCATATCACTCGTTTGTAGATAGTTTCATAGTGAATAGAGTTGGAATAAAGGCTGATCCTCAGTGTCGGCTTTATATTCTTGTCATTTGCAAAAAAAATGTATTTACACGCTCAGTGGTAGCAAACACAAGGTTCGCTCAAATACAGGCTTGATGACACAAACACACACAGTGACACACAGTTTGAAAGCCAGCCGTGTTTACGTTTACCTGATGTGATTTTGTTATACAACTGCAAAACTTCTAAGACCCCCACGGTTAAAATGAACATGGGGATCAAGTGAGTCTGTCTTAAAACAGTCGGCATCCATATGAACACTAAAACACTTTTCGCCTGCTGTAATCATTCCTCCTCTTCATACTGGCTGTCAAGAGATGGATTTTAAACATTATGATCCACATAAGTGGAACAATCTGCAGAAGCTTGTTAAACTAGACAGGCTAATCCCTTTTAATCAATTTAAATCTTGACTGACGTGGAGCAGCATGAATGCACGTGCTTTCTATGAACTGATGTTGTTCCTTATGTTGATGTCCGTGGTCTGTTTCTTATAGATGATTGCTGGAGTATATTTTAACTTTCACATGTTTGTATTGTTTCATATGTCCTGTAATCAGAGCATCCTTGTAAAAGAAAGCTAGAGTAATAGGAGATCTATCTATTGTTCCTTGTTCTGTGGAAGAATACATTCTAAAATTTCAATTAAAATGAATGTGTTAGAGTTGAGTATGTTTTAGACAAATCAAGCAGGTGTCTTCCAAAGTTACAATTATTTTAGCATAAAATTCCCTTTCTGTGTTACCGTCCCTCCACACACAGAAACATTACCAAACTTAAAGAGGACATTTTGAACCAAAAAGGCTGTAACTTTGGAAAATCTCCCAGACATCCTAGGTGTCATTTTAACTTCAAATAAGATTTGGAATACTTTTTTTGTACAGAACAACGACTGTGGACTTTGACCCCATCTCTTCCATTGGAAGTATTTCAGGGAGGGATCTCTTAACCCAAGAACACTGACGTCGGGTGATTTTCACCCTCGCGACTGTGGTTCCCAGCTCCATTCTTTTTTATCATTCACACAGTTGTCAGTTGTCCTGGAACATGTGAGCCTTGTCCGGTGAAGGCACAGTCTCCATGCATCACTGACAACTGTACTGTGTGAATGATAAGAAACGATGGAGCTGGGAACCACAGTCGCGTGGGTGAAAATCACCGTTAGTGTTCTTGGGTTAATGGTCAGTATGAACAGGAGGCATGATTACAGCAAATAAAACCTCATTTACTGTCCATATAGGCACCTGACCATCGTTAAAACCATACTTATCCTTTAAGTTTAACCATGATCTTAAAATCTCTACTCCTAACCAACTTATTTTCCAAACTTGGCCAAGCCTTAATCATAGAGATGGAAGATTATAAAACACTCATTAGGGATGTTTTTACAGGCAGTTACAAACAATCTATTATTTTTAGAGTATGAAAGTTCATTTTTGTCACAAAACAGTCTAAGCCCAATTATAAACCTACTGGCTATTTAGCTGGTGGGTGTTTAACTAGCTAAAAAGCTAGCCGGATGGATCTGGCTTGGGTCTCAGGAGCCTCGCATCTTATCAGTGAGGAGGAGGATAGAGAGATGGAGGTGCAGCAGGTCCAGGGGGAGGTACAGGCCAAGGAGCGGATAATGAGAATCTCATAAGACCAGGACAAACACTGACAAATCAGCACGGACCACCAAGAGCATCCCAGTGGAACCTTAAGCCATTTTTTTAAGTCGCCAAGAGTCAACAAGGAGGAAGGAACCTCGACAAGAGACTGAATGAACACCAGAAAGAGAATACGTCATCTGTCTGTAAACACCAGACCAAAACCTGTCACAGCATCGACTGGGAAAAGGTCAAAGTCGCTGACTGGGAGTCAGTGGACGGCTGGAGAAAGGAGCTCAGGCAGGACATTGATTGGCAGCAGTTATACATGACCACTCATGATGGGCTGCAAGATGTGGCTGAAAGCTCAGAAAAGCTTTTAAGTGGAGCTTTAAGATTAGATTATACTGTTACACAGACCTGCTCTGTTGTTTGGCTCGGATGACTTGTTAGTCTTGTAGCAGAGTGGATCTAGTCCCTGCTCTGGGACTGGCTTAGCAGGTTCAGGTGCACTTATCTGTTTTTTCCCTGGTTTTACGTGAGTCTGCAGTGGAACGTCAAACAATGAAAATGTGAATTTATATATTTTCAGAAGCACCTGTGCGGTCCAGGAGGGTTACAGTCGGGCAGCAGTTTGATAAATACCACTGAAGCTGCTCTAAATTTTGGCTCACTGCATGACTTTCCATATTGATCCAGCCCAGAATTATTTCACCTTGTGCTAAGGAAAATATATTTTTTTGGTTCCCCAATGTTTGAGGTAGCAGTGAAATGTACGAGTACATTGTTTTTTGGTTTCCCTGTCTCTGAGTCAGCTTCTTCGTGTAAGGAGATTTAAAAAGTAGCACGATCGGGAAGGCACGTCTGCAGAAATGAATAATTAAATTAGAACAGCAGTGTGGCTTGTTATGATAGTATCTTACCTTTTCCTACGGTATTCCAGACAGTCTTCTTCTGTAACATAATCAAACACACAGTCTGGCACACGTAAAAGTGAAGAGGTGAAGGGACCATGTGCCACGTGGCCCTCGTAACAAATGTCACTTTTAATGTCAGCTTTCAACTGTTCTTAGAAAGCCACTTTCTTTGCTTTCAGGATTAATTTCCTTTTCATTACTTTCTTACATCCCTGACTTGGAAGGACAATGCTCTTTTCCTTCTATTAATAATAATTATCCTTCTTTTCATTCTGCCTGTCGGCCACTACATGGCTCAGGGACATTTTGAGATTTGAAAATGTACTCTAGGTGGTGAAAATGTGTACATGTCTACCAAAAAATGGGGAAGCAGTGAGAGGGTAGAGCTTCTTTTTAGTGTCATTGTTAGTCGAGATGCCTTCAGAATGCATTCAAGCAATGTCAGACATGAAAAATTCAGCCGATTCTCATGCCTAAATGATACCCGCGGTGTGTGTGTGCTGCTCTCTTATTCACATTACTCCTGTTTGTACAGCTGAAGGGAGACAAGGACAACGGGGACTTGCTTGAATTCTGGAAAGTTTTCCAAAAAAAACATTAACTAAGTGTAGGAGGAAGAGGAGAAGGAGAAGGAGTGGTCCAACAAGCATTTTCTATCACAGTTTTTTAATACAGGAGGAGAAGACTCTCTGTAAATGACACATCATCCTATTATATATATCGCAGTGGACATCGAAATGGTGAGTTTACATGTGTCGGCTGATGTTTGCTCATTCTGTGTGTGTGTGTGTGTGTGTGTGTTTCCACAGCCGTGCTACGAGCGGGTAAAGGACTGGCTTAATGAAAACCTGGTGGCACTTTGGATCTTTGCTCTATGCACAGCACTTACTCAGGTAATTACAGCTTTAAGTTGTGTTCTTCAGCAGTCATTAACTCAGCCCTTGATATCTGCATCCTCAGACAGAGGCTCTCACTTTGTGATAAATAAACCTAATACTTCCAGTGTCCTTTGCATTAAACGCTGAATGCAGGATTTGTGTGGACAGCAGGAGCCCGCATAAGCCTCTTGTGTTACCACTGGAGGCCGCATAGGAGGGTTTGACTTTCCATAAAACTCTTTTATCTCCTTTCCAACCAAGTGTTACGTGGTGTGCTTCCACAATCCGAGAGGAGAAATATCACACAAGACTCCTGTGATGCTGCAGGCTCATTTTTAGTCACCCGGTAGATTGTCTGTGTCCTTTTATTGAAAATCCTACTTGCAGCAAAATGGAAACCAGAAAGAAGATGTAATCACTGCCAGACTTATCTCATATATCCCTGATGTTTGCCAGCTGACTCATAGCATTATACAATACAAAGACACATAGAATTATCCTCTGGTCCATTACTTAGTGAGCTCTTTAGACTCAGTAATGTCCATTATGTCACCATCTTTTGACTTCTCTGCTTGTGCTGTTATTACATGACATTTTAGCATTAATGACTGTCTCATAAATATGACAGACTACAGTAGCTGCTGTCTAGCAAAAACTTAGTTTTAATATAGTCTTAATATAGTTTTGTTTTACGTTATTAGCTTGCACACCCAAATTATAACTATTTCATTGGCATTGCACAGCTTTAAGTCTTAAGGAATGTGTGTCAGAAAAACAATCCACTACAGAGTTTTTTAATGTTGGGAACTTTTAAGAATGGAAAAAGTTTTTTAGATAAATTTTCTAATCTATATGATAATATTCTTGTGTATAAATCAAAATATTCCTTCAAATTAAAGAAAAATGGGGAATAAAAAGAAACTCATTACACGTGGACAGAATACCTTAAAACTACTTCATAAAAATGCAGGGAACTTAAACAAAACGTAGTTATATTCAAGGACACAATATTGACAAAAATCTCATTACTAGCAAATGGTGAATAAACTGTGGTATTAAAATCAATATCAAATACAGTTTTGGAAAGCAGTGTTCGAAGCCTGAAAGGAAACGTTTCATCACAATTTCCCACAAGAAGCAACTGTGGCCCAAATGGGAGCAGCACCGGAGGCTCTACAGGAAGGTGCTAAAATCTATAACAAATCCTATTAACAGCAGCCATGAAGTGTAACACAGAAAACTGGTTACAACATGACTTTCCATGGTGATTTTGCAGAGACCTCTGTCCACAGCTGAACAACATAAGAACAGCTAAAATATCTGGTAACGTCTGGTAAGGAGCAGAACAAACAGCACAGTTGATGTAATCATTTCACGGCTACATCGCCTGACAAAACAGCATAAATGCAGGTCAATGACAGCCTGTTAAAACTCCATTCAGTCTCCTCCTGCTCACCTACCTGTACATTGTGTATCAATTAATTCATAGCTGTCCTCATTTACAATCCTTATTAGTCACAACATCATCTGGCCATCAACATAAAACCAGCTTAATGACAACAGCGTTGGAGTCTCTTCAGTGATGACAGAAAAAGCCAGAGGTGATTAAAGCTTGTTTTCTTAATTCTGCTGGCACACAGTCCATAGTGACCCTCACTGGGCTGCATTAAGTCATCATTTTGCCCCACAAACAACAAAACTCCAAGTCAGCATTTTAAGATGTACACGCTCTGAAAGTTATTTTAGGTAACAGGCCACATTTTTGGGGGAGTAAAATGCTGTTTTAGTCTGGCTTAATGTGGACACGCTGTCAAGCTCTCTCCAAAAATCTGAAAAAAACCACACAGTAGTTCAAATGGCTATTCTTGTGTAGCACCTCTCTAATCTCTTTGATCAGTCAAAGCACTTAAACATTACATTTACACAGGACATGCAGACTTATAACTACTGAAACGCGGACTGGAATAACTGGGGATCAAACGGCCGATCATCTGATTGGTGGACGACCTGCTCTACCTCTGAGCCACAAGCACACCTAAACCACTACAGTTATGGGCAAAGTTCTTGTGCTGCCATTTTTATTCTACCATTACTGTTTCAATAAGTAAAGTGACATTTGATTTTGTAATGTTTTACATTTTGTGTGTTTGTATGGTAGTTTGTTAGTTTCTTACTTACTAAACAAACTTACTTACTTAATTGTCAATTAAAGAGTAAGACTCAGTAAAAAGAAGATAAGTTTAAACATTTAACTGGTGTTTTACTTGCATTTTTACTTGAAACTATACAGAGCAAAACTACTAAAAAGCTTGTTGGTGAAATCAATGAAAGATAAAAATAGCTGTTCATCAGATAAAGGTTTGTTTGACACGCTGGAGCAAAGATACAATGTGCAATAAAAAGAAGATCAGCCACACACTCCAATCTGTGCAATATTTAATAAATGAGTATTGCACAGACTGTGTGGATGCGCTTTCTGTTGTTATCTGAGAAATAAATGTAATAAGAGCTGGATATAAAAGTAAGAGTAAAAATTTATCTTTTTGGCGTTTATTGTCCAACAGATGTACATTATGATACAGAGGATGAGCCAGACAGGCAGAAGAGTCCCCTTTCATTTCAATGTGACTTTACACATGGACATCTGCACCCATTAATGGCTGATTTGTCTCTTGTGTTTGCACAGATCCTGGGCCTGGTCTTCTCCATGACGATGTTCTGTCAGTCAGTGAAAGTAGAGACCTTCTACGCCTAGCGATCGACCTCTCTGCCCTTCAGCACACACGGATTGTTTCTCATCAGAGAGACACAGATATAGACCCACCCTCCTCCTCCCTCTCCTCATCCTCCCCCTCCTCTTCCTCCCCCTCCTCCCTCCTCGACAGACTCTTCTTTCCTCTTGTCCTCTCTGTGACATTCCCTCTCGGATGTCACCAGTTCACAGTTTTTCTGCTAACTTTCAACAAGCACAGTGTCAGTGTAATACCTGAGTTGGTTCCTATGGTTTGCTCTGTGTCAAAAGCTAATTTCTGTGATACATTTTATGAAGCAGTATTATGAACATGTATAAAAAAGTGTAACCCTTTTTTTAATATGTGTTTTGTTTTAAATTATTTTATGGTTCGTATGTGTTTTCAAAATGAGAGCTACAGTTGGGAAAGTGCAGAGTGTGAAGTGCTGCAAGTGCATGTCTCCTGCGATGGTGTGTATTAAATGTTTTGGCTCGACTAAAAAGCGCACGTCATCTTGTCATTCCTCAACCCGGAAACGCTGAAGGGGGTTTTCTGTGTAATCCTGCTGTATTCATGCCTGACACCCTGGAAGACAAACAGGGGAGACGGACGAACTTTGCCAGGAAAAAGGATGTAACATTTTTTTATATCGTCCCTCTGCTGAGAAATGCTGGAGTCTTTAAAATATTTTGTAGCACCTAACTAATGGGGCATTAATTAGATATATCTGATGAAATGAACCGCTTTGCTATTTCACACACTATAGAACACGTTTTTTTTTTTTTAGTGGGTGGACTTACATGGGACATGAGAATTGCACCAACTACATTTAAAAGATCCTGTGAGATGAATTTAAATGAACAAGTAGCAGGATCCTCCAGACTGGCCTGGGGCAATTTCCCTCCTAGCACCAATCAGAGCTCCAATGACAAAGATTCATCTGCAGTCTTTGAAGCATCCTCTTGTGCTTTTGTGACTCCTTAAGTTCTTTTTTTTTCTCCCTACCTTGGGCCGTCAAGTATATTCCAGGCTATAAGTACACCAGAGACACACTTTGATTAAATAGCCCCATAGGAAAAATGCTTTAAGAGGTTTTCAGCTGCGGTTCGAGGTCCAAGCACTGCAGGTGCTGGAATTCTTTTTGCATTTGTTAACATTTTGTCTTCTTCTGCTTCTTCTTTTTTTCTGCCTTCAAACAATCTGGACCTGAGAGAGCAAAAGTCCCAGAGCAATCAAATCTGTGGAAACGTTTCAAATCTCCCTGAAGTCAGCTGCAGAAATTACACAGAAGGTGGAGCTATGACAGGGAACTTTGCACTTTTCATTCCTTCTTCAATACTGCCATTTTGAATCAAAGCAAATAAAACATCTTTCTCCACATATGGTGTGATAAACATACCGCGTCTCGTGATAAAAGTGAAGAGTGCGTGGCTCCCAAAGAGACAGCTGTATTAAAAATGCTAATTCTTGATTAGTGTTTGGCCACCACACAGATATGACAGATAGTGAAAACACTAAACTCAGAATCTTCAAACTGAAATGATAATATCAATACTATACAGTAGCTTTTAACATGGAGCACACATCACTACAAACAACATTGTCGGCTGAGTTTGCTGAAAGTCAAACTAATCTTAAAAATTGCCCAATTCGTGCCTCTAATGTACAGTATTACTGTTACATTCAAATCACTGATCCAAGAATTCAAGATTTTTCTTAAAAATATACAGTATACATAACCCAGAATGTCAAAAACACTTACTACTGTTATGAAGGTATTTGCAAAATCCTTAAAGACTCTTCTAATGATTTCAATAAAAAAGTATTTGCTGCTTGTTGCAGTCATTAGAGGCTTCCACTGGCTGAGCTGGCTGACTTCTTACAGGCTCCCAGGTCACATGAGTGGCATGAAAATAACTAAAACTACTTCACTGATTGGGCTCTCTGGGACTTTTCCAGTGGAGCTCATAGGAATATATTTGTCGATGCTTCTTTCGTTATGTAGTGTATGAGAAAAAGCCTTTCAGAATCGGGATAGACAACTCACCACTATCACTTGGCATTACGTATATGCAGACACAGCATTCATATAGAATTCATATTTCTTATTCATGCTGTTAAATTGAGTCATTTTCCACTAGATTTTATCAACAGCTTATTTCAGCAACTGCTTCCATTTTCCTACAACATGTTGTTAAATGTAACCAGCTGCCAAAGACACCAATCACGCTCTCAAAGACGTACAGTACTCAAAAATGTACCCTTGGATCAGCTATGGGAATATCACAGCTTATATTTTTGCTTTTTTGGGCGTAACAGGCATAAATCTAACCTCCTGGAGATGTAGTTTGATAATGCTATAACAGATGTAATGTGTTACTGAGCTACCTTTACACCAAACCAAACACCACCAGGTTTTCACATATTGATTCTGTGTGTTTGTTCAGATACAACCTATGGACCTTTATACCTTTGTTTTCATACAGCCTTTCAGCATTCTTATTAAGGTATAAGTCAAGTTTATGTGTACAGCCCTTGAATGCAGTTAGACTCTCAAAAGGCTTCACAGCGCCCACATTATGAAGCAATAAATGAAAACGATAAATGAAAATGACAATCCCCAACCTCAGGCCTTCAGCGACAGCAAGAAAAGACTCCCACTAAAACCCCATTACACAAAATGGACCCACAGATCTCTTCAACTAATACTTGGAAAAACAGCCAAAACAAATGAGCACAAGCTTTTTACAATACAGAAGCATTTATTGTACAGTATATACATGTCCCGGCATCAAATTGTTCAAAAATGTGAGTCCAGTACTGCAGCTATGAAAAAGAAAATAATCTCCTCTTGTGGTCAACATGAGCACTGAATACCACTCGTCAATGAGACCTTAAAAACCGAGGAAAAAAGTAAAGCACACTCAGTGGGAAACAACTATCCAATAAGGGAACAGACCTTAAGACAACATACGTTTAATACCTGCTCAGTTACAGTCGAGATGGCAGCAAAGATAACAGAAATTAGGATTTATTGATATCATATTGCGTGTAATTTTAGCAGTGATTCCAAACTGAAGCAGTTGATGATGACCTCTGGCCCCTATAGGCCAGTTAAGAGGAGTGAAGAGTCAGCAGTCATGACAGTATAAAACAGTGAATTAAATAGGCATTCATGTGAAGTAGTATGCGAGATTAGCCGCAGACAGGCAGACTGCAAGACACACGCACACACACATACACAGCCACTAAACGCTTGATTCCCTCTCTGGGCTCATGCATAGTTAAGATAATATTTTACAGAGCATATGGTGAAGTTGAAAAGTAAGGGTACATGTTGGCCTAGATTATAGTTTATAAATAAAATGATATGTAAAAAGGGGGAATCAGAGTCATGGATGGATTACTTAATGAGTCTGCTGGGAACAGACCCACGGCCCACTGGGTTTCACCTGAGAAATGTGACTGATAGAGACACAAAACAATAATGAAAATACACAGAAGGGCCAAAAAAGACCATAAAGAGACACAAAGAGATACACAGAGATGCAAAATAAATAACTGACTGATAAACAAAGCAACCACAAAGAGATGCAAAATGACCACTAGAAGACACAAATAACCACAAAGATACACAAAATTGCTCTTTTGTGACATTTTGTCAGTTAGTGTCATTTCTGTCACTTTCCATTTAGGTGTCTTGCTCTTACAGATCGGGGACAGGAGGCCTGATGATGTGTTCACATTATGAGCAACAAACCTACAAAACGGCAAAGAGTGGCATAGCTTCAGCTAGCTAAATAACACACTACCAAATTTTAGATATGGTGAAACAAAAACATGTGATTAGTTGATGCTTCACCACGTAATTGGAGCAACAAAAAAAGATGCACCGACTAGTGTAATTTGTAGCCTCATGTCAACAGCTTTCATTAAAAATAACCTTTACATCATGACTTTGCTCGCTTATAGCATCAACACAGCTTTTGACACACCTGTGTCCAGGGGCCTGTTGTCTCATAATCCATGCATGGTCAGAGTCGAACACCCTAGATGGAAAAAATTGGGATATTTCAAGACTGACAAAACTATTAACCTGCAATCAGCTCATCAATATGCAAAAGACTGCAGTCCTCTCTCAGGTCAATCATTTCAAACACAAGCATAAGATGAAGTGAAATGTGGTTTCTCACAAAAAGTAAACCCTCCTCAAACCCCGGCGACTACTCTTGTCCCTCAGCTGCCTCTTGAATTCTCCTCACCTCTTCAGCAGATCTGGTTTCCTTTTCCCTCCTCTAATGCATTATTCATTCTCATGTTCACGGGCTTTCTCCCATCTTGTGCCTGATCAATAAAACATACCTGTATGCCTGCTCCCTCACCTCTCCATCCTCTCGTCTTGTTCCTGAAGCCAAACTGTGAGCCCATGCTCAGCTGATGAAACAGCATAGATGGAGGGCCTTTTCAAGCTGGGAGAAAATCACCACAATTCAGGCCACATCTTGCCTTCGTGAGTCGTGTCTCTAATCTGAGTGGTGAAAGGAAGTGACTTTATTTGTCACTTGCTTCCCCAAAATTCAGAAGAGTTGTCTCCTCAAAACACACTTACAAGCAGTCATGTTTTTTTTTTGTGGAGTCCTGCTCCAAAGAGGAAGCATAGGTCAGAATATTTTATCACGACATAATAACTTTAAGGCCACCAGGCTTGGCCAGTGCTCCACAAAATAAGCTTGACTCTGGAAGGTTGGAGATTTTCTAAAGCTGTCAAATGGATCTGATTGTATTAAAACAAATTTTACTTTACTTTGACACATAAGCAGAGACGAAGCTCTACTGAAGCTGAAGTGATTTGATCAGTGACGTCTGTACACCACAAAAATATTAAGTCTTCCAAACTTTAACACTTTTATTTGATTGTTGAACATGTAATTCCAAAAACCAACAGGCTCTAATCTGCTGCTGTAGCGGCTTTCATTCTCTTCTGATTTTGGAACATGGCTGCAGGGATTTGAGAAGCCCAGAGATGGCCCACTTTCATCAGCTGGCACGTAGCCGACGCTCTAGTTCATCCACTTTACTTGTGGGGGGGGGGGACCAATTGGGTAGGTAAAAGAAAAGATAATCATCAAGTAATGACCTATTTCTTAGTGTCTTTCTTAGTCATTATTATGATGTACCAATTTACTTGAGGGGGCACAATGAGAGTTACTAACATTCCTAGTTTTGTGTGTCATGAAAAAAGTGGTTAGTATAACACCTGACTTCATTTGCTAATAAAATACAGAACACAAAATACGACACTAAGGAGCAAATGAGGGACGAATCAGGTGTGAGCTGATCAGGAGTCAAATAAGGAGCAAGCTCAGAATTAATGAATTGCTAATGTAGAGCTCCTGAATAACTCTGGGAGAAGAGACTGTGAGATACTATAATAATGAATCATTAGGTAATGATTAGTTCATAATTAGCTGTGAACACGACTTTCTTCAGTAGTTCCTGATCCAGCAAAAGACTAATAAAGACTCATTAATTACTCATTAGTCAACCATTATTTACTAACTGCTACATCAAACTGAATAATTAAGTAATTCTTTATTACCTCATGAGTTCTTCTGCGTACTTACATTAGTATCTACTCAGTACGATGTATCACCACAAATATTACCTACTAAATATTACCCTTATTCAGAGTTATTCAGGAGCTGCTCATTAATGATTCATTAATTAGCAGTCTCTCCTGATTGGTTCCTCACTCGTTCCTCAGTAACTACCACAGTTTGGTGCACCATATTGTTAAGTGTATCTATGCTTCTTTATCACAGTATCTCCCAGTTTGTTCTGCAGTTTGCAGTAAACAATTCAACTAATATCAGGTCATCACTGATTCGTTTCTCGTCGTTCTTCAGTAAGCATTCACAGTTGTTTGTACTGTTTTGTACCATGTTTCATTTTTATTTTCATTTTCATTTCAGCTCTGTTCTCTGTTCTGTTCTGTGAGCCCATGCAGCTGCAGCTGCAAGACACTCCCACTTTGCAGTAGCAGCGCTCACAGTTGACCAAGTGAATTCTGGCAGTTCCAGCAAGTCTAACTGCTTCCTTGGAAAGATGCCGACTTATGATAGTGTCACATTGAAAGTTATTGAGCTTCTCAGTATGACTCCTTCTACTGCAAATGGCTCTTTTTCACAGCAGACATTTTGGCCTGTCACAGCAGAAAAAACACAGGTGTAATTGATAACGTTAAAATCGACTACATTACATTTCGGTGAGTTACTTCCAAGGTGCATGTATTGTGCAGACTGGCTCACTACCAAGACTTACTGAGACACTTGATAGAAGTGAGCCATTGTTAATGAAATAATGTAATGCACAGTTTCACCTGTGCTTTTGCTGCTATAACAAGCCACAGCTTGGCACTGGGGCAGTGTTTCCCAATCCTGGTCCTGGGGTCCCACTGGCCTGCCAGTTATAGATGTTTCTCTGCTCCAACAGACCTGATCGAAATGATCAGGTCATCATCAAGCTCTGCGGAAGCCTGATAACTATCCACTCATCTGAATCAGGTGTGTTGGAGCAGGGAAACATCTAAAACATGCAGGGTAGTGGAATGGAGAAACATTTCTTTAAGGTATCGATCCAAATAACCCAGCACCAAGTAGTATCTAAACCTCTCCAGTCAAATGATACCTGCATTCAATCCTTTTTGTTTTGCTCGCAGCCAGTCACCCGAAAAGTCTGTGTAGGTGAAGCCGAGCGTATACATTGTATATGAGAAGTGGATGTTGCCACAGTGACATCACCCATTGGTGTTTTTTTTGAACTGCCATTTTGAAGCCATGACTTGGGCTTTTTCAGAATTGTTCTCCTGCCTCTGATTGGTTAATCACAAGGAAGTCCCATCCTAAATTATACTCAGCTTTATCTTCTATTTTCCTCTAAATGGGACCACAGTTTACAAAATAAACACCTGCTGTATTAAAGAAAACTCATTAGAAAAGTGTTTGCTGAGGTTATAAGTGTGAAAAAAGGTAATTTTCTCATACAGCCGGACTTCTTTTCGGATCCAGTGGAGTCGCCCCCTGCTGGCCATAAGAAAGAACACATGTTCAAGACACTTTGTCAGTGGCTTCACATTTCGGATCCGGATGCAACGTCCACTTCTTTTTACAGTATATGTTCAGGAGTGGTGAATGTGAAGGAGTCAGCAGGTCAGTGCACCAGAACATTTAAAAGTATGGCTATACCTCACACCTGCAGCGTCTGATAAAAATAAATGCATAATAAAAGGCTCAAGGATTATCTCAGGAAAAAATGAGAATACGAGTTACATAATAAAGCAGCTCACCAAACACGGACAAAAGGTATCGAATAAAGCACACCATTGTTATCTGTATCACTATAAAGGTAGTGGCATTATAGTTACAATACCCAGCCCTAATTAGGCTGTCAGCTCCTAACTCTTAAAGGCAGCATCCCAGTTTTCTAAATCAGGGGCCTGAATATCTCTCTGTTTATCAGTTTGAAGTTTCCAAATCTTCACGAAGGTCTGAGTTCCAGCTTAAAGTTTTACATAAAGTGTGTTCCTGCCTGGTTTTATTGTGAACGAACTGTGCAAAACTAAAGGTCGCGCTTGGCTGCCTCTCCTGCATGTGGCCATCCATCAAACTCTTGCTGGGTTTGTTTAAGTCTCCGCCAATCAACTGACACAACAAATTACAGCACAATTTGTATGCAGCAGAAAATAACCTCTACTTGAATAAATGTTTACATTTTTCACGACAAGAGGTAGAAAACACAAACTACTGACCATTTCAATACTCCTCCAACTGCTTTTCCACAATGTCGGCTTTGTGTAACCTTTGATTACAATCTAAAACCATTAATTCTCTTTTTATATTGAAGTGCGATGCCAACACTGATAACTGTCCTGATACTGAGTCAACAGGGCAAGACTTCAACTTGGCAAGAAGTGAATAAACATTACTCCTTAGGCAAAACTTTGACGTGGCAGTGGAGCTTCTGTCAAGGTGAGACACTACAGGTGAATATGGTAAAACATTTAAACTAATCACCATGAAATTTCCCCAGTTCATTGCTCACATCATGACAATTTCATTTATTGTATTCTTAATTGTATGTTTAAATCTGCAAATGAGACATTCTCTAATTATAGATGCAGTAATTTGCATACATCTGGATATACTGGATGAAGCCGCGTTCAAAATTCTTGTTTCAGTTTGTTGATATATTAGAGCCAAAGGTTGTCGGATATCTTTTTTATCACTCCATGAATCCAAAAAATACTCAGCCATGGTTTCAGGAATAAAATGTTATATAAATCAGGTTATGAATCATATATGAACAAACTTCTTCAGAATTTAACTGGAAAGTTTGGTGTATGTAAATGTTACTGAAGTGGAGATTTCTGGCTCAGAGTAAAACTCATTTTTAGAAAACGTCCTTCAAGGATATGAGTGTAGGGGAAATCTACAGATGCAGATAGAGTTCAGTAAAATAAATACATAAATGTGTGTTTTGGAAATGTTTTTATTCCACTTCTCTGACAGATGACGTGTGGAAGCAAAACAGCCCAAAATCTCAAAATCGACCAGTGCATGAAAAGCTGTTTTCACAATGTTTAGTGTTTCGCCTTAATTCATCTCTCATGAGGCCACATTATTGGTTTTAACAATAATAAGTGCTGAACTCGTTACACAAACAACAGCAGCAGATTTGTTACGATGCATGCTGTTACCCTATATTTTCATTCTTTCTTCCATGAAGTTTGGTTTTTTTGTGCCCTAAAACATTAAAATCTTCTGACTGAAAACAAAAACAAATGTTAAATTTAAACTTGACAGTTTCAGCCAAAAGAATTGGTATCTTCCTCCAAAAATCAGCCCTCTGTTTGGACCAACGCTGCTCCTGAAAGACATAGAAATTAAAGATCTGTATGCAGAGAGGAATTAATGATCCGCTTTTAAAAGAAAGAGAAAATACAGGCTAATTGCTGCTGCTGTATTTGTCCTGGTTCAGGTGACTTACGTTTCACTCACAAAATATTAGATGCTAATTTTACAAAAATTACAACATCCAATTTGATTTCACATGAAGTAGTTGCCAACCTTCACTCTTGAAAAATGGTGAGCTTAAATATTTACCTACAAACTAAATATCATGAATAAACTTCAACTTCCTTTTGTATTGAAAATGTTGCTGTTATGACAACCTTGTTTTCTGGTGTTGCGAACACGACTGGGAGTCTCAGCTAATGATTGCGTTTCAACATCACTTGTGTTGAATAATTTAAACTACCTCCAAACTATCACTTGAGAGACTACAGAAGGACGGTGAACGACCTCCAGGTTTATGCCAGGTTGGAGATGAGTACCACCTCAAGCCTGATATTAATGTTTAAAAGCAGTCCTTGGGTTGAGAGCCTGTAGGCCATATGACAGCCTCACATGCACAATTCAAGACCACGTATTACATTTTTTATATATTCAATTCAATTCAATTCAATTCAGTTTTATTTGTATAGCCCAATATAATATAGTCTTGATCGTGAATGGGTCATGGCCTTTGTCGTAACAAATACAGCACATTACATAGTCAGTTTCAATTGTTTTTGACCATGCAACCAATGGATGGATCAAGACTAAACTAGGCACAGATAGCTGCAGAAGACGAATGAATGATGAACTGATTTTGGGGATCCTTTGACTTTTCTTCTAGTGCTATATATACCTATGCATCCTAGTGGACAAATTTAGAACGAGGGTTGTCAAAGTTTTGATGACTGAGTGCCAATTTATGGAGCCACACAGGCAAAACGCTCACATCAAGCAAAAGAATGGCAAAACCAATCATACTTATTACATTTTAAAATGCCAAAAAGCTTCCCCAGCAGCACAGAGAAAGAAAGAGAAAGAGAGGGAGAGAGGGGGATATTTTCTCTTTTGCCAGCTATATGATTATGAATTTGTTGCTCCATCAATGTAATTTCTCCTAATTGGGGCATTTATGATGCAGATTCCCTCTGGTCGTATTTGTCCGCTGTCTGGCTCGATCCCCATCTTCATTTCCACTGCTAACTTTAGCTAAAGGCACTAGCATTGATGGCAGAGCATGATTCCCGTGACACTCATGAGGTGCCACTCGTTGCCGGGCGACCAGTTTCCCATAACTTGTCATTCCCAACCTGACAGACGCAGCACAGTGTGACGCAGTAGCTGAGTATTGTATTACAATGCGGGGTGCTGAAAGTCAAAGTATGGAAATAGGCTGCGGATGATTAAAATATAATGTATGCATAATCAGGGGCTACACAACACGCTTCTCTTGGCCACCACTGGCCCGCGGACCGCACTTTGAGCATCACAGATAGTTTGAGCATTGTCATTATTATAAATCCCAGCTGGGCCCAGACAAAGACACGCTACATCCTGAGTTCAGTGTTTTGTCTTTTTGTTGTTTGTGAGCACAGTTTAATCTACATATTATATTTAAGCAGTGCCAGAAAATGTCTACGTTCTCCATCTGCAACGTAATTATATGTTGGACCACTAGATTAGCATCTCAACATGGCTATCAGAGAAAGGCTCTGTTATCAGACTCGCCTCCAGTGTGCTAAAAAAAAAATTAAAGATTCACCGCCTAATGTAGGGCACCTCGATTTGAATATTTTATGCAGTACGCCTGAGCATCAAAACCAATCCTATTTTACGTCTAGCTAATGTGATTAGAGGCGCTATATTATTAACACAATTGGGTGAAAATGATTCCAGAGAGTGTGCATTAGTGAACTTGAGAACAGTTTTCCGTCACATTTTATCTTCACAATGAAGTGTGATTTCATGGAGTGAGCTCTGGTCATTTCTGTGTCTAATTTTAAAGAGAGATGTCAGCTCTTCTTATAGCCACAACACAGAGGAGACATCAGCTTCCTTTTTAGACAGACCATCGAGTGTTTCTTGCACTTGAGTCAACCCTGAAATCTCCACTGTAGCAGCTCTCACATACATCCTCCTCCTCCCGTGTTATTATGGACAATTGTGGGATTGGGAAGGCAATAGAGACAACCTTTAAGAAAAGGAGCACTGCAATCATCTAGTAATCCAATTCCACAATAGTTCTGTGGGGTATTTAAGTCTGAATACATTACTGCAGATATTTTTTATCTGTGGAATGAAAGAATATCTTAATATTTCTGCACTCCAAATCTCTCAAACTCATAATTGGAAGGAATCTATTTCATAACAAGACATAAAATCCTGCAAACAAAATGACACCAAAAACCAGGGAAAATGCGGTCCCGTGCTTGTAATATTGGAAAAACACTTTAAAGCAGAAGGAACTTAAAAAACAAAGACACAAAACAAACACCCAGGACCAGATTTACTCTGGCTGAGTCAGAGGCTCACAGAAGGGTACAGCAACCGGGACAAGACTCCCCCTCAGCTGCTGCAGGACAGGAATGGCAGTAACAAATTATGTGCCAGAAAGTGGGGGCCCCCTGCCAGGGCCGAATGCATTAACCATGCTGTTTAGACTCCATAAAATAGTCCACTTCTATCCTCGGGGAAAATACGAAGTTCACCCAGGGACAATGTGGAGTTTCACTCGCTTGAATCTGTGACAAAGAGCTCAGGTTTACTTTGGGTGCACGGGCCCGTCCAATTAAACACTCAGACACGCTTTCAGTTAAGTGTTCCAGCTAGTGGAATCTTTCATATGGAAATTAAATTTTAGTGGGCTATATCTGGACTTCATCTAGTGCAGAGGATCTGAACTGTCCAAGAGGTTTCAAAATAAAGCTGAGGGGTTATGACATTAATAACAAAACAAGAGATAAAAAGATAAAGACTTTTTTCCAGTCATTATATTTTGTAGTGAAATGCTGAATAGCTTCAGTTTAGCACAACTAAAATTACATTATATCAACCTACCATCCACCGAGTAATTAGCTTCCATGACCTTCGTTATTTCTGAAGAATTCAACAACACATGATTTCAGACAATAACTACCTCCAAATCCCCTAATCCTAACCCATACGCTGGACTAAAGTCAGGATATTTCAGCAATTTGCAGCATCAGTTTAGACTAAAGTCCCCCAACAGCATAGAAGTGTAACAATAATCAGTCAGATTTTCCTTGTAAATAAAACAACAGGACACAGAAACTTCATTGGTCGACCTGGTCACAAGTTATAGACAACCTATGAGAATGGACTACAAGTTGACACAAAGCAAAAAAGATTGGAAACCACTAGTCTGACATTTAAAGGACAAGTCTGGTGATTTTCTATTTTTATCTTATTGTCAACAAAAGAAAATACCAAAACCAACAATGAACTGATCTATTAATTATACTTACTATTGTTTGTGAGTCCAAAGCCTCTGTGCCATAGAGCTCCAAAACGAATGAATCAAAACACATTGTTACAGTGACTGACACATATACACCATCCTGCTGCTTTAAAAATCCACTCATGCACCAAATGCGTATTAATCTGTGGCTGAAAGTAGTCCCCGACAAATGCCCTATTCAGTCCTGTTTGAGTAACATTTTCTAAAAACTTGTGTCGACTTTTCTTTTTCTTTTTTTTTTCCAAAAACAAAAAAAATGGAAACTAAGGATGTTGTATGCTGTACAACCCCGTGTAAAGCCCTTTGAGATAAATTTGGGATTTGGGGCTATATAAATAAAACCGACTCCACTTGACTATTTGTGATAAACCTTTAATGATTTATATCTACAAATGGATTTGGGGCTGAGTGCCACAGACACAGTGGGAAATTGTAAGAGACACACACACACATTGTTGGTTGGTCTTTTCATGGGATTTGTTGACAGTGAGTAAAATAGAATTATTTTACCTTATCCTGTGTCCTGTGTTCTCCTGGCAAGGCTGGAAATCAGTGAGGTGTGTCAAGCTTGCCCTCACTGAGCAGTGTTCATCTACCTGGAGAAACTTCAGTAATAACAAGCTGAGTCAGTGACAAAAACAAACACTTTTAGAGGACGTGCTTTCACAGGCACGTTTGCCTCGAAGCATCACATTACAACCATTGTGGTCCATTCACAGTTCATTTGTGGCTGCCGGCTGAGGTTATCTACTGGACCATTTCCAAAACCTACCAGTCGTTTTGAACCCAAAAATTAAATATATGATAGTTTTCCTTTAACTGAACTGACAGGAGTCATATTAGACTAGAGGCAGCACAGGTAATAAGATGAAAACTGAGAGAAGAATGTGTTCTAGAAATTAAACCAAAATATGACACTGGCAGTGGCTGCTGAAGTTCTTGGATTTGGGGTGTTTAAAAGCTTTGGGGTCCTGACATCAAAGACTCTTTCACTTTTGGTGCTGGGAATGGCCAGGAGGGCCCTCTGGCTTCAGCACAGTGGGATTAAAAGATGTGAGATGTAGCTGGGAGCCAGACCAGGCTGAGCTGCAAAAAAAAAACAAAAAAGAAAACTCTCAGTTAAAACAGTCAACCAGCCAAAACAGAGACCCTGACACCCGTTTAGACTCAGTAGATAACTGCACGTCAAACAATCTAAAGGGAAATTATTTCCTCCGACCTCCCAGCTGCTCCAGTGAAGCTGCTCAGTTTAATCAGTGCGAGACCGTAGTTGTACTGGACATTTCCCAGAGGTGGTTCTACATGGTTGACCTTCCTTTTCCCCTTTAAAGTAAAATCCGCCCTGAGAACCTGTTACATGAGAAGATATCACCCATCTGTGATGTTTGATGCCTTGCAGGAGTTATTTTAAGAGGTGTTTTCGCTGCCTTGATATAACTGACTTCTATGTCACAGATTTGCAATGATTTGCTATGTTCAAGAGCAGCCAGAGCAAACACCGGAACTCAGCAGTGTGTTTTATCACAGTAGGTGTAGGAGGAAACAGCTAATAAGTGAGACCGCTCGCTCTACATTCACATTTCTATTGGATGGTTTAACTTCTGGTGTGATGCACATGGTGAATTATCTGAGTATTTATAAAGTGAGTTCACACGCAGGTCTCCTATATGAACACTTGCTGCTTTGTGTCTGACATGACACAACTGCTGGGAGCACACAAACAATGCTTGTGTGCGAGACTCTGAATGCTTGACGTGTTTTTGAAGTTGAAAGCATTGAATTTTAAAGGCTGGTGCATTTATGTGTTATCATATAGATCAAAAGGGGGGAAAAAACTACTTCCCTACTTAGTGCTTGAAGGACAGACTAATTCTGGTGGCCATTTAATCCAAGAAATCAGAAATAAAATGCTCTTGTTACCGAATAATTTGTCGCCCAGTCTGTGTCGATTTAACATAAACCTTCTGTGTGTCTGGAGTTCCTTTTTTTAAACAAAGCCTTTTGACAGCACATATATAAATAATTACACGGATAATTGCTGTAATCCATTTCAATGGCAGTTCCACGACCCTGGTACTGTAGATGATGGTTCCTGGGACACTAAACTGCCTCCGTAGAAAAAAAGTCTACTGGCTCTTTCTATGTTAAACCATCATATGCAGTGTGGTGAAAGATTAACAAAAGTTTTAATGGGTCTCCAGCAAGCAAAATACTGAAATGCATGGATATCATGCAGAATTTATATACTTGCGTGGACTCCCTATTTAAAAAACAAACAAAACAAAAAAACACTCCCAAGTCTTGTCCACAACACTAAATACCTAAGGCACTTTAATCTACAATGCACTAATTTAGCATACAAACCACAAGGGTCACAAACCAAATGTTTTACCAATACCAACCAATTCCTTATTAGTCACACTGATGCTAAATCCTAAGCTTTACCAATACAGAGTTGGATCGCAGACAAGCCCCCATTTGTCACAACCTGGCTCAGGGGATGTGACAAGTAGAGTCCATGCAAGAGGTTTTACACAAAAGATGAGTCATTTATTAAAACAAGTCAAACAAAACCAAGAAACAACGATGCAGGGTTGGTGCCAGCTGCAGGAAGGGAGAGCACAGACCAGCTTTTATAGTTTGAAGACCAGGTGAGATAAGGACAGCCCATCACACGTGTGCATCCATGTACAGTGGGGCAAAAAAGTATTTAGTCAGCCACCAATTGTGCAAGTTCTCCCACTTAGAAAGATGAGAGAGGCCTGTAATTTTCATCATAGGTATACCTCAACTATGAGAGACAAAATGAGAAAAAAAAATCCAGAAAATCACATTGTCTGATTTTTAAAGAATTTATTTTATTTTGCAAATTATGGTGGAAAATAAGTATTTGGCCAATAACAAAAGTTCATCTCAATACTTTGTTATATACCCTTTGTTGGCAATGACAGAGGTCAAACGTTTTCTATAAGTCTTCACAAGGTTTTCACACACTGTTGCTGGTATTTTGGCCCATTCCTCCATGCAGATCTCCTCGAGAGCAGTGATGTTTTGGGGCTGTCGCTGGGCAACACTGACTTTCAACTCCCTCCAAAGATTTTCTATGGGGTTAAGATCTGGAGACTGGCTAGGCCACTTCAGGACCTTGAAATGCTTCTTACGAAGCCACTCCTTCGTTGCCCGGGCGGTGTGTTTGGGATCATTGTCATGCTGAAAGACCCAGCCAAGTTTCATCTTCAGTGCCCTTGCTGATGGAAGGAGGTTTTCTACATGACCACAACATTTTCTGCCAGACTTACAACACTTTAGGCTGCTTCAGTGGAGAGATTTCTAATTGTGCAGTTTTTTCTGAGCACCTCTGAGTGGTCAGAATCAAGTGAAGTCTGGGGTTGTTTATGGATGTTACCTCACAGTTAGTTACTTACCAATGCACAGTTAAATGCTGTAAAAAGTTGGATGAGCCATGGAAGCCCAGTATCTGTGTTAAATTGCATTTTGACCTATCACTAGGCCCTGCAGTGGCTATCAGGCTGTCTTGTCATAAATCTGCTGAGCCTTCTGACAGGCGACTGTATTCTTCAGCCCTGACCTTTACATCGTACTAAGCTGCCTTTAACTCTTATCCAGGAGAGTTGACACTCAGCAGCACGACCCAATTTTGAGTATCTACACTCAGGTTAAACTACAGCGGCCCCACTGGCTTTAAAGGTATTATCATCCTAACGCTGTGGCCCGCTCAGACGTCCAGCCACCATCACTGTGTGGCTGGTTCCACTGCACTTTCCAATAGCCACTTATTAGCAAGCAGGGTCGCCAATTAGTGGCGACCTCTTCAGCAATTTGAACAATGAAAGAGATTTGCTCAAAACTCAAAATAATACATATAGATATTTTGTTCCTAAACTTCAACTTTGACTCATTTAGTCACAGATCTTTAAGCAATTATTAGTCTTAAACTATTACTATACTATTAAACAACAGTCAATTAGAAAGAAAAAGCAGGATGTAATCCTTTGTGTCAAATCTTAGTTCTGGTTCGATCACGTTGGTTTACATTTGGATTGTCGAGCTTTCCTTTGGGCTTCATCTATGATTGTGCAACAAAACAATGGTTCAAGACTAGTACCTGTTGTTCTCTAGCTGAGTCACATCTCTCAGCAACATTGCCTTGAAACACAAGTGTTTTGTTTTTTAAACATCTTGCTGCCTCAACATAAAGAATAAATGCTGTACGTAGATAACGGCATATAACAGCAAACAGTCCCATCACTGTGTCCCGTTTTGTCCTTGGTAAAGCATCACTGCAGAGTGTGCATTTAAACAAGGGAGCTACTGCATTTAGTTCACATAAATCCTTAATAAAAATCCTAGTAGCATGATTTTACACAAATTTACATAATAAAATATCTCTAACTTCATCTTACAGTGATAAGTGAAAAGAAGATTTTGATATATTTTAGGAAGATGAATTCATTCATCTTCATCGTTTACTATTTATTGCATTTCCATTTACCTCTTTGTAAGCATACTATATTTATAGGAGAGAATAAAGCCTGCCTGTTTATTTAAATTGAGAAAGCAAATGTAAATATGAGGAAGCGTGATGATGCAAACATATCTAGTGTGAATGGTAAATCGGGTGAAAAAAAGCCAGAGCAAAACAAAGGCCTGTGTGCCTCAGGATAGTGACAGAAAGACAAAAATAGCTGGGGAGAACTGGCAGAGGGCTTCCACTGCCAGTTTCTGACCAGTTTGCTTCAATCCCTCAGTTATAAAATGCAAAGGTGTAAAGAATTATCACTGAAGCCAGTTCACACTGTCACCCTGCCAGTATTTCAGCCTGTAAGACCTTTGATATGGTCGACTGAAAGAGCTGGTGTCTTCCAGCTCTACGCTGTTTACTCCAGATGAAAAGAACCACAGAAATTAATGAGCTGCTTGAGAAAACAATGCACTGTAACATTCAGCATTTTCAGAGGGTCTGACAAAGAAATACGAAGGAAGCCCTCTGTGTTTGTATGTAAACAAACTGATTTACTGACAGTAAGAGATGGAGTCCCATTCTTTCCTCACAATTTCTCATTTGAATTTTTAAGATTCATTATGGCTGCGTGGGCTAAAAGTAGCAAGACTGCATTAACTGTAAACCAGACCTGAGATGCCGTTTCAATTTGATGAATGGGGTCAATACCAGTGATTGTGGAGGGCACCTTGCTGAAGTGTATTAAAAGCGAAATAAGGAGTATAAGGAGACTGAATAAGGAGGCTTTGCATTCAGTTCTCTCCAAGTAAGGAGCTTTGCCAGCTTTGGCCAATAATTTCAAGGTGGGAACCCGTCCACTATACTGTAAAAAAGACTTCTCAAAGCCTTACATGACAAACTCAAATTGCTTTCTTGAATGTCATCTTAGGCCGTGGTATATTATATATAAGATAGATATTTAATGTAATGCTTTATAAAACTAAAAGAAACAGCAAAATTTGGCTTTCTTTTTTCTAGAACAAGACTAAGAGCATTCAGACACAGTGGTGCTTACAGCTAAAATCATCCTCTGGGGACCATGAATGTACCAAATTTCATTGCAACAACTTCAATAATTGTGGACATATTTCATTAAAGACAAGAGATTCAACCACATGGTGGCACGACAGGAAAGGTGAGGGGATCACCAAAGTCAATGCATCGTCTGGGAACCATGAATATCTAAAAAATGACAACATGTTTCACAGGTGAAAAGTGGTGGTTTTGGAGGAGAGAATATCTGTATGATTTCATGACAATGCAATCATCGTTGTTGAGATATTTCCTTCTGGACCAAAGTGGCAGATCGACCAACTGACTGACAAAATGGCCTAGATTCATCGACAATTAAAATCATTAAGCAGTTATTTGTGAAAACAACAGAGGAGCCTATTTCTGAAGATGACAAAGGCCAGAACAGAGACAAACTGAGACAGTCATAGAGAGGCGTTAACAGTACTAAAGCAAAGTTTATTAGAATAAACAAAGAAAACATCACAAAGACAAAATAGCTATAAATCTATCCTTTTCCTCATTTTGTTTTTCGTACAGCGTGTTTACTCCAGACTTCAATAATAAACTTAAAAAGTGTAAATCAACCAGATTTAAACTGTGGGGTGTAGAGGATCTTCTAACCATCAACCTGCCTGTAACTGTCACAAATATCCCAGAGAATGTATTTGGTGAAGAAAATCTCTGGGTTTTTCTCATTTGTAGCCACACATTTTTCCACACAGACGCATTAACACACGCGCACACACACACACACACACACACACACACACTCTCCAACACACTCAGACCAATGTCTTTACTTTGGTCTTTTGTTGTCCAAACAGGATGCTACGCACTTCGCCCAGAGACTCCTGTCTAAATGAAGAGTGCTACACTCATCATGTAGCACCTGCAGGGCCTCAATGGTTGACAAATCATTGAAGTCTGAAGGACGAACATGCACACACTGTTTATTTAGAATTATTTACAAATCTGCAAAACCCAAGCCGTTCGCCTTCTCGCCGCTTTGCCCATCGTTCCTCCTCAGGACCCTCATCTCACTCAGCGGGAATCCGGATGGCGATCAAGGTTAGTGGATCCTCGTCAGTTCCTCCACAATCTTAATGACTTCGTCCACTGTGGCTTCACGCTTCATGCCGCTACCGTCATCGATCTGAGATTGAACGACACCAAACATTGAGCCTCCGTCACCGAGGCAAACTCCACCAGTGCCACTTATGTCACAACAGATGAACAAACAAACAGGTACATGTACAGAGAGGGCTTCAAAAGTATTTTACTCAGCCTTCAACTTGTATTAACTCTCTTAAAATCGTCAAGTTAAAATCATTTTAAAAGCTCCTGGGAATCCTTTTTCTTGATTGTATTGATAAATAACTGCATACTTTTTCCTTGTTTTTTATTTTTTAAATGACTGCATTTTTTCAGGGTATTTTCTATGATTTTTCCTCTGTCACTGTTTTCACTTTTCCCACTGGAATCTTTTCAGAGAAGTTGTAAAGATTAGTCAATTGATCAACTGGTCGATCAACAGATTTAATTAATCGGCAACTATTTTGATAATTGATTAATAGTTTACTGTCATTGTCAAAATTTGGCAGTTCCAGGTTCATAAATGCCAATTCTCTTTTCTTTGTTTTAACATTACAGTAAACTGAATATTTGTACAGTACTGTAATATTTGTAACTCAGACATCTGATGGCACCTCTTTGGGCTCATTGTGATTAGTGTTTCTCTTTTGTTTCACAGTCCACGCAGCAATTAATAAAGCTAATGGTTAGATTATTCGATTATGAAAATATTCATTAGTTGCCAGCCTAATTTTTTTTTTCAGATAAGATTACAGCTGAAGTCTACCATTAATTCTTTTAAAAAGGTGCATCTTATCAGTTGCACATGGACGAACGTGAGCAACTGATGCTGCAATTTTATTGCATTTTATTTTTAAAACAGTGTTCTGACTTTAGTAGACTCTTGGCTTTAATTTTCCTGGCAGAGAAAGCATCTAAATATTTTGGACAGTCTTTGTCAGCTGGTCTTGAGAGGGAAACAGGGAACACTGTTTGTTTATGAGCTAAAAGTGTGAATTTTTTAACTGCAATGAGACCAGAGACAGACTCAAAGCTGAATATGCTTATTTGCTTAACTGCCAAATGTGCTTTTGCCACCTGTTCTGCCATGAAAGTTATTCCAAGTTCCCTCTCACGCAGCACAGGAGCAACTAATAAAACTGTCTAAAGGGTCTCTGAAAGTTCAACATTGCTTCAAGCCAAATGTAGAAAAGACAACATAGTTTGATTCTTCACCAGATGTTTCTGGGAAAACAGAATAAGCTTGTTATTACAACAGAGGTTCAGGCTCCCAAAACAACTTTATGTCTCCCCATTATTAAACCAAAATTCATATTTATGTCTATTACAGGTCACCACAAGCTGTGCAATAAGAGAGCTGTGCTTAATCCATGTTTACAGTATGAAGCAATTTGGTCTCCTCACACCATTAAAATAACTAAATCCAGACATTATTTTTCATTAAACTAATCACGTTTCATCTGGATGAGCATGAGGTCCTACCTGTAGAGTACTGACGACCTCCTGCATCTTGGCTCGGCCGAGATCCAGAAAGCTTTCAATCAGATCGCCGTCGATGAATCCTGTGGCCTGCTCCGTCTTACGCTCTGTGTGGAAGGATCTCCAGGTGCTGCGGAGTCAAGGAATATCAACACAAGGCCCCTGCTTCACCTGACGATTGCACTTTAGGTACAACATCACATACTTTACCACAGGCCTGGTCAATAAATATACAGTGCAATGTGGGAGAGTCTAATAAAAACAGCTCTGGTAACTGTCAGTCTGGGTCCAGAACTGGTGCAGCCTAACTAGATCTTTATATTGGATATATCTGCAACAGGGGGTTCTGAAATTATTTTTCAATACCGTAATGACTACTTCAGTTTCAGAGCTTCAACTACTTGATAAAACCTAAAAAAAAAAATCAGAGTAGTGGTCTGTATTACAAATAGGGCAGCGAGTACCAATTATTTCATTACTACTACATATTGTGACGACTATTTTCTCCATAACTTGGTTAACCGTGTAGCCCTATAAGTGAATAACAAAATAGAGAAAAATCCCTAACAATGTTCCCAAGGTTATATCAGTTCCAAATACAAATCATATTATCAGATGATATGGCAGAGTGGCCACATAGAAATCATTTCACGCATCACATGTTTATCAAACACCATCAAAGCCAAATGAAGCAACTCTTATCACGTCACTCTCTGGGTTTGCAGCCAACACGAGAAAACCTTTCGGTGCAGCTCGCCTCTGTCCCTGTGACAGATGGCGAGTGTACGTGTGAATATAAGAAGGATATAAGCTGTGCTCGATCTTGCCCACGCTCTTGATGACCTTGTTGAGGCGGTTCTGCAGGTCCAGGAGGAGGCTGTACCAGCCCTCAGACAGGGACGTCACCAGACCTGACCACACATAAACACAGGCACATCAGTCACCACAACAGTCGTTAAAACGAGGAGGCGTTTTAGGACTGGATTCATAATAGAAGTCATTTGTAATAAATAACTTAAAAGATCATTAGTGTGACTGTAATCCCCCTAACGCAAGTTTCATTCTTGTTTGCTGGGACTATGTCAAGAGTTAAGTAGTATGATTTCAATACTTGAATAATTTAAGGCCATTCCAAAATGTTCTATTGTGAGAGTGATTTTCCCTGTAAAACTTGGAGCCACACAGTTTCCAGGGAAGAGCCTGCTTTCCTCTATGCTAAAAATGCAAGTTCAATGACAGTGAGTGCATTATTCTGATGCTCTGGGGAAATAATTCGCACTGAAGTGACAGCACACCAAAAAAAAAAAAAAAAAAAAAAACCCAAAAAAAACAGGCAAACATGAGAAGAGAGAGCTACGCTGATTTGCAATGCAGAGATTGTTTCTCTGCATTTGAAGCCATGAAAGCGTTGGGAGTTTTGGGACACACTGAGCAGTCTGGAGGACAGGAGGGAGGCAACAAACAATTATTTTCATTATCATTAGAGGTTTGACAGAAGCTCTTTTAATCACATCAACTCATTGCTCCCTCTCCTGCTGCAATGGTTTAATGGTACCTGTCTGAGGAATTACTGCGACCAACTGTTTATATCAATGCAAGCAATCTATATTATACATGCATAACAATATGCATGGTAACAAATACTGATTAGCATTTTTTTTTGCAGATTTTCTGGAAATTCTGTTAAAATGTGTGCAAAATTCTCATTTTGAAAGCAAATCATCACATCTGACAAGCTGTCATTTCTCTCTCTCACTGTCTCATCAGTCCAAACCACCTATTTATGCTGCAAAGTAACAGCAGATTAAAAATGACCTGTACAGAGACACATACAATAGTTCAAATATTGACTTAAAAGTTTTATCAGGGTGGACTGAACAAATATGAAACCAAAAGTGTGCGTCTACACAGTCTTGGTAACACATTTCAGCAGCAATTAACAGCAGCAACACCTCTTATAAAGCTTTGAGTCTGGACAAAATAATCTGACATTGGATGACATTTCTCACACCATGTGCTCGTCTCCTTCACCTCTAACATATGTGGGATAATCCTGCCTTCACATAATGCTCTGGTTTTCAAGAACACACCAAAACAAGTTTCTCCACTTGTTGTTTGGTTGTTGGGTACAATAATTGGGTTGCCTGCAGCCTCTTCCAAGACAAATCTAACAATCTACTCTATCACACCATCTCGAGGAGCGATAAGACTAACAGGAGCATTTGTCTCCATTACACACTGAAGCCCATTTTAGTTTATGGGCTAATATGGAAACTTTTTACTGGAGTGTACAATGATGGTTCTCATTTCCAGTTAAATCTTCCTCAGAGAGTTTTTAAAGAATCACAAGACGTGTTGAGGTGAAGTAATGTACTGTGTGTTGCTGCTGTCTGAGCGCCTGGTGGAAATTACTGCTGTGTCCAAATGATGTGCACTCCCTATGCTTCATCTCTGCCATCATTATTACCAGGCTAAAAGTTACTACTTTAAATCTGAGTAATGAGGTGTAAAACTATGATTTCTCTCCCTCTCTGAATAAATGGTTTTGACAAATGTTTATGTACTCCCTAATTGGTCTGAGGTCTGTTTACTGGAGGTAGCTGATAATTGGAAACACTGGAAATGAGAACAGTTTCTGTACAGTGCCATAGTCTCACACTGACAACTGGTGGTGATCTATTTACTCATTTGTCAGTTAGTGGATTAAAACTTAGCGCCCATGCTTATATTAAATTTTCAGCATTTGCTGAATGAAAGTCCAAGCATGGAACAGAGATATTTGTGGATTATTGCGAGAAGGAGCGAAATTCTGTTCACTTCCAATGAATCAAGGTGGAGGCAGACGTCTCGGCGGTGGATATTGCAAGACCTTAAATCATAAATCTACAACTATTTGTATGGCTGGACGCTTCTAAAAGTGAGAAACTATGTTGTTTTTGTGATTTGTTGCTTTTTCACTGGGTTTTTTGAGTTTTTCCTTCCTGAAGAAGGAGGGTCATAAAGGGCAGGTGATGCCTCGGACTGATCCATCGGACTGATCCATTGGCCTCATCGACTGCTGGACTCTTTATTAGATTGTTTGTTCGCTTACACTTGTTTATTTCAGTGAACTTTGTAAAGCACTGTGAGACAACTCTGTTGTGATATTGGGCTATACAAAATAAATTGAATAAAATTGAATTGATTTGGGTGAAATAACCCTTTAGGGGAGAAGTAAAGGGTAAACAATCAAGAAATGGAAGGAACAGTTTGACATTTTGGGAAATAAAATCATTGGTCTTAACAGTAAGGTGAGAGAACCAGCTTGCAGCACCTCTAATTAGCATGTTACATCTCATTTGTTCAACCCTTGCAAGAAGTGAAAAAAACAAACAAAAATCTGCCATCTTCTTGGTGCTAAGCTAAGCTAAACTAGCTGCTGCTGCTGCTGGATGTGGCCTTACAAATGATTCAGCCTACAGACATGAGGGTATTCTCAACATTCTCATTTAACTCTCAGCAACATATCTAATAACTGTATTCCCAAAATGTTGAACTAGCCCTTTAAAGAAGTTTATTTGAATGCCTGAGGTCAAATGTAACCCATCAAGACCCCAAAACACATTTGAAATAAAACGTTTTTGTGATTTGTGAGAAGTTAAAAGTTAAAACTAAAAGTTAAGTTAAAACTGCAGTGGGGAGCGGATGTCTCCCCCTCAGCAGCGACTGTAATTACACAAACTCTGTCAACACGTGCTTATGACATTCTGCCGTACAGTCCTGTCCCGTTGCCCAAACCGTCCACTTGCTGATGGCTGACGTGAAAACACATCACTACCGGTGCACCACAGCGGGAATGTAGCCACAGTACCAGATTGAAAAGCGCAGGTATACTGCCAAATACACAGATTTACCTGGCGATGAACTCGCCCGGAAGGGTCTTGAATGCAACAGATGTTCATTTATATGTAAAAGTCCCACACTCCTGCTTTAATAAAGCAGAGATTTTACCTTCACTAATATTTATCTGTGAGTGTGTGTGTGCAAATTCTAGTGTGAAGTTGTCTGTTGGCCTACCAATCATGCCGTTAACGGTGCCAAAGAGCACGGATCCCTGGGTGGGCGTGGAGCTCTCGCCAAGGTTCTGCAGAACCAGCGAACCGTGGCAGAAGACATTGACAAACTCTCCCAGGTGGAAGACCCCCACCTCCTGCAAGTGCTGCCGCTCCTCGTCTGTGGTGGCCGCACTGACCGGAAGAACGACGGTGGGAGAGAAATACAAATAAGGGAGAGGGTGGAACATGTGGGATGTGGAGAAGCGCAAAGAAGAGCAAAGAGAAAGAGAGATCAGATCGAATTGTAAAACAAAAGAGAAAGATATGTCAAAGCGATTAATTTTTGAAGGCAAGAGTGATCGATAATGAAAAACAGAAGGGTCAGGGGTATAAGAGGCGTTGGGAAAGGTCAGAGAGTGATAGAGAGGTAATGGAAAAAAGGGTAAGGAAAACAGAAAGAGAGATGTGATACAAAAATAAAGGTCAAAAGCATTGAGTGGTCCAGCCTGATGTATTAGGTGGATAATGAGCGGCGGCATAAATGTAACACACTCGCTTTCAAACCACATCTTTCTTCCTTTTCCATGAAATCAACACTTGTCTAATAGAAAAATGAATAAAGTGGGAAATGCAGCCGAGCGGCTAAAAGCTCAGTGGCGACATGACTCATAATTCCCAAAACAAATGCGAGGACAATGCTGTTAAACCACATTCGTATAAATGATGCTGCTCTAAAAATTATCGCAGGACTCCGTGTAGAAAGAGCAGCCTCCTCATGATGAAACGCTGATTTCAGTGGATAAATCTCAGAGGTGATTTAGAAACTCTTGTCATTGTGTGGCTGTAGAGGAGCAGCTCAGGGGACTTTAATAATTATGGGAAAAGTTAGAAATTCATGTGCATAGAAATCTAACTGCGGTTCAATATTTATATACAATGTGATTTTATGGTTCCCTCACCTGTCCTTCTGGCAGACAAACAGATTGAAGGCGTTCTCTGCCCCCAGGAAGTTGTCGTCGTCCAGGATTTCCACTGCGCTCATCCAGTTAGGATTAAAGTCACGCGCAATCTGACCAAAAAAAACATGAGATGTGTTGGATAAAACAGTAAACAACACAGAGATGTTGAACCAAACCCTGGTTGGTTCTAGCCCCCTGGTAAACACTGTATTATCTATGAGCAAAAGAGTCAATATGTTTCAGCACAAGTACAAGGGCACTAGATTTTTTAAATAGCCTTGAAGTCACTCGCACACACACACAGCATCTGTTCTATCTATGCAGACCAGCTGCACACTGTGAACATTACGATCAGACACTTGGCTGAAGAAAGCTTTTTAAAGGAAAAGAAACACACAAATCTGTATTGTTACAACATCTGACAAGACAGAGTACAGACTCTAACATTTAACTGTAGTTTACTGCCACTCTAATCCATTTAAACTATCGCCCAATGTCAGGTGGGATTGGCTGGATAAACGGTACAGATAGTGAATGAATGAATGAATGAATGAATGGTCACTGAAGCCAGAGTGTAACCAGAATCTGCCAGTTAAAGGAACCCTTTAACATTTTCAGGGATTTGTTTACTTGCTTTATTGCTGAGAACTATATGACAAGATCTACACCACTCAAAGGAAAAGGAGACACTGTCACACGCTGAAATCTGAAAGCTACCATGTTTTTTTTTTTTTTTTTTTTATTAATGCACCGTGCAAGGTCGTTGTCAGGCAATGTTAACAAAAAACAGATGCAAAAATGGCAGCTGCACATACAGTACATGTACTGTACACGTATGGCTTGTTTTTTGTTCACATCGATGTTTGCCTGATGACTGCCATGCACATTACCCACTGTTTTGGCTTTTAAGATCGATACCACTACGAATCTGCGCATTAACTACAAAGCTGGAGACAATTAGCCTAGCTTAGCATAAAGTGACAATAGATGTTTGCATTTCAATAGTTTCAAATTCCTTTTTTCAATCTAAAATGTTGAGGTTCTGTTACTGAGTCCTTTTCCACCCAAAGTCTCTCCCACTGATGACACTCGGCACAGCACCACAGCGTGTGCTTAACAGCGTTTGTGACTCGTCTTCAAATCTCTTCATCTTTCTACCACAAATCAATTCGAACACTCTGCTTATCAAAAGGCTGGGAGGTAAATGTCAGCTACAATGCTTTGTAGAGAGAGAAGAAAAAACATTCCTGCTCCAAAGAGAAGTTAAAACATGCGAATGTGAATAAACAGATACCAACCCAAATATTTGTTTGATGTGTGATGGTACCCGAATATGTAAGAAATAAAAGCTACCACCTATTTTCAGAACCAGGGCTCTTGGCTGAAAGTGAAAACCTTGATTGTGTTTTCACAGACCCTTTTCATATAGAGGGAACACATACAATCTTCCACTTGTTTGCCCTTGAGAGTTCTTCTGTTATTTTCTCCAAATCACATCCCACCTCTTCAAAGTTGCCCTCCATGGGTTTGTATGCCAGCAGCAGGACAGACCTCATCAGGTCTCCCACCAGGATGAAGTCTCCTTTGGTCTTCAGGTAAAGGGCCATGATATTGTTGTAGTGGTTACACTCGGTCCTCAGCTCCTTCTCTGCCGTCCACTCGTACAGACGGACCTGAAACACACAGTGGAGGTGAGCGATTGTTTGTTGTAATGTGAGATGCCAGAGCTAAAGGAGCAGCAATTAGCTTCAGCAATATTTGATGAACTGGATGACAGTTTAGTTCCACGTTGCTATCACTCTGGGTATGATCTGCATCAGTGAATGTGAGGTTGAAGTGTTGATAACAGTCTGAGTTATCAACTGCCACATTACATCAACAGTTTAACGGCTTATTACACTTGCTGTTTCGCAGCCTGCACCTTCTAACAATTTTTCAGAATGGTTTTCGGGTGAGTGAGTGATGGAGGGGTAGAAGTGTGTTTCTGGATTTAATTGCTGTTTATGCCAGAGTGATGATGAGAACACCTCAGAGATGGTTCTGTGACATGCAAATTCCAGACAGAGTTCAGAGCTCAGCAATGTCAAAATAATGGCACAGACAAATGTGCTTTAATGTTGCATTTTAATTAATGGAAAAAGCTCTTCACACTTGTTATTTACTTTTGTTTCCATTTTCCTTCTGATATTCTGCTTAATTTTGGTTCTTTCATCCCCCCTGCTTTTTTGGCTGTTTGTTTTGCCTTGTTTGTCTAATTTAATATCTTGATTGCAAATCTTCTTGATCGTGAATTCTCAATTTGGAACCAGTTAAGCAATATGAATAAAAAAATAAAGAATAAAAAAAAGCTTTGTTTCTTCATCTTAAACCTTTTAAGTAAAGCACTTTCAGCTTTGCATGATCAGTGCAGCACAACATAAATGATTTTCTTAATGCTTAAAACGGGAATGTCACTCCTAATGTCACTGTTTTTTATGTCACTAAAGAACACATCAGTCTACCTATTGCTGTATCTCAAGTTAATTTTATTGTATTGGTTATCCAGCACGAAACTTCATAGGAAGTTCTTCATAGGAAAACCTAGATCTTACTGATTTTTTACTCAGATTTAGATCTCTACTATAAAATTCCAAGTGAGATCCCATTTAGTCCATTTGTTGTCAAAAACAGCACATGCGAAGGAGGAAAACTGTCTAATATATCAGAAATTATCCTTTTCATTCCTTTTCGCCAGCTGCAGGGGCGTGTCGATGTCTGTGTTTGATTGACAGCAGCTGGCATGGCAGGCTGCCAGAGTGTCGGTGTCACACCGTAGGGAATGAGAGACGGTATAAATAAATTTGCACTGTAGAATACAAGTCATGGGTCATGAGTATGTTGTTAGTGGCATTGAAGAATGAGGACACTATCAGCATCTAACTGCACCAAAGTGACATTTGCAGGTAAGTTCACATGCTGTTTAACGTGCTGCAGCTGAGCAGCTAATTAGTTATTCAGCCTGGATGGTAACGCTGCACTCTTACCTGAAGAGTATGTGTAGTCTATGGTGGCTCTTTCAATGAGCTAAAGGTGCAGAACAGGATGAGTGCTCATGTTTGTCAGTAAATAAGGAGATTTTAGAGGTAAAGCTAATGTGGGTTGCTGTTAGAAATCTTGCTCTTGTGTTAGCAGGCTACTGCCAATGAAAGAACGTCAACATTACTGCTTTATACAAGATTTAACTGGCTGTATCAAAACCAGGTCTCCATCTATGTAGATGGGTACTGGAACAGCATTCTGTTCAATTAATGCAAATTTGTATTTTGTTTTCTGAAAAGAACAAAGCACAAGTGGACAATTATTTTAGTCCAACTTGAAAACTGCTGATTTTTGATCCTGCTTTTGTTATTATCAGCACCTGCTGGTAAAGATAAGGCAGCTCCTTTTGATCACCGACCATTTTAAACAATTGAAAAAAATAGAGTGCATCTAGTCATTATATGAAAATTACTGCAGTCGGGAAAGAAATCATCCTGTGTAACCAAACCCCCTGTAAAACCACAACTTACAGATTTTACACTTGAGTTTTTGTTTGGATTCAACAAGGCAGAAATAACTGTATTAAATAATGAGCATTAAACATGTTGGTAGGCAGTTTTGTTCTGCTTAGCTTTGGACAGAGACAGGTTAGACGTTTCCTCCTGCGGGCTGCAATATTTACCACACAGATAGGAGAATGAGACTGAGTTTTTCCCAGCAAAAAAGGAAATAAGCTGATTTTCCAAAATGTCCAACTATTGTTTTAATGTAGGCACGTCTTAACTTCAACATTTAGTTTGTATACCAAAACATTTTATGATACTAATAATAATGGGATGCTACATTGAAGTGTCACCTTGTTACATTTGTATTCCTAAAATAAATAGACATCAAAACACTCAGTGTCAGATCGAGATAAATACAAGAAAGTGGAGCATATTTAACAGACTGCTGCTGGAGATGACATATTATGTATTGTCTATTTCCACCTCAGTTTGGGGATTTAGTGCATTTCAAAAGAAAACATTTCATAAATATGAAGTTTTTACAAGTGACAATAATGAAAATGTCAAAGGAAAGTCAGCAAGGCACCAGTGGGCTGTTTCCAGTTGATGAGATCATTAAAAAGTCATTCAAAAAGGCATCTCACAAGCAACTAATGTTAGATCTTGTCACTATGTTGTGCCATGTTGTACTGAGGCTGCCATCAGAGGGAAAAATTGATATCACTTCTGTGATTGATTAGTTCAGAATGATTGCTTGACTTTTGCTCTGCAGGAGTGAGATTGGAAGCAAACATTTACTAGTTGATTTGGAGAATCTGACACAAAATAAAACACATCAAATTGCGTGACTGACATCTGAAATTCACATATTTTTTATGATTAAACTCTCTGCTATAGCTGCACCAAGAAATCCAAGGATAAGTCAATAATGGCCATTTTGAAATATTACTCCTGTGATGTAGAATGAAACGATTTCTTTAAGGTCCAATTCAAGAAAAGAACCTTTTTAAAAGGAGAGTGGAGGGAAGGGCATTTGTACTTTGAGATGAGTTTTCAAAAATCTGCAACCCATGACTATTTGACTCTTGATATCTTAAGATAAAGCTGCTTTTCAAGCTTTTAATCCTTTTAATCTATCTATAGCTCAGTGTGGATGAGCGTGGTATTACAGGACAGTAGGGGGGATGCTGTTCTGTTCTGAAGTGATTTCACAGAGCAATCCATAAGGGATAAATCTATTTAGATATTGGACTTTAAAATGACTGAGGAGGCACTTTTTGTGCTTCAAGCTGCTTAAACAATCAAAGGATGGAAAGTTACAACACACAAGTCATCTAGAGGTTGACTTGCTGGTGAGAAAAAAAAATCTCAAAGTCTCAAAAAAGTGAAGGTCTTCTCAGCCAAACTGTTTTCTGATCAAACAGAATTGTAGAAACTAGAATTACCGCATCAAGGTTATATGCCTCCACCAACCAGTCGAGTTGCAGTTTAAATGCATGTCTGTCAAGACCTAAGATTAATGTCACCAACTCAGTATACAGAATAAAAGAAAGAGTTTTAGCAGAGCTGAGCTTTTACCTTTTGGATATAAAATGTCATCACGCCATCATTTCATCCTCTTTGATTTTTGTGTGATTTCTTGTCACGTTTAGCGAATGAGTTGAGTGTTGGCCAAAAAAGTGTTTTCTGATGTCACAGCGACTTTGAGCCCCAAAATCTAATCAGTTCATCCTTGAGTCCAAGTGGATGCTTGAGACAAACCGGAAAAAAGTCCCTGAAGGTGTTGCTGAGATATTGCATTCGGATGTACGGCCTGAAAGCGTAATTCCTCTGGCCATGGATGTGTCCAGCATGGAGGCATAAAAACAGAACTGTCTGGGTTCTGGTGAAAATGACATCATCTGAACCCCAACCTGACTGTGACTACTACGGCCAGACATCGAACCTTCAATCTAAACATAGTATTAAATGCTTGGTCAGATCATTTATCTTTTCATCATAACATTCAAACTTCAATTTTCGCTCATACTGCTGATTGTCTCAAAAACCATATTAAATGATTCTTGATGTACTGGCAGAAAACCGGGGCAGAACTGAGAGTTGCTGCTTTTGCTCCCTGGACCAGATGGTAATTTCTAATGTGAAAAGTGAATAAGCACCTTCCCAAAGGCTGAGACTAAAGGTTTTAATTGTAGTAGAAAGTTTGAGGTTAAAACATAATCTGACAAACCCTGAAGCAAATAAAAACATTCAAGGTACAAGTCTTCAAACATATTGTGCATGAACATAACTGCAGTTCAGTGAGGGAAAAGTGCTTTTTATATCACTGAAAACTCCAGCGCCACTTACTGTGCTATTGATGCTGGCCAGCAGTTTGCCATTGAACTCCACCATAGAATAGACAGCTCCTTTAACCTCCTTCTCAGCCACAGTTTGCAGCTTACCTGCGGGAAGGATTACCACGTCAGTCTGTCTGTTCATTCAAAGTGTTGCACGCTCAATGTCAACCTGAACTAGCACCTACAAGACCTTAGTGAGGCGGAGGGACTGCGAAGTGCTCCACAATTGTGAGAGAAATTCGAGAAAAAAGGGGAAAAAGCGAAGGTGGGGTAAAGCTGGGGGTGGCTGAAAAGCTAGAGGAGGATAAATGAAAGGCAAGCAGTGCACCTTGAGAGGGACAGAGTTGGAAAGAAAATGAGGGGACTCAGTGGTGGTGAAAGTCTGATAAGAAGTGATAAGAAAATGATTAAGTGAGGAGGGAAACAAGAGCATGGTAGGACAAAGTGTGCGTGAGTGAAAAACAGGACAGAGGGCGGGGAAGAGAAAATGAAACGGGGTGAGGGATAAAGAGAAGAAAGCCAAATGAGCTGTGTGAGAAGACAAACAGGATAAGGTTGAGGAACAAAACAAGAGTAGTGCAGTTTGGCTTGTGTTTGCTGAAAACAGAGAGCGATAAATAAAAGCCGGACTACTGACCGTCAGTGTAGTGGAAGACGATGATGCGTCCCTGCTTGGGTTCAGCCTCCTCTGGGTAAACCATGGCGGTGCCAACGATGAAATATACTGACGGATCTTTTCCCAGACGACATGACACCATGCTGAGGGCGTACTCACTGGGGAGGAACTGATGAGCATGGAGAACTGGTAGAAATACAAAACACACAGTGCATCCCTTTAATAGGCTTTTACATTAACATGTTCTTTTTTTTTTATGTCCGTCCTTCAGCTTTAAAAGGATGACTCTGGTTCATTACAACTGGAGTCGATTTTTCTGTGAACAACAAAATCCGACAGGGCAGACATGAAACAGGAGCAACATAAGTGGTCAGACAGAAGACAACAGTTCAGCTGGATTATCTACACCACTTTATTTGAAGGTAAACCCAAAGTGAGAACATCTGAGGTGTCCATAACAATCCCTCATTGCACAGGGAAGCTCTGTTAAGTGGGGTGTGTCAAAGCTGAACCAGGAACTCTGTAGACTGTGATGGACAGTTATTGTAATAAACGTACTTATGGCTAACATGTTTTATGTGCGTCTGTCTGCTTGTTTTCTTGCCCCATTAGATGTCTTTTTTATAGCTGCTGCATTCACATTCACAGTTAGACAGGTAGACACAGGTCTCTTCAGCTACTGTATTTTGCCAAATTAGATCTGCACAGTCATTATTTATTTATCCCCCTCACTCTCCTGTTAGTTTTATTGCACCTTGCATTTTTATCACTGATTTTGCTCACTTTTGATCCCACACACAGCGCATGGGGAGTTAACTGATAAAATTATGGTAACTGTACCCTGCAAGAGGTAAGGCCATAGTTTCACAACATCAATACATACACAAAATTATGCATCTGTTGAAACATGTTTGACACAGGCAATGCTGATTACAGAGCAGCTAAAGAATGCAAGGCATTATAGTGGTGCAGAAATAACAGATTACACTATGCATATGAGATGCATTTATTCTTTAAAATAGGGTGGTAGTGCAATTTTTACTTTATTGTACTCACTGAAAAAAACGGGTATCTGCGGCACAAATAATGTACAAGCAACTAATCTACTGCATAAGAATGTCTCCACGTCTGATTGATGAAAGTGTCACGACTAAATGGGCAGTTATCTGATTGTACATTGATAAATTTGAGTCAGCTGTGGACACAACGACCTGAACCAGCCCCTTATTTGCATGTCATTAACATATAACACACCCTAATTTATGCGGTATGGTTAGTCTTGGATTTTTAAAAGGAAGACTTGGTGCAGAGAAATCTGCATTGCAAAACAGAATGGAGCAAAAACCTGCCACATTCAGTGGGCTTCACGATGGAAATAGTCTGCATGGCGCCAAATGTGCATCATTAAGTTACTCCATAAAGGGCATATTAAGATCATACAATTGCTTGATGAATGAGTGTTGGGACCAAGCTGTGGAAAGAATTTGCTGCACTGACCTGGTTACTCCAAGCTGAGCACAATATTTTTACCATGAGAAGTGCCATATGAAAGCACCAGCTCTGTGAGATCAAATGGAAATGTACATCCGGCTGTCTCACCTTCAAAGGTGTGCTGATCCACAACTAGCAGACTGTGCACCTCCACCTCTTCACCGAAGGAGGTCTCGTGGGGAGAGGTGCTGCTGGGGAAGAGCTTGCTGGAGCTCACGCTGCTGGAGAGCGCCTGCAAGGATATAGATTTATGAGACGAGACAGGAGGAGAGGTAGAGACAAAGAGAAACCCAGCAAAGGGTGTGAGGCGATTCAAATCTCTATTTCTGCTTGAGCTCAACAGCACAGTCTGCACCAGATGTGCAGCGTTTAAAATCAGGTTAACATCTTTCTGGTCATCATGTGTGAGAGGCTTTGGCTCTGCTTTGGCTCCTCAACATTGTGCGCAGCAGCAGTGCGTACAAACACAAATAACGTACACACCTGTCCCCTTGGGGAAGCTACAGCACCACGCTGAGTGGACACAACACATGCTGTCACTGTAAATCTGGCTGAAAGGACTTTTTGATTAGCTCTCCAAGCACAAATCTCTTTTAAATGTTTGTCTGACTATTCTGTCTTGGCAGGTACAACCTCAGCGTCAGTATCCCTTGACAATATATCAAACAAAAGACGGTTATGTTTAATTTAATTTTAACTTGATTTGAACTATTAAAACAGCTACATTTAGCTTGACACTTAAAAAATGGCCTGCAGTCTTCATTCATTGCACTCTCTTGCTACGTAGATGTTTCTGGAACAATGCTGAAATATATGAGAAGATATTATAGAATTTTTATTATACTTACAAGCATCAATTTAAGACTAAAAGACTTAGACTATGAATGCAAATAGCTTAACTGAACACAACAGCATTAAGATTTAAAACTTGGTTTGGAAAATCTAGTTCAAGTACATCTGCTAAGTGACTAACGGGACAAGACATTTGTCGTCCTGACAAGCTCCCGGTTAATGTTATAAATAATGTTCTTAGTCAGCATGCCTGGTTAGATAAGAGTGCAAAACAAACAAGCCCTGGGGTGTTTATTATCCGAACACAACAAGACACTACAGTACCTGAGTGCTCGCGCTGGGGCGCACAGCAGATGTGGTGCCGCTCACATCCTGAATCTCAACCCTGCTGGACAAAACCCCAAAACACTGAGAAACCTCCTGGTAGCAGATCCGCCTGGTGGGGTGTTAACAGAGGGAGAGAGCGAAGACAGGAGTGAGAAAACTCTAACAGAAGATGCTGGTAAACATGAAAAGAGCAAACAGGGGCAAGCTGAACAAGAGCAGGTGTCCTGGGAGACTGTTCTGTTTCTCTTCTGTTTTCTGACTGAATAACAAAACAATCAGCCTTTTAATAACTTATTTAACAGCGCTGAGTCATGGTTGTCCGCTAAAAGAGGGAATAAAAACGTATTCATCAGATGTATAATAAAATCAACTGGAGAAAATTGCTTGGATCGGAGCAGACAGGCAAAGTCACAGCAAACACACAGAACATACAGCCAATTTGTACAGATTATGGGTGTGAAATCAGTTAAATCAGTTTAAACTCAGTGTTGACTGACCTCGGTGACTCATAGAGGGGGACTGTGCGAATGTGGAGTTTCTGAATCTCGTCAATGGTACCAATAGTCAGAGTGCTGTTGTTGGCCAGAGCCAAACTGTAAAAAAAAAAACAAGATACAGCATTAGTCAGGGGGGAAATTTAGATGTACGACCACTTCCTACACATCAAAATAAAGTTTGATTGTGTGCATTTGAGTCAAAGGTGGCTGCTCGAGGATCCAAACCAAAAAAAAAGTGAAGAAAAGATGAGTTTCCTGTAGAGCTGCAGACAGATAAGATACACGAGCAGTAAATGTTCTGCTGCTGACCTGTCAGGATAGCCCTCAGAGTTGAGTGGGCACATATAATTGACCTCCTTGAGGTTGACGTTGGAAAAGACCAGCTTGTGGTTGGAGGAGTAGATGACAGTGGGTCGGTCGGAACAGGCGAACACGTTAGAGGTGGACAGGGATCTGAAGGTCCTGAGCACGGTGGGCTGGGTGCCAAGGGTGACTTTCTTACGCTCGCTCAGGGCGCCTGAGGGAAGGAAATAAGATCAAAACACGTACAACTTTAACTCCTTTGACTTTTAGGTAAAAAGTGCCTTAAGCACAATAACCTTTTTAAAGCTTGTTTAATATTCAAGAAGACTTAAAACCCTTTATGGCTACGTTATGTTTCTCCTCTCATTTATTCAAGTTCTTCCTTCGATTTGTATACATTCAATCGTCTCAATAGTAGTATGTGTATTATACATACAGTTTGACTTTTGATGCCCTTGTGTTTTGTCACTTCTGACCGCCGTATACATCTTACAACTATGAGCTAAATAAACCAAAGCAAGCAAGTACATGCATTTGCAAATTAATAACCTCATTGCGAGTCTTATCCAGTTTTTGATTAAATTCAGAACAAGATAACTCCAAGGAACATAGAGTAACTTGATTGTATTCATATCCCTGAATACATGACTATAACAAACAGATCTCTTATCACTGTCTGCACTTTGTGCTGGGGTTTCTTTGACTGCAGGGACACTAGAGCTGAAATGATTGGTTGTTTGGTTAGTCAAGTGATAATTAATCTGCAGCTACTTTGATAACTGATCAAATGGTGATTTTTTAAGCACAAATGAGAAACATTCTCAAATGTGAATTTGCTGCTTTCCTTCCTGTTTTGTGATAGAACATTGATTATGTTAATGTTAGCTGTCCTGGTGGGTAATGAGAGGGAATTCCAAGGATAACACACCCAATATGAGAAAAATCCTATTTGCAACATATTTCCTGTTTATTTTTTAAATAAAAAGTAAATAAATAAAAAATATGAAGGCAATAATTCAAAACTTCCTTTCAACAGAAGTTTCAATTCATGCATCTATTTACAAAAGACAGAACATGTACTCCCCTTTAGTTAGAGCAGACAGCCATTCAATAATGCAGTAATTAAAGGGCTATTCCATGGCTTTATGTGTCAAAGTAAATTTGCTCTTTCACAGGGAGTACTATACAGCCTGTGCAAGGCTCTTAATTTATTTATTTTTATTACTTGGAATGACATCACCTGGGTGTCTTGAACAGTTGATGTCATTTCAGTGATATCATCCAGTCATGGGCTTAAAGACTAAACATTTTTAAAAGCAAACCCTCATCATAAACTGGTGATGTGGAGCTTGAAATACCTCAGGAAGCAAGGAGTGTCTAACTAAAGGCACTGTTGGGCTATATTATATGATCGAACGAAACTGGAACTAGAAATCAGGATATATCAGCTTCTCCTTCTCCCATTTTGACCAGCAGTACAAAATAATACAACATTTTTGCTGAGCAAAGCTAAACTGCTGTAGTATTCTTTCAATGTAATGTGGTCGACCTTATTTGATCTGGTGAGAATTCTAGATGCAGAAAATTGAGGTTATTGGTTCACTCGCACTGCTCTCCTAGCATTTACAGATGCAGCAGGCAGTTCTTTCTGAGAAAAAGAACTAAAAGCACACTGTACATTACCTGCTCAGCATCAAACAATGGACAGACACAGTTAGAGTCTACTAGTGGAAAACAGTGTAGCGTTTAGCAGCTGAAGAGCGGGGTATTTCCCTCAGGAGTTGGTAAAAAAAAAAGAATAAAAGAAGAATGGATACTGGACTCATGTTCACCAGGTAGCCAGAAACACAACTCCAAATGAACGATAATGTTGCTGCATAAGTGCTGGACGTGTAAATTACAAATAACTGCTTGTTAACAAGTTCATCATCTCAACTTAAAAGATGATGATGAGATGTCCACGTTGAGTTCAAAACCTGTTTCTTCTTCAAAACTATCAGTTACTGCAAGTTGAAAGGGCTCCTGATTGGCTGCCTGCCTGAGGCTGCAACTTCAAAAATCATATTTCTCTGATCTATATACAGTTACAAAATATCCACCATCAGTTGAAACTTAATCGCTCCCATGTTGTGGCACTTCACCACTACCGAAGTAGGTCAGAAACAAAAAGTGTTCACCTCTATATATGACACAAGATTTGATATATGATCAAATTTGTATATTTTGTTCAGTAAGATTATTGCCGGTAGGTTTGAGCACCCTTGACAGCTTCATTTCATCAACTCTGGTATTTTGTCTGTGAAATCACAGCGTTTGATTTCATCATCATCATTATCTTTCACTCAAACTCATAACATTAGTCAGGCGGCAAAGTCCCACTGATACACCCAAATATAGTGCTGGCAGTTATGGGTTCTCCGTGAAATAATATTCTAAAACTGAAAATGTTCTCAGACAGCTGCCTGTGGCCCTGCCTGGAGGCCCTCATCTGTCTGAGAAGTTTGAGAAAGCTCTCATTTAACCAGTGTGGTGATGGGGGTGCGAAGGACCTACCAGTCTGCAGGTCTAGACCAAAGTAGAAGAGCGCTCCGTCTCCCAGTGCACACAGCAGATAGTAGCTGCCTTCAAAGGTAGTCATTAGGATTGAGCGAGGGATGATCTCTGAGGACACACACAGTAAAATGATTTATTTTTCTTGTACTCTGGAGTTACAGGTTCACAGATGAACACTACAGTGATAAATGTCTGCAAAAAATGTCTGTCAGAAAAATCAATGAGTGTTATCGGGCAGACTGGCTCCTAACTTTTGGAAAAAAAAATAAAAAATCTAAATGCTTCAGGATAAAAATAAAGTCTTCTGTCTTCCGTTTTCCAAACCTCCTTTTCTCTGACTGCAGGCCAATTACATCAAAACAGCTCTGGCTCTGATTAAGTGCTTGCTGGTTGACTCTCCACAAAGTGGCAGCATTAAAAAAAAAAAGTCTGCAAAATGTAGCAACATGAAAGGTTGCATGCTTCCTTTATTTGGGTGAACCAGGCGGAAATGTTACACACAAACAAAGGGCTGTACTCTATTCAAAAACACACACACAAAAAAGAATGTTGATTAAATTCAAAATATAATTCATGCTAACAAAACTAAGACAGCTTAAGTGCTTTGTATGACAGCTAAAATATCAACAATGTGTATTAGCTTTTATTTTGAAGGTTCCCTCTTTATGGCAGTCTGAGGTTACACCGTCCTTGCTAGAGAGGTGAGTGAGAGAGCAGTTTGCAGAGTTTGAGCAACGAGGAACTGCCAGTCAAACGCACTAGGAAAATGATGTGTGACACTGCGGGAAAGAGTGTGGAGATATTCTTCATGGATGAAGCAGTCTAATTGGAAAGTGGGAGTTCTGTCTGTGCTGGTTCACCATGTCAGAAAACGTTGTCTCCAGTGACTGCTGATTTTTTTGATAAGATTCACCAAAACTCCTCTCTTGCATTTTTTAACATTAAAAGTTTAAATAATTTTAAGTGTCTAAATGGTGCACGAAATTCATTCGGGTTGGCAGCATAGTTAATGTTCAAGTATGCATGTGGAGCATCCTGTAAATGAGGCACTTAATGGCTGAAACTGGAGCCACCATCCATTTAGCTATTACTACACTATTATAGAGACCTGGACTTCTTAAAGGAATATTTCCACATTCTGTCCACTCCAATTTAAAATATTTTACTAGTACTTTACCACTGGATTTACTACATTTGCATTAGACCAGTACCATTACTGGAATATTAATATCACCCAATTGCTGTATTTGGTCTTTCTACAAACTATTTTTTTAAACGTACTCATTTCAAATCATTTAATTGACAATGTCTTTGTATTTACAATTTTGATTCAACAATGTGTATTATATTTTCTACCTCTTATCTTTGACCTGTGTTTTTCTTTTATGACCCACGTGAGGGCTGAGCAAAATGAATTTCACTTTCTGGATAGCGCTGCTTGTTTACCCACATATGATAATAACAAGGACTCCCTTTTGTGCACAAACGTAAAAATGACACGTCCGAAATAAAATGATTACAGTTCCTGAACTTTTTTTCCCCTTTAAATTTAAGTCATGATCTTCTTATCTTTTAAAAAGTTAACACTATGGAATTTACTTTCAAAAAAGTCAAAATTAGTGGAAGTGATAGTGAAAACAAATTTATAGAGGCAAAACATGGTTCTTTCTACACTTCTATTACCAAATAAGAAACTATTGCAGAGAGATTAAGATTATTCACATAGATTAAGATGTGACACTGTATTCAGAGGTGGCTCATTAAGGGGTAGCAAAAACTGAAGCACAAAAACATTTCATTCCCCTAGATCTTTACCTTTATGTATGAAAGGTTTCTGCTGGGCTGGGCTACCTTTAGAATCACTGCATTTGTGGATCTGTGAAGCCCACTAAGACATTATATGTGCGTTGGGCTACAGAAAGACACTTCACTCGATTTGACATTACCTGCATCTAACTATCTCTCTCTCCCACAAGTCAATAACAGCGTTCTTTTTTTTTTTCCTGTTAGTGCATCCTGTATCTTATTTCTCTCACCTCCACCAAGCATTTCCTTGTGCAGGGCTGTGAAGCAGGGCAGTTTGAGCACACGGGCCGAGATGTCGGTCCACAGTCCCACGGCGCATAGTGGTGACTCACCGCCGCCCTCCCCCAGAGGTGTGATGTCCAGGCAGGCCACCTCGTGCTCCATCTCTGTTGTACTAAGGGAAGCGCGGAGGACGTGAGAAAAACAGTAACAAGCTGCCCTGCAAGATGTGTGAATGAGGACTGTGTGTGACAAGGTCTGATACACACAGCGGAACAAAATGACTAACAGCATAAAGGTGTTATTGCCACAGAGTATAAATTCTAATTGTTTTTTTTCTCATGCGAAATGCACATTGAGAAATGACATCTGGTGGGCTGAGCTGTGAGTTCACACTGGTTGAAGTTGCCAGACGATCATTCATTTCACATCTGTAAAACTGTGGTGGGAGCTCAGTCAATGTGCGGACAGGCAACAAGATTTCTGTCTCTAAGATCAGTTGACCGCGGCTGGAATATCCACTAACAGCCAGTCACACTTCTGCTCTTCCTTGTTTAAGCTCTGTTGTTAATACATTTCCGTAAGCACAGCTTGATCTGATACATGCTAAAATCGTTAGCAGGCGATCAGTAAAAGTGCATATTCTCTACGAGTACTGCAGGAATATTACATCTTAGGAACAATTTGTGGACCAATGGTTGTATCCATGGACAGGATCAGAGAAATTATGTTTTGAAGGTTCAAGGTATTTGTCTTAGCTTGTCAAACTGATGAAGTGATGACCTGATGAGTGATCACTTCACAATGACACTACTTAAATGCACCCAATGTCTTGAAACAGAGCAACATATCAATCAAGCAAACACAAAATTTTGTTTTACCAACATCAATATGTATAGTGATTATTTTGAATATAAATGTCTGATTACAACTCAATTTACAGTCTTCAGAGTTGGCCCATGACAATACATACAGTGTCATTATACAAATTTGTCAAATTATACTGAGGTAGCCATGCTTTGATATATGGGATTGTATTAATGACTGGGAGCAATTTATGGCAATATTGAAAACAAAATTGCTGTCTTATTTTAACCACAAACAGGTTCTGAATTGAATTTCCAGAAATTTTACAATTTCATGGCATATATATAGACATACACAGTACTAGAGGATTTTATCCATAATGCAACACTGCCCTCACTTTTTGTGATTTAATAGATCTTTAAATATGATAAAAAGATGTGACACTAACAAAATGAGTAAGAAAAAAAAATCTCACTTAAATTAAAAAGGCCTGAACTCCTGTGGTGTAGTAGAACAAGGCTATTCAATAATGCAAATATAATGTATAATGACTGTGTAGTGTGTTGAGTACATACACTATAATTGCATCACAGAAGAGCATTTCAGCCATGTAAACACCTTTAATCCAACTATGCATATCTAGTAATTACAGAATTTTGAAACTCGAGCAGCAAACCAGAGGCTTATTGAACATTATTCCACAGCTCTGGTGAGAAGCTTCACTCTGTCTCCTTCATTATTTCACCATCTACTAACACTCAAAGGGCTGCAAGCAAACACAATGTACTTCAAGTAGCCCTAGTGGCCGTTTGTACAAGATGTGTGTCTTTCCCTGGGAAAAAAAAAAAATCCTCCACTGTTTTTTCAACTACTGTAAAATTAGTGGCTCAAAGCAGTTTTATTGCAATACTGGCATAAATAGAGCCACGAGGGTAAACCACTGCAACAACATGACAGAAATATAATAACCTAAGACTCTTCAGTTCTACTGCACCATTCACTTTGGGCTTAGAGATGAGATGCAAATCCCTTATCACAAACTTTACTCAGGAAACTCAGGAAAGAAGAAATTAAAAAAGATGGTGCAGGGTAACAATGATAACTGTGAGTCAGAGACAAAGTTGGTGAACTAATGGGAATATAGTAAACGAATGTTTGATTAATTAAATTCTCATACAACGGTACTGTTGGTGTTCGTTTATGTGGCCACGTGTAAGATTGTTTGCAGTTGTATCATACTAACTATTCAATTAATCTGCAGTTCTATTAATTAGACTCATTTGTTAACAAAAGTAAGTTGGACAACAATATCTTGGATTGAAAATTTTGTTTTCCTGATAAGCACCAAGTCTCTGCAGAGAACGGTGAAACCTAAAATATAAGTTACCTGGCTAACTGACTGACAACCAATAGTTATGTAGCTATCATACTAAAGGGCATCCGTATAAAGAACACAGCCAGGGGAAAGCTGAAGGGATGAAGACTTTTTTTCTTTTTTACTCATAAGCTTTTCTGAACTTGCAAGCTGACCCAGTTTGTCGGCAATGCACCCTCAAATCCACAGACAGACATGGTGGGCGTTAAAGGAATAGTTTGACATTTTGGGAAATAGGCTTATCGCTCTCTTGCTAAGAGTCTGATGAGAAGATTGATACCACTCTCGTGTCTGGATGGTAAATATGCAGCTGAAGCCAGCAGCCTGTTAACATCACTTGATCCAAAGACTGGAAACAAGGGGGACCAGCTAGCCTCGATCCAACTACCAGCACTTCTGATGACCACTAATTAACACATTATGTCTGGTTTGTTTATTCTGGACAGAGTCTGGCTAGCAGTTTCTTCCCGTTTCCAGGGGCTTCATATTATACCGTGCCATACAGACATGATAGTGGTCTAAATCCTCTTGTCTAAGTCACACTAAGAAAATGAATACGTGTCTTTCCCAAAATGTCAAGCTATTCCTTTCCTCTCTTTCTGTTGACATTCATGTCTTTTTGTAATATCATACCAGGAGCTCTCCAGAATTCAGTGGTATAGATTAATATATCATGCAGTGTAGTGCAGTGCCTCTGGATGACTGTATGAGACATGATTTACAATGCTTAGAGCAGGACCTTAATCAATCCTGTTTGTAGTTTGTAGTGGTCATCTGTGAGTAAATCTAAATTTAAGTCAAATACTGCCTGAAAATAGCAGTATAGATAGACAATGGGTCTATCCCTTCTGTGTGTGCCTGAATCTATGTCCTACCTGATCTGTTTGAGCTCTCCGGCCAGGATCTGCAGATAGTAGAGGGCCCGTCCCACGGCAAGCACCACCTGGGTGTGGTTGCAGGCAGCCACGCTGATGTTCCTGCCCTGTGGCTCCTTCCACTCACTCACCAATGCCTTGCTGTCCTGGAGCACCAGGCGCACAGAGCCTGACGTGATCTGGTGGTGCACACAGTTTTCTCTTGTTAAAATATCAATTTGCGCAGTATTTCTGGAAAGTGACAGAAAGCATGATGTGAAGACCGAGAGCTAAGTTATAAAACTGTTTCAAAGCAAATCTCATTGTTTATCTGTGGTTCTGTGCCACAATTGTTGCTGGAATTTTTAATAACTAAAATGAAATTATGATTAACTGCAAAGATATTTATTCACAAGATTTGCATTTTTGCTGGTGGAGAGAAGATAAATTACTTTGCATTTAATCACTTTCAGTTATTCACATTTTTGAATGTGAGCCCACTTCCAGCAATCCTGATGGAGCCAATACTGATGTTTAAGACAAAACATAAGACAAAATAAGGTTACACTGACGTTTTGCTCACTAGAAACCATTCAAAAAGTTATGATTTAATGGAATATATAGCAGATCAACCACAACACAGATGTTATGAAATATGGCTTGAGAATAAAAAGACAAAGGATGTCCAGCATTTATTTTATCTGAGAAATTCCTTTTATGAAACATCAAAGATTTTGTGGAAGGCATGGGGCTTGTGAACACCTCGTAAAAGTCCCTCTGGTTAAGGAGAAATACAGATTTAACATTGAGAATCTAATAATGTGACGGGGAGAGCCATACAGCATTGAAGCAAGACAAAACAAAGAAAAGAAAGAGCTGCAGAAGCCCCATTAAAAGACTGCAGGAGATACAAACAATAAAAAGAGGTGCTGCAATGTTAGGGAGCTCTCATTATACAGTGGTGCAATGAAATGCGAACCTACAGCATGTATTCAATATCGGTCCCTAATGAAGTCCTTGGAAGCAGTTAAGATCATATTGTCCAGCTTCTGCAGTTTTGTAGACCAGTTTAGTACAAACAACAGGACATTTTAAGAGACAAAAACAGTCATGATTTCTTGTTGTGAATGTAGGCGAGGGCATCTTCTCGTCATCAGTTTTATACCAGTACACACTATTCATTATCTCTCAAGCGCAATAATCCAACTATTTATTGCTATCTAGTGCAATATCTGTTCTGCAATATCTCTTAAGTGCAATATTTCTGCAATTAAGCTGCGGCTCCACTTGCTCCCACAACAATCTAGTCTTGCATTCTGTGTATATACAGTATTATTTTATTGTATCTTTTATATATATATATATATATATATATATATATATATATATATATATATCGTGTCATACTGTTTAGTGTTTTGTACTTTCATAGTTTCATAGCTGTGCTTTGAGCTGAATGCACACGTCACCATGTTAATATGCTCACTATGAAAATGCTAATATTCAGTCTGTCAGGTTTGATATGTATCATGTGTAGTATAGTAGTTTTTACTGTTAACATGTAGTTAGTTTAGCATGTTCATATTTGGGTATTAGCACTAAACACAAAGTATAGTTGGGGTTGATGGGAAAGTCATTATTCTGGATCTGATGATGGTGCAAGAGTCCGGGGATCACCATCAGGCAATTTGTCCAATAGTTGTCCAGACATTTCACTAAAAACCAAAAACATCACTCCCATGGTGGGACTGGGGGAAAGTCAAGGGGTCAAAAAAGTCATTAGGATTCAACCTGTGAGGAAAGCGAATGTCTGTACAAAGGTTCATGGCAATCCTTCCAAGAGCTGTTGAGATTTCAGTCTGGACCAACCCCACCATCCCCAATACTTAAAGCAGCATTAAGCAATCTGTGACCACTGGATTGAAGAAAACACTGCTTTGTTCTAAATGGTGGTAGGTAGATGTGATTCGTGCTGCACAGGGAGTGAACAGTCGGCTTGTTTGAGCATGTTGAGCAAACTGCTGCCTACAGTTTCTTTTATTTAAGGGTTTATTAGAGCTTCAAATCAAAAGCACACTGTCTATGTGTAGGACGAAAGACTAAAATAATGAGCTCAAACAAGGCTAAAAGCTGCAAATTGCTGCACTGTCAGGCATTCATTGTTTTCAGGTTCTGCACAGGAACTCTTTTATGTTACACAGTCATTTGATCAACTGCTAGTATCAAAAGTATGGCTATGCGTGCAATGTGTATGTGATTTGAAAATATATAAAAATTGGACAATGTCACTGAAAACTACCAGTGTCTTTTGTAGAAAGACCGCTGTAGGCCAAAGTACAAAATTCTAACTCAGCAACAGGTGGCTAGTTTAAGTACAACTGTCACCTTTAAGTATTTGAAGTGACTCTGTCTAAGGAAAGCAAGAGTTGTATAAATACAACAGTCAGATTAGTGAAATATATAAGGCAAGAGAGGCAGTGTTGTCATTACAGCCTAAAGATTTATGGTTGAGGGTCTGATGTTTGGCTAAATTCCCAGCGGGTTTGATCCTCGGTTAAAGGAGGCAGACTAAAACATGAATTTAAATGAGGTGCAATATTCATCCATACCAAGTGTAAAATACATGAAGTTCTTTCGCACCCTTGATATTCTAAACTGCTTCTTTCAATCTTGTATGATTTGGCTCCAGCAAAGTACATGTATATCTTATTAAATGGAGAAAGGCTACAAATAATTAATATCTATAATTAATTTTGAATTGTAAAAGTTGATGCTATTCCCGCTAAGGCAGCTAATTCTAGGAGTGCAGGCTCAGAAATCAAAAGAGTGTCGATGTTAAACTAACCAAAGCATGTTCTGGTGAAACACAATGACAGTGCATGGACATCATACGTGTAAAAGAAGTGTGAGCATGTGTGTGTGTGTGTGTACGTACTTGAATGAGCTGTTGGTGTGCCACGTTGCCACAGTAAAATGTCTGCTGGTTGTCGACAAAGCCTGGAAGCTCAGTCTCCTCGACTTCTTCGCCACTCAGCATCAACACGCTGGGGGAAAAACAGACTATCGAGATAAGATAAGGGCATTCGGGATTGACTCTACACTTATCTTGCATGCTGCACACCAAATACTCACCGTGTCTGACCCACGAAAGACAGCACCAGCATGTCATCTGTCTCTCTGCCTGCCTCAGAGCGGAGCGGCCACAAACCTTGAAGGGAATTCAAGAGACGGTGTTAGAAACTTTCTGCCCCATTCTGCCATATATAACCAGTATCCACGCCGATCTTTACTTAATTCATCTGTCACATGTGTCATACTGGAAGATGTACAGGGTACAGATCCGCACAAAGAGCCATTGATTGGCTTAGTAAATAATTCCTTTTCATCAAGATGCCAGGGGCAGGAGGCAGTAGCTCAGACTTTTAGGGCAGAGATTGTCAATAAACAGCTGGAGCCTAACAAGAGCAAGGAGACCTTACCTGGCCTGTGAGTCTCATTTAAGCATCAGAGAACAGTCTTGGGAGACAAACCTAATTTGCTGAGATTAAGTGGTGTCTGCCATCGTTAAACCTGATGGGATTTTTCAACGTGACAGTTCACCATTGCAGGCACTGAAGTGCTCATCGGCTTACTAAATGAAAACAAATGTTTCCAAACCTAACCTTGGAAATGTTCCAGTTCTTTTCAAAGTACTGAGCCAAGCCCTATGACATCCCAGCCACCTGCTCACACTCACGTGCTGAGCTTGGACGAGCAACAGCTGGCGTCTTGGCCGGGCGAGGCCAGCAGATGTGCAGGTTGGAGAGGCTCTAGTGTCGAGTCAGTGAGAAGTTAAGGTCCAGATAAAGTCGAGACTTGAGGGGGGGGAGACACAGACACACACATACAGAACACACAAACCTTTGATTCCCGGGAGGTCAATGCTGGCATGCTCATGAATCCCAATGCCATTGCGAATGATCCGAAGAGAACCCTCTTTGAACGCACCAGAGCAAGTCACCAGCTGAAAGCAGCAAAAAGAGACATAAAGACATGGACTGAGGGTCCACATGCGGGGGGTGATTTTGTTTCCTGTCTTTAAAAAGGTTGGTGGGTAATTGATCCTATTATTTTTATTATGTCCTCTTACACATCTTTGTAATCATGTGATACCTTCTTATTTCTACTTTTCCCTGATTGTGATGTTGAGTTGAGACGTTACAGGCACAAACAGCCTGGGTCTTCTTTTGTCATATCCCTAAAATATGTAAACAGTAGCGTCATAGCAGCAGCACTAAAAGTTGTAGCGGTGAAGCTACAGTGAACTTGTAAATCACTATCAGGTTATAGTAGAGCTTCTCTGAAATTGCCAGTTCAAACGTGGCAGCAATGTTGAGATCCAACATCCTGAAGGTAAATAATTCTGGTGTCTGTACAGGCTGCATCAGACTGTTATTTATTCATCCAGTCACAGTACACTAACAGGATTAATACCAGAGCCCGCATAATCTCTGCCCCTTCCACCTGCCATCCGACAGCTTCATCCTAATGGAAATAACCATTGTGAATCTGGCAACCCACCTAAGTCCCCCTAGCATGTTCTCAAATACCCTCACACATTCAATCTCACTCTCAGGGGAATTACTGAATCCTGATAATCTCCACATAATATATTGGGGTTGTGTATTTGTTATTTATCATTTTATTTTATCCTTCATAAACCCCAGTGTGGTTTGCCGTGGCACATCCGTCAATACAACCATTGTTCGGCTTTGAAACTGTAAACTGTGCTGTCCTGCATTTTATAAGAGAGGTCTGGTTACATTTTGTCCTGCCTGTGAATCAATCCTTCGCTGCTTTAACTGTCTTGGAATGTGTCCGCACCAATTAACCAGGTCAGATGCTGTGCGGATTTACAGCAAATGGCAAATTAAAACAAATTGTGATTGGATTTAGTTCTGGGCCTCAGCAGACTGAAATGAGCTCGAGTGTGTCGATGAATACGGTCTGCGGCTGATTGTGTGTTGGTCTGGACCCAGAGAGTGGCTCTGTGCTCCAGTGGACCGCTGCCTTTGGAACCACATCAAGTACCCTGAGGCCTGGTATCAAACCCTGCCAATAAAACCTTCTGTACTCCCTCTGCCTTACTGATTTGACACAAACAGGGACAAATGCTCAAAATCAAAAGATGGTTTTGTCAAACCATTATATATTTTTTAGATTAATACGTCAAAGAATGCAGACAGATTCATTCAGTGTATGGTTTAATTTGCATACAAATACTTTAGATTTTGATATTGCATTAAAAGGAATGAAATTGATTCCTTTGCTGTGTAGCAACATGAGATTGTGTCTTCTTGTGCCCTTTTAAACTTGACATTAACATACAGGGTGGTGTCGCATTAAATTCAGAATATAAGCTGTTTGACAACCGCTGACGGTAAACAAACTTTAGTGCCGAGAAGTGCTAAAGATGATGGATTGTTCAGGTACATGCAGACAGGGAACAAGTGAGACAAAGTCTTCACTGTCAGCTTTAAACGGTGTAAATATTATTAGAGGAAATAACATGCACAGCAATCTGCCTTTTTACAACGGAACGAGAAAGCCAATTTAAGTTTGTATACCAGAGATGGATTTTAACTTCGGGTGTAACTGCAGTCCGGCTAAATCACATATAGATGCAACTGGGATACTGAGTGCATGCTAATGCAACAACACAACAGGAAACAATAGACTAGACAAGAGAAAAGCACCCAGTCTGCTTATAAGAAGTTGCAGGAAGCTGTGTATTTGATGTCAGCAAGAATCTGCTAAACACACTGCACCCGGCTATTCTGGCCAGTGGCAGCTTTGTGCTGTAGTATGTTGCATGCTTAATTCTGCTGACAAAATCACTGTTAACACGACTCAAGAAGCCGGCTGCATTGGTGGTATGAGCCGAGACTCCCTGAAGGCTGTGACAAAGAGGATGATAAATAAGAAAACACAGACCGAGACTCACGTAAGCTGTAAAGTGTTTCCAGAGACTGTTAAGAGGGTTTTCGGTAATCACCATGTCATGTCCACATCCTCTGCTGTGCACCCATAGAAACCTTTTATTCTATCTGAATGATTTTCTTTCAATATGCAACTGTATTGTCATAAAATGTATTGTCTTGTTTCCTGTTTTACTGGTAGCAAAAATGTTTTTCATCTTTCACAGACATAAAGCATTTGGGTATTACCTGGCCCTGGCCCTGCCTCTCCAGGTCTACCACACACATGTCCACAATGGGCCCCAGATTGGTGAACGTCTCCATCACCCCAACGTATGAGCCCTGGTCATTGCTGTCCACGTTGAGCTGTAGAGAAACAAGCAGAAGCCTCTTTAAGAAATCAGTGGGAAAGGATGAGGCTGCATGGTGAGCAGGAGTGACACAGGCCATGTTGTACAGACTTGAGTCAAAGATTATCAAGATTAAAAGTGTGAGAAACCAAAATGCATGTTTACAAGGAACATCCAAAAAGGTAATACACTACAAAGGACAGTCAGATACTTACCATACTCCATCCCATTTTTTGAAATGATTTCATTACTTGCGGCTAAGAATTTTACCGACATAACATGGCTGTGGAACACTTGCAAATATGATAGCAGCCAACGGTATTATTGTAGTAAAGATATATAGGTTTATGTACCCATAAATATAAAAATATAAAACTGCCTATAAAGATATAAGGCAGCCTAACAACATGTGTAAAACAGAATAACAGCGAGACAAAAAAAAAAAAAAAAAACATGTTCACACAAAACAACTTAAGATTTAATGATTCATGATTTCATGATTGTACAGGGTGTCAAACTGTGTCTTGCTGCTCACCTTCACTAGCTGGGAGTCGCCCAGTCTGGAGCCCACAAAGACCACACCGTTATCCAGGTAGGTCAGGCACTCAGCAATGGATGTCTGTCATTGGAGAGAGACATAAAAACATCTCAGTCTTTCAGGTCATATCCACAATAGGGTTGCATGTGACGATTATTCTATTTTTAGCCATGCTAAAAGCGGCCCATCAATTTAATGTATCCTACTAACGCTGATTATCCCCTGACGTTTCCTCTAGCACCAGCGTGATGGTGGCATTTTGACTAAAATGTCTCAACAAGCTGTTTGATGAATCACCGTGAAATTAGGTGAAGACATTCATGTCCCCCCTCGGATAAATTGTAATCGCTTTGGTGAACCTCTTTCTTTGCTCTTGTCCACACTAATGCGGACACATTTGAAAATGCATCCTTTTTCCCCACCACTTTGACCTTCACATTAGTATTGTATGAAAAGGTTGGGTGGGCATCTCTACCAGTAACACGTGATTGGGATTGGTCTTTGTTTATTTATAAAAGCTGTTAATGGTAACTCGGCATCATACATCACTTCCTTATCAATGCTCCTATAGCCACTATTCCACCAGCTCAAGTCATTGTCTGATGCTTTCATCATTTTCTTATTTTTGTGCTGCACGTTATTGCAGCTCACACACTTAAAACTTAACACAATTGCACCCATGGGTCAACCCATGATTACAAACTACTGCGCTCTTGATTGTAACTGTTTTTAACTGAGTTCAGGTGTTGTTTGTTTCTCATTAATTATTTTGAGTGTATTCATTCTGTTTTAATTGTATTCTCAACATATTTGAGAGTGAGGGCTTGCCCTCAATTACTCCTTGAGATTTAAAGGTGAGTGAATAAATGAACATTTAGTTTGTTTAGTTTAGAGCAAACGTTGTTTTTACCCAGTGTGAAGTTATTAGAAGTTATCATAGCTGATCACACTTCAGCATAAACATCATGCTTAAGTTACAACAAGCAGCATTTATGAGCCAAAAGTTAAAATGGATGTGGAGTTATTTAATGATTTATCAGTCAATCGACAAGAAATCAAATAATGATAATTTTGACAGATTTGTTTGTATAATTATTTTAGTCACTTCAGTAAAAAAATCTGTTTCACAAAGCTTTCCTTTACATCAGGAAATTTATTCCCACTGAATTCTTTTGCCTTCATTTTAGTTGTTGGCCAAGCAAAATGAGCAGTTATGAGACATCACTACAGACTCTGGTAATTTCAGATGGAAAATCCTAATTATTTTTGACCTTATACATACTAAATCATTAACCCCCCCCAAATAATTGGCAGATTACATGACAATGAAAATAATAATTAATTGCAGTCCAACTGTCTGGCAGCAATAACAAAAAGGTCACTGAGAACAACTCTGTTCAGCTGCACTGAAACACAAATGAAGTCATAACAAAGATGGCAGGTAATGGCATTCACGCACAATTTCCTGTTCCCTTTTGTTTTGAAATGTGACTTTTGGGCTGTTAACTTTCTTAAGAGAAAAAACAGACAAATTCACCCTAATCAGTGCAAATATGGTTTTGCACTCTAAGATATTATTGATATGTAAGAGGGACAGTTTTTTTCTGCCTGACCCCAAAATGTGGGGCTGCTGCTGCCTGTTGACTGAGGAGACTGGTCCTTACATTTAAGTTAAGAATGATTTGACAAGCAATCTGTCTGTAGCTCAGCAGTCTTGTTCTGCTTGATTGTTTCTAGCTCCAGCATCACTCAGTAGACTAGCAAGAAATTTTACCTTTCTGAACTCCTTGGCAAGTCATTAGAGAAAGGTGCCGCAAGCCAAAAGCTGTGTGCCTTTAACATGACATTCAGCTTCGAGCAGTATTGATATACAGTCATTGTCTAAATCAACTTAAAAGGGATAAGTGCCACCATGGCAAGCACGTATCAAAGAGGTGGGATCATTTTTTCTCATCTTCTGTACAAGTGTAGACTGATCCATTAACTCCTGTCAGGGCCATAAACCATTAAAAAGTCAATTGTAACAAAGGGGGTACTGAGGGGAGAAGGCAGCAGGAGGAAAATTAACAAGAAACGCCAGAGGAAAGGCAGGTAGATATACACAGCAATGGATATAAAGAGACGTGGAGAATAACATGAATAGAGGACCTCTCCAAGCAGCTCCACATGAAGGTCTTTGAGCGCCACAGTGCCGTCCATTAGCTCTTCCTTCTCCAACAGCAGCATAAACAGGCGCCCCTCCATGTCCCCCAGCAGGTAGCGTGAGCCGTTCGGATCCACACGGTTATGACAGACAATGGTGCTTTGCTGCAAATGAATGAGAGTGGAACACAAACAGATCATTAAGATGACGCTCATGGTCGAGGTAAAGCCTGCAAGAGCTCCTTCAATTACAATAGTACAAAGAGTCGCATACATACATATATATATATATATATATATATATATATATATATATATATATATATATACACACACACACACACACACACACACACACACACACACACACACACACACACACACACACACACACACACACACACACACACACACACACACACACACACACACACACACACACACACACACACACACACACACATTTTGCCTGACAAGAAAAGCACAGATTAAACAAGTCTGGCTGCCGTTCCGCCAGGTACATGTGTGTATCACAACAAGGAATAATAGAAAGGTTCATGCACGAACAGAGGGAACTTCAATTCGAAAGTTGACGCACAGGAGTATTAATATTTAACAGTTTTGTTCAATAACTATAAATAACTTTACGATGGAGCCTGACTGACTATTTTATATGAGCACATTATATATGAACCAACATTTTGATAGGGGTCGTTACATTTTTTTTATTAAAGCTTTATGACCAAAATATGGAGTGGGCAACTTGGCAAATTATGCAATGGCTTTTTCTAAATCACCAGAAGCATATCTTTGGTATTTCTGTACTGCATTATCCTGTGACTAATCAGCTGACATATATGCCAATACTGACGCATCTGTGATGAGCTAATATTGGCTGATATATTAACCTGGATGAGATTAATGAGCTCTGGTTTTTATACCGTTATGATGGCATATGATATCAGACTTTTGTAGTATGGTAAATGTTGGCTTATTATATGATATAATATAGCATCCTCACCTAAAATTGCAGAGCCACACATTGAAGCTTGGGAGTTTAGGAAACTAAAAGGAGTAACAGGGTTAAAGCAACAGGACTAACACATAACGTCTCTTTTTAATTTCCACTTGAACAAACTGCCTTTGGATATTGTCAGCGTGACTCTCAGCGTTCAGTCCTGGTTAGATCTGGGCTGCCTCACACAAAATGAGTCTAACCAGAGTGGCTACACCAAAAATTGTTTGGGTGAAAAAAATAAAAAAAATCTAAGGAGCTTTGCCCTGGAGTCGCTGGAGGGCCAAAGTCTCCTGTCTCTACTACAAGATAAGCTGGCTAGAATAGTAGTCATGATTGGAACTGGCATTAAAATCACGCAGTGTGACTGAGCTTGCTCTATTTTTCCTTCAACAGAAGCTATTGTTATTGTCTTTGTCTACTGTACAAGCTAAGCCAATTTCTCACTTGATCGAACCTTTACAAAATTTATTTTCACAATTCTCCTGCCTGAGCTATTGCTATGGTCTTCTGTCAAATCGTGGATCCACTTTTATCTTCCAAAAACCTCTGAAATCCCTCTCAAATGAATGGCAGGTAATTAGCTCGTTCAATTCTACAAGCAAAAGCAGTCCACTAGCCTGCTATAGACCAGTCTACAAAGTGTTATACGAGCTCAGACACATTCAGCAGGCTGCTGCTCAGACAGAACCTTTGGTGTCTCACGTTCGTTTTCCACTTCTGTGCTTAATAGTGACAATTTATTAATTAGCTGCCAAAACTGTTGCTGTAAATCAAAGGATGTGCATCAGTGTTTTCTTGACATTGCAGAAAGGAGTGTGTGCTTCAGTTGAATACTAATGCAGCGTTGGGTGTGTAAAAAAAAGTCTAAATAAAAACTTCAGCTTCATTTAGAGTGGGATTGGTCACACAACAACAACAGATGTCTCACTACATCTTTGCTTGAACATGTGCAGAGCAATGTTGGGCCATACTACCACTGAAGCAGAGCTGTCACAGAGACGTGACAGCTTGCAAGACAACTGTGAGCTGGGTAAGCATTCGGGCTGAATGATCTGGGAAGATAATTTAATAGGGTTTTTTAGACCAATATTTTGATTGCGACTCTGTATGCAGTTTTTTTTTTTTTTAAACTTCTTTATATTCTGTATTATTCCCTTAGACAAAAGAGAAATCATTTTAGAGTCCCACCAACATAACATCAGATACAGTGAACATATAAACTGTAGGCCAGGCATACGCGCTGTGCTGAAATGAGATGAATTGATGCATGAATTGATATGAATACCATACCTTTATTTAACTGCTGAATTGTGAAAAACCTCTATCCCTCTGGAATATTGATCATTTCAAGCCTTGTAAAAATGTAACACAATCAACATGACTTAACTTTTTAATAAAATCTGAAAAAGAACAAACTGCAGAACAGGTCTGGTGTTAACACACACACAAGTGTGTGTGTGTGCGCGTGTGTGTGTGTGTGTGTGAGAAACAAACATGGATCTTACTGATCTTCAGCCAGTAGCCGTAGCAAACCACACTGATTTAAGTGCAGAAACATAGAAAAAGAACAAATCTCAACACCTGACTATGGCTCAGCCAACTTAGAGTTGAATGGAAATATGTGAACTTGTTGATTTTACCTAAATAAAATCTGTTTTGAATCTAGTTCATAAGGAGTTACACTCTCTAACTTTTCGGTCAGTGTTCCCTGCCGGGTGGTAGTCGGCCTACTTGACACACTGGTTACTGGGTTTTTTAGCCGTCGTCATGGACGGCCTGGAGATGCTATTTTTAAAAAAGCTGGAACAGATGTGCAGTGCTGCCTCATGTTGTAGCTACACGCTCTGCGTTCAATACCCGACGCTGCCCAGCATCTTGTCTAAACCCAAAATAGATCCAGGCAACCAACATACTTTAAATTGCGAGAGTGAATTGCATTCTGTTACATCGGTTTGAGCTCGATTAATCATTCAACCTTAGTAAGTGTACAGGCTGTTTCAGTAGGTTTGCAGGCTGTTTGGGGCTTTTCAAGATGGAACCAAGCAGCTGGACACAGACATGAGCTGCAGCTCCTGATGAGACAATAATATATTTGTGATGCATTTCTGTTTGTGATGATGGGGTCTTGGTAAGGTCAAGTTTGCTGTGCAGCTTAATGACTTAAATTAATGGAACATGTATGGATGCTTAGTTGTAGGATGCTTACTTTCCTACTAACATGCATATTGATAATAAATATTTCCACGTTTATTACTGATGCGTGTATCTATTTAGCTACAAATTCCCAGTAGTGCTGGCACGAAATGTATCAAGATATGTGTGTATAGCAGACAAGCAGAAATGACATCAAATTGAATGAAGGAAACTTAATAACCATGACATAACAAGTTCAAGTAACTGATGGTCAAATTGTCTCATATTATACATTATTGTACATCTTTAGCAGGTTGATCACTGAATGTTTACACATAGGCTGTGGAGTGAACACTACTTTTTCTAAATATCAAAATGGATAAAACGTTTGATATTCCAAAATTCCAAGTTATTCAGAAAAGCCTATGAACTTTGAATGAACTTTGAAAAGGTATATGTGTATATATATATATATATATATATTACAGTAAGGTTAGTTATCAACAAAACCAATGACTATAGATCAAAAAAGGCTGTGTAACTCTAAATTAGAAGATAATACATCTGAACAATTTGAAATGTTCTTTCCAAAGTTTATGAGACCGCACGGTACTGAAAAGCACTGAGACAGTGAGATAACATTCTCTAATTATAGAAGCAGGCTGTTGAAGAGCTCCTTTGGGCCTTGAGCTTTGTTAAATATGAACAGAGCAGTACAGTCTGCAACTTAATCTTGATGATGACTCTAAAAGCAATCCTGTATGGGGAGCTACAGACATCATCATGGCAGTTATTAACCTTTAAATGCAACATCGATCACAAGACTCACAAATGAACAATGGATAACAAGAAACCTCTAATGTGTACACCTCAGGGCCCCCTGAATGTAGCAAAAGATTAAAATGTCCAAATGATACAGATTATGATGACAGTTTTCATAACACCATTTTGGTTTTACTTCATTACATCGAAGAGTTATGCATCTGGGACTCCACAAAACCTCAGTTTACCACTGTTTTGCTGCAGTCTCTCTCACCATAGGAATACCAACCCAACTTTAATATTAAAAGTGATGACAATCCTAGTGACTACTATGCACTACTATGCAAATCTGGCAATAGACACATAGAGACATGTGACGGTGCATTACATCAACTCTCCATTTGATCTGGTATTACTTTGTAACATTATTTCAGGCGTCCTTGGTCCTACAACCTTTTCTGTCACCATGGTAGTCGGATGCTTTGTTTGAAATGAAGCTAAACACCTGTCATTTGCTTTAACTTCCAACTATAAAAAGAAAAATAATTACTCTATGAAAATAACATTCTGGTGTGTGTGAGACACTATAGATATATACTGCAGCAGAAACATCAAACTATACTTCCTTTGGACTGCAGAATGACTAAATATCTAAAGATGAAGCTTTTAGAAATAACAACTTGATATTCTATGTTTGATGATGAACAGTACTCATCGTTTGATAAACTTACCTTGATAGTAGGTGGTGCAATGGCCAAGTATTTGTCTCCATTGTGGTAAGTGATGGACTCTTGTCCTATGATTATAGCTCCACCAAATGGCTCTGGCACTAAAATACAAGCACATAGACAAGAGAGTTGATGCTAAATTAGTAAAATTTGAAAGGCAATTTGGATACTCATAGTAGATTACACATAAATTAAAATATTGCAGCTATTAATAATATTGTCATCAATTACCTCTATTTTCATTTAATCAATCAAATCATTAAATTGCCTCCACTCAGCCATGGTTACACTATGGACACATTTGTTGACTGGACTGAAGGTTTCTGACAGCAGAATCAAGCATCACACATACATTATAGATGTTTCCTATTGTGGATGACTGATGTGCTGTGACATAAAAAGGTTTTTGATCATCGAACACATTTGTCACATTTGACAAGCTGCTGACTTGTCAGAACTACAATGTGTAATCCGAGTAGCACACTGGTGTCACAACCAATGAATAACTCATACCTACCATCTTGTCGCTAACAATTTGAGCCATCCCTTTAAAAACTGCTTGTTTTTTTTTTTTGACCATGGGGTGAGACTTCAGTGATGTATGCAGTATGAGCTCTGATTACCTGGGATGACCATAGAAGCCTCGGCCTCCACATTCTCCTGTTTCCAGGGGCCCTTGTTGAACTCCTTCTCCCTCAGAGAAACCTCGTAGGTTTTCACGTGGCGTCCCTGGGGGTCCTACGATACACAACAGGCACCATGTTGCACTTTTTCATGTCTTGTCTGAGAGCAATATAATACTAAGTCTGATGTATAAAAAAATAATGAAAGCTTCCCAGTGAGTTTTACACCTCTCACAGCTATAAAGTTTTAGAGTTTTAGAGATGACACATTTCAAGCTAACAAAAAAATAATGATTCTCATTTACAGGTGATTATACACTACTGACAACTTTGGCGGTAGATCCATCCATAAATCCTACACATTGGTCAGTTAAAGTGACGTTTAACTGCTATCTCGCAGCACTTCAAAATATTTTACGATCCCTATGAGCATGAGAAAATACTTCACCCAATAAGTCCCACCTGTATGAATTTACTACCATAGTCTTTCCTATTCCATTACACACACACTCCCACGTCCAAGCACCAGTCCTCCTACAGTACCTGGTATATGAAGCAGACAGTTGGGGCCTGGCAGCCGTACAAGAAGTGAACGTCGATGACCTGCAGCTCCTCCAGTCTGATGTTGAAAGCCTTGAGCTCACGGTTGTCCCGGTCCAATGGGATCACTTTGAACAACCCGTCATACAGCCTCAGGCCAATCATACGGCATTCTGGGTCTACGATTCCAATAATACCCGTCTCTGATGGACGGCCAATACGATCCTGCAGGAGAGCATTTTGGTTTGGAAAGGTTTAAGGGCAGCGATAAACTTCACACAAACATTTATTGTCATCTCAGACTGCTACTGAATACAGAATAGCTAGGAAACCTTTCAGCCTCTGTGCTTTATAATGAGGCATAGGAATTTTACAATGTTGTTAATATAAACTCTATTATAAGATAATGACAACACTGAAATGTTTGGTAAGGTTCTTGTCCATTTAAATTAGAGCACATTCATCAATACTGGCCATGATTACCAAATGGAACTGTGCACAGAATTTAGAATAATTTAGACAGTCTAACTCAAGTTTCATTACTGCCGGTTCAGTGTAGAAATCAAGAGTGAACCAAGGTCAGTCAGAAAAGGTCAGTACATGCTGTTCTTCCTATGAATAAATAATCAAAAAACTGCACGTCCTGAAATTCATGTTTACTGAGTTGATATTGCAGTACGGTGAATTTCAAGATTGTCTCACCCACCTGAACATTGCCGTGGGCACGGGTGATGATGTCAATGCTCTCCCCGTTCTGCTTGTACTCGAGGATGCAGGCGTTGTACTTGGATGTGAGAATGAACAGTAGGTCTTTGCTCTCACCCTAAGCAACAAAAAAAAAAAGACACCAAAGTCACCACAAATCAAACATGCAGAGGTCTGCTTTCCAAATAATTAAACTGGCTCACCACTACAGGCTGTAGCAGTGGCACTGATAAGCAGATCAGATCTGATTTACCTTCACCAGTCTATATATATATAGTCATCTATAGAGTCAAAAGCAAACTGGTATGCTGGGATTATAGTCCCGTCTTTCCTAGCCAACTTAACCATTAATATTTGGAATGTGTGTATTTTTTTATTCACTTTTAGAAAAACTAAAAGGTATCCACATACTTTATCTTTAATCTTTAATCCTGCTAATTAAGAAAAACTATCCAACATGTAAAATTTCCACCTGGAAACACATAAAGCTTAACAAATTGGAAATATATTTTACCCTCCTGTCTTGTTTCTTGAAAAGGAACTGATTTGAATTAAGTCTCAGATAACACGGTTTATTGTATAAGAAATATTACACATGGCTACCAACTGTACAAACACCCACAACACTCACCTTTGGTCTAAAGAGCTCCATAACAGCAATCTTTCCATACATGCCCACTTCCTTGACGGGCCTCAGCCCCTCTGCGGTGACCACATAGATCTCCAACCGTGTGTTTTTCGCTATGAGCAGGTTGAGGTCCTCTGCAGAGGTGAAGTGACCTGTAGACATGCCAGCATTTAATTACACTGTTGTTTAGGGACTGAGAACGGTAGACAAATGTCAACAATGGGGTTGGAGAGTAACACTGACAACATCAAAAATCCCAATTTTATTGGCCAAATATTTTTACTGATAGTGCAGCTATTTTTGGAGCATGACTATTGGTACTTCTAAGAGATATTTAGACATGGTAGCAACTGACAGTTATTCTTACTGTGGATCATTACGCTGGTATCAGTTTACTCAGTCAGTCTATGAACAATCAAATATAATAAAACTCCCATTACAAAATATCTGAGCCATACCTGTGATGCACCAAAATGACTCTTTACGGTTGAAAAACAAATATACACTATTTACTATGTAAAACTGGAGAAAAGCAAGAAAATGTTCCCATTTATAAAAATAAACAGTAAAAGGTTTTGTTGTTGTTGCTGCTGATTTTAACCAAAACAATTCATTCATAGCCGAGATGGTTCATTTCACTCAGCTATGACAACCACACCAGTTTAGAAACTTCTACCACAAGTATTAGCGAAACAACCGTAGCAGTTGATTAAACAACTGCAGAACAATTTTACTGATCAATCAATAATTTGATGAAGAACCCAAACATTTGTTTCTTATTAAAAATGTGTGAATTCAATATTTTCTGTTTTCTGTTGGTCAACCAAAAAAAAGCTAATCTAAGACATCACACTGGGCACTTTAACGCTATAATTAATCTGACAAAGAAATGATTTAAACATTCAATCATTACAATAAGTTAACATGTTTTAGAACTGTGTGCTCCTGTTGCTGAACAGTTTATTAAATAAAATATCAAACTGCAATATGGCCATGTGCAATAATCAAATCGCAGAGGTTGCCATTCTTTGACAAAAGGCAAAATGTGCCATAACATAGCATTAAAAAGATGCCCCGGCCCACAAGTCACACGCATAAGGGAACATGCTTGTTTGGTCCAGATCCCAGCAAAAAACACTAACATTTCTGTATTTTTTTCAGTAAAAATAAAATGCAAAAATTACCCTTATCACTAAAATGGTGACTTAGATCACAATATCTGTCAAAATAACCACAATATGACTTTTAGCACAGGGATTTAAGCCGTAATACTGTCCAATCCAATACTTCAGATTTAAATCTAAATCCCTGCACTATGTTATAGACTATGAGGGACATTTTTAATCAGAAGTAACATAGACAGAATATAACCTGTGGCCTCTTTATGGTCGTATTATTACTATTGGAGGGGGAAATGTTAAGAAGGGAGAGGGGGGGGCAGTCATGTCATATGTACATAGAAGTAAAATAAGTTTACAGTTGATGGATCAAGATTTAGCATCACATAATTCACACAGTCCACGAGCTGTGACATGACTGAACAAACCAACTTAACTTATGTTCAGTATTTTTGCGTATCTTATATTTTGTGGTCGGTCCACGTTCAATAAAACGTTGTCTTATCGTGTTTACAAGGCGGAGGGGCAGTTTGTCAGAAAACACAGGCAGCCAAGAACACTCTTTCTGCGTGTTTCACGCAGTTTGGAAGAGCTATAACGCATTTTAATCTAAAGAAATCAAAGTAGGCACGACAACAGCTAACGATTGATGCCCAAAGAAGAACCAACGGAGGGTTCACCGCATAGTTTGTGCGGTAAACCAGACGTGACACACACATGGTATGGAAAGAGCGAGCCATGGCTTACATACAGATAAGTATTCCTAGAACAGTGAGAAAACATCTGACATAGCAAAACAAAAGCTAGCGGCTGCTACAGGCCTGTGTGTAGCACTTGGCTTGCAGCGCGGGAGCTCAGCTTGCACGCAGGTGACAAATGTTTCGTCTAGAGAGCAGCAAACAGCAGATTTTTACCTGTGATGCAGGCGTTGACCGCCGTAGGTTTCTGGGCTGTTACCACGTAGTTGTACGACATTTTGACAACAACAAAAGACAAACACCAGAGTAGTGTTTTGATCTCACAAAAGTGGCAAAATCATTGATAATAAACCTCCCGGAAGTGGTTAGCTGAGCCGTTTGGGCATGTAGCCTAGCGGGGTAACGGCAGCTGGAGAGCGGTGACTCCGAGGTAGAGCGCCCCCTGTGGCGCGGAGGCCTTTACAGTTACAGGTTACAAGCACACTCACTCAGTGGAGAGAGAAATACTCCGATTTGTCTTTTACTTGAGTAAAACGTAGTGGTGAAAGTAGAAATACCACAATGTAGAATACTCTGTTAGAAGTAGAGGTCCTGAGCTCAAAATCTTACTTAGGTATAGAGGTGTTAGTATCATAATAAAAGTACCAAAAGTAAAAGTCTTCATTATACAGGACAAATCAAATATTTCTGCACTATAATTAGTGATGTAATGTTGCTACTCGTAAAGGTTCAGCTTCATCCTTAATAATCCATCATATTTTTGTTGTTTTATATTTCTATTGATGATTAAAATCTGCAAAGTAGTCCACAGTTATCAAAGAAATATATATATATATATATATATATATATATATATATATATATGTGTGTGTGTGTGTGTGTGTGTGTGTTATTGTTGTTGCTGTTGTTGTTATTGAACACAAATTAACACACTAAAAAATACTGAACCACCAGCAAAACTTGCTTTGAGAGCAGGGACCCCTGCTGGCCCACTAATACAAAGACAGAGCAAAAAAAATAAATTATGTATTAGTAGTTATTTTACTTGTTATTTTGTTGATTATTTTTGTTTAATTCCTGGAAGTCCTCTGTAATTGTATTGCTTTACTCGTCCTTTATTTATGATGGCCTTTTGTAGCCTTTTGTAAATCGTAAGTTGTTTTGAGAGTTACTGCAGGCACGTCTTTCTGACGTCCGATGTTTCAGATTGTCCGTGAACTCACCACCGTGTGTACCTTAGCACTGTTGTCATGGAAACGGGACTCCACCAGGTCTCCAAACATCAGTAGTTTAACACTATGCAGCAACGTTAGATGCTAGTAACTTACTAGCTAACTTAGTAACTTTAGTCTATATTTTGTCCACACAATGGAGACACCTGGCGACACTGCAGAGACAAACATGACCATAGAAATAACTGTCGTCCGTGGAAATAACCTGGTAGGGACTCTTTTAACGTTAGTTAGTGAAACAACTTGCTATACATGCTAGCGTTACCTCACTGAGTAACTTACCTGAAATGAACTTACCTACAGTTAACGTTAACCAACAGCTAAGGCAACAGGCTGGGCGTTAGGGATGTTTGTGAATGTGCATTTTATTTTTCAACTACTCATCTGACCAGCTAAATACGACAAAACAAAGACAAAAAGTCTGCACGTTGTTGACCAACATTTTACCTTTACCAACCTGTTACCTTTATCTCCTGTTCAGTTTTGAGGTCTTATTACAAAAATGATCAGATCAGATACAGATCTTTTTTTTAATAGCTAGCTAGCTAGCTAACTAAGTTAGGCGCTTATTTTGAGCTGAATGCCCTCCTTATAATTTAACTTACAGTACGTGTATTATAGGTTATATTTAGTCTCGATTAACTGAATTAGGTTTGGTTAATTGTCTTAATAATCCAAAAGGCTAATGGTGATGTAAATGATAAGACACTTAAGTCAATTATTCCTTATTTTATTCTTGTGTGAGCTTAGAAAATTAAGAAAGTATTTAGTAAATGGTTTACTAGGTTGTTGATTTAATTCAAGTGGTAGTATTAGTATTGACTGTATTATCGCATTGATCAGCAGGGGAAAATGAAAAGAAAAAAGATGTTATTATGTAACAAGATGTTATTTTGTAACAAATTTTGTAAAGCACCAATATCAAAATTTAAATTATTTTTATATATATATGTGTATATATATATATATATATATATATATATATATATATATATATATATATATATATATATTAGCAATATTAGGGTACAGTTACCGCAGACACTTACTGTGTGTCTTTGCCAAATGATAAAACTCAGCGCGTGCTTATGTGTGTTTGCCCAGTTTACCTCTCACTATACAGCATGTTTTCAAACCTATATTTCCCAGTTGATCAGCAAACAGTATTTTCATCTAGTTTTCAGGTTTCACTTGACACTGCCGTTTTCACTTCATAGAGACATCAAACCCAACAACCGATCAAAGCTACATCCCTGCTGAGCCACAGGTCCCATGAGGCTTTGGCAGCATACCAGCGGCTGAGACTCATGGGATATGTTTTAGACATTATGTTGAGAACACTTTACTTAAAGTGGATTGGTTTTTACTAACTTTAATGTGATTAAAACAGTGTAGTTTAATATGAGGACGCAGTACGGGAAATTAAATAGCTTTAATCGGGATCAGGGGCAAATAAAAACCCTGACAACATTGGTAGACTAGCTGAGGCTGAGAAAGTGTGAGGATGTCAGCATCCACCTAATGTTTGTTCATTTTTCAGCAAGGAAAAAAGCCAGGCAGCTTCCAGAGTTTTCTGAAGGTTGAAGTGGATGGAAAGGTGCTGGGAGAGTCAGACAAGAAACACTTCAACCCTGACGAGCAGTGTGTTGACTACGACTTTGCCTGCAGCTTCCACTGCTCCAGAGATGCTAAAGCTCTCAATGACATAGCCCAGAAACCAATCATATGTAAGTTTAGTTTGAAAATGTTATTCTGTCTCCTGATATCTGATGTAACCTATGACACTTGAGCTAACAAGCACTTGTCTCTAGCTTCCCTCATGGGCAGAGCATAACAGATGGGAATATGTAGGCTGTAATGCACACTGATGCTGTAGAATTTATAATGTTGGTATATGGTTATTTTAATGTAGATAGTGATTAATATTGCTTGCCTATAACCTGTTTCAGCTAGCAGTTTTAAAATTCATATTTGGACTGATGATATTTTTAACTGTAACTGTATTTACTTAATATTTATACAAGCAGTAAATGTAACACTAGATAGCCCACTGATAACCAAATGAGAAAACAAGCCAGCTACAAGAAAATCCCAATATGTGGCCTTATTGTAAGTAATTGTTACACAGCCTAACTAAGTTTATTTCATTTTTGCCAGCATTTCAGAAGAGCTGGCTCATTTGTGAAAATAGCTTTAAACGCAGAAAAAATCACCAGATTTCACCTTTGCTCCAGTTTTATTGTCAGTTGATGGTGGTATTGATGATAGTATAATTGGTTCCTTTGTCAGCTATTCAAATCTCATTCTCTGCAGATATCCTGCCTTTACACAGCAGGTCCAATTAGTAGAGTATAGTCACAAATCTGTTGTAGCTTAGACTGAAACAACCACTAATTGTTGTGAAATTAACACTGATGGTAATTTGCTCACTGGTGAACAAATACAGAGGAAGGCCTGGAGTTTTTACGCTTGTCTGTACAGCCCTCACAGCACTGTTTAAAGTGGTTTTGTTGTGGTCAGTGACCGTGACAGAGATCCTGCCTGAGGAGAAGAAAGCTGAGGCGAAAACAGCAGTGCTGGGCCAAGCTGTGGTCGACCTGCTGCTGCTGCTACAAGGTAAACCTGTTGGAAATTTTACATTTTTATATTGTAATCAAACAACAGTGTATACCACCAAATGTCAGTTGCTTTATGTGGAGGACAGTGCAGCAGAAACAGACTCCAAGGAGTTTTCCTTAAAGGGCATGACTGTCACTGTTCACTGTTGGAGTTCTCTTCTGCCTCCAGGTCAGTGCAGCTTCTCATCCACAGTCCCACTGAATCCAGCGACCAGCTCTCAGGCCAAAGAGTACTCCCAGGACTCCCGCAGCAAGGTTGGTTGGTTAAGGACTCTACAAGAAGTAGAGTCACTCAGTTATCGTTAGGGACACGGTCCTGAGAGGTCACATCCTCTGTATTTTTGTTATTTTCAGAAGTGCATGAGCACAATTTACAGTTAATAGCAGAAAGGTAACTTGCACAATTTTACATTTCCATCTATGTGCGAACACAAGAGTATAGTACATGCTTGGATTACTCACTAATAACACATGCTAGTGCAAGACAATGTCCTGAGTTCTGCCTTTAGTTTTAGCCTATTTAATTTTAATTTTGTATTCTGGCTGAAATATATTTCATCTATACCTGGCCTAAGCTATCTGGGGGATGAAATTTGGTTTAGTTTATGGTTTTGGGCAATATGACAATATTTAGGGTGAGACTTTAGATATTTGTCAGTAAGTAGACTTTTTGCTGTGCCTACTGAGGTTCTGCAGCTCTTCCTTTAATATCGCTGGTATTTAATTTAGTGGATTAGCTATAAACAGACATTCACATGTAGCTATTTCATCTATAAATGTTTTTTCTATTAAGTTTCCAGGATCTTTAACATTTTATTTCTCCTTCTATTTACACATGCTGTGATACAAGGTTTTATACATATCTCCTGACTGTAGTTCATACAGAGAGCTAATGGACTTTAGATGTGGTAGTTGTTTCTCCCAGATTCCTCTAGCAGTGAATGTTTTACTGTCACAGAGCAGCCGGACTGTGGAGACAACAGTTAGGGCCAGACAGATGCGAGTGACCAGCCAAGTCTTTTCAAAGTGGAAGAGGAAGGTAATTCCAATTGAACTCACCAGGGCTAGAGCAGTCACAGTCTGGGTGAATATCAAACCTCCAACATGTCACCAAGTGACACCTTTCACTGTAATATAGAAAAGCTTCTGTGGCTTTCCCCATACCATGGTCTCTTATCACACATTTTCACAGTGGGGCCGCTGAGCTGGTAGGTCAACCATAAGGAAATTTAGCATTATCAAAAAAACAATTTTTTCCCCCTTTGTCATTCAGTGTCATTATTTAGTGTTTGTGATTGTTTGAAAAATGGTTAGCTGTCTAACCGTGGGGATGCGCTGTTCTATCACAATCAATACCGTCACGGGTCTAAAACTCATTTTACTCAGCTTTTCTGCCTGTCCAAAATCTCCATTACACAGATGCTTTGTGTTTTTTGGTGTTTTATGGAGTTTTGAAAACTGGTCGCCTGGCCATCAGGTTGAGGGTGGTAAACTAGCACAAGTGGCTTATAAGAGCCAGAGCCCTGGCTGCACTCAGGCTTTAACAATGTCTAATTACAGTAGCACCTTGATTTTGAGGGATCACACTGTCAAAAATGTTTCACTACTGTTTGTCAATCTGTAATTCAGTTTTTAATGCTGCTGATATAATAATAGTATTTCCCACCAGTGTTTGGAAAAGTATCTAGAATCTCAGGTAGGAAGCCTCTGGCGCGTTTTATAGCCTTTAACTTGATAGTGGGATTTGCAGGTGATATAGTTAAACAATTTATAAATGATCAATAAATGCCTCATGACTTGACCCCTTTTAGAAGTCGACTCTGGACGTGTGTGTCAGTGTGTCAGATCCACTGCTGTCTGAGGCTGAACTCTCAGCCACCAACCTGCTGAAGGTAACCGTGGAAACAGCCTACTCCATCCCTGAGTCATGGATGCTGCCATCTGGCCCTGGCCCTTGCACATACACAGCTGCCCTGGAGGTCCCGCTTACTACAGAGGTGAGTGCTACCCTGTACTTTTCATGTTGCTTCTTTAAGCTGTTTTACTGCACAGAAGCAACTACAGTCACATAAAACACTTGTACAGTGTTGGGCAAGTGTACCCCTCTAAGAAAAAAATGTAGAGAAATCATAACCTTTTGTGATAGAAGATTTTAATGATGCACAATGCTACTAGCATTGTCAAATTAAAATGGAACAGAAAATCTGTGCTGCTCAATTCAGACAAACTTCTACAATTCCTCTGACTACCAGAAAGATCAGGCGCTGGTGTTCTGTGAAGGGCAGCTCAAGGCAGGGGGAGAGAGAGAGGAAAACGGTCGACAGAGGAAGAGGCCCCATCAGGCCCTGCTGGTCCCTGGGAACCACTTCCTTCCTGATGCCTTTTTCCAGGCAGAGCCCATCGAACAGGAGGACGGCGAGTTGACTGGCTTAGAGGTAATTTATGACCTGCACCTATTGCCAACTGTGTTGGCTGGGGTGTCTTTATGCATTTATACATTTAGCAGCTTGGCACATTATTGTCACCAACTGTCAGTGTATGGAACTGCGTGAAAGTGAGGGATGTTACATAAATTGCTTCACACTTGTTTGACACGATCAGACTTAACAGTAGTGAGAGCAAATTGCCCTTATTAGCATATCCAGTGCTGTAGAATATCAGAACATATAAAAAATAACTCAGCATTGAGGCTGCCTCAGTTACCAGGTCCGTCACAGGGCTGAAGGTTGAAATGTTCCTTCAGGAGCGGGAGTTTCGCACTGAGGCAGAGACCACAAAGAACAGGGTGAGCTGGGATACAGAGATGTGCTGCTTCCTGGGTGCTGGAGGAATTACCAGGTGAGATCTATGTAACTCTAAAGTTAACAGATTTAATGTTTAGAATAGAAGTCTGAAGAAAACTGGTCATTACAGCAACACATAATGGCTAGGGGAATATTAAGTTATAGCAAAACAAGACAAAGAGAAAATAAACATGTATGAAGAGCATGTGAGTTATTTGCAGCATAAAAATATATGTATCAATGTTTAACTGTAATGTCAGGCTGCGGGAGAGGATCACTGAGAGCAGACTGTGGCCGTTGGAGATCATGAGGTCGTCTGCTGCGATGGGAAAGGCGACAGAGACCAAGCTGGTGAGACAGCTTTGTTCTCAAAGGATAGGTCCCGAAATATTGTCTCCAGTCTGTGCTGTATTGAGCCTGCAGTGTGTATGTGTGTGTGTGTGTGTGTGTGTGTGTGTGTGTGTAGTTATCTGAGGAGAACCCAGAGATCTCCTTCCATGGAGTAGCGTTTGTGGACTTGGGGCGGCTGCTGTATCCTGGAGTGAGCCGCATCCGAGGAGCATACAGCATTCATCCCTTCTCTGAAGCCGAGTTGCTGAGCAAGGTCACACGCACTTAACTAACTTGCTTTAATTTATGTTGTATGTACTTCATTGTCTGATTATGTATTTACTAGCTCAAACATAGTATAATGTCTGCGCACAAATAGAACTTCATGTACTTTTTAAAGGAACATTTCTTGGAAATACACTTGGTGGATCTCTTAAACCAAGACTTGACTAAAAATGGTCTACAAAATAACTTAAAGCTTTTCTCATGGTGTGTGTTCTGTTTAGCCTATTTCAGAATGAGTTTGTCATTGATCTTGTACTTAAAGGCCAAGCGGAGTGTCAGTGTGTTGAAGGAGCAGGCCAAGGCTGCAGCCAAGTTGGTCAAAGCTCGGGCTGCCTCAGCTGCAGGCTCCCACAAGGCGAAGGCAGGGAAGAACTCAAATGGAAGCAATAAGGGAGGCAAGGATCCCAAGGAGCCAGCCAAAAAGGTCAGCAAGGTCCTGATGGTCACAAGACATACACTTTTACATGAAAGTTTAATTAACTGAATTTCCAGGGGCTTAGACTGTGAAACAAATCCTTAAAAGCTTTAGAAAACTTTCCAACCTGTGCACCACCACAAATGGTTTCACCGGAACAAACGTTTTGTTTCAGTGTTCAGGTTGTGTTCAGACACTAATTGAACCTGTTTTCAGCAACCTGGCAGTCAGAGCAGGACAAATGTGGCAGACAGCGTGACTGACAGCTTGACTGAAACTGAGACTTACATCAATACAGAGGGAAATGTAAGTTCCACTAAACAGCAACACAACTCCACACAGTATTAGTGAAATCACAAATACAGTGTGCATCACTCACTGGAAACTGTGTTGTAGCTACAGTTTAATACAGATGCAGTGTGAGCAGGAGCAATACAAGCTTGAATTCCTACTCTGCGTCCTTATTACTGTAATATGCTAAAAACCTATATCCAGTTTACTCGGTTGCTATTATGCAATATTTTGGAAAGCCTTTATCATATTAACTGCTCATTCCTGTTGATGACAGATGTATGTGGAGGCCAGAACTTATATTATCATTGAGATAGCCTTGGAGAAACCGCTGGTACCCAAAACATCTCCAGAGGAGCTGGCAAGAAGGTAATACGTTATATAAATCATGCCCAGTGGTCACTTAGTTTGACCTGTTTCACTGTGTTGCTAGATTGTGGCAGATTTACCCCCAGTTGCACTCTGGGCTATTGCATTTGGTTGTTGCCTCTTGGGTTTCTGACTGACTGTGGAAAAGGAATGAGTGAGAATGAGCTTAGATGTGTCTCTACTTCCTGCAGGTTAAAGGCATTGATCCCACCCAGAACTCCACTTCCAGCTGGTCCTAGCAGAGCGGAAAGAGTAAAGACATACACAGACACATAGATACACTCATAGACACGCTTCCTGATATCTCACCACGGGTGTATTTGCTCCTGCAGGCAGTGCTGGACTTCCACAGGCAGGTAGGCAATGTGGTGAGCCATATTTCAGACCAATATCAGGAATTGTTTGGAGCCAGATGCAAGCCATCAGAAGACTGCAGCCTGGAGCAAATGAAGGTTCAGCTGATGGGAGCGCTCAATGTCTCTGCCAGATACTTCGCCTTCAAGGAGCAGATGAAGGTCAGAACAACTGCACACATCCCTGATGGATGGATAAAACCTCCAGGAACACTGAAACTAGTTTTTGGGGTGGATCTGTAGCCCCTCAAGTTTTGTCCTGGAGATGGTGGCTCCCCGGTCAGAATTTGGCCACATAAATGTGTGTGTGTGTGCGTGTGTCTGGAGTGCAGCATGCAGTGGTGAGGATAGTACGTGACAAGATGCGTCGGACAGAGCCATTTACCGACTCTCAAGAACTAAAGGTTTTCGTCAGCAAACTCTATGTCGACCTGGTGGACGAGATGCACATAGCTCTCAACAAGGTAACACTCACACGCTCACATGTACACAGTCAAACTTATGTATATACTTTACATTAATCTACATTTTTATCCTCTCCTCACCAGATTTATTCAGATGACATTGATGATGACTCCCTAGATGAGGTCCACTTGAGTTCTTCTCAGCTCAGACATTTTGCCAGAGAGGCTCAGCTTACTGGGGATTATCAGCAAGCTGCTTGGTACTACCAAGAGGTGCAATAACATACTCACCTTTCCTAATACTTCTGCTCCACACTCAAAATGAATAGGGAAAGAACTTCTATAGGCCAATCACGTCCATTTATTTACTCTTTTCAGACCTATATATCAAAATGCACGTCTACTAATTTATTGATTTGTTGTCAAAAATGCACCTTAATATACAAATTTTTGTCTATAATCCTTGGAGCACTTTAATATCTGTATCTGTGTGTATCTTTAGCATCAGGTGGCCACGAGTCATTTTTCAGCAGTGATTAATGATGCAGATACGCAAATAATGTCTGTGGCTGGTAAAGTAATTACAGTGGCCTGAAATTTGTATTTGTTCTCAGCTGGTGGTGAGGCACCCCAGTGAACCCTCCCACAAACGTGAGTGGGGAAGCCTCTACATGATGACCGGAGACTACATGAAGGCTAAAGAGTGTTTCCATGATGCCGTGTCCATCCAGCAGGCAGACCGATCCAGGTTCGAAATGCTGCAGTTACACTAAAAACATGAAATATCTTCAGAATATTAAACTTATTCTCTGTAATTAGAGATGTCATATCACTTGTCATGTTGTGCCTTAACCCTAACCCTAACTTTTCATCGGAAGGTGACTCAAATACTTATGCCATTTTGAACAGGCAGCCAATTCATCTAATGTTGGCAAAAATGATAACATTGAAGTCAAGACCTGTGTGTCTGTATTCTCTTGCTTCTCCAGCCTAATGATGTGTGGGGTCTTGGCAGTGATGTTTGAGCATTATGAAGAGGCCCAGACCTTCCTGGAGCGAGCCACCAGCATCGACCCACCCAGCGTGGTTGCCTGGACGCTGCTGGGTGAGAGGAAAGTCTGTATTCCTATACACTGCTGCCTAACCTGTGAATCTGCTTCTAACACAGAACTAAAACTGATCATTTAAATACAGAAAAATAGCAAATATCAGAGATCTAAGAAATCAACACAAATATCAACATCTAGCAACTTTGTTTAATAACAGCCCTCACAAACTCTGAATGATCCCTAAATGATCCTGAGCAGTAAAGCAGGAGAGATGCATGTTGGGAATTGCTATAGCCTTATTTTGTTTTTCTGGGTCTGTGATCCAGGTTTGCTCCATGAGGGCCAGAATGAAGCCATCCTGGCTGAGAGAGCATTTCTAGAGGCCAGGAGCCAGCTAAGGTCAAAAGAAGCAAAGAAGCAAACGCAGCAGGAAGAGGAGAAGAAAGACGGGGAGGAAGACAAGGAGGAGAAAAATGAAGAGAAAGACCAGCAGGGAGAGGAGGAGAATGTCACACTTATATGTCAGTCTCCCACTGCTAAGCAAGGTGAGATGCAGAAGGGATAAAAGCAGCCAGAGAAGAAGATTGTATAGTCTCTTCATCTTAATGTAACAATGTGGTAGTTTTGTTTTTTCCCATGCTGGGAAAACCAAGTAGAAGGCATAAATGCCATTCTTGGAGAGAAAAGTAGAAAGCCTAGAGGAGACTCTGATGTTAAATCTGTGCCGCTGGTGACTGAGAAAGGGTAAACTGGGGTTTGATTTATACCTGAAGTGTTTCTGGTTCCAGTTCTCATTTGTTCTTGTGGCGATATGACTACTTTTAGAAGTGAAATCTTGAACTTCAAAATACGCAGTCAGAATGGCTTAAAGTAGCAATAGAATAAAACAACTTTTATTTGGCTGAGATTATGTAGCGGATTTTCACTCACTTCTGACTGGAATTGAACTTGCATTAAATTCAGATCAGGGCACCACCCTTCAAAATGGCATACATTTCTAGCCAATTAATTAAGGTTGCTACAGAGCTATTGACTTGTGTGCATAGACTTGACTTGTGAACACTTGTGTGGTGCACTCACACCACATAATCAAGTTCTTTATAAAAATTAAAAATCAAATTACAGTGCGCAGAATGATTAACTATTAAAGAGACTCATGAACACAGGGATGACAAATGAATAAATGGTTGGGTCAATAGATCAGTCATAGTCATACATTTTGATTTATAGATATGATACAGTGAGTAAATGGCTGCCTATGATTGGCTGTCATGACTGGGAGTTTCTTCAAGTTTGTGAGAAGCTTCTTGCTTTCAAAGTTCCCTGGATTCTGGTCTTCGGCACATCTGGTGCTGTTCAGGCTATAATTGGTTCCCAGGTGAAAGGGCCAGCAGCCCGCTATATTCTAATGGATTTGCAATGTTGAAACTCTACTCATATAGTCAACTATAGAGAGTAAATGATGAAATACTCTGAAATCTGTTAACATTCACATCCAAAATGTTTTTCCTTATTGACAATTACTAAAATCTCAAACAAGAAATGGTGTATTTCCACCTCTCAATTGGAAGTGATTTGTAGTTTTTGTTTCATTTCTCTTATTCTGTTTTTAATTTAATCAGGATAAAATAACCAAAATACAGATAGAAGATACAAGAATCACATAAAAATAGGACTTAGGTCTATCATACGCTCATTAACACTAAGCCTGGGGGCATGTGGCAGTGAATATGGATTCCTGGAGCAGCCAATACTATCTGACAATATTACCATCATTTTCTCCTAGACCCAGAGTGTGGAGACCAGGACTCAGAGGTGCAGGCAGAACCTCCAGCACAGAGCATCAGCTCCACATCAGCTCCAGCCAAATTCTCCTCCACCATTTTCACAGAGGCGGCTCAGTTCCTCCTGCAGAACTTTGCCCTGCAGGTATGAACACACAGACAGTGGCTGACCAGCCAGCTCAACTCGTTATGGGGCAAAAGGGATTTGTGACAAATCATTGATGCTCCAAAATCTCAAAAATGACAATTAACTGTGGAAAAGCCAAAACTTGTTGAAATCTGTTTTAGGGAAGTCAAAGCACATTGTGAAAAAATGACAATATGAATAATTTGCTGATCAGATTTCTCAAATCTCAGATGTCAGGAGATATTTGAAAAAGGGAGAAGCTCCCCAAGTTTTTATACTGTACATTAATATTTTCTATATGTATATATACATGATACATTTTACAGTGGCTACAGAGAATGCCTGAATCTAAAAATTCTAATTGCCAGCAGTAGTTTGAACAAACATTAAACAAACAAATGCCCATGTTGTGGTTGGTAGCGCTTATCGGCAGTCACTTTTGTCCTGTTGTTAGATGGCGGAGCACGCTCTGTCCCAGGAGCTGCTGTGGTCACAGGGTGGACGCAGTGTGTCCTATCTTCTTCATCTGGCCCAGTTACATCTGCTCAGAGCTGACTACTGCAATGCTGCCGCCAGCCTCAGGGAGGCACTGTGTCACAGAGGCCAGGTACTTCAACTTGTTGCTGGCTGCAACGCTGAGTGAGGACGGGGTGGAAAATGTGACATAAAGGGTTCACTGCGTCTGTACTGCTCTGATAGTCTGAGCTGTTTTCTTCCACAGTTCCACAGTTATTTATTACATACTTAAACTGCAGCAGTTAACTTTTGTATATATGAACCTCTTTGATTTCAGTGTTGTTTGTATGCAGCTAAAATATGATTGACTGACCCTAATTAGCGTTGGTATCATTGACTGGAAAGGTGAAAACTGACAAACAGGATTAATATTTCTTATTAGCAGAGTATGGAGAGTTTTCCTACATTTACATTATCCCACTCCGTCATACAGATGATTAGAATACTTATATTATTCAAAAATGTCACAGATTTCAAGCTAAAATATGCCAATAGTCCCCAGTATGTATGTTACATAACTATTCTTGGTCCTTCTCAACAAAAAGCTGAAGTTTTTTAAGTAATTCAGTTATATTATTAGGGTAATGTTATTGTCACTTCATGGAAATTTTACACCTTTCCTCCTGACAAATCTTTTTTCTCCTACTGTTATGTTTTAGGCAAATTACGTTTTAGGCAAATTACGTTTTAGGCAAAGCACTAAATACTTTAGTGACCATGAGTCTCACTGAGTGTTGCTTTAATGTCAACAATTTAGCATATTTAGAGCACTTTGTTGTTAAAACAGGAACAAAACATAGTGCTATAGTGGTTAAAATGTTTTCTACAAAGCTGTACTACTGAAGTGCTGATTTAATTTTTAGAGATACCTGTATTCAGTGTTTCACACATATGCTGAGCCACATGAGCAATATCAAACCCCTGAAGAACGGTGGAATAAACCCTTAATAATACCCTTAACACTGCCAGTAAACACGGCTTTATCCGAGTAGATGTAGGGAGCCAGTTTATTTCAATAAGCATTTTTTTAGTTTGGTTTAGTTTGCTAATACTAATGTGATGTGACCACACAGCAGAGGCAAAGTGAGCACCAGTAAGCTTGATTAAACAAGCATCTCCTCTGAAGAAGTGTTGTTCGCCCTGTGAACAGGATCCGAATGCGTGGGCTCTGAATGGTCATTGTCACTACTTGCGGCGGGCGTTGACTGACGCCCAGGAGAGCTATGAGCGGAGCCTGAAATTCCAGCAGCAGCCATCAGACTCTCACCTTGTCCTCCTCCGCCTGGGATCCACTTACCTCCAACAGGGGAAGGTCAGATATTGAGACAAGCATGTGATCAGTCAGACAGTTTACTCATGTTTATGAATCTGCTGATGAGTCAGGGGAGGAAAATTTACCTGGTGCATTTCCAGGAAAGTAAGTCACAGCAAGCAGTAAGACAGCAAAAGTGGCCTTAGTCATGAAGAACAATCAATTTTCCTGGGCAAGATTTTTATTTACAGCACAACTATGATTAACTTGCTACTGCATACATACATGAATGTGCAGAAGTATGTGAATGTGGCATAAAAAACTTTGTGCTATAGAAACCAGGCAGAAATCACAGGTAAAGCACTTGTATGAAACCACTAATTAAAGTGGAACTAAATCTCTCTTTTTTGTGGTTTTAATTTTCAGTTTGAGGAAGCCAAAGTTGTCTACCTGCAGGCGTGTGAGCAGTCTCCGTCCTGCCTGACCTGGCTGGGCCTGGGCGTCGCCTGTTACCGGGTAAAAGTCCACCTCCACCTCCTGAACAATGATGGAAATGATGGCAGTCTGAAAATATACTTAAATCCAGTTTAAGTCTAATTCACACATTGGATCTTATGACATTTTGGTGTAAGCAGAAGTTAGTGTTAGGGTTATTTCTTCACCAAATCTGGTGGGCTCAGTTTAATTTAACTCATCATCTGAAAAATCCTGTTCTCACAGTGGGATTACAAATTTTAAGTACAATCCTAATTCTACTGTCAACGAAGCCCTGGTAACTGTACTCTATATTCAGCCAACACGCTTCATGTGAACAAGCCAGCTGTGCAGTTGTTGGAAGTGAGCCTTGGTTGTGTTTGTGTGCCTGTCTGTGTAGCTGCAGGATCTGTGTGTAGCTGAGGAGGCTCTGACCAAGGCCAACCATTTGAACAACCAGAACGCAGAGGTGTGGGCTTACCTGTCTCTGATCTGCCTCAGGGTGAGTGATGATGCCGCTCTGAAAACACACAAGCTGCTCTGCCTCCCTTAAAGTCTCTTTTTCAAGACAGAGTGTGATACAATGGGCCGACACTTTCCCCTTAAAAAGAATCCTAAAAAATGTGACAAAGAAATGTAGTCTTTCTTACCCAAACACAGTTAGGGGCACAGTTTGTGTATCATTTGGTCTTTAGTATCCCACGGTCATTCGCTCACCAGTCACACGACCTTGTCATATTACCCAGTGTCACTTCACCACTTCATCTGTGGAAGAAAAATAAGTTCAGCTTCACCCTCAGGTCCAACGAGGGTCACGCCTTTGTGGCCTACATCTTTTCAGAAATGCTGCCCCTGAAATGAGACACGGTGAAACACAGATTGACTGTTTCACTGTCAGGGCAGGCTGCAGGGACCTGAACTAACCATTTAATGGATGTTTTGTTTTCAGTCTGGCAGACAAGAGGAAGCAGAGCAGTTTTATAAATATGCAACATGGGTGAGTTATTCTGTTTTTATCAGTTATGGTGATTTAAAAGCAGGGCTAGGACTAGTCAAGGTCAACATTTAACAGTAAATGTTAATGATCAGTAATGTTGCATAATTTAAATGTATTTTTTTAAGCGAACAAATGAATCTACAATAATTTAATTTGTTTCTACATTAAACATTTAACGAAGCTTTTTGATTTATCCTTGAGTCCATAAAATACGGGAATTACATTTTCCTGTAGCATTCAAGAATATTTCAACTGAAGAATAAATTATTTAGTATAAATTTCCTATTTTCGAGAGACGATTTGAAAGTCACATCTCTGTTTTCATTTTACATAAAGAAACTCAAACCTGACGAAAACCTTTTCTCTTTTCTTGGTGCTCAGTTCAACCTGCAGAAAGAGTCGCTCCTCAGAGAGTTCAGTGAGCTGAAGGATCAGCTCCGCTTCAGTCATCTGGGGTCATGCTTTGGAACGAGCTCTGAAGCAGCGCTTTAACACATATGAACAAGTACATTTAACACACACACACACACGTAGGGTTTAAATGAGCAACATTTTAAAAAGACAATTTATTGTATTTTAAGCATTTAAATGTATTAACACTCGTACATGATGGGTCAGATTTTACAGACAGTGGAGATGCCAAGCCACATTAAAGTTAAACTCTGTTTAATAGCCACATTACAAACAAACTCAAAGCAACACAAATAGTCTCAAATGTATATAAAACAGCTGCAATGTTGTCTTTTTATAAAATATACAGCGTTAACAAAAGGGCATGTGGTGACTGGTATTAACAAAATATTTTTTAAAAAATCATCGTCGCAACTGTAATTTTTTTCCATCTGAACAGCAAAAAGAGCCTGATGAAACGTCCTGGACTTGTTGGTCTAAAACGCCTTCTCAGACTTTGGCACAATCCTCCCTGCACTGGTAGGAAATCTTATGTGGAATATAGTTTACAGATACAGTTCCTGTCAAATAGATTAACAATGCATGTATTGCAAGAAATGCCTTCTTATTTTAAATTTGGAAATGAGCACTTCCAAACTGTAATTGGAAATGCATTTGAAGTAAATTTCCTGTACCTTTAAAATACACTGTGTTAGAGTGGCTATTGTCAGGATTTTCAAATACACACTTGTATTGTATTGCTTTCCATATGGGCAGTTTTTTTTTTTGTGCCGTTTTTATACTCGTTGTGACCATGTGCTCTGTTGCCGTGGGATCACTGCCTGGACCGAACAAAGACCTCTCGCAGCCATGGCGAATCTTCATAGAGGCGAGGGTCACCCAGATACTCCGACGTCCTCTTGTACAAGTAGTAGTACAACACAGAACCTGTGAGCAGGATAACAAGAGAGGATGTTTTAATATAGCAAATCATACAGGATGATAATAATTTTTTTATATAGCTCCTTTCAGGACACAGTTACAAAGTGCTTTACAGTAGAAACCATAAAACCATAAAGATGCACCCACTGTAAAACACAAAGGGAGTAAAAGGCAAAGTTAAAAGAATTAAATAAGAAATAAGAAATGAAAACAAATAAAAGCAAGTAAAAAGTAGGTGGTTCAAGTTAAATCAGGAAATGCTTTCCATCTCTTCAGTCAGTCCCAAGGCTCTCAGAAATTGGTTGCGTTACTGCAAACTTTTATACTTTTTAAAAAGTATTTATGGAACTGCTGCATTACCTTTCACTATTTTTGTGAAAATCAAATTGAGTCCTGCTTATTTAGGTAATTCATCACACTGAATCAGGTCCGTTATTGTTGAGTGGTAATACAGTGGACACGCATTAGCGAGCAATGATAACTTAACATTTCAATGAATCAATGAATCATAGAACTGTGAGAAATATGGATGTACATCAATATATTAACGATCCTTTGTTTCCATAATTCATCAGCAATTTCCAGCTGAGTGGCTCCGATGTAATGCAGTGACTAAGGTTACTTGAGAGACAATATGTGATTCTAAATGCACATTAGCATTGCAAACAGACAGAAATGGAAAATCCCCACCAGCATTTACAACCACGTGTGGAATCCTAAAAGCACAACTGAGCCCAGCACAGTTTACAGGTTGGTTCCTAATGAAAGAGATTTTGTGAAGTGGTGATTACACACCAAATAACCGTCTGGGTGGGTCTTAAGCAGTAGACAAAACAGAAAGACAAATAAAACATGGCTACAGTACATTCTCATAGTTAATAAGGGATCACCTGCAGAGAACAACAGCAACTAGACAATTAAATCCTTTTATCCACTTAGGGACTTGTACGTGTATGAAATCACTCCCACACGGCGATGTGAGATCACCGCTTGGAGCCTGTCGTTAGACCGGAGGGACTAACACAGTCATAAAAAACTCAATAAGCAGTCTTTCAGTGCCCTTCTTCAAAGTAAAAAGACTGGAGAGTTAATCAGACTGAAATGGCATTTTATTGTGTTTGAATCAGTGACAAAATTAGAGATGTGTGCAGTGGTTCAAAGGTCTGACACCAGCTTATATAAAAAGAAGCTCTGTGTGGGAATGATGGTACAGTTAGAGCTTCAAATACAAAAACTGTATTGTTCTAATCTTGTCTCTTACTTCTTATATTCAGCTGAGGGAAAACACAAAAAAACTTTTCCTCAAGTCATCATTCTATTGTAACTCCTGTAAACTGAGCATGTCTCAAATCTAAAGTTTGAAATATAAATAGATCAGTCTTGTTTCGTTTAAGATTGTTTGTGGATACAGCTCAGACTCACGTATATCAAAAGGGACAGCAACACATTCCAACACAGAGTTTTGATGGCCTTAACAAAGCTCTAGAGACAGCGGTCATTTTATATGTCGGCTTCTGTGTTCAGATAAAATGGAAACATTCAGAATAAATGCATATGGTTGGCAGTAAAAACACTGTATTATCATGTCATCTCACCTGTTCTTTGGAACACAAACATCACCTGGAGGCCGTCTGTCCAAACATATCTGTTTGTATTTAGCCAACGCAGATTCTGGAAAGAATATACAGAAAGAATTCATGGGTAGTTCAATGTCACAGCTTTTAGTAAAAAGATTCAAAAAGGGGGAAAACTGGAGAAGATGAGTTGTTTGATTGTGTTCAGACACTGATTTTTCTACTCAAGTAAAAATAGCATCAGATTGTTATTCTATGAAGTCACATTTTAACTTAATCATATGAAAAGTCTTATTTTTCAACAATATAATTTCACATTTTCATAAATGTAGCATAAATACATTTTATAAAAAGAACATGTTCAGTGTGTATTGTTCATATAGACATTAATAAATCATTCTTAGGACTTTGATATATCTATATACCCCTTTGTGCACATACGAGACATACCATGAGCCAGGAGTGCAGTATGATACTGAAGGTCAGATAGAGAGCAGAGAGCATTAGCAGAGCTCTAAATCGCTCCAGCAAGATGGCGACCAGGCCAACCTGAAACACGAAGGTGTTAAACAGCATCAACAGAATGATGATCAGGTTGAACAGGATGGCGATGTCCTGGATACTGTTGAGGAAAAGCACACAGGAGAAGAGGAGATGAGGGAAAAGACCATGTGTAACCAGCAGAAACAGAAGGGACAGGAACAAAAAGATCACTGTCTGTGTACAGCGCCGCTTCATTTCACTCCAGCATCCCAAGTGACTCAGTATAGACTAATGAAACGTGCTATTTTTAGCTCAGAATTGTCCTCCCCTGGAGCCAAAGATAATGTTTGGCTGCTGAAACAGTGAGGAGCTCTTACTTACATGAAAAGTACCAGCTGGACAGCCGGTTCAGCCCTGAGCAGCTCGCTGAAGGAGTTGACAAACAGGTCGAAGGAGAGCAGGCTGAGCTGAATCAGTAACACCAGAGAGTAGTTGCTGGTTTGGAGCGTCTCCGGCCCGAAGGCTGGGCGCCCGGGCGGACTGTGGTTCCACGATGGATCCAAGGCTGCACTGCACTCGCACACACACTACATAGAAACATCAATTCCCACACATGACAGTCCTGACTGTTCAAGTGTCTCCACTCTGATTGCCCAAATGTAGCTGAAGTGTGATTGATACCACATTAGTGCTCCATTGTCTCTTGTTCAAAATTAGTCCCGTGCACTTTGCAGGGTCCTTTCAAAATCTGGTTTTGGGAGGAGCTGACATGTAAACATTGTTAAAGCTCCAAAATACGCAGATGTGGTGGCGCGGTACAGTCTACGGTGTGGTAAAAACCCCCAGCATTGTTCAGGGAAGGGCTTCTTGAAGCTTCGATCAAAACTTGTGAAACATCAGCATCAAAGGAAATCCAGCAGAGACCCTGTGGAGGGAGAGACACATTAGTATTCTGCTGGAACACACCATGCTGCAAAACAGTATTTACTCTACTGTTGCAGATGCACATGCACTTGCACATGCAGAGACTAGATTTGAAAGAGAGAGAAAAAACAGAATGTTACGGTCCTGCCGAACATAGCCAGACATATTATACTTGTCAAATAGAGTGAATCTAATGAACTGCCCTATGTTGATATTTGGTCCTCATTAATCTTCAGTAAACTTGGAACCTTTTGACCTTATTCACACACTGCAGCTTATGAGAAACCGCTGCTACGTCCACCTGCAAAAGGACCAAATGACCGTTCACCTGGCAGTTTTTTGAATTTTTGGAAGGGAGGAGGCTCCGTGTTTCAAGCAGCAACTCGTGCAGCAGTGACTGGAGCATGAGTAAGCTGGGCTGCCTCAGAGGAGCGGTTGTCTGGAGTTAAACATGGACCGAATACATCTCACACAGTGTCAACACAGGCAGAGTGTATCAACAGCGAAGGAGAGGCTGTAGCTGGATTGGCCTTTCTTGGTAATTTTAGGGTTAGTTCAGGGTAGTTTGGTTTCATTTGTTCACATTTGTTCCAGCTGAGATTTCCGCCTCTCCTTTGCTGTCATTAGTTATTACTAGTATGTCGGAACAACTTTCTAGTAAAAGAAATAGTCCCTCTGAAAATCAGTGACAGTGCTTTCTGTGGTCGCTCCAGAGTGACTGGGACACTGATTCTGGAAAGAGAAGTCCTGCTGTTTTCAATACTGAGGGCACAAGGCAAAAAACTACCAAACACCACTCACCCACGTTGTGTTGGCGAGGAACTCTTATGTCAAATTCTGGATAAATAAAACCAAAACTATCTGCAAGGCCAGATGCCAATAGATACACAAGAGAGAGCATGTTTTTTTAATCATTTGGGTGAACCAAACCTTTAAGCACACAAAGATTAAATCAACAATACTTGAAGGATTTTAGCAAATATAAAGCTGCATCTAGCTGATTTTCAAACCTCCAAAACAAGCCCCACAGCTAGTTATGATTCATTTAAAACAAAACAAACTCAACACAAACATTTGGACATTTAAACATTAAATGAAGGTTTACCGTTCAGTAGAAAAGCGTCTTCACTCTCAAAACAGCATCCTTTTCTGATGATATTAAATAATATCCCAGAAGTACAGAACAACACAAGTAGATCCTAGGGGATTCCTTCAGGTTATTTCTCATCCATGACAGTAAAACAGACAAGCTTGAGAAAACAGGTCCTCCTTTCACTACTCTAGTGCCATGGGGGGGTATTAGTTAAGTAGGTTCTGTAAGTCTCTGCCTTGGCTCCTCTGGCCTCTTGTGAGTCAGGATCACTAGCCAACAGGCTCCTTCACACTGACACCAGGCGGATCCTCTTATGACCCTGTATTTATAGCTTGGCACGGCCGTGGCAGGTGTGAGGAAGATTAGTGCTTCTTCTCAACAGTGGAGCGTCCACCAGCAGACTGCTTACTGTTGAAGGCTGTCCCACTGAGATTCTGGGTTAGCAGCCCTGCTGGAAAGCTGGATGACCAGTGTTTTTAAACACAGAGCAAACAAAATAAATTACAAGACAAGAATTTTGAAGATGAAACCTCTTGTTCAAGGTTTTCCAATTCTGTGGATGCTTATCAAGTACTCTCTCTATATACAACTTGATAAAAAAGTACATCAGTGTGTCAGATATAAGCTTTCCTTTTGCATGAATACACTAGAGTAATTTAAAAAGCCTTTGTTGTTTCTCCCAACATGCACTTCTTAGTCCCCGACCATTTAATCTTCTTAAGAAACTCCCTAACAGCTTGTTGCATGACATAGAAATGACACATCCACCTTTTTTACTACTTCAGAATATCAACTACAACCGTCAGCCTGCAGCAAAAACACCAAAATGTGTGTACCTGTGAAGGAAGATGGTTTCCAGAGGCTGGAGCAGCATGTGTGTGTGTGTGCGCCCAAATGATGCACGTTGTGAGAAACAATGCAGTGAGCGGCACAGATCGACAGCTTGAGTCTGTCCTCATGGCAGGTGTTATCCCCCCCCCACCCCCCACCTCTCCGACAGGCAGGCACAGGATTTCTACTCATTACACACTATGTTTTGTGTTTGTTTACATGCACCTTGATGACAGCATACAGCAGCCATGACCAAACATGGTATTTAGAAATAAAGCTATAAGCTGTGACGTTGTTTGGGCTAATGACGTGTGACAAATGATAAAACGATGACAGGTTGTAAGTGGGTGCTGTCTGAGCTTTTTCCATTGCTGTTTCCATTGCAGTATTTCCTTTCAAGATTATGATAATACTTCTAGGAAGGAGGTCTGGAGTCGAGCCAGAAGAAGACCACTGCCACCTAGTGGTAGATGTGCATTACCACACACACACACACACACACACACACACACACACACACAACAATGCTGCACTAAGTAGTTACACATCAAGTAGGTCTAATTTAGTTTTTTTTAATCTAATTTAGTTCTCACTTTTGATACTCTGGTACATATATTTTATAGTCATTTCATACTTAGATAGGTGAATGGTGGTAAAATGAGACTTATGCATCGGTGCAACAGTATTTACAAACTAAAGATTTCATTCATAATAATGCACATCAGTCACAGGCAGTAGTCGAGAGTAACTAAGTACTACACACTTACACATTACTTGCATATTCCATTTTTTGGCTACTTTATAATTCTGCTGCACCACATCTGAGAGGCACTTCACTACTTTCTTTGATACCTCTAGTGACTATTTACCTCGCAGATTAATTTCATGAAAAATTATTAAGAGCGGTGAGATTAAAAGTAAGATAAAACTTAATTTATCCCCAAGAGGGAAATTCACAAAAAGCACAGTTATAATACACTTCAACAGCAAAACATATGTTATTCTGAAAGGGGCAATTCAGCATAATGCATCCTTTTACTACTTAAAGTACACACGATTTTGCACTTTTACTGTATAAAAAATATACATGCATGACTTTTACTCGTAACAGAGTCTTTCTTCAGTGCTCCATTGCTACTTTAACCCAAGTACAAGATGTGGCACTTCTTCCACCTCCACCTTTTCTGCAGAGTGAACATTCTTACTACTTGCTGTACTTCCTACAGCCAACTTTACTTCAGTAAAGGGTCTGAATACTTATTCCATTGGTGCACTAAAGCACAATATTTGACTACATTTTTTTTATCAACATTTCACCCCTGGATTACCAATGAATATCATTGTAAATAAGCATAAGTAAGTAGGTATATTGCATTCCTCTAATACAGCACAGGCTCTATTTTTTAGGATCATGTCATGAATTACAAAGAAAATCATGTAAAGTGACACAAGGGTGGCATCAAAACATGTAAACTACCAGATCTATAAACACACACACGTATATTCCTTAAAGCATGCTTACGTTTCTTATTATTATTTCCCCTGTCCTCTCCTCTCCTCTCCTCTATATCTGGCTGCATGATGTAAGCAGCGCCCCGGGGCAGTAAAAAAATATGTACCCAAGAAGCATGCAAGGTGGCCCGGGGTGGAGTCAGCAGCAGCAGCAGCAGCAGCAGCAGCAGCAGCCTCACAGTGAGCTCAGCAGTTTGATTTCGTAGCCTCCAGCTCCACTCGGCCGTCTGAGAAGGGCCTTTTTATCCGAGGAAAGTGGAATGAAAACAGACAACTAGGAGGATTTTCTTACCCATTTTCATCGCTCTGCATCGATAGAGAAATCGACGAAACGCCAGGTATGGCCAATGAAAGCAGGAAGTGCTCTGTTTAGGGTCTTTAGCTCACACTGCGGCACAATACGTAGCATTTGCGCCTTTTACAATACAGCCGAAATATTTTCCAGGTTTATCCAAAGCTCTGGTGCCGGGCTTGTTTTTATCACGTTACTGCCTTTTTTCTAAAACTAGACCGTGCTGGTAAAATGGGTCGTTTTTTCTACGGAGGGCGGTCGAGGTGCTGTAACTTTAGCGTTAGCTTACGAAGAGATGCGCTGTGTTCATGTTAGTTGGAAAATCATCGAGTAAACGTGTAAAACTGTGATTTTTATCAACATGGGAAGTCCCAGAAATGAAAATTTGATGTTTTATACCTTGTCTGGTTGGTTATTGTGAACTCAAACCCGCTTTAAAAGCCACAGGAGGACGTTAGAGTTATTTCTCAGTGGTTTTCCAGCTGTGATTTGTAATGGAGATGTTTAGCTTTCCTTCTAACAGGGAATAAAAGCTACCAACACAAGCTGAATGGAAGTAAGGACTAATTAGAAGTCCTTGTGCTTTACTTGAGTCTGTACATACCACTCTCTACTTCTACTCTACTACATTTTAGGGAAATATTCTCCTTTGTGTTCCTCTACATTTACCTGACAGCTTTAGTTATTGTACAGTCAAAGATGAAATGACTGCTCAGCTACTGTACTTTTACCTGCACATGAGTATTTACATGTTCTGATGCAGACTCCACTACAAATCAGAGGGGAAATGTACTTTTTACTCCACAACTTTAATTTTTATTACTTTAGTCACGAGTTACTTTGCAGATTCAGCTAAATAATGTGAAATATATCATATGAAATTATAGATTAAAATAAAACTTGATTCCCAGAGAGGAAAATTCACAAGCTGTCACATTATTCTGAAATTCTGCATTATGAGTACTTTTACTTTCAGCACTTGAAGTATATTTTTGTACTTTTACTAATGTAGAAATTTAAATGCACGACTTTTACATGTAATTTACAGTATTTCTACACTTTCGCGTGCTTTTGCTACTTTACTCGAGTTTACTTAGAGTACTTACTCCACCAGTTAATCAATTAGGGGATTGACAGAAAGTTCATCAGGAATTATTTTGAATATAGTTCAAGTCATTTTTCAGGCAAACATGTTTCAGGTTTTGTGTATCAATTCAATTCAGTGACTTTATTTGTCCCCGATGGGGCAATTGATTGTGCAGCAGTGGAAGCATAAAAGAACATAAAATACATGCACACATCGGTTGGACAAAACAAGTCGCTGTAAAAGAGATAATGTGTAATAATATAATAGTCACAGCAGACATTTATACTTTAATTCTTTATACTTAACACTTAAACTCCTGATTATACTCATACTTTTACATATCGAACATTCTCGGTGCAGTACGTTTACTTGCAACTGAGTATTTACAGTGTGTGCTATGAGTACTTTTACTTAAGTAAGGGGTCTGAATACTTCCTCCACCACTGCTTACTAATAATAGCAGAGCTGTATTGTCTTGTAGCATCTTTTTTCCACTGCTGCTGGTCACACAGCCTGGTTTCTAAGCTGCTGGTGGTTTTCCAGTCCGTTAAATGAGCGCGGTCACAGCTGTGGTTGATGTGACTTCAAATGTGACTCACTTGAATCAGGAGTTGATCTTCAAATTACTTCATCAGACCAGATGATAGGCTCTGTTGAGGCTGAGTCATTGTTTTTCTAAGTCTAGACCAAAAAAGGTGGGGTTTCCCATAGGGCTTGGCCACCTCACTTTAAATAAGCAGGTCTGTTCGGGTGCTGGAAGTCCTTCAAAATGCTCAAATTTTAATATGTCCTTCTCAAAGTCTGAAAAGTGCTCGGATTTTGAAAGAAGTGCTTCAAACTGCTTGAAATTCTATTGCATTAACATAATGACTGGTTATCGGACTGAATATTTCATATTTTAGTTTTTTTTTTTTTCAATAAGTCAAAGGGAGCCTGATTGATTTGAGTACATTTAATTTGCGACAATCAGAAGGAGCTGGAAAAGTATGAAAATGCACCTTAGAAATGCTTGAATTTGACTTTGCAAAAGATGTAGGAACCCTGAATGAAGACCAGTTATGCCAACGTCATAAAGATTAGTTCAGTTTTTTTTAATGAAACATTTAAGGAAAAAGAGCAAAACTATTTCACACAGGAAATGTCATTTATCTAATGAACAAGACCTTAATGGAGATGTTCAACGTAAATCCATCAGGAAAGGATCTAAAATCAGGATCTGTGTATCTTACTACCTCAACCAAACAATGTTTGAGGGGAAACACTGAAAAGAACACATGCAAATCAAATGCTAGTAGCTCAGATCTGGTGGAAATGTGTGCTGACCAAGATGAAAATATCACTTTTCCTTTGTACACTACATGGATTTCCAGCACACATGTCCCCCAAGAAATTAAGTTTCATGGCAAATCAGACAATCTAGTTGTAGATGTGGCATGAGTTCAAATGACATTTTGAGAGTTGTGTCTCAAATCAGCTGCCTGCTGTTGTCATCAATTGCAAGTAAGAGTGTTTATTTGCATGTGGACATCCAAATCATTCAAGACATCCAAGTCAATAACCTAAAAAAAATGGTGGTTTGTGCCCAAAACTGCTGTAATTCAGCAAAAATGACCTCATCTGTACCTTCACTAACCTGCAACGTCTATGACATTAAAATAAATGTGTTTCTTATGCAGATAATAAAAACATTTCTGGATGAGCTCCAGGTGTTTCACCACTGTAATCTCCCAGAGCAGACGAGACAGCCATTAGCACACTAAAGGCAGTTTATGGTGTGTGTGTGTGTCAGGCAGGTGGCTCCTCCAGGCTTTATTTATCAGACATCAGTCTTGTTTAATGTGCCCTTGAGTAAGAGTATCATGTCTGAAATACACTCAGAGCTGATGCAGATGCATAACTGTGGAATATAATAATAACAGTAAGATAAACCTTCCATGCAGAAGGGATGTATTCTGTTACACCTGTAAACATTTTAAACATTTATCTTGACTCAGCTGTTTCCTGTTGGGCTCTATAAAGATGTGTCAATTAAGTCTTGTTTGAGTTTAATTAACAAGATCACGCTAAAAGGGTTCAGCCCCCCCCATAGCAGATGGTCAACAGACAGAGCCCACACATACTCACTCATTCATGCAAGTGCACACGCCTGGATTGACAGTAGTGTATGTGGGGGTGGGGGTGGGGAAGCCGGCAGGAGAGTTTGATAAGAGGCAGTCAGAAGAGGGCGAGTCTGGGCTTGACTGGCAAGTGAGCCAGAGAAAATTATGGGGTTAAAAAAAAAAAAAGAAAAAGAAAAAACAGGACGTGACACTCGGGGAAACAAAGATTACATGAAAGAAGCAAGCGGTGCACTATGATGGGATCTATAACTCTTCTTAAAACTTCAGAACTTGAGAGTGGTGTTGGTGTTCACTGTCAGACTTTAACACAGCGTCAGTTACTGCGGTTTAAATCCAGAGATTGTTGGGATAAGCTATGATTTGTTGTTAGATCAAGTGAGGAGTGGCGTTTTTAGTTATCATAAGTGCAAGATTACTTTTTAACTTAAGCTGCGTTCCTCGAGCTGATTCATGAAACACACCCCGCCGAAATATGAATTTATTGTTAAAGCCCAGAAGCGTTGGATTTTGGTTCCTGGCACCAAGGAGGCGGGTGGATATAATTTCCAGCCTTTTGCCGATGAGCTCCTACTCAGTGCTTAGTCATGGATCTCTCTGCATACCCATGCGATAACTCAGCTCGCTGATTCTGCCCACACTGCTGATCTGATGCTTACTCCCCCACACTCTGCATTAGCCCTGAAACATCTCATTTGTTAAAAGCACCTCACAATAAAAGGAAGGCTGACTTTTATTTCAAGCTATAATTCAATATCCTCCGTGCTAACCGCTCGCCTGCATTGTGCTTCTTTAGCTTACTTGTGCTGGAGTTGTTTTATATGGCGTGAAATTATTGGGGTTTCATTGAATTTAGAGCTGCAGCGACCAACGGGAAATTAATCTGCAACCATTTAACTAATCAATAGTTTCAGGGGGTTTTTTGGGGTTTTTTTTAAACAAAAATGACAATTATTTTCTGGTTTCAGCTTCTCTTATATGAAGGTGCTGTTGTTCTTTCTCATGTATGACAGTAAAGTGAATTGTCAGCATTCGCATTGTTGGTCGGACAAATAAAGCACCTTCACAGTTTTAACTTTTTATAGACCAATTGGTATATTGAGAAAATTATCAGCAGATTACTTGATGATGAAAATAACCGTGAGTTGCAGCCCTAATTCAATGCTATATCCTGGACTTTATGGTTTTCAATAAACTAGTAACATAACTTATCTACAAAATATATGGTCTTAAGCTTCTCCTTCGAGTTTTACTAGTTCAGTGGAGGAAATACATTTTTTTTAGACATAACAAAAAAATGTAATGTTGAAAATAGGGCTCAGTGACAAATGTCAATTTTGTGGAAAAACAATTTGATATTTCTCAAAGTATCTGCAACAAAGCTGCGGTACCATTGTGGCAGGAAGGAGTTTTTTTTACTGCTGTTTAAACAAGGCACCAGTCACCACATTCATCTTTACCAACACTTTTCTTTGTGACAAAGCTCACGTTTTTAATCCTTCATCACAAGTTTTAGTGTTGAAGGAACTAAAAGTGATTGCTGCTGTTTTGATATTAGCAAAACTGACCTGAAGTCTGCTCTGTTTTGCAGCATGGGGGTTTATGAGGAGAAGAAGGAAACATGTGGAACCGTCTGCCTGAAATACCTGCTGTTTACTTTCAACTTTCTCTTTTGGGTAAGTTTCCATTCAGGCTTTGTTCAGCCTGCTTGAATGATTTAATTGCTTTTAAGTGCCTGTGTCGCTCTAAAGTGCTTCTGAAGCATACGTATACTTTTCACAGAGTTTTTCCAAGATGTAGGTGTGTCTGAAAACAGTTGTGACCTAGATACAGAACTTTTCATGCAGTCCCTTTAGTCTGCTTGTTTGGCCATCATTTTAATTGGTTATAATAACACTCAGCGAGCACAGCGAGGCTAAAAAGCCTCAGGTTGGCCAAACTTACTGTATTTGGAATAGAAAACAAAGAAGAACATCTTAAGCTGTAAGCATCACAGTTTACAGACAGTTCAGCTTTGACGCTCAGTACTTGCTGTAGTTTTGCACTCATACTGATTTCCCTGAGACATTGTGGTTGCTCTCGCGTTGGAGTTTTATCTCCAAATGAAGTGGTTTAGCTAATCTGGCAGAACTGTTCACAACATATGTGTTTGATTCTTGTTTACAGCCTGTCTGATTGTCTGACCGCTTGGATCTCATTTAAGTGATTTTTGTCATGTTCCCAGATCCCAGCAATCATTTTGGATATTGAGTGTTATATCACAATGTATAACTGTTGGCAGAACTACGAAGGTAAAACTTTTCCTTTTAAAATGTATGATATCTACCATGGAGACATATGCAGGAAAGAAGTAGGACCTTATTTAAAAACCAAACAATGAAATCCTCTCATTTCACAGTCTTGAAATAAGGAATTTTTTGACACTTTCCTTTTACTTTTCCAGTCTTATGATTTCAAAATGACACACCAACCTTATCGCCACTGCACTACAAGTAACTAATTTCATAATTTGTATGTGCTGTGTAAAATAAGAATCAAACATCAGCAGCCTTGTCAGTTTTCTTCAAAATGCATGGAAAGTGTAAATCTCAGCTCAAAGCTACAAATGGAAAACGAACATGAATGGCTATCGGAGCTTAAAGGATAACCAACTGCTTTGATTGGTAACAACTCACTTAAACAAACCAGTCTAACTAATGTGTTAAAATATAAGAAGCCAGGCAGGTCTTGATCATTTATCAGAGTCCTAAACAGCCCAAATTGTGTCATTGATTAAACCAGTAGCAATTCAGAAAGCACATCCCACCCAGTTCCCTCAAGTTTTAACAAACCAAAGCTATAAAGTAGTGTTTCCTTATCAACAAAAGGACAACGATCCACATGCACACAGTATGTCCTAGCATCGACATGAATAATTAGCTTTTTGCATGCCATAAATAGAAGAAGAATTAGCTGATAAAACTCTGTCTGAACCCCCTAACAAAGCCTTAGCTTATTCGGGCAGCAGATAAATGCCTGCTGCTATTCCAGCTCAGAGATGCAAAGCCAAGTTGCATATTTGTACAGAGAACACAGAAGATGCATTCAAAGCCTAATTTCCCCAAACTTTCCAGTATCAAGAATGTGGCGTCCCAGAAGGAAAGCTGTCTACAAAAAAACTGATTTCATAATTTGCATGTTGTGCGTAATCAAACATCAGGGCCTCACTGTCTACAAAGGGGAGGCGTCTGTCTTGTTCTCACTCGTTCTCAGCATGAAATCACACTTACAGCTCGGCCCATATGTGATAATGATGTGCCTGCCAAAGAGTCAGATCTCACACCGATTGGCAGACGATCATGCAGATATTTCACGACAAAATCAAATCTTTTGGCTAAATTAGTGTGGAAAAAGTATTTCCCAAATACTGTGCAATACCGTGCATCACAACTATTGCAAGTACAAAGTGTTTCTGGGCTGAACTTCAGACAATAAAATGAAAACCTGCAGGACCATAAAGTAGTTTGCTGAATAGCAGCTGTCCATTTACCTCAGGAGTAACATACAGACACTTTTCTGCTGATGTCCTGTTTGTTTGATAACATTTTGAGGACTCAACACACCAAATTGTGTATTTAAAAAAAAGTAAATGCTAAGTAGATGCTCCTACATGTGTTTCAGCAGGATGAGATGGATTTTTGTTCGTCCTCATCTGCCTTCTTGGCTGTGTGGTTGAGGTGGGGATGTAGGGATGTTTATTGACTTTTTTTCATGAAACTTCAGGTAGTATTAATTGGCCCGGAGAGAGAGAGAGAGAGAGAGAGATAGATAGAGATATAGATATACATATATATATATATATATATATATATATATATATATATACACACACACACACACACATACAGTAAAGGATTTGTTTGGCCATGTTGGCTTTGGGTTCATCAATATTAAAATTTAAAATCCTTGAAAATCCAGTTAAGTTCATTTTCAGTTCATTTAAATCGAATTGGCTTTATATATTTTTAGATTTTTGGGATTCATGAAACTTCTTCATGGCACAATCTGATTCAAAATGCACGGAACTTTCAGACATTTCATGCCCCAGCAGCCACTTTCTAGATATGTTTGACTTAAAAATGGAAAATAAACACCAGTGGCTATCAGACCTTTAATACATACCTGCAGTGTTTGTGAACATAAACAAACCCTTTAACCTTGAAGGGAAAGGCAGTCATGTTGAGTGAACAGTGCAGTGCATTTTCCATTTAAACAAAGCGTTTGCTGTGGCAGCCACAGAGGATATTACCTTGTCAATAATGATAACCTGCACTCACACTGCTTTAAAGTTTGGATAAAAATGTAGAAAAATGAAATGCATCTACATTTGTACATAAAGACACTGCTAAAAATGCTGTCATACAGCAAACACATGGACTATTCACTGTATTTGCATTAATTAATCAATCCGTCATATCAGTTGTGGTTACGTGCTGTTTTTTTTTTTTTTTTTCGAGCATTACATTCACTTTAGTTTCCTTTTAGATTTTAAAATGTCCCAGTTTTTATTTCTTGCTGCCACTGGAGGTCGCCAAAGTTTGAATTTGTCCTGTGCAGCTTACCTTAACACTAATTCCTGTGGTTCATTGAGTTTTAACAGCAGATGAAGCCACAGCCACAGCCAAGCATCATTTTCACCATGTGGAGTGATTACTGCAAAGACTGAAACACACTCTGCCTCTTTAATACTGTGGTTCACAGGACAGGGGTCTTTTGGAGAGGTGTGGAATACTTTATGAAAAAAAAAGAACAATTTAGTATGACTTAGATTAATAAAGAATATAGTTAAATATCATCTCTTTCCATGTGTTGTATAAAATATTGAATGATCTCTCTCTCAAATCAATATCTAAGTAATAAATTGGAGGGAAACAAACTCTAACTAGTACTGTGGCTACTTTGTAAAGTAGTAATAGTGAGCAAGAAGTGTTGGCTGAACTGTTTTGCTCCACACTGTGGCTCTGGATGTTTTCCTGCCACGCTGTCTCTGGGTGCGGTACAGTCTGACTCAGTGTCCAGCTTTGGTAGCCTTCCCTTTCTAAATTAAATCTAAATTAGACAGGCTGTTAGATTGATGGGTTTGGCATGGTGACAAATTTGTGTTGCAGCGCTGCACCATCTGCTGACTCGTCATTGTGATGTCTCACTGATTTTCTTTTCTTTGACTGTTCCCTCAGATGATACTTGTGACAGTTCGGGTAGTCTATTGTGTCTGTGGGCTTAAGGATTCACTTGATGCTTCATAATTTCTCATGATTTAAATTGGATGATTGCTCTGCAGAGTTTATGTCCAGCCTCTCAAAAAGCATTCAAATGATTTTGTCCAAAGATATTAGATTTACTTTTAGAAAGGCTCTATTCTGTATTGACATCTTTGCTTGTCTATTAGTCTTGCAGATTAATTGTCTTTCAATCGACTAATCGATCAGTTGACTCTTTGCTGCAGCTGTAGCTAAGTTGATATTTTTATCGAACCTGTTGCAGTAGCAGTGACAGCCCTGGATTACTGACCTCAGCAGCTCCTCCTCATTCACAATGATCTTGCAGCGTGAACTGATTCAAGATAAGATTATCTTGTACGGCAGCGTTGGGTCGTTTTTTATCACTTCACGTTCAGCCATTGAAAGTCATTAATTTCAGGCTCCTCTTTCGTCACTTTGAAGCCGACTTAGCTGATAAATAATTTAAGCCTCTTTTTCACTCTCAGTTTTTGTCTCCTGGCAGAGATCCGACTCTTATCATGTGCTCTTCTCCCAGTTGGCAGGGGGCGTTGTGATGGCGGTGGGTGTTTGGACCTTGGTTGAGAAGAGCGACTACATCAGCCTTCTCTCCTCCAAGACCTACGCTGCCTCCGCCTACATACTGGTCCTGGCTGGAGCCATCGTCATGGTAACAGGCGTGCTGGGCTGCTGTGCCACCTTCAAGGAGCAGAGGAGGCTACTGCGAGTGGTAAGAGATCACGTCAGGGTGGAGAGATAATAGAAGCTGCACACAGCACAGTGCAAATCGTGTGTACTGTGCAACTTAAACAAAACAGACCTAACTGTAGGATGGTAATAATGTGCTATTAATGCATCGTTGTATTAATATTTTATATAATTCTCATTTTATTAGATTTTGTTTCCTGTCACCACCACAGCTCATTAGAGGACAACTTTATTTTTATGATGAATTGTTGTTTGAGTTGAGGCTCTTGAAAATGTGGGGTACAAACAACATAAAAGGGAAGAGCAAGAAATGTTGATTTTAGTCAGTGCCAATGATTTGGAAAGGAACCCTGATGCTAAAAATGTAATAAGAAGAAGAACAGGATAAACTACCCCAGCAATACTCACCAGTGATAATAAAAAATGGATGTCAGTCTTTAGTTTTTGAGCAAATATAGTGAACTCCTGTGCACACATAGTGCAAGACAACAAACAAATATTAGATATTTAGATAATTAGATAATTAAGATATTTTAATATACACAAAATATCAAATACCAAGACAAGCTAGAAATAATAATTAATAATTAGTCTTACCGCTCAATAGTCGAATAGTCTCATGGAATATACGTCTTTTCAAACTTTGTCCCTACTGGCCACCATAGTCCAACACCTGCCAAGTTACAAAACAAAAGAAAACACTGGTTTTGTGTTATTCTGCTGGGCACGAAGCAGTCACTTGCACACTGGCAAACTTTCTGTCCTGTCTCCAGCCAGATGGCTGACGAGCACCTTGCTGGAAGAAACAAAACACTTCTCACATGTGGTGATACTGAGCAGATGTGAAGACTCACAAATTGTCATCAGAAGTGAATGATATAATCTGACAGAGTCATGCTTTGCACAGAATATCACTGAAAACAGACAGGACTGCTTATTCTTCAGCAGGATGTACATCAGTTTGTTCGCTCACTAAGAATATTGTTGGTGTGTGATCAGATTTTGTTTTTCAACTCTAGAATAGGCCCAAAAGTAAAAGCGGGACACAATATATGACTTCCAGAAGTAATAGTTTGTTAGAAGGACATTGTGGTGCCACACACACACACACACACACACACACACACACACACACATCACCAGAGCCAACCAAGGCCAGGGTGTCAGTCCTGATTGCGTTCAGTTCAGACAAAACTAAAACTTTGTGCTGCAGGAGCGTGAGTGCCCATATTTGATTTGACACACTCTGTACACAGCGCAGGGTTTTGCCAACAGAAACACCTGCATGACACTAGAACCGTCCCAAAATACAAACACGCGGACTCACCGTACTGTTCGCACACGCGTGCACAAACACACACTCCTCAGGCCCTCATCTGCACATTCCTATATGATAAATGAATGCATGTACACCACTGAAGGCCCAGCTCAAGTGTTTGTGTCATACAATCTTTGCAAGAACACGCGTCATTCACTTGTCCCCGCAGACGAGTCCACAAGAGGTCGGCACAGCCTGATCTTTTCAGCTTGAGACGAGGCAGATGGCAAAATACAGCTACTTCCCACCAGGTGTATTCACATGTAGCATTCATGAAGGGACAAAAGGGACAAGGATACCATGTAGAACAAAGTTACAGCCCACGGAATTAATTACCTTTTTTAACTTTTCACATAAAAAAAAAGAAGAACAATGGATTTTGGATCAATCAAGTATCTTTTTTCAAACGAGATATTCGCACGTCTAACTATCTCAGATACAAGTGGGTTTGAAAATATCACATCCGTCTTGAAAGAAGAGGATCCCAGAAGGTCTAGTGGGACCGAAACGTCGGTATTATCAATAAATCATACGTCAGTGCTTATTTCATACTTGTAATGACTGAAATGTCTTAAAAACATACTTGCGTACCCCCATGTAACCTTCTTGAACAGCTGTATTTATAACTGCAAAAATGAAAACGGCAGTCGTAAAATAAAATATTCAGTGAAGGACGGGGAAGGGAAGTAATTTTTTTTATAAACTTTTTTTTAAGAGTAAAATGGCAAAACCAGTTTAATTAGATTTGAAACTAGATATCCTGCTTGTCGGATGAGTGGGAATCTTGAAAGACAGACACAAGATTATATATTTTATTTTGTGTTGGATAGAAATGATTTATAAGGAATTGTCTCAGTCGTGGCTACAGGTTCCCAGACCAACCAATGTTTTATTTAGTTATTTTTTGAGGCTTACAAAATAAAAGATGTGTGTGCAATAAATGAAGTCCCCACTCTGTCCAGATTATTTGATCTATAACCCAGCACTTGTGGGTAAATCAGGACGTGTGCTACGCCTTCCCTCCTGCGGGTTGTGTTGTCTTGAAACGCGCAGCGCATCCTGAGGAGCAGAGATTAGGGCGATGAATCACAGTGAAGAAATGAACTTGTCGGCAAGGAGAGATGCCACCAAGATTGTTAAAGAGGGAGAACATAAGGGTGAGGTGGTGGTGGTGGGGGGAGAGAGGTAAAGTAATTGTTTTCCTGTATGTGGAAAGTGCCTGGTACCTGCTGAGCGTACGTTAGAGCAGCAGCGACTGGCAACACTATCCTGAAATGTAAAGGTCACCAAGTACCAGAAAAAAGCTGATACAGCCATAGCATCACCAGGATATAAACTAGCTGCAGTTGCCTTTTGATTAAAAAGGAGGCCATAGCAGTGTTTCTTTAAGGCTGTTAGTGAGGTTTGTAGAAGACAAAAGTATGAGAGAGGTCAGTAAGACGAAGAGAAAAAGAGGAAAACTCTCCCACGGGAAGAGGGGTGTGGTGTGTGTGTGTGTGTGTGCGTCTGCAAACACACAGCTTCATTGTTTGGTAGGAGAAAAGCGACAGAACAATGTAATGACTCAGGGAGAGGAGGGAGAGACTTTTTCCTTCCAAATGACACGAGCCAAATGGAAAGCAGTTCTAACAGAGGCTGGATCCACCTGTGGAGAAACTGACTTCATGCAATTTGACCGGACATATTACAAGTCTGAGTGTGTCTCAGTCTGCTCTCTGCTCCTCTCCTTAGTTCTCTCTCTCTACATGTCTTTTTCACTCTATCTATTAGTCTTTTCTCTACCTTCTTTGTGTCTTTCTTTATGTATCTCTCTCTGCGCCTCTCCCATTTTATCTAAAAGGTTTATCTGCATTAAAGTTACAGTTTACATTTGTTCTAATTATAACTGTTCAATAACAATTCATCAATTGGATCATTTAGTCTAGGAAGAAAAGTGTTAAAAAATCACATTTCCAGGTTGACATTTTCACTTCACTTGTTTTTCTCTAACAGTCCAAAACCAGTCCAAGAAATAAGCGTATAATTATATGAAAAAAGAGGAAAGCATTTTCTATCTCTAATTTCAGTCATCATACTACAGATAAGTTGTCAAAAGCGAGGTTTCAATAATATCATAAAGAGACCCAGTGCTTTACAATAGGTCATTTGTATAATATGATTATGGTATGTAGGAATTAAGTGTCAAAATAAAGAAAATGTTAATAAGTAAAAATGTATGACTGCAAGTGATTACAGTTTTTCATTCTCAGTTAAGCTGCTGATGTGTTTGAGACTTTTTGTCTCTAAGTGTCTCTCAGCATTTTATTTATGAGAGCGCAGGCCGGCAGAGCTGTAAGAGGAAGCAAAGGCTGAAGGGATCTCTGCTTCGTAGCTCACTTCTGTCAGACTGCTCAGCTCGCTGCCCTGCCATGACTTAGTTATGATTATCGCTCACGAAGAGCGAGCGGTTGTTCAGCTGCACGACAGAGTTTCTTAGAACGAACTTTTAGGTTTCAACAAGAGCTAGATGGCAACTTATGGCTACAGCGGTCAGTGGTTATTACAACACAAGTCTTTAATTAATTTGCATATGGTGTTGAATAACGTAAACATAGCCAGGTTGGTTGACATGTTTGTGTCTGTAGATAACTGTGAATTTAAAGAAGTGCATTGTTTTCCAAAGGTAGTCTAGGTTGTATGGTCTACAACAAAATGTTCACACTTAGTTTGAAATCTGTGCACACCTTCTGTGTGTGTGTGTGTGTGTGTGTGTGTGTGTGTGAGTGAGTGAGTGTGTGTCTGTGTTTTATAAATGCATAGTGCATCTTGAAGAACTGAGATCACAACCATGAATCACAGAGAAGGAATGAACCCGTCAGGAGGGGGGAGAAAGAACCAAAAGATGAAGAACATAATGAAGCTCTGTGCGTGCGTGTGCGTGTGTGTGTGTGTGTGTGTGTGTGTGTGCCACGCTGACTTTAAAAAGAAAAAAGATGCAAATTGATGGAATGACATATTGTCCCTACATCTTGGAAGAATTAGCACTTTTAACTCGTTAGAGCTCTTTGTCTTCATCCAAAATCTTTTGTTTATGAAATACAAAACGTCCATAAAACTCCGGCTGACGCCTCTCGTGTTTATTCTACCATGAATCTAACGAATAGTCTTATTTATTTCTTTTCCAACATCATTCAACTACATCGGCTTGCAGTGATGGATTGTGTGCAGTGTTTCCTATTGGTCTTCAACTATTTGCAGTTTGTGAGACCACAATTAAATCTCATATCATACGTAGTTGTATTTACAACCAGTGGGCTGATGTGAACAATAGCAAACAGTATGTTCTAGTAGAGTATACATTAAATCCAGCAAGACTTAATATGGTGCATTTGTCTTTAGCACCTGTTTAGAGGATCTGATGTGGAGCTGAAACTATTAAATTGATTAGTAGATGGACAGAAAATTTGGTCATTGTGTTAAGAAACAACCTGCTTCACTCCCAGTCAGACACCAGGCACAAGTTAATAGTTTGATAATCACCAGCTGCTGGATGCAAGTTAATAGTGTGCTGCATCAAGTTGAAGTTGGTTTGCAGTTCAGATCGATGTGTGTGTGTGTGTGTGTGTATGTGGCCAGAGTCCACCATACAGCCAACAGGTCAGAGGACGACTTCTTTCAAAAACCAGCACGTGTCCAACTGTTATCTGTCTGATTAAAGTCACCTTCAGCGTGACTCTGAACTCCCGCTCGCCCAGTATTTGTAAAGGCAGCAGTACACTTCTAATGAAGTCCGAAACAGAAACACAGTCAAACACGGAGCTGCATACAGATGTGTATATCCCCGATCGCAGTTCCGTGTTGTTCCTCTATGTATACTGATGAAGGAGGAGAGAAGTACAAAAACTCTGTAGCACAGCTGCTCTGAAAGAGGGACACAAAAGGCCAAAGAAACTGTTATAAAATATTTTCTAACATCCTCAACACGAGATGTCTGAGTTTACCATGAGATGTGAGGTATTTTGAAGTTTAGCCAGGAAGCCTACGCGCCGCATGCTGTAGAGTTTGAAGCCACTGCAGAGCTTTAAAAAAAAAAAAAAAAAGGCTTTTGTACATATGAACCTGCTGAGAGTCAGTTTTGCAGTAATTACACTGTGCCCTTAAATCGCCCGGGAGAAGAATTGCTGCTCCGACGTAAAATGAGTGTGTGAAGAGAAAGAGTGTCTGGGATCATAAGGAGTCCTCAAGAGTCAGTCAGTAATTCAGCTGCCTCAGTCTCTACAGCAAACAACAGGCTCTCTGTCACACCCTGTACACTTCACTGTCCGTGTGGGATCAGTCTGGGAAGCATGCTTTTGTGTGTGTGTGTGTGTGTGTGTGTGTGTGTGTGTGTGTGTGTGTAAAAGAAAGCGTAGGCAAAGACACAGACAGCATGTATGGTATACTCATAAAAATGTTGCTTTCTTTTGTCCTTTTTTCCAGCTAGAACTGTTGCAGCTCACTGACCCGATCCTACTCTGTATTAAATAAAACATTTTATTTGATTATTCATTATCCATTCATTCATTCATTCATTATCATTTTGAAAGTTCTTCATTTGCAGGAAGGTATTTATTTTTATGATACATTAGTACACACCACCCGTCTCATGCTCTTCAGCTACCATCCCTAAAACCATTTTCTGCCTGTCAGATGTTGAAATTTTGAGGCCCTGGATATCAGTTTTTGAGGGAGAAAATAAATTTGTTCTCACATGATGGATAAAAATCCCTGTTAAGAATACTTCAGTTGTTGTGACACTTCTGAGTTGTGACATTTCCTGAGGCAAAATATTTTACAGTTGAACTATTAACTAACATGGCAGTAATAGTACATTGAAGAAAACATCACATTAAATGGAAAACTGTACTGGAAATGTAATTATTGTTAATAAATACAGATTAAAAATGGTTGCAGCAAAGCATATTATATTGAAGTGTACTTACGTTGAGCATATCTAAGATAAACTAGCATTGGCAGATAATATTAGCCTGTTCAAGCTTCAGGACCAGTGATATGTATGGAACAGCTGGCAAAACTTGAGCCAACTTGCTTTGTGTAAAGGTAACATGCTCAATAATTATAGTTGAATCAGCTTAGCTGAAATTGAAAACTTGAAATTAATGATTGTGAGAATTTTGAGTCTTGACATAAAGCATTCGCTCTGTTTACGGTCATAGATCTGAAGGGTCAAACTAAACAATTAAGTTTAATTTGACTTTGTGTATGAACTTGTGTGTATCTACGTTTGTTTCCATGCTTTTTAAACCAACACCACGGCATCAAAATGCATCTTGGAGTCTGCTTCACATTCAGGCTCAGAGCCACTCAGAGATCTAATCAGCCCAAGCTATCAAATCAAATACCAAGTCCACTTTACCGGGCTGATTTTCTCTCTCTGATAGCAGCTAGCCAGAGGAATTTGGGTCAAGGTTTTGGTCCGATAATATCTCTTCTTGTGTTTAATTCTGAAGGAACTTGGCATGAAAAGCAGACCTTCCCTCAAACTCCCATGGGCCTGGTCACGAATCAGATGCCGACGATAAACTCTGAACAGCAAACCTCACTTAAAGGAACGGAGCGTGAGATGTGCCACTGAGCAATGACTCAAAGTCTGGCAGTTTCAAGGTTCAGCAAGCCAGCAAAAGAGCTGAACATGAATAGAAAATTACGAGAAAGCACAGAGGAGTTTTACTTCAATTTGCCTTTAATTTAACTTTAACTTTAATTTCTGTCATCTGCTGTGAGGCCTCATTTTAATGGGCTGGCACAGTTGTGCTTGTGATGTGCACTATTACAAGTTTATAAGTTACACCTGCACAGTGTAATTCAACCCAGAGCATCAACCCAAATTCACACGCTTGAAGGTGAAAGAATATCAGATACACCTATCTGTTGTCGTCTTCTCTTACATTCATTCATTCTCTCATCAATCATCGCCTTTATGCTCGTTAATTAAACGTTTTACTGTCCTGCCGCATGCCACACTTGAAGTTTAAGGCGTTTTCGCATTAGCGCTTCTTCATCGGACTGTGGTTCGTTGTCCCACTTGGTGCGAATCGTTTGAGCAGGTGTGAACGCAGTCATCGCACTTGGGTACAGACCAAATGCGATCTTGATACCGTCCCAAACGAACCCTGGAGCCCTTCGTTTGTAGTGGGGATGTGATCCAACCAAACCCCCATGCGCAAATTGAGCCAAATGGCATAACAATGCTTCTCTGGCAATATGAATAGATAAATATGCTCTAGTCAAGAACAGAGGACCTTCTTCCTGTATGTACGTTCTTGCGTGGTTTGTAGGGATGCATTTTCCACTATTTTGATAACTAATACTTAAATGGCCAGAGCATAGCCTCTATATGCACCACCACCTTTCTAGCAGTGCTGCATGTGTGACTTTAAATGCTTCCCCTTCAGATCTGTAAGCCACCTGTCGCTTCATTGCATTACCATCCACTAACTGCATTTTCTTCTCCTCCTCCCCAGTACTTTGTCCTGCTGTTGTGTATCTTCCTGTTGGAGATCCTGGCTGGCGTCCTGGCTTACATCTACTACCAGCAGGTAATCCCGCACTTGGGCCAAAGAAAACTCCTTTCAAATATATTTTACAGTGCCCCCTGGGATTAGTATGGTAGGCTGTAAGTGTGGAATGATAGAGGAGCAAGGACAGAAATTGGAAAGCTAGATATTAATTTCAAATGACAATAGTCTTTTTAAATCAGACACAGAGGTTAGGATTTATTTTACATAATAAAATAGCAATTTAAGTTAATTGCGTTGATGGATTACAAAAATCAGAGAATCTGTCAGGGAGAGTGTCATTGGTGGACTCAAGTTGACAATTTGTTCACAATACTGAAAATCATCATCTGATACTAAAACCTGATGCTTAGGAGTGTAGCAGCCATGATGCACTCTGCCAAAAGACCAGTAAAACCTGCTTGGCACACGTTTTATGCCTCTCATTCTGAGCATGTAGCCAAAAGCGTTGTAATAAAACACAGACGACTGTTTCAGTTCCCATGTGCTGCACTGTATTTGTAACCGCAACAAAACCAGCATGATGAATGAGATTTCAAGGAGCAAATATAAGACGGGCCATTAAAAAAACAAATATCAGACTGACCGCATTACTTGTGGTACATTTAGTCCAAATGGAATGAAAAACGCCTCCAGTGGTGCACATAACAAATCACTGCACTGTGCCAGAATCATTTAAACGCATTCTGTTATGATTTTAAACTGAACTACACTCAGATAGAGCAGTGCTCACTTATTTTACCTTCCCGCCACAAACAAAGAAGTGAGTAAAGAGAGTAAAAACACTATTTAGCACCCCAAAATGTGTACTTAATGCACACAGCTCTCCTTACAAGTGATTGTTTTCTTCTACTTTCTTATCTCGTGCTGTAGTTTCAGTGTAAAAACTAAACTTACTCTGACAGTTTCCCGCGGCACACTTCAGCTCTAACAGTGTAGAGTTATACTGACTGCACGCCCAGCAGTTTTTTTTTTTCCTCGTGTAATATTAACGTGACATTGCTCTCCACCAGCATCAGTCCCACCCCGACTGGTCTTAAAGCCTGGTGGCTTGTAGCTCAGCAACAGGACTTTTCTCAGTCTGCAGGGGCACTGCTATCATTATAACTGCCTCATTCATAATACACAACTCATCTGAACACGAGCAGTAGCTGAGCTCCATGGCTCTCTCCTGCTTCCTCAATCTTTTGAAGTGAGTACAGGAGACCGAGCTTCTTACATGAGTTAAGTTTTGCTCACATCTCTAAAGCCACTCTCCCTCTATCCTCCCTCCCTTATTACTAGTCCTCATTTTTCTCTCTGGTAATTAGTTTCGGGAAGAGTACATTTGCTTTTTTATTTCATGCTGCCAAACACCTTATGGAAACTCACTCGCAAACACACTCGCAAACATGCGAAGTGAAAAGCTGTTGAGTCTAATAGGAGCCACATTGACCACGTGAATTAGGCAGAACGCTCATGGAGTGCCTGCTGCAACACTTTGCTTCCTGTATAACCAATGACACTGGCTGTAAGTAGTGCATTATGGGCCACAGAGATCACAGAGAGGTCTTCTGTTTATATATTTTTCTTAAATTAAACTACCGATATATTGGAAATAACTTTCACTCTCTGTTTGGGGACTTGATCACCCTCTCAGCATTTATTTTTCCAGTAACTTCAACTTTCTTACATAGTGTTCTGTAGTTCTCTGGCACAGCCGCTCCTCGCTCGGGTCCGAATATCTTAACACGTTCAATGTCGCCATCCCGTTTGTCCGATCAGTTCTACAAGCCCCACCCTGCTCCACTTAGTTGAAGAGGTTTTACATTTAATACTATATAAAAAATGGGACATCTTTGTGTCACAGAAGCCTCCACTGGATATTAAATCTAAAAACAGCTCAGCTTGTGGCTGTAAAATCCTAAATCTAATTTTAAATGTTAATTGTAAATGAACTGAGATTAACATTAAGCTTCATCAGGCACTTGATTAACATACAAGTTAAGCCCAGATGTGTCTGTAGCACAAAGCAAACTATTTAACTATATGTGAATTATTATTTACAATCAGATTCATAGTTCAGATATTTAATAACTTTGTTTTGTAGTTTTACGGACAATGTCTGCTTTAAATCCTTCTTTTCCTCAACAGTATGAACTCAGTACTCATACCAGTATACAGCAGAAAATATACCCATTAATAGCATTTTCACTTTGCAACTTTAAAATATAAAAGATATTAAACACCAACAATGAAAAAGAAAATGATTGGCTTTAGGCAGTTCTTGTAGATGTACATGTCACACAATTACATGTCAACATCTGCAAACTGCTGCTGCTGCTGCTGTTACTTTTCCTGTGAATAAGTGGTCTGTGTTTGACTTCAGACCTGTGGGTCTGCGGTTGATTGAACCTGAATAGGTGGCTGAACTCATGTTTGCATTTATTTGTATATGTAGAATTCAATGCAGTGCCTTGTAATGTTGTTCACTCCCACACCGACTGTTTCTACTTATTGAGCCATTTTTTAATCTTTATAAATCTGCAGTTTGCACTTCCCTGCTGTAGCGTTTCCCACACTGTCAACAGGTGAAAGGAAAAGATAACCCCCCCCCCACCAACACATCTCCCATTTCCTTGTCCTCCTTTCCTCTTCCTCTTTGTCTTCACCTCCTGTTTCTCATCTCTCTGCCCTCCCTTCCTCTCTCTTCATCATTCATTCCCTTGATATCTCCTTCACGCTTTGATTTACAGTGGTTTCCCAGCTGGCTTGTTGCCATAGAAACTGAGCCCCCCAGACCTCCCGCTCCTCCAGCGAGCGTTTTCTGCCACTGGTCTAGAGAACAAAAAAAACACTTCCTCTGCCTTCGCCCCGGCTTCGTCTGCTCCTCTGTTGTTAGAGCTGCTGTCCATGACGTGTGCCATCAAGAGAGCGTTTACATGCGGTGCACTATAAATCTCATCGGTAGCAAAGCCAACAGTTGCAACTAATTTATCACTCGGTCATGGGATTGATGTGTTGCTGTGTCGTGTGCTGCAAGTCCTTATGTGTGTCTGTGTGTCTGAGCAGTTGAATGAGGAGCTGAAGCTGAACCTGAAGGAGACCATGACCAAGAAGTATCAACAGAAAACCCATGAGCAAATCACCAGGGCCGTGGACAAGCTGCAGCAGGAAGTAGGTGTCTGCGCGTCAGTGTGGACAGATGGATGGACGCAACTACCAATTTTATCATTTTGATCTTAATTTTAACACACAAGTGTGTATGATGTACTGAGGTGGCTGTTTGCCTCTGCACCAACATTTTATAAGTGACCCAGAGCTTCTAAGCAAAAGTCACATGGACTCACATGTGGCGTGTTGATTGGACAGCGTTTTGGTAACCTATCATCCCATCAGATTAGAGATTTTGGTGATGAGGGCGAGTCAAAACAAATCCGATTCCAGTCCCTCTGACTTCAGCTAAGCATGATGGACTTGTCTGTGCCCTCTGCTGTAATTTACCCTCTCTTTTGCTTATACCAGTTGACAGCACATGAAGGGGTGGATAAATCTGAGTAGCAGTTAAGACTGGTTCAGTTTTTGTGCTCAGTTTTTTAAGAATATGAGACACCCCGAGCTGTCAGATGTCAACATTTATTCTTTGCTCTAAACTTTTTATTTTCTGTATTTTCTAATACCTAGTTTGGGCTTGCATTCTTACATTCTCACAGTTCGGGAAGTACATTTATTTGGATTCTTAGTGAGAGATGCAGCCAGCAGCTGGTTAGCTTAGCTTAACTTTAAGACTGGAAAAAGGGAAAGCACTAGCCTGGCTCCGTTTGGAGGTAACAAAATTCACCTACCAGCACATCTAAAACTCACTAATTAACACATTATATCTTTTTTGTTCAACCGGTCCAAAACACAAACCATATGATTGGGAGTATTTGTCTTTCAACCACTGCTCCTGCCCAAGAAGTAGTCTGGGCCAGGCTTGCTGTTTACCCATTTCCAGTTTTTATGTTAAGCTAAGATAACTAGCTGATCTCCGTAGCTTCATATTTACCACACAGATATTGGAGTAGTATCGATCCCATATAATTATGTGTAAGAAAGTGATAAAGCCTATTTCCCCAAATGTTAAACCATTCCTTTAGCAATGCTTTGCTTGTCTTTGCTTTAGTGATGAGCAGTTTTGAATATTTCATCTGTTGGTGTAAAGCTTTTAATGTTTCATGATGATGTGACACTTCTTTGCTACCATCAGAATTCCCCTCTAAGGATAGAGCGTGTCTTTTCCTCTGTCTCCCGTCAGTTCAAGTGCTGTGGCAGCAACAGTTCATCCGACTGGGCTGAGAGCGTCTGGATTCTCTCCAGAGACTCGAACGGCAGAATGGTGCCTGACAGCTGCTGTAAGACTCCCACTGAGCTCTGCGGCCACAGGGACCACCCATCCAACATCTACAAGGTGGAGGTGAGAGGATGAAGGGTGCTTGGGGGGAGTCAAGGGGTTTGACTTTTCAGTGCGGGAGGCTAAATCAGTATTTCTGTCTTGTCTCAGCATGTGAAGTCTGAGACTGTGTGGTGGAAGAGTGGCAGAGAAAGAGGAGCCGTCATATCCGAAGCGTGTACATAACATTTGTTTGCAGCGAGACTCCAGCAGCACTCCCACATCAACTGATGCAACATAAAGACACACTTCTTTGTTTTTCATTTAGGGTGGCTGCATCACGAAGCTGGAGAAATTCATCCTGGACCATCTGAAGATCATTGGAGCGGTGGGTGTCGGGATTGCCTGTGTACAGGTGAGCAAAGAACTCGCAACAATTTGCTTACACACAAACAGAGACGAAATAAATGTATATCCATGGAGGCTGCAGTTTTGCGAAATTATGTTTTCCTTCTTTCCATCCAATCCCCAGATCATAGGGATGGTGTTTACATGCTGCCTATATCGAAGTTTAAAGGCAGAGCCGTACTAGGAGAAGCAGAAGAAGAAAAGTGTGTGAGTGAGGGAGGTAACTTCATCACCACATGCCGTACTCAAATAGCCCATAGGTTCTTTTCTTTGCCTTACACATAGGGGAAGGAAAATTTGGCAAGGGATCAAATTGCACATCTGAGGATCTCATTTTGGTAAACAAAGAGTGGAAAAACACTACAAGGTTTCTTGAAGTAATTAGGCACTGAAATTGCAGCCTCAGCAACATCTTCAGGATCACAGCGCTGTGAGAAAGAACCTCTGAGAGAAACTGATGGGAATTTGAACACAGATTGTGTAAATTAGCACGACACAACCTTCTTGGGAGTCGAACATTGCAGTTTTCTTCCACTCCGATCCCCTCGATGTACATTTATGTTTGTCGACCAGGTGCTACGCCCGAGAGTGGCATAAAGATCAGTGGAGTAAAACTGGTACTTGGCAGGAAATGTTAATCCTGGTCGCAGCAGCTCCCCTTTCCCAGCAGCGTGGTTTAACAAGCCTACCTCTGGGGCCCTCCCCCACTGCAACAGCATTTTGTTTCCACGCTAACTAGCCAGTCATGCATTTTGAATATGTGTTCGATAGTGGCCTTTCCAACTTTTGTAACTGTTAGTTTTTATATTTTGTAAATGATTATTTTCTGTAACATTTGAGGGGCTTTCTTCTGAGCTACGAGGCTTTACAGCCTGATGTGTCTTCATAGTGACCTGTCAGTGTTTTTGAGCATGTTTTTAATCATCTCAGCCACCTTAAAGACCTGCTGGGAAGGACACCAGAGCAAAGGAACACAAGGTAGTGCCTTCCTCAACAGCATATCTGTGCCTCTTGACACAGCATTTTAGCCCAGTGTGAGTGGCTGATGATGATGATGAAGTGATTGTGTTAATGATAAACACAAGCTGTGCCGCAACTATTGCTCATAAGAAAGTGCCTCGTGTTTGTGATTTTACCGTCGTCTTTTTTTATACAAGGGATTTATCCACTGATGCCAAAGTTGTCAACAGTAACTTTGTGTAAGGACCTACTGTAGCTCTCCCAGCCTAATTCACTCATGTACTGATGTCTATCCTCTTACACTGTTTTCATGAATGAAGATTTTTGTTTACTTTTCTATAGACCGTATATATATTATGGTATTTAACAGACACGTGATAGGAAAACGTTATCACTCACTTTTAGCAAAGATCTTTCCCTGTGTGCCTCAAAGACAACACTGAACTAATCTGCTGTATTTCTCTTTGTGATAATCCAGGAATGATTTTAGTTTGAATAAACACTGATCGACAATATGCTTTGCTTCTGCTGCGTTTGCTTTCTCAGCAAAAGTCAGGCGGCAGTTGGCAACATGGACAGTCTAACAAGGAGCATCTGCATTTTTTATTTTTTTTTGTTTTCATTAGTCAGTGTGACAGATCATGACTCATAAAAACACCAACTGATAAATGAACCAAACAGTTGAATAACTTTTAGCAGCAGTTCTGCACAAATCCTGAGCAACGTCCTTCACCTCACAGTTATCAGGTCATGTCAACCTAAAAACTGCCAAAAAACCCATTATTGTGTAAAGACAAAACCACATGCCTATAACCAGTGGCCCTTACACAATTGGCACCAGCTTACAGGTGCATTAGTGTATTAACCCAAAGTCAATTCCCTAATGTCACTGTAGTGTGGTGATGTAGATTTGGGATGTGAGCCATATTCCTGACAGCTGCCGCTGGAGTGTATTACCTACACTATGACAGCTATATGGCCTTTAATGGGAGTTATTCTGCTATTTGGTGCAAGGCCAGCTCATCTGACCCCCTGTATTGTTGAGAGTGACTGTGCATCAGTGTCATTTACTGCGAACAGAAGCAATTACTGCATGCAAACACAGGGAGGCAGCACCCGCCAGGCTTTCACCGCCACAACAGCACACTGATGAAAACAGCTGGTGAGAGTGTGTGCATAACACCCAGAGGCTATTGAGGATTACCCCCTCCCTAAACACACTCGCGCTCTTTCCTAATTCAGAATGGCAGAAAAGCTTTAATATGGTTCAGAAGGGGGAAAAAATTAGAAATGGGGCTTTTTAAAATGTGCACACAGTGACAAATGTCACTTGAACATTGAACTTTACCTGCTTGCAATTTGTTGGCTAAAATAATACTATTCATTCATTTTGAAATATGCTTCTCAGTGTGCTATGTAATGAGGCGAAAGAAAATCAAATGGCAACTGGTCAGCTCACAGCTACAGACTACTAATTGGTTTCCATTGGGACTGCTAACAATGCAAATGAAGCCATTTCTCAGTTAGTGAAGCTGGCAGTGTAAAAACATTTCCCCTCTGTGTAAGAGGCACACATGGTGAAATCAAACAACATAAATCAGTGTGTATTACCGTGGTACCCCTTGAAGGTGTTCTCACAGCACACCTCATGAAAGCTGAGTCATCCCTGGCAACATGAGCGGGAGAGTTTGGTTTTCGGTGTGAGGGGATTCAGCAGTTGGAGTGAAAGTAGTTCAGTACATGGCAACTTTAACAGGGTGCTTTTCCAAGGAGTAAACATCTGTGGAATGCAGATCATCTGCCCTGCTCTTGACACGGCCGTTGTCTTTGCTTGTTGCCTGAGTTTGACTTAAAATAGATGATAGAAATTACGACAAGCCTTCGAACAACCAGTGTGTCCCACCCAGTCGTACCCCACTGATGAAAACCGTGATAAATCTCTCTCCTCCTTGCCAGCCATGCAGGCCTCCCTTGTTCTGCCTGCTTACTGTGACAGCCCGCATACAGGCTAACACAAGGGGTATGTTAATAATGCCAGTGCATGACATTTCCAAAATATCTCCTCCGTTACTCTCTAAGCAGTTGTCCATTCAGTGCACATGTCACCCGCTGCACCTCGGCCTGTTGGCCCATCCAGCAGAGAGGTATGCTATTTTCAGTTCAGGGGGTGCTTGTACACCCTTCTCCTTCCACCTTTTTTTTTCCTGGTAAGTGATGTGATTCTGTGCCTACAGGACAAACAGACTACAGGGAGCTGGGCCACAGTTCGTCTACAGCTGGTGACAGGAGGAGGAACATGCAGGCATTTGTTCCCAGGGTTACCCAAGGGCAGGGGAACCCAAGGTTGCAGAAACGTGTGTGTGTGTGTGTGTGTGGGTCTAATTTTAGATATAATTTGTATAATTTTTAACTTAAAAACTTAGTCGACTGGGGAGAAGCCATTCTGCTGAGGTTAACGATGTGTTGTTTCTGATTTGGTTTCACAGCAGTTCCATTTATCGTGACTTAAAATAGTTCCTGTCTTCACTGGACTCGGGTAAAGGTTAAGGTTAGTATCAGTTATGGTTAAGTTTAGCATTGCCTACAAGGAAATTAGTGTAAACCCCAGAGGTGTTTCCCAACTTGTGGGTCAGGAAGAAACAGTGTTGTTTGCAACTTAAAATTCTGTGAATCTTTCTCAGACTTTGCACTAATGTACTAATGTACTCTCTCAGGCCCCTAAACATTCAAATAAATCAATTGTAGAAGGAAACATTACTCTTTAGCTGGCACAGTGAGTAGAGATATGCAACCTTTGACAAGGAGCCACAAATAGACACTGCATTGTGTTCAGAGGTCACAAACCACGAAGGAACTACTCAGCAACTATGTCCACATCTGTGTGTGTACACAACATAAAAAGAGATTGCACTCCAGGTGATTCTGTAGGCAGAATATTTTATGAGGGCTCTGAACCTTTATAGCTGTGACTGTGACTGTCAGCCAGCTAATCCTGTGCTGCTACTACAGGTGAATACAGGAGGTCTGAACATAATCACGTTTAGCTGTATGTATGCTCTGCACCCCGAACGTCTCTGCTGTAGGCACACACATCGCAGGTCATTTCATTTTGATTCAAGGCCTCGGCTGTTTACATTGTGTACATGTGAGGAGAAGGGGGGGGGTAATAAATGTAATCTTGAGTCTGTAGATGGCAGCAACACACTTGGCCAATCTGTCTCAATAAAATGGCAAAAAGTCTTTTGTCTTGGCGGTCAAGGGCCGCCAACTGAAATTGAAATTAATTGGAATAATCCAGCGTGAAGTAGAAAAAAATCCACTCAGATTGTGAAATGAAATCCACTCGCTACCAAAAAGAGTTGCTTCACTGTCTGCCCTTGCATACCTGTGTACATACACAGGCCAGATGTATGCATAGTCACGCTCTAGGTACATTAAAAAAAAAAAACCAGCGATATGGATGTTAGTTTATTAAAATCCACATGTAGAAATGGATTAATACAGCATGATTAATACAGAGTAACAGCTTCTACTTCACCCACATGATGATCATGACACTGGGTCAGGGATAAGCCTCATTATGCAGCAGAAGAAGCTACATAAAATGTCAGTTTTATTCTGCTCACTTGGTCAAACTGTAAATTGACTTGCTGAACATGACTGATTATATTTGGCTATTTTTACACAGTTATCAACAGTGTTATTAAACGCTGACTTCACATTTTTTGGGGGTGTGTTGAACGGAGAGCGCTGATTATGTAAGTCATTTACATTTCCTCCAATTTAAGAGTGACTGGCTCAGCGAAGTGAGAGACTTTGAGTCTCGGTAGCTTTCAAGCTCCCCTCAGACTAATACTGAAGAGCTGTGCGCAATAAAACCTCTGACTGAGCTGCCTCTCAGCTTTTAGGAGATGTCACTGGTGCATCTGTTGAGAGAAGAAGCGACTACAAGGACGCGCATCAGGGTAAAGCTCCTGTGTGTTGACAAGAGGCTCACATGTGGCTCTTATCCCTCAGCACACAGATACAGTACCATACACCGCATACGTCACTCTGTCTGTCGCTCACTTGCTCACTCAGGCTTACCTCAGCCCTCGCTCACTCCCTGAAGCATAGCGCCTCAACATCTGGCTCCCCGTCCTCTCCCTCTTCTGGGTCACGTCCCATTCAGGCAGAGGAGTTTCTGAGTCCTTAGGTGTTTAGGCCCTCTCCAAGGTGGTTTGACCAGCTGGCATTTGATCTTTCTCCAGGGGCTTAGAGTGTGTCTGTTTGGGGGCTGAGGGGTTGTCTCCCCAGGGATGGCAGCAGGGTTGCAGCTGTAGATGTGGAAACAGAAAGCGTTGTGAAGGCCCTGGCCTTGAATGTGATACGACAAAGCGCATGAAAAAAAATCCAAATGTATTTGTATGCTCTGCATACATATTTGTAGGTGTAATTTAAGAAACTCTTCACTCTAACATACAGAACAGTTATTAACATACAACAGTCGTACAACTTGCAGTACAGTATAAACATGAATATTGCATTTGTTGTGCAAAGTGTGACTTCAAAACTGTAAATTGTCCCAGATGCTGACTTACAACCATTACAGCATGTTTGGTAAGAGCACTTGTCCTTTACAAGGGTTGTTTAACGAACCATGGCAAAGTTACAGGTCTTTTCTCTTTTCATTACACGTCTTAGTTAAGTGCATGGCTTCAATGAATACAAATAATTCATTAAGGAATAAAAAGATAAAGTAACTGTAACAGCCAAATAAAGACATGCCTGCAGTATGCATGACATAAAATAAATATCTCCAGTTAACACAAAAGCAAGATATTGCTATAATATGAATGAGTTAGATCAGCACACCAGCTGACAAAAACACTCAGATACTGCTACGGTAATTATCGAGCCACCTTAGCAAGGCTACTCAGCTTGTGAATGTCAAAGTAATGCCATGTTAGCGATAGAGCCAATAGCTACATGACAACTCATCTAGATAGAAAACCCTAAACACTCTTAAAACAAACGAGTAAGTGACTTACACTTAGCTGCACGCACAGACAACACTCTGAAAAGCTGAGGTGATCAAGCAAGGAGTAACCAGGAACACAGCAGAAGGCCGTCCACTTAAACATCAATGTCTGAAAAACACATTTCTACATTAGGAGCACATCGGAAGAAAAGAGCAGCATGGTGTTGTTCGATTTATGACTGAAACCTAGACGGCTGTTCAATGTGAACCTCTTTCGATGAAATGACACTAATTAAACTATCAGAGCTTCTTTGCATAAGGTTAATAAAAGGACAACCTCTTTCACTAATTTAAGCTGTCATTTGTTTGCAGAAGGTCTGAGAGACAACGCCTACCTTAGAACAATGTAGAAGGTAAAGAATTAGAAGTAAAAGTTGGAAAATGCTGCTATAAAAATACTTCATTACAAGTAAAAGCCCTGCAGTCACAATTTTACTGAAGTCATGTAAAAATACAGAAGTACTGGCAACGAAATGTACTTTGAATCGTTATGGTTCTCATGATACACAGTGACCCTTGTTAGTGCTCTATAAAGACATTAATGGATCATAATTATTGGTGCATTAACATGTAAGCAGCACTTCAGTGTTGCAGTTGATGAAGGTGGAGCTCAGTTTATGTCCTTTTACATTTGTTAGTTTAATCTATAGCAACACATCATATTTTAAGATCTGATTATCTGTTTTATCTTAATCTGAAAAGCAACTACTTTTCAAAATAAATGCTGTGGAGTAAAAAGTGCAGTATTTGTATTTGTATTTGTAGTATAAAGTAGTAGAAGTATAAAGTAGCATTAAATGGACGTGTTGTACTGTTATTTGCTGTAGTGTCCTTAGTCACTTTCCTCAGCTTTTAACCAAGTGAATCAATCAAGTGATTTGATTGTGATAATTCTTATAATAAAGCTCAAGCTCAAAGCTCTTTTTCTTAGTTTGTGACAGGTTGGAGATACATGGTCAATCAACATGAACAATTACGGGTTGTTTGAGTCTATTATGTTGATAATAACGGGGCACTAGTCTGCACATGCTCCTTATGTGTGTGTGTGTGTGTGTGTGTGTGTGTGTGTATTATAGCTTTAAATATTTTAAATGCTGCAGGTGCACTTGATTTATCTAATTGATAGCATCTCGACAGTGCTGAGGGTCAATGACTCTGAGCTGCACCTGATCAGAGCCACCAGGGACATTAAATGTGCATTAAAAGATTTTCTAAAGTGGATAATAAAATGCTTATCGACATGCTCGGATTAGGCGACGGGGCGAGATGGGGATGTAGATATATTTTTTTTAATATCTTTAACATTCAATCAGAAAATGTGCTCATGCAGGTGAAATCATAAAATCGTAATTAAAGAAGGACCACAGGTTTAGATAAATACAGGGCCTGCAGCACAAGCTTTTGTGTTATTATTGGAGCTTTGAGCGCTGGGTGGACCTGCGCTCGATGGGTGCTTGAAGGGGAGGAGGTGCATGCTGATTGCTGCTTGTGGCATGAGGAGTCTATAGTTTATTAATAGCTATATATAGCAGCTTAATCTGAGCATGCTGCCATCAAATGGGCAGTACATAACAACACAAACCAGTAAACAACGATGCTATTGAATATCTGTACATGGCTACTTTTTAAATACAGCAGATATGCACTAAAGTCTCCGTTTCCATTTTGACGCCTCTGACTGAGCAGCAGTGATACAAAGATCCCTCAGGGTTTCTGAATGTGCTACAATATTGGCACAATAATAAAGTCAATGTTCTGGGGCATTCTCCCTGCTCACAACCAGTTTTTCTATTTTTCTGCAGGTAATTGCATTGGGATTATGAAATTGCGGTCTTTATCTTATTGGATGAGACTCTTAGGCATAAGTATGTCAATGTCTATGTGCACACACACACACACACACACTGAGGTTGAGTGTCTCATCCCTGCTCGTTCACGGATCAATACCCACACACACACACTCATTGTGAATACACCAAGACATCATCTCTGTGTTACCACAGACAAGTTTAAGATAAAGTTTTTGAAGTAACACAATGTCTATTTTATTTCTTTTCAAATAAAAGTGCCTACACATTTAAGTAGAAGTACTCTATTACAATTAAAATTCCAGCAATTAGTCTTATAATACTAACTTTTAACAGTCTATTATATTCATATATTTATTTAAGCTTAGCATATGCTTTCCTATGTATGTAGTGCAGCAGAAGGTGCAGTATTTCCCTCTGAAGTGTAGTTGAGTGGGAGTATAAGGTAATGTAAATACCCACGTAAAGTACCTCAAACTGTACCTACTACAGTATTTGTGCTGTCCACCGCTGTGGTCATGTGATAGCAGCGCTCTGCTTTGCCAGTAGCGTCTCAGCAGCAGAGAGGAAGAGCTCTGCCCTGGGATGCTCTTTAGGCTTCACATTGGAGGTGTGAGAGAGATGGATGACGGTCCACCGGCTGACGTGGACAACACCTCCCACCCCCCTGCAGGAAACCCCGGGAGCTCTGGGCTGCTCCTGCAGGGACAGACTGCTCCGCCTGTAGTGTGTGAAGAAGCACTGCTGCAGCCGCCGCCGTTCTCTGTAAACCAAAACAACTGCTGAATTCTCTTAAGTGCAATATTTGTATTATTTATTGCAGCTTCTTTATCTCATCTTTTTATTTGAGCTTATTATGAGTAGTTGCCACAGTTTGGTGTATAATATTTATTTCCTGTTATTTCATACTTTAATTTGTATATAGCAGATGCTTATGAGGTATGTGTTAATCAAAATTACTTAGAATAGTACTCTAAATTACTATATATGCATCTGCTTCTGTTTGTGTCTTTCTTTGTGTGGTATAAATAAAGTTTCTCTTAATTTGATATTAGTAAAACAACAATTAAAATATCTTGCTGTCAAAGTTGTAATTTAATTAAAGTATGGAAATAGTAGTCACATGTACTTAATGTAGTAAAAAAGTAACTCCTAGTTACTTTGTATTCCATTTTAGGCTTCTTTGTACTTGTGCACCACTACATTTATTTGACAGCTGTTGGCAGCCAGTTTTCAGATCAAAACTGAAATGTATTATTTAACCAGTACTAACCTACTCAAGTAAAACTCACAGTACCACAGTGTAAAAATACTTAAAGTACTGTTACAAGTACAAGTCCTGCTCTCCAAATAATACTGAAGAGCACAAAAGTATGAGCATTAAAAGTAAAAGTACTCATTACAATGACTGATTATTACATATGATATATATTATGATACATCATAATTTATTAGCTGAGATATATTTTGTGTTAATAATCAGATTCTGCAGAATAATTAGTCTAATGCTGTCAGATAAATGCACTGGAATAAGAAGTTTTTCCCTCAGAAATGTAGTGAAATGGAATTATAAAACAGTATAAAATGGACATGCTCATCTAAAGCACTGCTGCATACACATTGATGCATCATGTTTTACTTTTGATACTAAGTTCATGTCATTTATGATAATACTGTACTTTTACTACAGTATTTAAATGCATCATGAGGAAGTGCACGGGGTCACCTGCTCTAAATTAAAGCACCTTTTTCAAAATGGCGGGCTGTTTGAACCGTCTCAGTGCTGAAGCTAGCATGTCAACAGTTAGATGTTGTCGTCCGGGGAGTTTTTTTTTTAGGAATTATCCTGTTTGTGGCTCGCTCCCCGGTACACAGCGACATGTTAATCGGCCTTTAACACCATTTGGAGCCGGAGAAGCAGATTTCCTGCTGCTCTGACAGCAGAAAGGACCAAGGTGAGTAACTAACCTGTTAGCCTGCTAGCCTGCTAGCCTGTTAGCCTGCTAGCCCGTGTGTGGCTGTTAGCTAATATTATTAATATTGGTGACTTTTTTTTCTCCGTCTCTGCTGCTCATACTTTGTATGCGTGTTAGCTGCTAATTTATGCTAGTTATCCATTTATATGCAGTGTTTCCATTTCTTTTGGTTGTTTGGCACATACACTGATCTCATGCAGTGATATATGAATACTCATCAATACTGAGTAATATACATTCAGTTTGGGTTGTTGCTGTTGTTTTGGAAAGTTTTTAAGAACAGACAGTAGTTTCGGAAGTATTCAGATCCCTTATGTAAGTGAAAGTACCAATGCTGTGCTGTAAAAATACTCCACTATTGTACATTCAAAGCTTTACTTAATAAAAAAAACTTTTATCCGCTAAACAGAAAAGTACTAATCCTGCAGAAAAATGCTCCCACAATCAGTGTTTTGCTATTATATGATGTTTCAGGTTTGTCTTACTGCTGCAATTAATGTGTCGCATTTTACTGCTGCAAATGTTTATGGCTGAGCTAATTTGAACTACATTAGATACTGTTGGGTAATTTAAAATACAGCAATGCATCGTGGTTTTTAAGATAATGTGTTTGTAGTTTCTCTATCCTGTGAAAACCACATATCTCTAAAAAAAATTCAGCTTTTCGGGCTTGTGACTGCATTTTTCAGATGATCTACTGGGGGTTTTGTTTATAATGGGAGGCTACAGGTCCTTAAAAAGTATATTTACTAATAAAAGGCCTTAAAGAGTCTCAAGTACAGAGGCGCTGTCAAGGGGGGCCAAGCTCTGATAGGTCAAGTTCACGTTTGAAAATTTTGGAAATTGTAACTACGTTGTCCAAGTGCAAGTGAAGGCAGCACTGCACTGTTTGCTGCCCAAACTCAGAGAAGGACAGCAGAAGTCATTTTCAACGGCAGCTGTTGAGACAACCAGACTACCAACAGGTAAGTCAGTCAAACAGTACGTACTTTTAGAACAAATAGTATGTGTTTGGTAAACTGTGTCTGTGCTGAACTTCCTGCTGGCTGCTCTCCGTTACTGAGCATCTCATTAGCTTGTGTTAAGGGCCGCTAGCGTCGGATCACCAGCACCTGTGCTGTGATGCTATGGCAATTTTCAGACAATGAAGAGAAAGTCTACGGACATCTCTTCCATATGTGTGATGATGCAGGCCAAGATAACACCGCCGAGCAAACCCATGAGCAGACAGGGACGGAGACAGAGCAGGGCAGTACAGAGGAGCAGGGTCAGGCAGCGACAGGTCCAGAGAACAGGGAAGAAGTAAGGCAGCAGGTCAGACAGGACACAGCTGTTCATCCTACTGCTGGACCAACAGGTGAGCTGAGAACAGGGTCCCTCATGAGGAAATGAATGGCAAGAGAGTAACTTCACCTGGATAAACGTGTGGTAACAAGGTATCAACACTGAGTTATGAATCCTGGTGCAACAACAGAAAGCTTCTCATTCATGTTTCCTGGTAGATGAGTTTGAACAGTCAGGACAGAACTGACTGTGGGTCCAGAATACAACTGTAATCTGGGATTACTATGGACAGCTACTCATGTTATTATTGTTGGTTTTGCTGCTGCTATTTTAAATTCAGAGTAACTTATTTTCCTCATGTTTCATCACAGATATTTCCCAGGCAAGATCAGAGGGCCCAAACAGCAGCATCTCAAGTTTTTCCCTCGTACTCTTCAAGGGGGCAGAAGACGAGGCTTCAAGAAAGACTGGCACAGTGCGCACACATGGCTAGAATACTCTCAGAGCTATGGTAAAATGTCTACTGTCAAAGACAATGCTTTTGTGGACATAGTCTGTTACATGTTTACACCAGAATAAAGCTGTATTTAAAATAATCAAAGGCCTCTGTGTGGTGCTTTTAAACTTGAGTAGACTTGTTCCCTGTTACTGTTTAGTTCATTAATGTACTCCCTAAGTAACATTAACTGTAAAATTAGAAAGTATATGAGTACATGATTCCTTAACTCTCATATTGACATCGATCTTGACTAGCCTCAATACTTACAACAGCTTTTCTTCTTGAAATTCCGTTATTGTTTTTGGTTTTGGTGTGCCACCCCAGGATTTTCACTGGCCCTATCTGGCCCCCCCCTGTGAAAAATTTCTGGGGGCGCCCCTGATCATGTAGTCTTAAATTCTATTTGAGAAGGTCTTCAATATTTTTTCAAAGCAGTACATCTGGTCTAAAATTCACTCCAAGAACAAAATGCCTGAACATTTAATCTTTGGTGAAATCACTCCAGACTTGAATTTGAACATATGCAGTCAGCTCACAGAGTTGATGTGCCGCAGAATGTATGTTTTTTTTTTTAATAGATTTTGCTTTTCACATTTGCAAATTTTGTCCCCTTGTGACCACTGTAGGGTCTGTCTGGATGGCATGGAGGAGCTAGTTAATTAGCAAATCTCCACAACTTTAACCCTTTCTCTCCAAGGCTTTCAGGCAGTCGTTAATCTTCAGTATTTCTAAGCGAGCGTAGTTCGGGTTGTTACACCCATCAGTTTTACCCGGTGATTTACACCACACGATCCCTAACACATTCAGAATATAAATATGAGGAACAGTACATTATGTGCAGGAAAGTGCTGGTAGATAATTATTCAACTGCATTGGACAAAAGATGATCTGTAAAAAGTGGGCGGTCGTCAGTCCAATTTACATGAAAAAGATGACTGGATTCATTCTGACAACAGACTGTCTGTAGGCTAAAAGAGACAGGATAGCACTCGCTCTTTATTCACAAGCCATGTTCAAACTATAGAAAACAACCACAATAATCCTACAAGGCTCTAAATTAAATTACCGTTCTACTTAAATAATGCCTCATTTCAAACTCTGTCTGTAACACAGTTTTACTGATTAACTGATTTACTGATTCGAGTACAAATATATTTTATTGACACTAAAAAACTATACACAAATGTTGTGAAATAGTTATTGTCATTTTGCCTTGCTTAATTTATATATTTTCACATGTATTTTTTTTTTTACTACAAAATTGGTCTTAAATCTGATTTAATTGTGATATTAAAAAGTCTTAAATAGCCTTAAATTTAACTTGATGATACATGTAGACACTCAAAATTTCAAATTCAATATCACTTCATTTGGAAATGTGTGTTCTTACTGTTTGCCTCAGACATGTAGTGGAGAAGGAGTACAAGGCTGCATAAAATGCAAATACTCAAGTTGAGTACATGTAAGTTGAATTTTTACAGTACCTGAGTATATAAACGCTGTTAAATTCCATCACTGAGAGCAGGGTAAAACTGCATTTTGGCTTTGGGAATGAAAACATGATATTTATCCTGCACACAGCCAATAATCATAAATATTTTTCTGTAATACTGTTTTCACACAAACCTCAACATGGCCATTGGTAGTCACGGCAGCATTTTGAAAAGCATTTCATATTTTTCACACATTCAAGGACCCTTCCTCCTCCTTCCTACCATAATTACATCTCAACTGCTGCATTTCTTCTCTAACATTTACATTACCGCCTCACTCGCTCCACTCACTGTCAACCTTAAGGTTATATCCACGTCTTGATGCTCATCAGCTGCTTCTCGCAATAATGTTTAAGAACAGGCTGTCTGCTTCAAGCCATTAAGTGTCTTGATTTTATTTTATTGAGCTGATGTGTGTCAGCCTGCTGCCTCTTATATCATGTGGCTTGTTTGGTTCAGATTTGTCCATGTTAGTTTTACTAGTTTGTACGTACACCTCATGGTCTAATGTGCCCAGCAGGATAGTGGCTTCATGTGGATCAGGGTCAGGCATATTTAATGCATCCATGTTGTTTGTGTTTATTAGCCCAGACATAGTCGAATCCACTTAATAGATGGCATCAAGCTCAAAATTGAACGTAGATGTACTTGTGCTACTTCTGATCAACAGCACCACAGAATATGGAATGAAGAATAATTTTTTTTGCATTGATTTACAGTGGTGTGAAAAAGTATTTGCCCCCTTGCAGATTTCTTCTGTTTTTGCTTTATTGTCACACTTACATGTTTCAGATCATCAAACCAATTTTAATATCAGACATAGATGACCTGAGTAAACACAAAAAGCAGTTTTTAAACGATGATTTCATTTATTAAGGGAAAAAAGCTATCCAAACCAACCTGGCCCGATGTGAAAAAGTAATTGCCCCCTCCTTGTTAAATCATGAATTAACTCTCATTAACCACATTTTTGAAAGCTGAGTTCAATTTCACTAGCCACACCCAGGCCTGATTACTGCCAGAGCTGTAGAATCAAGAAATCACATAAATAGACAACATGAAGTAGGCTGAAAGATCTCAAAATGCAACACATCATGCCCCGATCTAAAGCAATTCAAGAACAGACAAGAAACAAAGTTGTTGACATCTATCAGTCTGGAAAGGGTTACAAAGCCATTTCTAAGGCTTTGGGACTCCAGCGAACAACAGTGAGAGCCATTATCCACGAATGGAGATAACATGGAGCAGTGGTGAACCTTCCCAGGACTACTGGCCTACCAAAATGACTCCAAGAGTGCATCAACGTCTCATGCAGGAGGTCACAAAAGAACCCCAAACAACATCTAAAGCACTGCAGGCCTCACTTGCCTCAGTTAAGGTCAGTGTCCATGATTCAACAATAAGAAAGAGACTGGGCAAAAATGGCCTCCATGGGAGAGTTCCAAGGCGAAAACCACTGCTGACCAAAAAGAACACAAAGGCACATCTCACACTTGCTAAAAAACATCTTGATGATCCCCCACACTTTTGGGGAAATATTCTGTGGACTGACGAGACAAAAGTGGAACTTTTTGGAAGGTGTGCGTCCCGTTACATCTGGTGTAAAACTAACACAGAGAAAGAACATCATACCGACAGTCAAACATGGTGGTGGTAGTGTGATGGTCTGGGGCTGCTTTGCTGCTTCAGGACCTGGACAACTTGCCGTAATTGATGGAACCATGAATTCTGCTCTCTACCAGAAAATCAAAAACGAATGTCCGGCCGTCAGTTCGTGACCTTAAGCACAAGCGCACTTGGGTTATGCAGCAGGACAATGATCCAAAGCACACCAGCAAGTCCACCTCTGAATAGCTCAAAAAAAACAAAGTGAAGGTTTTGGAGTGACCAAGTCCGGACTTAAATCCGATTGAGATGCTGTGGCATGACCTTAAACAGGCCATTCATGCTCGAAAACCCTCCAATGTGGCTGAATTAAGACAATTCTGCAAAGAAGAGTGGGCCAAAATTCCCCCACAGCGATGTGAAAGACTCATCGCCAGTTACTGCAAACGCTTGGTTGCAGTTGTTGCCGCCAAGGGTGGCACAATCAGTTATTATGTTTAGGGGGCAATTACTTTTTCACATAGGGCCAGGTTGGTTTGGATAGCTTTTTTCCCTTGATAAATGAAATCATCATATAAAAACTGCTTTTTGTGTTTACTCAGGTCATCTATGTCTGATATTAAAATTGGTTTGATGATCTGAAACATGTAAGTGTGACAAAAAAGCAAAAACAGAAGAAATCTGTAAGGGGGCAAATATTTTTTCTCACACCACTGTATACACAAAAAATGACTATTCAAGCTCTTTTATTTACATGCACTGAAAAACCATTCCTGTTTTTTCAAAATCAAACTTGCCACAAAATCAACACAAATCAGATTTAAGTTTTAAGGCGACTCATCAAGGTCTAATGCTAATCAAGTTGTACTTTTGATTTTGATGGGGTTGAACAATTTGGAGATAAACTGGTTAAAGTGTTTACGTGGCAGCTTTGTTAATGTGACCTTGCTTTATTCTGAATCTTAATCTGAATATTATTAGTGCATGTAAGGGGAAAGAAATAACTTAGTCTTGTACGACTTTAGTATATTTATCTTCACCTTGTTGTTCCTCCGTGAGACTTTCCTCCTCCCCCAGGTACTCTCAGGGTGGAATATGACAGTGCATAATATTTCTGCAGTCTTTGCTTTTTCTTTTTTCGCTGTTGTTTTCTTTTTTTCTTTCCCTGCATAAGGAGCTGTTGATGGGCCTCCAATTTCTGTGTATGTGTCATTGATGGGAAAAGAGATGGGTGAAGAGGAAGGGGTGCCAGTGGTGTGTGCGTTGGAGGTGGGGAAGCGGGGGGTTGCGAGTCGCTGGGGCGTAAAAAGTCCACTACTATTTGTCACCGTCGGCTCTGTGCCTTGCTGTCAGTGGCCCCCGCCTGCATGCTGCACCAAAGGCCTCTGGGCGCCCTGCGTCTCACTGCGTGCATCTGCCAGGCAAGAACATGAGCGCCTGTTGCTCCCTCTGCATGAGAGAGTGTGTGTTTGTGATGAAGAGTTTACCAAAACAACCTACCTGTGTTAACCTGGGAGACTCCCGATGGAGCGCTACGACCTGCAAGGCTACTGTCTGCTAACCGTGCTTAGCTGCACCAGCCAGTTCAATATTATTTAACTGACCAAGCTGACTTTTGGTTTGTTGGTCGATTTGGTTTTTATTCCAAAAAGATAAAATTGACACATTTTAGTAGGAACTGATTGAAAATTACATTTCATTGTTTAATAATTACACAGGCATGAGGCTGTGCCATATTTCTGTAAACGTTGTGAACAGAGCTGGTGCTGGAAGACAGACCCACTTATTAAAGACTTTGAGGGCCATTTCTATGTCAACTGTTAGCTGTAATAAATCGAAAAACCTAAAAGGCTTTTGTTAGATCTTTAAATGTGGTTTTTAAAAATCTGATTAAATAGAAGTCTGTGCATGAATATTCATAAGGGATATAATTTAACATCTTGCATGGAAGTTTAGCTAGCTACAAGCCATTTACAAGTGTGTTTCCGTCATGATCATCGTTTTTACATTAATACATTTCTTGAGTAGTAAGAATTATGAATCACGGCTGTTTGATACACATGCTGTGGAGTGTCTGACTAATTTTCCAAAGACTGATTTGTAATGGGCTTCCTCACTGTTCGCTGCCTTCTGTACAAGCAGACATACAAGGCTACCGAAAACTCGCCTAGTCTGTCTCTGGCGGTCATATGACCCATGCCTTGGAGGTCGTAGCATTTGAAAAGTTGAATGCAAGAGAGAAAACAGGGTGTGAGAGTGTTTGTATAAGGGCATTTCTGGATTTACTTATTGTAAAACAGCATGCAGGAATGAAGACGTGCAGCAACATCTCCTGTCCACACACACACACACACACACACACACACACGACACTGGTCCTCTCCTGGGCCTCTCCTGGGCCAGTGCTTCCTTTCCACATGATTCATCTCTCTTGACACACAGGTCATCAGCTCAACATGGTAATGAATGAATGAATTCCCCAGCATGCCGAAGTAAACGGCGATCACAAGATGGGCCCGGGATGTCTTAGTCAAGCTGTCTCTTGCATTAAGGTTATATAACTGAGGGAGTGGAAAAGGACATGCATGCGTGTGTGTATCTGTGTCGAGTGTGTGTGTGGGTGCGAACTCAGTTCCTTTTATTCACAATTGCATTTTGACTTTGCTCTTTTGAGGATTATGGAGGTGGCAGATAGCTTCAAAGAGTATCGTTTCCAAAGGTCACTATGAGTTATTCTTGCTCGCAGTTTTTTGATCTAGCAGAAAATAAAAGACCTTTTCACAATCACTGAATCTTTATCAAATCTACAGATTCTACTGAGGCTCTACTGGCTCTGCTCTTGTCCAAATTAAAAGTACTCCTCGGCGAAGGAGGCGGGACATATCCTGCTGCCCAAAACATAACACAACCTCAGGGACAGTGAATGACACACACAGCACACACACACACACATACATACACAGTGTGATGTGATCTGTTTGGATGTAATGAGAGGGTTAGGATATACTATACTTAATATGATTGGCAGATCAACTTTGATGTTGTATTGAGGACACATTGTGTTTTGCTTCTTCTTTTTGATTTCTTGATGCTTTGGCAACATTTATGCCAATTAAATTGAATTGAACAGAGAAAAAAAACAAAAAAACTACCAAATGTGGAAAGATTAAGAAAAGCTGACTTGCATTGAGCTTTTGGCTACATAGTGGTGTGTTGACCTGTCTCTTGATCAGTTTTAATTGACTGCAATTAATTTTGTTAAATAAAATTAACAAAGTTGCTTCTACACATACTAGATTGGCTCCTGATTAAGCCTCCCTCTGGAAGAGCACACATTTAAACAAACCTGTTATAGGGTGTTTGTGGAAATGCATCCACATCACTATCAGCATTCCAAAAAAACTTTTAATGGATTATGATAACTGAATTTTCCCTAGGGGAGGAATAAAGTAAAAAGTACAGTAGTAAGTTCACCCCTACTGTATTTTATTCGTGTCAAATTTGGTGGACATATTGTACCAATTGTTCCAGTTTTGGTCATGATCCACAGCTGGGACTCGTGCCATTTTTGCATCTTGATTGCAAATCCCATAGGTGTGTTTGCAGGGACAAAAAAGTCTTGAAAGGACTGAAGTCTTCCTGTGTAACAGCTAACTGGAGAATTGTTCAGCACTAGTGAAGTCCTTGCCACTTTGTAGGTCAGCTTGGGGTTCCCCAATGTGTCAGACTGCGTTCACATCCCATTAACTTGCTGTTAAAGTGCCTCAAACCTAGACAACACCCCCTCCTGTACACTGTTTATCCCGACTTTAAGGGAGGAATAGTGATTCTTGGTTGTTATCTGATGGGAAGCTCTTAAGCCATGTGACTGTGTGTGAAGCCAGCCAGTGTGTGCAGGGAAGGAGGATCCTCACTTGCATGTGCACATGTGTCGCTTGTTTGCTCCCCCTGTCGCTTTGCTAGCTGGGGGGGGTTGAAGCTGCCAGCTCTGACTGCATGCAGCGCCGAGGAGAGAGAAGTGTTAGTGTGAGAGTAATGTTGAGGGGAGAAAACCCATAGCATGGGTTTGTTTAAGTGTGTGTGTGTGTGTGTGTGTGTGTGATAGAGAGAGAGTGTGGTGTATATTTGGATCTAGTGGTGGACAAGTGTTTGGACCCTCTATGGAAATATCATCACAGTTTCCCCAAATTCAATTTTATTTCATTCCTGGACTCCAAAACTGTACTCTGGCTTTCAACTGCAGACTCCATCTGAACAACAGCAGCTTTATTAAGGCCAGTACTTGTGTTTCAGACACACTATTTGGACGATTTGATAGCAGCGAAAAGCACCTTCCAGAGGGCTGCCTATGGTGGGTCTGTGTTGCCCACTTTTTGTTCATTATCAGTACGTTCACCTGCATGCTACTGTTTACATTTGCGCCTGAAGTGCACCGTTTTCCTCTGAGTTGGCAGCGATGAAGGCAGTAGGCCTATGTTTTTAGAGAAAAGACAGGAAGTGTGTTATTGAAAGCTAGATGAAGTATGGATTGACGTCTGTACTATTAACACTGAAAATGTACATTTGGATATTTAGACATTTCTTTACTGGAAATGACACAATATAGCCAACAGCAAGTAGGTTGTTATTATCAATATCAGCTCTGACCCCCCTCCTTCCAGTTGCCACCTTATTTAAGTTTTTGTAGTGAAATGAGGAGGTATCGTACAGATAACTGTAGTGCTGTGTTGCTAGCGGCCAGGTAGGAGAGTCCAATTATTCCTGACCATCATGCTGTGCCACGTCTTGCACCAGAGATCCCGACCAGCCTCCCACCGGAACCCTCTTACACACAGTAGTAGCCTCAGACGCAGCGTGAGAGCAGTACAGCTTAAACAAATTTACATGACACAACTCAGTACTTTTCTGCAGTCAGGAATTTCTAGTTCAGGCAGTTTATTCACACCGGAGTAAAGACCCATACATTTTGGCTGGAATGGAGAGCCCACAATAGGAAAGAGAACCAAAACTTGATCCTCAGTGCTAAACTGTTTGTCGCTCCGCTCTGTGAGCATGAAGTTTTTTCATTTTTCATTGTGCAGGTGCCATTTTCTCTGTCACGCTGCCTAAGCCCATTCACACACTCCACCCAAACTACTGTGGTCTGCAAATGTTGATGACAAATATCCTCTATACATTCTCAGCTTGTCCACGTCTGACTGACAACTGAAAACCTGTGTCGACTCTGATGTGGTCATTTCCTCAGAGCCAATTTGACCTCAAACACCCTCTACCGGTATGGATACCCTGTCATGCAATGATGTTGCCTCAACCAAGGAAAATAGCTATATTGCTCCATTTATTAGGCCTAGTTCATTTGAATTATTTCAGAGATTTTCAGTATTTTAATTCAGATGATGGTCCTGTTACCAACAGCCCAAGTGCTCGCCTGTCTCGCTTGAATTGTAGACCAATGGTTCTGTCATGAATACTCTTGTAAAGGTCAATCCTCAACCTCCTGAGATTTCATGCATCCCTTATAAAACCACCCCTACTGAAATGACTTAAATATCAGGAGCCTTTTACCTAAAATAGGCAACTGTTCACAGCCTGGTCTACGAATGCTGTCCTGACATTTATCTTGCCACTGAAACTTAGCTTACTCAGAGAGTTTCAGAATTGGAAATAACTTACGGTGGTTACAATATCTTTTGTGTTGACAGAAAATCAGTTGGTTTCTAGTCCTAGATTAGTCCTAGTCCTAGTCCTAGTCCTACACAATCACGATAGATCTTACATTAACGAACAACCCGCTAAGTTTTTAGTGAAACACTCTCATACTTGGTTCTCCCCAAACTACCAATCACCTGACTAACTTGCAGAATTTTAGGCACTTATAGTTTCTAATAGTCTCAGACGTATTAGAAAAGCCACGTCTGACTTGTACTTTGTACTTGTACTTTCTTTCATTTACCTCTGGCAATGCATCTGAGTTTTGGAAAATGATCAGATCCACTGACCAGCCTAACTCCTTTGTACAAAAGGGGAAGTAGATGAATTCATGCTTCAATGAAAGGGATACAACTCAAGGAAATCTGTCCTTTTGTACAAAGGAGTAAAGTTTTACATGTCATAATGGCTTATGTTTTTAATCAATCAATCAATTAGTCAATCAATAAGTCTTTATTTATATAGCGTCAATTCATAACAGTGTTATCTCAAGATGTTTTACAAGAGAGCAGGTAAGACCAAACTCTTTAATTAAGAGACCCAACGATTCAGGAATTCAAAATTAAGAAGAGAAACATGACGAGTGGCTGACGATCCACAGCAGTGATTCATGAAGCCAGAGAACCACAGCAGCAGGACCAGGACCAGGACCAGGACCAGGACCAGGACCAGGACCAGGATCCACAGGAACCTGAGGGATGAGAAAAGCACAGAAAGGCTCCGGGGAAGAAAGGAAGGTTTTTAGCCTAATCTTCAATGTAGAGAGGAGCCTGATAGCTGAAAGCTCTGCCTTCTGCACTACTTTTGAGGACTTGCATTCTGGGAGTGCAGTGCTCTAGTGGGGTAGTATGGTATACGATGAGTTCTTTAAGATATGATGGAGCCTGGAACCTCGTAGGTAAGGAGAAGGATTTTAAACTCTATTCTAGATTTTACTGGAAGCCAGTGAAGAGAAGTCAGTACAGGAGAAATATGATCTCTTCTCTTAGTTCTCATCAGTACACGAGCAGCAGTGTTCTGGACCAGCTGGAGAGTCTTCAACGACTTATTGGGGCAGCCTGATAATAAGGAGTTACAATAGTCCAACCTAGAAGGGACAAATGTGTGGACTAATTTTTCTGCATCATCTATGGACAAGATGGGCCTGATTTTAGCAATATTACGTAGATGGAAAAAGGCAGTTCTGGAATCTGCTCTGGTTTTATGTGGGAGTTAAAAGACAAATCCTGATCAAAGATAACTCCCAGAGTCCTCACAGTGGAGCTGGAGGCCGGAGTAATGCCTGTGAAAGTGTTTCTGAACCCTCTAACTTTCTGATTATTTCCATGCTTACATTAAGATATTACAGGTTTTCAATGTGGTCTCAGCCTTTTGGACCCCACTGTATGTAGAACTAATCCCTCTTAGTAAAAATCTCTGGGTTCAGACTAAATATTAGATTTCCAACAGTTTTTCTACTTTTGCAACAAGCTGACGTTGGCTTGGCATGAATTTCCTTCTACGGTCATGTGCTCCAGGCACAGCACACCCACAAAGTTCAGGGACAAGAGTCCTGTGGTACCAAGAATATATCATGTTCTTTTACAAAGGTTTTATTTAATTACATCTTTTAAACAGAGGAAAAACTTGCTGTTAGTAGTGTCAAAAATCTTGGCTCATTTAACATCCTGACTATGGAGATATGAAAGAGTTTTGCTAGTAATCCTTTAATTATAATATGAATATTATGATAAATAATAACAATTAATTAATTAAAAATAAATAATAATGATGATAAATACTATGAAATCCAAAATATGTCAATAATTGATAAGTGAAAACTTTCAAGTGAAAAGATACAAGTCACTTTAAAACATGGTACAGACCTCACAACAGCTGCTGATAATGTGGTCAGTTGTTCAGCTACATAAACAAGTTACTTACTACTTACTATAACAGGATCAGGATTTCATTTAAATACGTTGACATGGTAACTTTCCTCCCCCACATCCTGGTAGTTATTATAAGTGTTTGCATGACATACTGTGCTAAATGCACGCACGCACATGTTACCATGTTAATACATTTTCTTAACTGGGCTCTGTAGCTTATGGCACAAAGGTCCCCAGCCTGAACCCAGTCTGATATGTACATTACACAGAGCCACCAGGATGCTCACTGTTCTACTTTTTTATTCTTTACCCACTCTGACTACCAGCTTCATGCTCTACATTCAAATGTAGCAGCTCTAACGACTTGACTTTTCCAAGATATTGTGTGCCCTTCTTCTGAAATTACTTTTGTCTGCCCTCATATGTACTGTATATATTCATGTGCAATTTGTTGTTGGATCTTGGCTCTTCTAAGTGCAGCCTCCTCCCCCACATTGAGCAAGAAAATGACTTTCTAGGAGTGCACATTGCACCGAATCATCCAGTCAACAGTAAAGTGAACTCGCACGAAGACATGCAATGTATGTATGTACACAGCGCCCCAGGGAAGCTTGCAACAGCATGTTTATCATACATATACAGCGACATCCGTGGAGGGCTCATTATGATAATTCATCGGTCCTGACATGAGATTGTGTTTTTCAGATCTGGAGGCTGTGGCGTTGTGCACCTTCCCAGCAGTTTAATGCAGCTATGTTTTTCTGATCATATGTAAAACACAGTGAACTATTTACCAGTGGGTCAAGTGTTACGGTATTTTGGGTCAAGTTAGTCTGTGAGTTGTGATTTGCTCTCGTCTTGACCTGCTTTTGGATCAGATAAAAAATCCACATGGTAAAACCTGTTCTTTTCTTGGGTTTCATACGAGTTAGATTTCAAATTGAAAAGGCCATTTGATTTCAGAAATGAAGGGATGGCTAACAAGGCAGCAAATTAACAGGAAAAATATTACAAGTAAAATTTCTTTTCATGTTTCTGTATAAGATTAGAAAAGGAGGATTTCTTTAACTTTTAAAATTAAAAAAAGCAGCCAGCTGACAAGACTTTGACAATTAGGGATGAATCAAATTTCATGTTTTTACAACTTCACGTCATTTTTACTGCAGCTTTCAAACTCACTGAGGGGTACTTGTGATCAGCCAAATACACACATTCACAAAGAGACAAACCTATCACCTAGGAGCCACATACACAACAACTGCACATTCTTAACTCGGCAGTAACGCAGGAGCCTCCCCGACGGAGCGGTAGGCTATTAAATGACTGTAATTTGGAACAAGTGGATGGGAGCAGCCAAATAATGATATCTATTCAATTTTCTCTAAGCCTGGGCGCTCAGATGTAGGTCACATGGTGATTCATTGCAGAATCATCCTTGAAAAAAACAAACCAAAAAAAAAAAAATGACAACATGGAGACGATAAGTGTGTGGGAGCTGCATAAGGCAGTGCAATGCCTCCTTCCATCTCTGTCTCTCTCTCGGTATCTCCCTCTGTCTCTCTTGGTCATTTTCATTCCGTTTGCAGCTCAACGCCCTCACCATTTGTCCACACGACTCAGCGCAGTCATCCTATCTGCCTTGACAAGGAGGGTCTTGCCAGACGCTCATTTGGAAATGGGTTAGGGCTGCATCAGTGACTCAATTGAGATGCATCTGAGGACATTAGGCTCGCTCTGGGCCGATGCAGTTGTCGGTGACGTGGCTACAGCTTCGATCAGAATGGAGACTGTTTTCTATTTGTTCAGACGTGCTCATTAATGTCAACCTGACGTGACAGCGAGGACAACTTGCAGTACTATTTTCTACACATTTTGTTCCCTGTTATGCCGCGCTGTCAAACATGTATTTGCATTCAAAGTAATTGTGACAGCTGAACTTTTCCTAACAGTAACATTTGTTGAGTGTTTTACGCACATAGGTGGTGTTTTGCAGCACAGGCTTTGACGTACGTTGACATCTGGAAATCTTTAGGCCAGCCTCTTAAACAGTGGATGATGTGAAATGTTTGCAGGCTACTTTGTTCTGTAAATTTATTCAACCTTTTTTTTTTTTACATGTCGTTACATGATACAGTACCTACATAGCCAGCCACACTCCTAGTCGACTGGACCGCTTTGCTCGCAGGGCAGTTTTATCAGGTTGAGTGCCAAGCAGTGATGTAACTAGGAGCTGACCTCGCTAACGCTCTGTGGCAGGAGGGGAAGCCTACACATAAAGCCACTGAGCTGGATGGAACTTGACATCATTGTATGAACCTGGCGAAGTCTAACTGTACATTTTCAAGGTTCAGTCAGTTCTCACCACATAAGACATGGGTTGATATTTGGAGTATCCCCTAAACTGATCAGGGAGCAGGGGGCAGGTGTTGGGTGAGGATTGAGACGAATGTAGTGCTGGATATAATTTACTATTTATACAAGGCTCATTATTGGGATTCGTGTTTACTGTCCTCAATCTCATTCCTCAGTCCTCGTTCTCAATCATTCATTGTCTTGTTTTACTGTCGTTAAGCGACATATGTTAACATGTTGATACTAGAATGCTATGATGATGATCGTTAAGAGGATTTTATAACATGTATTTGCCGTAAAATTTATGGTATCTGTAGGAAAATTAATTATACTACAAAAATAATCCACTGATGTGAAGGGACAAAGACGGGTCCAAGTTAAAAATACCTACTGTATACCCAGGGGCGGAATCGGATAATAATTCAGCTACCATCAATCCAGGCCAATCTCCAACAGACCATGTATACTGTAAGCATTATGTTGAAATCCTATTTTCTGTTTACTGCTAATTCCAAGTAACGCATCGTTTACTTTTAGTTCCAAAAAATGCCAAGTGTCTTCATTTTAGTGAACTGCACTCCCATAAAGTGACAGCAGTCGTGATATGACATTCTGAGGGCGGCCCGGCTAGTATGAGTTTTCTTATTTAAACACCAATCACGTCCCTTGCTTGTGAAGATATCTGCAATTTTACAGCATTTAGCGGCACTTTCCTCCCAAGCTTTTCTCCTTTTTAATGCGCTCAGTCTCAGCACCACCTTTTCTCTTTCTGTCATTCTCTCTCACTAGGCTGTGCATTTTTTTTTCTCCACACTCGTCAACCACAGGCAACACATTGACTGAATGCTGTGTTGATGTGTTTGTGCGTGTGACCAATCACGTGTGATGACAGACGGAGCTCTCAACATCAGGTTAATAGTAGGTGGGGGGCTGACGGTCTGCAGCTCTGAGGGACAGTTGTTGCCCTGTGTTGTTTTCCCATTTGATTCAGTGTCTGAGCCTTATGGATTTATGTCTCTTTGTGCTTTTGTTTGTTTGTTTCTGCATAGAGCTTCATTATGAGAAGGAGACACCTGAACTGAAAAGTCACAGCATATACAAACCTTAAGTTTAACCATCATAGCACTCAGGAGAACACAAACTCCACACTGTCCTGTTAACAGCAGTGTGTTCATCTCAGGTGGTGGCCACACACACACACACACACACACACAGAAATATCCCACATTATATCACCACTAGACTTCATGGATGAGCAGTTCCAATGAACATTGGTGGTGCCAAAACATATCATGATATCCGTTGTTTTGTTATACTACTGTGTAGATACAGAGGAATATTTGTAGATTGTACTTAAGACAGTTCTTAGGGTTCAGTGGGAGATCCTAAAATGCCCAGAACAGGAAACTGTCCTGGTGGTACAGATCTGCTTAGAACCTTTCATGCTCGTCACTTACCATCTACTCTGTCTCTTTTATCCGTGAACTATTCAATAAAGCAGAAATACTTAAAAAATGTCTTTGAAACAAATGCCAGTAGGAACTAAAAGCATACTAGTCCCCATAGAGAGGTGTTGGAAAATCTGTTTGAAGAACTAATGTCTTGTGACTTTACTTTGTTTTTTGGGTTGTTTTTTTTGCAGTGGCATGTCCTACTATTTACAGAGTTCAAATTTCAAAAACAGGCCTGTGCCTTGAAAGCAGCTTGAAACAGCTGGCAGTGCCACCAAAAAAAACTACCTCTGGCAAAATTTCATTTTTTGAATCAGTGAAATTCAGTTTATTTCTTTACATATTTATTTACATACATATATTTACTTGTTTACACATAAGAAGATAAAGTCTTAAAGCCCACCTCCCTTGTTCTGAGGTCTTATCATGCTTTTGAAACTGTAGACCAGCATCCCTGTTTCTCCATAAGATTCATATGCAATCCAATGAAAGATGACAGGTATCAAATGAAATGCAGAATGATGATATATGAATTTAATGCCCTGTGAAATTGAGCAACCTAAAACAGAAACGACAGACTGTACTTGTAAATTAGTATGGATTCAAAGAAACATATCTATGAATGCCTTCTCCTATTGAAATCACATAGTCTGAATCTACTTTACTGTTGACTCTACTCTAAAATACATCACAGTGTTTCTTTTATGACGCGTTTTTTAAACCTTCTAGCTTTCCTTTGCTTTCCACATATTTCTGTACCCTTTGAAAGTCAACTTAAAGTTCTGAAACTTGCTTGAGGCAATTCACTGAACATCAGTGAGCATCATTTCTGCTTTTCCTGTTGTCAAAGTTATGTTCTTGTTGTGCCATAAATCAGCACAGATGTTTAAAATCAATAAGCACATACAACTGCATCGTCATCTAATGATAATACTTAACTAACTTTGACAACAATGAAGGCAGACTGAGCAGTGACAAGGCAGTATGCTAGAGAAGAGCTAACATATGGCATGTTATTTGAAGGCAAAAATTATAATTCAAACAGAAAACTGCTTACTGATGTAACAAATCAAATCCATCTGAAGACCCCTCTCTCTTTGAAATCTCAGGAAAGGTTTGTTACTGGACCTTGGGGTGGGACTGTTTTCTCAAACCACCGTTTCAAACATTCAAGAATGAACTTCCTCATGCTTATCCTTCAGAGACAAGGACCTTAAAATGTTCAGTTATCTGTTTGTTAGCACCAGGCATGTGGCAGCTGCTTGAGTGATACCATGGGTCGGAGGTGTGTGTTTGGATATCAGTTGGCAGCTTATTGGAATATAGCATGATTTTGCTCTAATTTATTTGTTTCTCCCTCGTTCTCCACCTCCTGATCTAACAAGGTGGGTGTCTTCTACAGCTCCATCTTGTGCTTTTTGTCACTAAGCCATGCACAACTTTGAGAAATCCCGTTCCTTCTGTTACTATACCTACTACACATGTTGCATTTCACCCCAAAATACTTCACGTTACAGAAAAAGATGCTGTAATTGTTCAGGGGAGGATCCTTAAACTACTAATGTGACTAATGTGACCAAGATTCGTTTGTCTATTCACTGTTTCATTCTTTTATTTCTTTGTGTGGAATTTGGAGCTTATAGCTCTCTGTTCAGTGTTGGCTCCTTGACATCTTTTACACAGATATGATGTGATCTTGCTCGATTCTCTACCCTGTTTTTTGTCATTTACTGCAAATATGGCCCCCATTTGTATGCCACAGTACCACATCTAGTACTCAAACTACAATTCCCAAGAGGTGGAGCCTCTGCTATCAGGGTACACACAGGTGTTCTATATACTGCCAATGATTGGAATGGGACTGGTTATTTCTACCTGCCTGTCCATTGTTGTTTTATGTATGCTCTGATGAAGGTCTGATGGACTGAAGGCTTAGGTATGAAAGTGATTTACTGCATAGATCTAAGTGTGCGGAAACCTTTTTCATCAAATGTGCAGTCTTTATGCTTCCAGCACCTTAGCAGAGATTCAGCCAGGTGAAGCAGTGGTTATCCTGCATGACCAAATGGACTAAAGAAAATCCCTCCATATGGTCCATTAATTTTTATTTTACAGGCAAAAGTATGGTCTCAAGACAAGACACAAAATCTTTGACTATCTAGTAGTATTATGGGTATTATGGTATATAATGATATTCTGTGTATTTCTGGATAATTTGGCTGCTCAGAAACTAAATTACAGATGTATCTGTGTGGGTTTGTAATCATGCTGAGAAAGCTTGAGATGCACAATGGATCACTTGAGACCTTTGAAATATTGCTGATATCCTTAAGTATTTAGACTATATGAAAATCAGTGAAGTGCAGCAGATTCAGCCGGAGTTATACGTGCTTCTTTCTCACACATTTGACTTTCTTCATCATGAGTCGACATTTGTCCGTCCATACTCGTGTTTCAGATCACATTTCAGCTGTGCCCAGTTTTGTTAAATCTTCACATTGTTGTGCAACACAAGTCAGTTTTCAGACAATCTGTGTGTTTTGAGATGCTGTCACTGAACACTGCTTGCTGATTGATGAAACTTCTCACTACTGGACATCTGCCTCCTGTCACCAGCGTCCCCTCCTCCCTGTCTATTTTTGTGGGGTTGGAACGTCATGTCATACACAATATTACAGCTACATTACAGCCTGATTGACCGTTTTTTATCCCGCTGTGATCAAATTAATCTGGATGGGTCTGAAACAATGAATGATGATATAACCATCTGGGTGCCGGCCACTTGTCGTTCCAAAAATCAATTGGTGTTTGGCCAGAACAAACGCCTGCACAGAGAATCCAATGTGGTGTGACGGGACACTTCTGAGTTAACAGGCCACTGAAGCAGCACTGCAGAGAAAATCAGTTAATTCTAGCTTTGCGTTTTTAAATGATTGATAGTAAATAATGAAAGGATGTTAGAGTTGCTTTTGCAGTGAGTTGCATGTGTTCAGTATATATGCGTTTGGCAGTGGCAGTATTTTGTGGTGCCCTGATCGTTAGCCTTCAGTAAAACAAACAAAAAAATCTGTAAACTTGAAAAACAAGCTTTTTTTACTTTAATACAGCATTAGTCAAGTTAATTGCAGATGTAATTTTTATTACCATTATTTATTTTGTTGGCCACTTTGGGGCAGAGAAACAAGCTACTGTTCAGATAATAACATAAACTTGTTACTGTATTGCTGCCCCACAGTTGCCTATTTGCACAAACAGCAGATACGGAGCAGCATCAGCATTTATTTGAAGCCGTGTCTCTGGCCAACTGAATAATATAAGCCCAATATTCACTCTCCCTTTGGCACTGTGAGCTGCTAGCTGCTCATGTTCACCAGTAAGCCACTAACAGTGTCCACTGAACATGCAGAGCACAATGGTGTTGAAATGTTTTTTTCACTACTTCCACCTGCTGCTGCTGGAAACAACAATTATATAGTGAGAATGAATCAGAACAGTAAAGCTGTGGGCCAGAAAACCAAAAAACAAGCTGAGGTAAATAGCAGATATTTCTCTGTGGGTTCATCACTATGAGCAACACATTTCACATGACATGTTGTCATTTTACCCATTGTTAATATAAAATCTATTTTAGTTCACAACAGATCACAGCAATCTTTGTCTTTTTTTTGGATGTTCTGAGCTTTTCACAGAACATGAAAGCAGCTACATACTGAAATGTATGAAATCCTCCACTCAGGCCCAACAGTAACCAGATCATGTGTGCGGACACAACGTCATGCTAGTTTTACCCAGGGCTACCTGTCTCCTCAGGTGATAAACACTGGCATGTGCTGAGTCGTACGCATGTTTGCAATTATGATTGTGGATCACCGTATTATTTATGCGCAGTGACTCACAGTGTTTGAGGGGGAAATTTGAGCATTTTGTGCAGCACTTTAATAGAGCAGCTTTGGCATTCTGATTGTTCTGACAGCTCTAACTTATTTACATGTCAAAGCAAACAAAATGTTTGAATGAATGTGTTATTTTTTCGCACAATTTTTACAGTTGCTATTTCTAGATCAAAGCAATGGAGGCATCAAGTGTTTTGCTTTTTCTCTTTTCTTCTCTCATGCACATGTGGCTGTTTTTGTATTCCTAAACTTAAAAGAACCAAATTGCTTCACAAATATCAGAAAAAGAATATGTGGAGAGATCTGGCAAATCAACATTTAACTAAAATGGATTAGTTTGATACTTAATCTGACCCTAATTTAACTCTAATCTGATACATCCTTAAATTAAGTGAGGTAAATGTATTCAATGTAACTTAGATGCAATCCAACTGTATTTTATCATTATCTTGGTTTTATCTAAATTTATCAAACCCAGTCTAGTCTGATCTAATCTGTTTCCTTATTAGAATAGGATCAGTGAATATTGGGTGAAGATTAGACCAACAATTCATTTTAACTTAATTTTGAAGGTTTAGCACATTAATGTAAAAACTGCAGGTCCCAACAGTCTGATAACTTAAATACTCCGGTAGTTTACTTTCATTTCTCTTTTTTATCTTCAAGCATATGCAACCTCCGTGCATAGTTTTCTGTTGAAATCACTGGGTTCACTTTGCAGATATGCAGTTTTTGCCCTCAGAGCCGTCATGCATGTCTGTAAAAATAAACTTAAGATGGGAAGAAAAGGTACAACGCTGAGGCTGTCAAATAAACTCGGTGAATGGAAGAAGAAGTGTTGCTCAGTGCCAGTCAGGTGTTGGACTGAACCGCCTCTGTTGAAGTCGTCGGAGGGACATCATCCTCCGTTGAAGTGCATGAGTCAGAAGGCCCAAACTGTTAACGCCGACTTTGAGACACCTACAGTCATTCAGCCAGACAGCTGGAGGTGGATGTGTAACGGTGTTGTGGGGAATTGTCCATCCTCACTGCGCGACACTTGGGCGGACTCTGACAGATAAATGACCGGACGTGATCAACAGCTTGTCATGCTGATTCTGGGGCATGTGGGGCACCGACTGCACCTCCAGGACGACTGGGTGCACAGCAGGAGATTTTGGCGACACCTACAGTACTTGGATGTGACACGAGTCAGCTTCAGAGAATAATTTCACTTGAATGATTTGAATATGACTGCCATAAGGACACCATTTGTTTTCATACTGAGCAGCAAACACATACAGGCACTGCTGGGCCAGCATCTGTGCAACTTTTGACCCATATAGCAACTACAAATCCAGACCTGAACTCTTCAACCGATTTTTTCCTGCAGCAGACCTTCGCTTTGTGTTTTTACAGTATTTCTTAGTGTTCTTTTGGGTCAGTTTGTTTATCAGGATGTTTATACTCTTTATTTAGGACTTCATTATTCCAGATTTCATAAAACATTTAGCTCTACTTCAGGCTTTAACATCATCATCGCTCATTCATTGCAGTTAATGGACCATGTGCATATTAGCCGCCAGCTCTCTGGCTGGGTAGTACACTTTTCTTACCTTGCGGTGCCTTAAAGATTATTGGCTACATTTATAAATGTCCCACATTGTGGAAAGAGATTTACATGTCTTTTTTTTTGACTGTAAAACAGGACTAGCTGATAAGAACTGCACACAGCCCTTATTCAGAAACTGTAAGGTTGTAAGTGACAGTGATGGGAATCATATTGAACTTTAAATGTAGTCTATGTGGTTGGGCAGGGTCGTATTTTGAGCTCTGGTATTGGGCTAGTTTTAAGGTTGTTTTTTATTTTTTGGATGCTGGCCTAGTTTTTTTGCACAGGCCTGGCTAACCACCGTCCAACCTTAACAGTGCAAGCTGCAGCAATGTTTAGTACGAGAAAAATAATGTGTTTTAAAACACTAAAGCATGCAAACATATCCTAGTAGCACCCCAAAATAAAAGTACCTGAAAATGCACCAAATATGTGACATTTAAATGGGCAACTACATAAAGCAAGACTATACTCAGGTGCGAAACTAAGCAAACCTGAGAGCACTGTCAAATTTCACTGTTTATGTAATCTAGTTTGTGGCCATTAGGGAAAAGGAGCAGCAGTGCATTCACCTGTTTACAGATGTGGCGAGATGACGTCAGACTATCTGCTGACAGTTTGCACACCTCTTTTTTCCAACTAGTACACACCAATATATATGAAACTGAAAATGTTTTGACAGGTTTTCATCTGTTCTTCATCATTGTTGCCATAAGCTTTGGATTAGCCCAAGTTTTAAATGGTGTGTCATAGTAGATTTCTAAATCCACTGGTGAATCAAACCAGAAATGCTGCATTTCTAAGTGTGATTTACGGGGAGCTTAAGTATGACTTTCTCAAAGAGTCTCATCAATTGTTTGATCATCTTGTCTGTGTGTTGTTTACACCCAAATTTAATGTTTTAATCAGTTTTCTTTGTTAAATGCTGGTACAAATGTAGACATCCACCCTGTATTATACAGGACAGAATGGAAATTTGTCCCCGGTCTTCTTTGGGACTATCTACGGGCAGGGTCTGTGGCGGTTGTTATTTTAAGAGCTTTGATTTTCCATGTCACGCACATTGCGGTCCTAGAGCCAAAAGACGGGTAATAAAAACAAACGCTACACGTGGAAGCAACCACCCGCAGGTGATCCACAGATCATCCCACTGTCACTGTACACCAGTTTGCCCTCTCTGGTTTTTTTGTTTGTTCAAAACAGCGAACGAATGCTGTTATTGTTGTAGTTGGGGAAAGAAATAACAGGGACTTAGTCACGCTGCAGAAAAAGTACCTAAGGGGAATCCACTTCATCCAACAGGCCGCTCAGCCTTAGTGTATTAAGAGATGAGGAGGATGAGTAAGTTTGATGGGCTTTCACAGTAAATTCCCTTAGTTCTCTTCCTTCAAAGATATCCTCAAACCTGTTTATGGGAAAATGTTTTTTACTTTATTATTTTTGAGATCTAACTCTTTGGTAAGGCTTTACAGCTTTGGAGCAGGAACCTGGCACTTTATTGACAGCCCAAGTGAAACTATGAAACTTAGCTATGCTAATAACTAAAGATGCAGTCTTGGAGAATCTGTCTCAACAGCATGTAGTGTGCTTTGCCTAATGTGTTTAGCTATGGATGGCAGTTTTTTGGAAAAACCCTGAACTGCCCTAAATGTCACGTCTCTACAGAAGAGGACATGACATGTCTGTAATGAGAGGACAGAGAGAACTGAACGGAGTAGAAGCTTATACACAGCAGAGATAACAGCTCAAAGTTTGAATGAATTACCGTAGAACAGAGCATTGGTAAATATTAGTTATGATGATGCAAGTACCCACACTGCCGCCTCGCTGGTAGTTTATTATTTTTTTTTATCCAGTGGAGCTGTATTTTTTTACTGTACAGCTCACAAAGTAATCCGTGTTTAACTTCAAATGACAAAGTTTTCCCTTTCTTTATAGCAACTCCTTTAGTGGATGCCAATTTCTCTGTATGGCAAGTATCTGCATTAGTTTCTCCACAACCTTGCTACAACCACAACCTGAATGGGACGGATGTTGTGGAGTAAAACATAAAGTCTCCTATAATTGACATACCCAAGTAAGGGTACCTCTATCTCTAAACTAAAGTAGAGTACTTGAGTAAATGTACTTTACTTCTCACCTTTTGATACCTTCCCATATATTGAAATGCTTTAACTTAATATTTATTGCCTAAGTTTTACTCCAATCACCACTCTATATTTAGTTTTTCCCTTGTTGAAAATTTGAGTACAACATTATCAAACGATGGACATTTGCAGAGTTGTTTTGCTCTGACAATTCTTGTCAGGCGTCCCGGTGCTGGACAGCGAGCCAGCCAGCCGGCCTCATATTGAGCAGAGGAGGCAGGTCCATTCATCACTGGCTGGTGCAGTTCACTCAGCAAATGATACATTGGCAGCTGACAGATGTGGGTCAGTTTCATCGGCCAGAATGATAATTGTCGTCTGCGCCACCATGAGTCTGATGTTGGAGGACAGAAGAGGACACTCCAAAGGTGCTGAGGTTCCCCTGAAACACAGTCACACTGCATGTGCACTTACTGAAGAGCCATTTCTCAGCTCAGTAGTTAAATGTTTTATGAGATATTTACTGAAATCAAGCATTTAAGGCAGGGGTTCTCAAATTGTGGAGTCACATGACCTGGCTGAAAAACAGGGAGTGGAAACAAAGTTCAATCTGTTTCACACACAACATTGCTTCAAGCTGCAGGTAAACACCGTTTTTTTTAATTTAATGTCAAAGAAAATTAGACAACTTTGCTGTTTGCCAATACAGCTCTCGCATATTTCAATTAGATTTCGCTTGTTTGTTTGCATTCGTGATCTACTCCAAGTGTGATTCACTGATAGACTTTGATAATGAGGCACAATACCCTCATCTTTTAAGGTGTCGCATGTATGTTTTTGTCACAAAGAGGATGTTGATGTTGAACTAGATACATCTGTATGAAAGCATACATCTGTCATTTTAAAGTCATTGTTATATTTGTCATGTGCTGCTGGATGAAATGACCTCAGCTTTGTGTGGAAAAAGCCAAGCGGGTGTGAACCAGCTCCAACACAAACTCAAAGCCTATTAGTGACGTTGCATTTTCCCCGTTGACAAGTTTTGGCTTTTGTTAACTGCAGCTAATTCATTTTTTGTGTGCAGGCTAACCACACGCTAAGTACACAGCACACACAATGCAAGCTCACAGATTATCCCTCATTTGAACGGGATGACAACTGTCTCGAAAACCACCATGAAAAACAAAACATCAAATACCCCCTGATGGGCCCTGCTGAAGGATTTGATGGAAAAATATGCAGTTTTTCATGTCTTACTATATTCAGCTTCAGGCAAGTTGTACTATACTAACCCTTGTTTTAACTAACGGCCAATAAGTGAAGAGAACAAAGACAAAAAGAAACAGGTTGATCCATGCACAAATCAACCAGCACCCTTTACGAAGCTGATGAACCATCAAAAATACAATGCACCCTTTTCATTTGCAGCCCAACCTCTGCACACAGGTATGTGAGGTGTAGTGCAACCCACTTTAGACTACTTACTGAGCAGCTTTTGGGCAGAAATGCTGAACTGCTTGTATTCTATAAGGTGTTTGAAAGGTTGTTTAGATGCAGAAGAATGTATGGATGGACTTGGACATGACACATAATGACATGATCTTAAAAGTCTATGTTTCAGTTTGGATTATCCCTGAAGAATGTTTTACCCCTGCAACAAACTGGATGAATCTGTGTGTATTTCTGTGATTAACGTATTTCAGATGTGTTCCCTGAAAAAGCTACCAAGGATTTTAATGTCATTGATGATGCATAAGATAAATAAATAGCAAATTCCACAGAATCTCATATCCTCCAGCATAATATTGTGAATCTGCAATTTCTCTAAATAAGCTTGACGTAGCAGTTTCATTTGTGTTCAGGTGCATCGTGTAGTCTTGTGGGACTGAAAGTCCTTTCTACATATACCTTTTCTGGTTTGAATGTGACCCAGTATTATACAACAAAAGAATATCATACACTTGTAATAAAGCAGCCCAATGTTAAAATGCATACAATACTAAACACCAAACTTTTATCTACACGTATTTCCATGGATAAATCATTTTCCCATGATTTTTACCGCCTGAGTTGTTTATGCTGTGTCCTATTACGTCTTTGCACTTAGTGCCCGGTGACGCTGGGAGCTGCAGTTGGTGCTCATGACACTGATGTCACTCTGTGAAGGGTACTTGACTCTGCCTGTTGGTGTGTCCTCTAAAATCAAGTTAGCTGTTTGCCGTTTTAAGCTCTGCTCCAGTCCACTGGATGAAAGTGAGGGATGCTAATTTGAACGTCCACTGTAGGACATCCAGCATGACCCTCCCTCAACATCTGTGCTTTCTTTTCTCTCAAAATTGTTTTCTATTTGTTCCTTGCAGCACACGTGCTGCGACATGTTTTGAAATCTATAAGAAACTGTAAGCAGCTGTAATCAGTCATTAGTCAGTTATTATCACTAGGTGAAAACTATAACATTAGCACCTGTGCTTTTACTGTTGCCATGTTAATGCTGGCTATGCTGAATACAGTGAGATAACCGAGTAAAATTAAAAAAGTTAAAAGTTAACTTGATACTCTTGCATAACTGATTTTGTTTTTTTCAGTCAAATTTTTCCTTTAAACCTCCATTTGTAATACTTAAAGGAATAAACAGTAATTTCATGCTAACATACAGGCTATCTGGTATTCTATACGGTATGCATCATGTAACTGTATGGCACACAGTGGGTTTAGAACTGTGGTATCCAGTTCATAAGAAAAACCTGCAGGACACGGCCCTCTGGATTTCTGCTGTAAAGCTCCATAATGACATCCCATGAAGGAGCCCAAGCTCTACTCCTCTGAGTACACTTTAATGATTGATGTGATTATAACTCTCTTTTTTTCATCTGTGTGTCCACCGAAATGGCTATTTCTGTTGTCATTTTGTGGCCGGATGTGATGGCTTCTCAATACAAGCACAAGGGGGAAAAAAGCTACTATTTGAGGTAATGGGCACATTTTAGACCCACTGCACCACTCAGCACAATCCATGGAGAGTCGTGGAAGGTAGGGTGGTTTAGCTGGTGTAGTATGTCCACTTTGACACTCTGTGGATACTTTACTTTCACTCCAAAATGCTTTATGTGTACCGTAAAGGAAGCACGAGTGAATGAATATTGATCATTATAATCATTGTCATTGCTTTTGAACTACTGCAAGTGAATTTTACCCTGTATGTTTAAATCAAGTTGTATTTAAATGCTATATGTCAAGCACATTTAAGTAAATGCACTATATATCATTAATACTGTAGAGTGTACTAGGTATTAAATTGATTGTGAACAGTTGCACTCCAGGTGAGAAGACAACAAAGGAAAAAGCTGAAGCTTTAGTGTCTTTGACCAGAATCAGGCCAGAACTCATTAGATGGTCCATGCATAAAGCAGCACAGACATTAATTCTTCTGCAGAGACAGTCTGGGGACCTGGACCAGCACACCATCACTACATCCTGCCAGTCTGTCTCCTCTGATGATCAATAGCAGTGAGCAGAAGGCAGCTGTAAGCTTGCTTCTCAAAACTTTTGCAGTGTGCCAACTAATTTTTGTTGGCACTCCTCGATTAGTCTTTAATCTCACAGGCCTTTCTAAATCCTATTAATCATTGATAAAATAAACAGTCAGCTGAGAACACAATAGCCCGCACAACAAAAAATGGGACATTTTGGATACCTGGGAAGATAATTTCTGATTAAATGCAAAGAAAAAAACATTGAGTTTAAAACAATAACAATGCTGTGAAGCCAGACTGAGCATTCAGCATTAAATGGATTGCAAGTGGTTGGTGTGTTTTTTTTTTTCTTTTGAAAGAGAATAATTATCAGAATTTATTGCTGAGTTTATTTTGAGCATCAATGCTAAAATTGGATGAAAAAAAGACTATACAAAATTCTAAGTAAAACGCACTGGTATTCTTTTGTAGTCTATTCTTCACATTTACTTTGAAGGGGCATAATCGGTAGATTTGTGTTTTTATCCCATTTTTCTCTTTCTCTTCTCGCATACCAGGATCATTCTCGGAGTTGTGCTAATCACAAGTAAACTGCCGTTATCCACACGCTCATATTGCTTAGACTCTGAACACAGCTGACAGCTGAACCTCAGTAGCACTTTGACCAAAAGTTGAGCTAAATACGACCACATAGAGCTGAGTCTGATGAGCCCAGTGTGAGATGTTCTAAAATGGCTGCTGTTTTCACTCATTATACAGATGATAAAAAGTTTATTTTCCCACCAACATTGACATTTTTATACCCACACTGGTAGTGAGAGCAGAGCAAGTCTCTCAATTTTTCAACCATCCAACCATTTTATTTTCCAATGCGTAGTAAGTGGTATCGGGCCAACAAGACCACTAGTGTGGTGATAGACGTTTAGTCTCACTTCTATGTAATGGATAGTTAATAATGGGCGAAGTTCCGGATCGTCTTCAGTGGTCATTCAAAATCAACTGATCCAGCGAGATGTTGAAATACTGATTTAAAAAAAAATTGATGTCATTTCCAAATGAAGAAAGAAGCTTAAAACAAAATTACTAGGAAAACTAGGACATTGTGCTTGCCTTGTGATATTTGCCATTTTCCGTCTTGCCACAATAATAGAAATTTGTTAGTTATTTCTGTCATTTGACAGTGAAAACGAAAGAGTTGGAAACGATGTAAAGTCACAGAAAGTGTTTGGAAATGTGGGAACAGGAAGCAGAAAGTAGGGAAAGAAAATGGTTGCAGAAGCAAATGGCAAAGATGGATGGTAAAGGTAAAGAGAAGGGTAAACGAGTTGAAACAAAATCCGTTTATCCTCCTCTGACAGGCTCTGGTTGGCCGCTCCTCAACACGTTTCTTCTCTGCAAACCCCACAACGACACCCAGGGCATGCCCTGAGGACAGTCCCAGCCGTCTGCTCCCTTGCCTGACACTGCCCAGGGAGCAGTTACGAGTCCATCCCCCTCAGCGTCTTCAACTCCACAACACCAAGCCCTCCCTGACTCATCAGCCTCATCCTCCGCTTAAGCATGGTGGGAGGCGACGGAGACCAGTTTTCCGAGAGATGTTGGTAAATCTGAGCCCAGTTGCCAGTCACAGGTCGGCTTGCCCTTAGATCAGGAGAAAGTGTTCAGCAATTGCCCATGATCAATGTTATGGGGCCTGGAGATCTGGAGGCCCGGACATGGTGTACCGCCTGTGGACTGAAGCTGAAATAATCGCAGCACTTGAATACCTGCCAGACCACAAGGCGTCAGGAACTAGGTTTGCTGCAGCCCTCATGGACTTCTGCAGAGAGTTCCAGGTGATTATCCCTAAGCTGAGATGCCTCCTGATGAAGAAAATGGGACCAACCTGGGAAGTCCACCTCCGGTAGGGTTTCCTGAATGGCCGGCTCCCACCCATCAAATCCGCAGTCCTGACCAGCTGCATTGGTATTGATGAGGCCAGAAAGACTGAGGTGAAGCGACACATTGAACACGCGCAAAGAACCCAGGCAGTCAAAATGGAGAAAGACGGAGACAAAAAGAACAGACAGCTCCATCCCTTACCTCATTTCTAAAGATACGGTGAATGCATCACATGATCGTGTCTCCCCATATGCAGAGTTTATGAATCCAGAAAACCTACATTGCACAGCACATGTATCTCTAGGACAGTTCAACAGTTCTTCCATGATTTGAATGACACACTGCAAACCTCTACTTTGTTTTGGTCTCCTCTTAAGAGTGCAATTTCTGTAACCCTAACCAAGAACCAAGAGAAGGTGTTCCAGGTGGCCTCATCCAGCCCTCACATCTCCTTGTCCAAATCACCAGATGGCCAGTGGAGAGATTTGGGTCCATTTGTCCAGAAGTGCCAACAAATCACGGATTGGGTACCAACACGGGATGCTCAGGTCATGTATTCTCCTAAATTTGGGATCCACAAAATGCTTTTCCCATGCACAACTCGCACCTTGCGTTCTGTGTATTTGTTTGATGAACATGACAAATCTCAGCCCTCTCATACTCTCCTCTCTAACCCCTCTGACGTCTCTCCTGTGCTTTCTCAGTTGGACCATTTTTTTTTCCTTCTATTTTGCAAGCTGGTGTAATTGTCCCCTGCCAGACTCTCCAGTCCGCACTCCAAATTTGAGACAAAGGACAACCCACTGAAAGGCGGTTTGTACAAAATCTAAAGGCTGTGAATGATTCTGTAGTTCCTAGAGCACCCATTGTTCCAAACCCATACACACTGTTAGCTCAAATGCCACCTGAAGCTAAATGGTTCTCAGTATTTGATCTCTCAAATGCATTTTTCAGTGTGCCAGTACACCCAAACAGTCAATTCTGGTTAGCATTTAATTTTTCATGGCAAGCCATACACATTCACGTATCTCTGTCAAGGCAACTGTGAGTCTCCATCACTGTACAACCAGGCTCTCCAAGCTAGCCTAGCACCTCTAGCTCTCACTCCTGGCACAGCTCTATGTATGTGGATGATTTACTAATAGCCTCTCCCACCAAAGAGCAGTGTGACACTTTGTGAACTATTCACACATTTGGCAGATGAGGGACTCAAAGTCAGCCTCACCAAATTACAGTATGTCAAACAAGCAGTAACATTCCTGGGTCATGACATTTCAAGAGAAGGCAAGACTCTGTCTCCCAAATGCATCGACACAACAGCATGAACTGGCATTGAAGACATATTGTTGCAATAAATGTTTCATCATATATTCAACATAAATGTTCTCATTGATACACTGAAAAATAATCTATGTGGTATTACAGTTTACACCACAACCCATTTGGTAAACAGATAATCTCCATACAAACATAAAGCACAAAAACAAAACGTTGCACCGGTTCCCCTGGTCACCTCTCTGTTCCCACCCTCACAGTCACCGCGCCTTTTTATCCAAGTGAGGGTTTTGCCCTTGTGCACAGATTCATAAAGGATAAGATGAGATGACTCTTTATTGATCCCTGTGGGGAAATTCTGTCGCTGCAGCACCAAAAGAAATGGGTTTCAACAGGGAAGAAAAGGAAACAGAATGCAGGAACTCAGCTAGAATATGAAAATAAGCAAATGGAATGATAATAAAATGAAAATAAAGCAAGAGTATAAATATTTGTGGGGTTGTGCAAATCTAATCAGCAATTTTGAGAATAGACAAAGTGGGAAGTATGGGAAAGATTGATTTCTAACATTATTGAATTTATTTGTAGTCATTACAGATGGCTTGACTGCTTACATAAATAATAATTTATTGATTCTGAAATAAGTTGTATATAAAAGTGAGGTCTTTAAATTCATGTTCACTTTGTTAAATCGAGTCATTTTCTCCTCCATATGAAGGGCTTTTAAATAGAGTTTGCCAGGATGAGTCCCATGGAAAAACGGACACAAATACAGAAAGAAATGAAAAATGATAACAGAGGAGGTAGATTTGCACACTGCAAGAAGAGCTTAGCATTGCCAAACAACCAGTGAATGCCCGCATTTGTTTACATGATTTAAAGCTTGCAGCCAGCGGGGACTTGGTTTGTGTTGGTGGTTGGTTCAGTCTAGACGGGGAGGGTCATGTTCGCTGCAGGCGTACAGCGCACTGCAACAATGGCCTCCCTGCTCTCTTTGTCTCTGTCTGTCTCACTGCTTCTGTCTCCCTCCATCTTTTACTCACCATCTCTCTTCGTCTCCTTCTCTCCGTGTCACCATATTTGTGCCTGAACAAGGGGATGATGACTGTGAGTACGTCACCCTCTCTGTGTTTCTGTTTTTCCCCTCTGTCTGCGTGGTGGGGGGTGTCGGTACAAACAGCAGGGCTTTCTGTCCTTCACAGCTCCTGAGCTGGTGGAGTTTGTCACCACTGAAAAGAAACCTCTTTATTGCACCTGTACTGAAGTGTCACACGTGTGCTCATGTGTTCTATGAGAGGTTTGTCTCATAGAGTCAAAGTGGTCTGAGTTTTTTGGTCCAGGAGGCTGCTGATGGATGACTTGTGCTGTCCTTTTTGAAAACGAAGAGAGGCTATTTTTCACGTGATGCATGGTGTTGCAGTTTAGTGCTAATGCTTGGTTTTTGATGCTGATACCGATATCGATATTTGGGATATTAAAAAATGAAATAATCGCGCAATAATACATATTTTTTGCATTATTTTGCCTTTTTTTGACAGAGCAGGAAACAGGGGAGACATACAACAAAGGTATCAAACAGACTTTTGCAGTTTATCACACAGTCATGTGGGGTGCCCTGTAACTACTCAGCCACCAAGGCGTTCTACTGATGATAAATTTAACATAACCAATCTTGATATGGATAACTTTAGATTTATTTCTTTTAATTGTGACCAAGATACATAATAAAAAGGACATTTTGCAGTTGGAAAATCAATTTGTCTGTGCTCTCTGGTGGACAAACTATGTAATGGTGACACCATTTATAAATTAGCCACTGCAATTCCTTGCTATTCATCAGCTGACATATGCGTTGATGCTGATGTGTCTGCATTAATTTAATATCAATCTAGCTCTAGTTGGGAGGGATGGTTACGCTTGATTTATCGCTAGAGTTGTTCCTTTTCTGACCCAAGTACAGTACAAGGAAAAGCCTCCATGTGCTGATTAAATTGCTGTCTGCTAAGTAGTTGACATGGTGGACAAGGAGGAATCATATGAGGGGATAAAGGTTAGTTTAAAAAAATCTGTGTTTTGTCTCAGGGTGGCTTTATTTTGAACATTGCACAAAAACTGTGTTCTGTTATTCACTCTTTCTCCTCCTCCCTCCTAGAAACCTCTCAGCATTCATACATTTCACTGTCAGCCTTTCATCTGCTCACTGCAGCACCTTCTGCATTAGTAATTCAGTACACAGTAGATCATTTATAAACATTAAAATTTCAGTACCTCTAACTTTTTGGCCAAGATGTTCTTGACAAATATTTGCATGCATGTGCACAGGAAAAACATGCTGTGCAAAGGTTTAGAAGAAATCTGAATCATCACAGGGGAGTGTGTAACATCATACACTGTTTGGATTTTCTAATAGGAATCATATCTCAGGACGATGGAGCCACTCTTGCATGAAAAGAGACACAGAGTTAGCAATTGTGTATTTTCATATTGATCGTAGATTATGGATGGGTCAACAAACATCAGACTTAAACACAGGAGATGGCTATTTGCTCCATAATCTCAATCATATTTTTATTATTTTAACCATAGACTGTATATAAAGTTGGAAAAAAGAGAAGCCAAACTATTTCAATTGATGTGCAGTGCACTGATGTATGTTCAAGTGTTTTCGGTTTTGAATAGTTACTTGATGCTATAGAAAAGGGGGGTGTGATATCATGATTGATAGCTAATCCTAATGATCCATCCCCATGACTGAGTTGAGCGGGCATATGGAGGGGACGGTGATACCGTAGCTCCAGCCCCCGATCACTACTGCACAGACTGTAGCACCAGATGATGTCACCAGCGCCATATGGCAGCACCCGTATCCGGGATCTGTACCCATATCTGTATCATTTTTATACAGTCGAAGGAATAGGAGACGCTTCATCCATCTTAATATACTGTCTGTAATTGTAACCCTGATGACAAAGGTCCCCTAATTTTAATGGAGAAATCATTTTAACCCAAACCACTATTGTTGCCTAAACCTAACCAAACCTTAACCATAGCTTGTCATGTCATCAACTGAACAGAAAGCGCTATGTGTCGTTCTATAGTGTATGGACAAACAATGGATTCTTCCATTGAATTTGGAGGCCTTTACACCAAACAGAGTGTAATCAGTGTTCTCAGGGGTATATAAAACTACAGACATCCAGAGCAACACTATTACATCACTACAGTTGCTACTTGCCAACAGTTAAGCTAACTCCCACTAGTGACAGGATCCTAACCATGGGGTAAACCGACTAAAAGCTTTAAAATGGTGATTTTAACATATTTTTTCTTTTTGTCTGCACTAAGTAGCTGTAATAAATGCACATAAATATACTCTGGGGTGTCATCAATTATATGCGAAATTATTAGACTTATATTAGGCAAATTGGGAGAAGTGTTTTCCCTGCTGTCCCAATTTCTTTAAATTACATCCTAAAAGTTCCTCAGAGCAGAAAGATGGGGGGTTTCCTGGATCATTTAACAATCATTTAGGATTATGTTGTGGCTATCAGTTTTAATTATTCTAAAGTTGTTTCTGACAAGCTTTCTATGGCAGATGGCTCTATGAAACCCATAAACCTCAGCCAATGTTGCTATAGAGAATCCAGTCAGAGGCAAAAATCAGATACTCAGAACACAGAGCCATAGTTACCAAATCCATCCAAAGGTGACCCACAATCTAAAGGTAAACTCCTGAATGTTTTATCAAGTTTCTACAAAGCTTTATTTGTAGCTTCCCTTAACAGGGAACGCAGCAGGATTGTAAGGTCAGTGATTGTGCTCAGGTTTTCTCACCAAAATGCACTGTAGAAGATATGTCACCCCTCTCCTTATGTATTTATTTCTTTTGACATACAAATTATAGCCACAGTGGCTGTAATGTAATCTTTCTGGGTAATTGCAAGGTAAAGTGCATCCACTAAAAGTGCTTATTTTTGCCATTGACAGTCTCATATTGATATTCAACGTATCTGCCAACATTTCAAAGAATCCTACATAGGCCTGTAAGATGCTTTTTGTTTAACCAGATTCCCCCATTATATCGGTTGGTTTAAAGTCATTTTACATAGTATTTGCTGTCTTGATCAGTTAGTTTGTTTGTGTCATTGTGTGACTTTGGCGTTTTAAAGGGTTAGTTCGGATCCAACATCATAATTGTATAACATACAATAACACAAACAAAGAAACTGATCGAGGCAGCAATACATCAGTCACTCCATGTTCTGCAAAGCAAAATTGCTGTTTTTGTTAATGGTGTCTGGTGGGTCCTTTACAAAAAGTTGTCAGAGCACTTTGAATAACAATCTGCGCCCGTCAGTGGCAAAAAACAGCACTTAGAGTGAAGTTTGATGGGACATCATTGAACTAAAAGGGATTACATTACTGGCATTGAGCCTTGTTTGCTGATCTAAAGGACCAGTTCCATAACCTTTTACACCTACTGTCATTTACAACCCAAAATATGTAAAAATAGGGCCAAGGTTTAAAAATAGCAGTGTTATCCTTTACGTCTCTTGAGCCTGAAGCTGCTGCTCAGTCTCTGTGTGTTGAGATATATGTTGTCTGTGGTCTGTGTTTTTAGACGCATTAGAAATACGAAAACTGCTTCTGCCTTAGACTTGTACTCCAATTCTTAAATGAAATCAGTGAACATTGTCATTAGATAACCAACTTTACTTTGAATCTTGTTAACATCATAATCAATATGTTATATTTAGGTGATTTAGGTGATATGCTCAGTGCTGAAAAGAAAACTCCTGTGTAACTCAAACCACCTGAAGTGTTGACATTTTATATTTGCAAGAGCAATGTGATAACAGGAGATGAGTTGGACTGGATTGCAGATGGGACATTAACCATGCATCCACAGTGTAAAGCTGATAGCAAGTGTTCATTTAGATTTGCTCCGTTGTCTACATGCAGGGAGTAAACAGCGCAAAAGGCCACCTCGTGTCGTTTGGAAACAGCATCTGTGGAAGCCAGAGGTCATGAGTCTTATGTACCCAGACATGTGGTGAAAAATAGCTGGGGGAGGAGATTTTAACATCACATATCATTAGACCTTAATTAGTAAAGTGGGCTTTAGGGACCACGCTTCCCATCTGCCTCGGTTTGACATACCTCGTCCTTCACATTTCATTGAGAGGAAGAAAGTTGGAGTGGCGGCCTGTCACTGTAGTACTGCAAGGAATCATGTTTATCTGGCACATGAAGGTGTGTGAGAGTACTAATAATGCAATTTGTGTTAACTGCACAACATCTGTCTCAGGTTGCTGTATGGTTGGCTCCAGGTGCACCTGCTGTCTTTCATCATTTATTCTCCTGATCAGTTCTGCTGATATCAGAGTCTAGCTGTCGAAAGGTAAAGAAAAACACATTTTAGAAACCAGCAAGTGTGTTTATTTATGCACTGTATGGCAATATTGACTTTTTTTGTTGTTGTTCTGATATTGTTTTGTTTGCTAGTATCAACAAGTGAATAACTTTGTGGTTTATTGACTTTAAGGGATATAATTTTGTGCAGTGTTAAAATATTATCCCTTTACAAGATTTTGACGTCTAAATCAATGATTCCAAGCAAGATTATAATAAAAACAGCAGAATATAGTATTAAAGTTTTTTTATATAATTCATTACAATATAACCCACATCAGTTTGATTATTTAATATGATTTTGCATACATAGAATGATATATATTTACCAGACAACTTCTCTAAGTTAAATGCTTTTTAATATCAAGATATTGATTATTACAGTTTTGCCCCGCCCTCGTTATGGTTCTTTATTGATCGATAAACCATTTCATCTACAATATGTGCTACTACTATGATACATATATACATATATTATTTCTTATTAATGAAACTATGCGTATTCATGGTCATGCGTACCATCAGAATGTCCTCCAAGGCGCCACACTCGCCAGTGGGCTCTCACATGTGTGAAGACAGAATAAAATCCAGTTCAGAAAGAAATAAACAACATGTTGTTTCACACTGTCCTAAACAACAATGGGTTTCATTTGTCCTGTCTCATTTTTGATTTTCAGAAATTATAAAGGTCATACACTATCTTTAAATGAAAAAAGTTTATATCGCCACATCCCAACACAGTATTTTAAATCATTTTCCTACTCGAGTTTTGTTGGCAGCTTCAGCAATGAGGTCTCCTCGCTCCACAGTGCTGCTGCTGTTGGTGTTGGTTTTGGTGTTGATGTTGCATCAGAAGTGGCAGTGGAGAAACTGTTTTATCCACCTAGTGCTCAGTGGGTCTACAACCATCGGTGTCTGCTCATGTTGAACAAAATGGACAGAGGAGTATCTAAAGGCTTATCACTGGCATTGTATTACCCAGAATTCCCTTTGCCTGTGTTATGCTCATCTCTCTTGCTCCTGATCCACATTTGGCATGGCTGGATGGTCATTTTGCCAGGGGAGAATTGGAAGAGATTGTGTGCAGCCCTTCAGTATGTTCTCCCTTCAAGTCTCTGGATGTTTCTGCGAGCAGAGAAGCAACTAAGCAACAGTCTAGAGAGAGGTAATTGCTTCCTGGTGATGAGATGAATTGACATTCGCTTTGCAGCGGTGCTGTTTATTTCCCCGTCTGTCCTCTCCACTGAACACAGAAGCCAAGTCAGTATTGTGTGTGCCCGAAATGCATCACCTGATTCTCGAATTAATACAATGTATGGGTCTATGACTACGGATGTCTCCAACGCTATTCAAATTGATACAGAATTGTCCATCCAAAGTGAAGGAGAGTGGTTTCTCCTCGGCTAACGCACTCTTTGATGGGTATCTCTTACCATCATGCTTCAGTGCATCTGAGCGTTTCTTGCCTCCAGACGCAGTGAAGAGAAAAGAACACATCCTGCAGAACTGACAGGGTTTATTCTTTTTACTGTCAGTGCTATTTGTAAAACAACTATTCTTTGGTTACAATTCTTTGAATATTAACAATGTGCACTTCGTTTTTTTTGGGGGGGGGTCTCTGCCAGGAGCCTTTATTCTACATAGTGAAGTTGGACACAGGTAACACCAAAGCAGACTGACAGCTTCTCTGGGGTTTATGGATGTGGATATTCATGTGGAGGCTGAGGTTAGAGGAGGAGGAGGAGGGGGAAGAGGGTATTTAACTTAACTGACAAACATTCCTCTAACATTACCTTCACAGTGTGCCATTCGTCAGCTTAGTGACTCCACGTGCCTGCTCCTTGTCAAACGCTGCTGTCAATGCTGCTGCATGTTTGCGGTGTTACCTCAAAAAAATTCATTAACAGAGGGAGGCTGAAATGAAATAAACGTCTTTTTCTGCCTCATCAGTAAGATTCAAAGTGAGCGTGAGTTACGTAAGCACTGCTAAATTTATCAATGCTCATTTTATGCAAAGCCTGAGCTCCCAGGCGCAGACTGTGTGACGTTCAACACGGGGGGAAGGCTTTTGTTTCCCTGCGAGCCATTTGATTTCTATTTTTGTGCTTGAAAAGCAAGAATTTAAAAAGGTCATGCTAATTTTAGCCGTGTTTTCTTGAAGGAAAGGGAAGATGTGTGGCTTTTCACTCAAACGCGCTCAGACAATCAAAGCAGACTTCTAACAGTTTACAGCTGTGGTTGCACAGGGGATTACAGTCAAGAGTGAATGGCAGGCACATGCTACGTCTGCATATGCTGCCTTCTTCATTCACTCTCACTCTCGTCTCGCATATGTGTGTGTGTGTGTGTGTGTGTGTGTGTGAATGAGGCACAGAGGAAGATTGAGAGTGTGTTTTTCTGGTGTGTACCTTGAAGGAAAACGTGTTGTGATCGTGCTGGAATCTCTCAGTCTCTCTGTTGTCTGCATTCACAGTGAAGTCAGAAAGTTGTCAGATTCAAAAGTGGTGAGTCCCAGATCTCACAAGATCTTTACAGACAAGCAAGCTGGCTTTCCTGCTTTTTGATACTCTGCCTTTTCCTCCTCTATGAAACACACACACACACACACACACAAAAACACACATTTGTCTTACTACACTTCTGACGACCTCCACTGACAACATTCACTCCTTAGAGCATAACCTAAACCCCTGTCTATCCCTAATTCCATGCTTTAATCCCCATCCTAACCTGAACTTAATCCTAATTCTGTCAGTTGGCGAGTTATTTTCCCTTTCCAGCTCTATATTTCAAGACTTTATATTTGTCACTTGTGTGAGGTTTTATTTTTGTATCCGTCTAACTACTGAGCCACTCTGTTGCCCTTGATTATAATGTACTTATATTTCTAATTAAAACAGGAAATACTAAATAGAAATATTCGAATTCAAGGATGTCACTTCGTCCGTAATAAAATAGCTTTTGGAGTGCATCTTTTTCCTGACAAAATGCTAAATATAAATATAAAACGTTACCTCGAACTTTTATCCAGAACTATGCAAAAAATCCTTAATATATTTTACTATTTTGACATTTATACACATATAATAGCATGACATGAGTAGTTGTCCTATTTTTAATAACTTTATAACCATTTGACCATTGCTTAGTAGACCTCTTCCTTAAAACCACAGGATGACTGATTTGAAAAATATAGTCATGTAATTAATAATAGGTTAGGTATCTTTTAATATTATTAGGTACAACTTCCATAACACATAGATATATTATTTTTTTATTAGATTTGTATATTATAATATGTTATTGTACTTGAAAAACTACAGAGGTGCATTTAACAAATATTATAATGTAAATGCCTCAGATATTTCCTTACACACGTCCTTACATATTTACACTTACAGTACAGGTTACAAGACAGGAGAAAGGTTTAGATGCTGCTGATTTTAATCCTGCAGGAGTATCAGACTCCAACAGCGATCAACCAGCCCTACAGAGATAACGTGTTTATTCTGCAGAACTGCCCAAATCTGGAAGAACATCAAAATGCCATGGTTTAAATGGCTTGAGGAAAGTATTTCTAGGAGTATCCATAATCAAAATACATAATTTTATTAACTATGACAAGCTCATTACATTTTCAAGTAACTGGTAATATTCAGCTACCACCCAACATTGTTCATAATTGTATTTATGTGATTTTATTACTCAGTCAGAAAGATATTTGCACTTGATGGTGCTTAAACTCTGCCTCTTGCATGTTCGGCATCACCCTTACAGTAAATGTTACAGTTGTTTATGCATGGTTGCATTGAAATCCCACAGACCATAAAAAGAAACATCTTCCTCACGCTCCCCACAACAATTCAGTGACTCACCTCCCATTTATGAAGCCTTCATCTACCCTGGTAGTACTACAGTTGAGTTTTACACATGAAACTCTCCCTGTTTCTCTTCAGCTCTGCTGATCTGTATATTTCATATGATTCAGAGCATCACGGATCATTAAACATTTGCAACACAATCAGCATTCCCACGTTCAAAATGGAGGAGGGGAGCTGTGCTGCGAGGAGCCACTGGATCCTGATCAAGCCTCTGTGCTAGGGATATGTTTTTGCTACAGACCACACTGCCTGTTACCATGACAACAAACAGAAATTTCCCTTCATACACTTCACCCAAGTGCTTTTCAACACTGAAACCATCCTCCCCTCTCCTCCCTCCCCACTCCTCCGAAGTTACTACCCGCCTCTCTGCTCCCAGCATCCTCGGGAGTTTGGGGAATACACTTCAATTGATCTTCTGCAGATGAGCGGAGCGAGACCGATCACATGACTAATTCAGATGTCAGTGAGATCACTGCCTCGTTTCTTCTCTCTTTTCAAGCGGTATCAATTTGACACCAAGCTACTCTGGCGGTGACTGAATCGCACAATCTGCAGCAGAATGAATTGAGCTACTATTCACGAATGTGTCGGAGAGGCAAGGTGCTCGGCGGTGACCCAGCTGTGCGACCACTCCAGGCTATCATGCATCACGGTCTGAGGAAGCTGTGTAGGGAAACACTGTGTGCGTCCCACAGAGGAGGGATGAACGTGGTGGAAAAGGACACAGTAAGTCACTTGTTTGGTCTCTTCGACAACATGAGCAGAGAAAACACTTTTTTTTTGGTCAACTAACAGAAATAGACTCACCTCCACCTTCCCTTGGAGACAGCGGCAGTGATTGGCAGTGAGAGCACACTGACACGTCGTGGGAGGCCCCGACACCAAGATACCAGACCTGCTGAGTACAGATGCCAGACCAGACCTGGGCCTGTTTTGGACACTTTGACCCTTGACCTCCTTCCATTCTCACACCTTGAGGTGTCAGAGATGGATGAAGATCTGTCAGAGGCTCTATTCTGGGTGCATCTGAGATTTGATATTTTGACAAGTGGTGGCATTTTCTGTTTTTTTGAAAATATCTAAACCCCAGAAAGTTCTGTTATAGAAAAAAAAAAATAAAGCATGAACTAGAAAAGTAGAAAGCATAAACACGAAAATCCCAAGAATATGTGGATGAGACAGTTCTCATTAAATTAAAAAAAAATGTCGGACAGTATCCATTTCCTCAACGATTGCAAAAAATCTGAGAGAAGTGAAGCACATTGGGATTTGAATTCACACTTAGGACAGTCTTATCAGAGTAATAACACCTTATCCTAACAACCCAAACTGTGATTCCTTCTCACTTTGTGTGCATAAAGATTTGAACCCTAACAAGCTGCTTAATCCTCCCGACTTCAAAGCAGCTGTTGGGATGTGAGATAAATCCAATGGAAATCACTCATAGCTTGATGTAGCTTGGTTGATTTGGGATTGTGCTGCTGCTTCTGGTCTCTTTCTCCAGCTCTCTTTGCCAGCCATTTTTCCTCAGAATTGATCTTATGCTGTAATTTGTCAGGATGTTTGCATTTAGTGAACTTCTTATCTACGCATTTTTATACTGACCTACGAGGCCGGTCTGTCTGCCCCTTTATCTACCTATCGCCAGCTTTCAATCTTCATTTTCCTGCCAACATAAATCTATCATCTCAGACATAGATAAATATGACAGCAATACTGTAAAATGCTATATCTATCCTTTACAACACATCTATCCAATGTCATTGACTGTCAAATTTAATAAATTGAGAGTGAAAGGAGTATGCCAGAGGAGAATGTCCAAGGTCAGCGCCACTGGATCTAAGTGCAGAAGCTGGTAAATGTTCCCCTGGGGAGGTCACTGGCCTGAGTCACGCTGTATTTGTCTGGCAGAAGGCCTACTGACATTTTCTGGATGCAAAAGAACAGTTTGTCTATTGCAGCAGGCACAATTGTTGCTGACAACATTTTCATCCTGAGCCCTGTGACAGGAGCGTCGTTTGTAAAGGAGTGGGCAGGTGCCTTTTAGGATTTGGCCGATTGGGTTTCAGGGGCCAGCGGTGTACAGTACGACGGCATTGGGTTTCCATGCAGAGGGGAAACGGTGAACGCCAAATTCACTAGCATGAATGTATGAGAGCAGCCTAAGACCATGTGTCGAGATATTGTTTCCTGTCAGGTGTTGTCTTACACCTCTGAGTGATGGGGTCCTTTCCTGGAAGACAGTAGCAGACACTGACAGAGGCAACAGAAGCTGTGATGAAGTGTGAAGCTGAGACGGTGCTGTGGCAGCACTCTGACTTGTTTTCTTCTTCATCTCTATATAACATTTATACTTAAACTAAGAATATTGTGCTTTTTGCTCAGCTCCAAATACACTGGAATGATTTTAACCTTGACTCATCTTTAAAAAAGTTGAATTGTAATGATTCACACTTAACATTTTCAAGCTGAGTCAGAATAGTTCTTGTCCTGGAAACTTTTAAGGGTACAGTGTTGTATTTTCACATGCAAACTCTGACCCTTTAATCGCATGCAATTAGAAGATAACATTAAGACCTGGGGCTTTTTGCCACTTGGATTCATAACTTATGTATTTTTAAATCTGAGACAGCCAACTATATACACTTCAATTATAAAGCACAATGTAACAATTGCAAACAACGCCTATCGTGCTCTAACCATATTTGCTCTTAACTAATTATAAACAATACAACTATGGAAACAGCAGAAATATTGTTGAACGCAATTTAAACCACAATAATGCTATTAATAATGCAAGCAGTGCATGCTGGGTGGTTCATTTTTAAGTCAGGATGCCACAATATAAACGTACACAAACGAGCGCCAATTTAATTCAGTCCAGATTAGAAATATTACTTTGGTGAAATCAAAACTCTTAAAAGACAAGTAGGGACTGTGGGAATTACAAAATATTGAAAGAATAATACACACAAATTGAAAACGCATTTTAAGAACAACAGCATTGTCACTTGTTTTTCACTGTATGTGGAGAGCCAAAAAGAAAAAAAACAAAAAAAAGCAATAAATAACATGTTTTGCAGTTATCTCGGAGTGGCTTATTTGTTCATATTCATAGTTGATGCGAGAAGAACTGCCAGAGCAAAACAGCCAATGACACGTTCTGCATCTGTGCCTTTTCAGGTTGGCTCACAATGACGAAGCAGTCATCTGAATGAGTCGGCCTGAGTGTGTGGCAAACATTTAGTGCTTGTAGTGTTTGTGGTTGCTATGTGCACGTGTGTGCACATGCCTCTGTGATTGTGTAGGATAGACCTTGTGTACCTTGTCTTGTTTTGTGGAGACAGCTGTAAAGGGTGAGCTACTATATATATCTTCAACGCTGGTCTAATTTTCCTCACCGTGACCTGATCCCAGAGTCATACATCGACCTTTCAGGGTCGCTGTCATGTACAACAAACTTGTGACAAACTCCTTTAGTTTCTCAAAGGTTTGTGGAGCGATAAAAATAATAAATAGTGTTTACTATTTGTTGCTTTTTCTGTGGTCTGTGGAGGTTTTGTTGAAGGTGAACGGGCTGCATCCTCCCAGGACTGTGTGTTTTGCAGCGCGGAGGTCGAGCACAGCCCGGCTGCAGTGTGTCCATCAGCAGCTTGATGGATGTACTGGTGTTTGTCCAAGAGTCAAGTAATTGCACCACAACGGACCCATTTAAAATATTTAAACAGTGTTGAACATGAATGGCTGGGGCATCAAGTTTCAAAAGCAGCCACCGTAAAAGGCCACTGTGGATGAAAACGTTCTGTCACTGTGATACTCAGCCCCTGCTGACAGAGCAGACTCTGTCTGAGGGACACGAGCGATGTACATAAACATGTCCCAACAGTTCAGCCAACAGCAAACAAACACTTACGGTCAGGGTGGAAGCAATGCTGAGCTTTAGCAAATTAGCTTCTATAATAAGCTCCAGATTGCATGACATTATTGTTTTGTTTTTTAATGGTGAGAGTACAGTAGCATATTAATAGTTTTTAGTAAGAGTGAAACAGTGTTTAATATACATTTCTTGCAGTGATGTTCTCATAATCTGGCTGCATCTGCTGTGATCCTGAAATAGTGGTTGGACAAAGATGATGAACTTTTAATCTGAGGACCCACAGCATGGCACGAGAAGAGAATAACCTTCTTCGCTTTCTTTCTAGATTATAATCATGATAAAGATCAACAACTGTGTTAAAGACTGTAAGAAGCAAGAAAATTAATGTTTTGTGCGATCGCAATACTGTTTTTATGAAGCCCTAGTTTGGCTACTGATAAGACTGCTGACAACATCCTCGCCTGGAGGTACAACAGTGTTGTATCTTTTATTTGACAGGAAATTAAACTCCTGTAAACAGACTAATTTCTCCTTAATTTATGTGTTGAACTCTGTAGTGACACTGCCATTGCTGTGGTGGCACAGTCATACTGAACACATTTAAACTGACAAGGGAGTGTGCCCCCTAAACGTAGATGATTCGATTCACTAGTCGAGAAGCACCCGAGTCAACTTAGATTTTGTCAGTCGAATCGCTACAGTTTTAGCTGCGTTATTATACAGACAGCAACGCAGGAGAAGAGCATAGTAGGCTGTGAACTTAATGAATAATGTGTAATAAAATTACATGACTAAGTCGAATCAAGTCAAATTCTATTCATACAGCCCAAAATCACAAATCAGGGGGCTTTCCTCAGGGGGCTTTACAGTCTGTACAGTGTACAAAACTGTGCAATGCTCACAGCTCACATCTCTGTTGCTGAACTTGAGCGCAGTTGGCTGAACTACTTTTGAGCCAGACACTGCGAAGCTCTCCTCTACTGCCACCTCTATAGCATTAAAGCAGGTCTTACATCACAGATGATGAAAAAGGCAGTAAAGCCCATGTGTCTTACACATAAAACATGAGGCATGTTGGCTGTTATAGGAGCTGAGTGCGGAGCAGCTGCTCTGCAGGCTGTACTGTGACTGAGCGGAGGATTGAATAATATATTTCTCATGGTCATAGCAAGGTGTAATGAAGAAATAATGTCAGTAATTATGTTGAGTATTTATAAAAACAAGAAAACACTTAACAGGCACATGACACATAAGGCATATATGACATATATGGGGGGGGGGGGGGGGGGTGAAACTTCTATTGGAGGAGTTCAAGTGAAGCTTCATCATTAAAAAAAAGCTGCAGACGTTACCACACAACTAGAAGCATCGATCTGTATGTTGTTTTTCTCATTTAAAAGTCTCTCTTGTTCTGTCACACTTTGCTGGTTCTATCTAAAATGAAAAAAAACTACATCCAAGTCATCAGCCAACTCTGGCAAATAAGCATAAACTTAAAGCACTTGTGTTTTCTGAATTTTTATTGAATATATTATTTTTTTCTTTAATCAACATTGCACATATTCCATTTTCAATCACATCTCATATTGCTGTCTACAAAATGTTATGAATGTAGAAAATCCAGAAGCTGGAAGGTTTACCAAAAAAATAAAACGAAGAAGAAAACAAAACAAAAAAAAGGGAGAATTAAGGTCAGAAGTGACAAGCTCCAAAGATACAGAGAGAGAGAGAGAGAGTGAAAGAGAAGGAGAGGAGCACCCTCAGGAAAAGAATACAAACATACCTTGGGTTAGGATGCATTTTTCTCAAAACAAAGCATCATGCAGAATAAAAGCAAGGCTGGCCAAAACTCACATGGATATTTCTCAACACCTGAACTGTAGAAATATTTTACATGTTCGTTAATAGTTACTGTCAGTTTTCCATTGCGGATTGATGATGATTTCCCTCCTTCTTTATAAGTGACAAGGCAGTGGCAGATGAACAATTTGAATATTATGTGTACACACTTGTAATGCGGTAACATTAGAACCAATGCACCCACCCGCCACCACCACCGTCCCAAAGAATATTTACGCAGTAGCCATTTTTGACGACTATCCACACTGCATCAGTACTGCACAGCAGCAGTGTGGCAACATCACTGCGGCCTGCATGTAGATAGTTTGCCTCCCTGCAGGTGAGATGACTGTGAGATCTGCTGGATTATAACCACCGTATAAACATGACAAACATGGCCTTGGCTGACCAAACTGCTCCAGCTTGCATAGACACCTGACTATTATGGGTTTGAACTCCATCCTAATCCTGTCAAATTCACATCTGAATAGATTCTTCATTTCTGTGTTTGGTGTTTAGTTGTGTATTTCATTCTTTTATTTAACACACAGTGGCCCCCCTTCATCAAGTTCTCGTGAGTAAAGTTGAGACTTTCTCACCTAAATGCAGATAATATATACTGTAGATTGGTGAGTCAGTGATATTAAAAAAAAAAAAAAAAAGGCTACATATTGTCAGTCAAAAACAATATACGTGCTTAATGGTTCTTAGTCATTTGGAGGCTTGTTTAGGAGAAATGTGCCATGCACCACATGGAGTCTATTGAGTGTAACATGGTATAAAATCTGCTGTGTCACCATAATAATTGATCTTTACAGGCTAAAGTACACCGCGTCTGATCATCCATTTATGTTCTGTTCTTCCCAAAGGAGCAGGTGCCTCTTTTAGTCTGTCAGCAGGCTGTTAAACTACCACTACTTCCATTTGATGTAAGATTTAGAGCCGCCCTGAGTGCTCAACACACTGCAGTTAAACAAAACACGATCAAATGAAGCAAACATCTTCACCAGGTCAACACATCTGCAGCATAGTCCTGCAAATACAGAGAACACAACCAGTTTCTGTATTTTGTTGTGGTTTCTGTATGAGGCTGTGTTAATTTACCCATTTTTATTTCTTTGCGCCTTTTATGTCTAAATGCTGTGTCGACAAATTGGCCAAGATGTTTTCTTCATTTGCTTGTGTTTTCTTTTGTTGCAGTGTGTTCAGATCTCAGGGGACTGAGCATTGAACTTTTTTTATTACCGAAAGTGGTATTAAACACTACATTTATCCCAGAACACGAGGATTACATAATATCCTCAAATTCCTGCTGTTTTCTGTTAGAGCTGCGACTAACTTCCAAAGTTATTTTCTTTATTGATTAATCTACCAATTAAATTTTTTGTTGTTATTATTAATAGATGAAATGTTTTGTTAATAAAAAAATGTCAGAAAATAGCGGAAAATATCTGCTCCCACTGTTTCCCACAGTTCAAGGAGATGTGTTCGTATTGTTTGACAGCCTAAAACTCAAAATTCTTCCGTTTTTCATCATAAATTACAAGCATCAAATCCTCACATTTGAGAAGTTGGAACTAGAGGGTTTTTTCTGCTTGAAAAACGTTTCTGTTCATCAATTAATGGACCGAGCATTGCAGATCTGTCCTTCATCAACAAGCAAAGGGATATCTCTTAAATGTCCCTTACTGTAAAGCTCATATTTTAATGTCCAAGAGCTTGATGAATGAGGGCTGTCGTAAATACTGTAATTACTTTCCTTTGCTCAAGGAAACTCCAGCATCACGGCTCTCACCGTCTGTTGTGACTCTCATGGTACAAGGGCCGCAAAGATTTGTATGTGGTTAGGTGTGTGTGTGTGTGTGTGTGTGTGTGTGTGTGTGTGTTTGTACCTATTTTTGTATTCAAACCACACCTACACTCCACTGTGCCAACTCTAGTCTATATTAGGTGGAAATGGTAATTCCCTTCTACTTCAGCATATAATTCCAATAATTTCTTCTTGATTTAGCAAAAGTTTCCCCTCACTGCTCTGGTAACATATGAGCCAGAAAATGAAAGGTGTTTAAAATGATAGTTAAAATTGAGTGATGTTTAACCTAATGAAAGATAATATTATTTAATCAGTGTTATAATCTCTGTAAGAATGTGTCATTTACTAATTGCTACTCAAATGACAACTGTAAAGGCAGAATGACCAGGATTTTCCTAAAAAAACAAACAAAACAATGAATATCTGGATTCATAAACAATCTCTCTCAGTCATCACTTATGACTTTATGCCTAGAAGTGTTTGGCATTGACTGTATCTGCAGAAACCTTAACCCTCTGCTTGTACTTTCTTATTTTAATGTGTTGAGTTGTTTCTGGCTGTCAACTTTTGGGCAGTGGATGTAAAAGCCCCCAGCCAATAATAGCATACAGGTTATGAGGGCAGGACTCAATAAAAATGTAGCGACCAGGTGCTAGATCGTGAGCACGTATCAAAGAGGAAGCTACGAAAATACAAATATTGCGAGGAGAAACTCAAAAGTTTCAAAATGCCGTGGTGGTTCACTGGGCTGAACTCTGGCAACCGCTTTCAGGTGGCGAGCTCTATGGGTGTTGTTGAGCCGCGGAGGAGGGGCCATCCTTGAATATGCGACAAATCCTACCTTTTCTGCCTTCAAATAGTGACTTCAGAGTATTTCTTAGATCCAGTGCCGCGTGTTAACACTGTTATTAGCCCAGTAGTATTCTGACAATATTCGGACTAACTTTCCTCCTATCTGAGACAATTTCTTAACTACAGATGTGACCAAGCAAACACTGTAATCAGTGTATTTGCAGCAAAGAGCTCTAATACTGTTCTGCAGGAGGCAGATGGTGCAAAACAACCCGAAATCCAGTCAGTCACATAATATCCAGCACGAGTACTAAACAAATACAAACTGCGTCACTGTTCAACAGCTTTGCAGTGCTCCTCATAAGCCACCTTGTTTATAAGGAGATTAAGACATAAAACGGGTTCCTAGTGTTATCTAACGCTGTGGATGTTACAGTAAACACTCTAGTTTTTATCCGCACACTAATGCATTACTCTTATTTGTGTATGTGTCCGTGGTACGTCATATCAACCTGAGCCGTATGGAGAAGTCACACTGCACCCAGACTTGCTGCCTGGGTGCAGTGTGAAGATATTGGGCTTAGTCAGGTTGTCTTTTTTTTTTAATGTCCCTCAGCTCACGGAGACGGAGGTTTTTTAAACCTAATTCAACACATTGAACACTAACCTCAGATTTGTAAGTAGTTTTCATATCAACACATCCATCCAGATCACAATGAGCAAAGGCAGTCAGTGTTGCCAGATTGGACAGTTTGTAATCAAGAGTGGCTACTTTTTAATAGATTGGGTAAATAAAAATTGAATGTGGCAACTTGTGATGATCTGAGTTGCTGGGCAATGACTGACAGCAGATGACCAATAAAAACAAATGGCCTTTCAGTTAATTACAACCAGGCTGTAACTATTTCTTCCTCAAGTTATCATTCAGTTGTAGCTCTATGATAAATGACCTGAAAAATGTAAACCCAAGTGAATATTTTGAGGTTTAATCACTATCCAAAAGATTCGGTTGAGATACTTGTTCATTATTGTGACCTCATTTTGTGTGGTCGTGTCCAAATAAAACCAGAGGATGGAGGGACGTCTTGAGGCTCCTTCCCAGCACCGATTCTGTGTTCTTGAGTATCTAATTGGGCTGTTTGTTTCAAAACTGGCAACACTGACGGTATAAATGTAAAAATTAAGTACACCACTAAATCTTGACACTGGGCTGTTGTTTTGCTTGACTTTACATCTGTGGTCAATGGGTTGTTTTTTTTAAAAGAAATCCTTTGTTATTGATTGGGGGAAACATTAATCTTAAAGTTAATCGTGCCTAGTTGCTCTGCTGAACGCCCAGAGGATTGGAGGAGTCTCAGAAATGTTTAGGTCTCAGAAATGCGACAGAAAAGCAGTTTCTCACACTGAGATAGCCCTTCTTAATGTGAAATCAATCCCCTGCAAGAATTTTTTTAATGAGTTCAGTTCTTCCTTTAGATTTGATGGGTTGTTTGATTTGATGAGTCCTCCTCCTCTTCCTCTGGCCAGTAGCTGTGGCAGCGACTTTTGTGACATTATAAATGGGGCCTCAGAGTGTTTTCCTGTTCAGAGGTGATCATACTTTACATTTGTTTCTACTAGCCTTGCTCTATGTGTTATCTAATAGCTTCTTAAAATCTACTCATTGTGCTGAATCACACTTATCACAGAGGTTATTTCTGCAGATCCACAGGAATATCTGGTTTGTTTGATCCTCAGGATAGTTTTCTACTCAGGATGTGACTTGGATGACCTCTTGATAAATATCCATGTGGATAACTGTGGGTTATGACCTTTTTATTCAGTCTCATTCAGTGCACATATGAAGATAAATATTTTTTCTTCCTGTAATGTCCAGTCTGCTTCAAAATCTGCTTATTGACCTTTATTATCTTCTGGGTTCATACAATATAGCATGCTGCCCTTCTCTGGGTTACTACCGATCTCCTGGTGACAGCAGATTCAAGTGTATAAGCGCAACTTGACATAATTGCAGCCTCAAACCAAATGAATTGCCTTAATTCGTAGATTGAAGAAATGGGTTAGAGACTGTCCAGTTAACCAGATTTCTTTCAGTCTCCTTTGGCGCTTGTTTGTTCTGCTTGATTGGATGTGGTAGCCTCGAGGATCAATTCTGAGGCTGATCCTTTCCTTGTTCTCTCTCTTTTAACCTGTGGGCATATTACTCTTTGGCTTAGCATTTTTTGTGCTGCTTTGTGATAATACCAAGCTATAGATTAATTTGACTCTTACAAACGTATCAGTATCATTGCAGTGCAGCTTCTGGCCACAATTGGCTGTTGGTGTGATAGTTCTGCATCTGGGCTGGATCTTTATGTGAGCCAACATTCAGCCTGAAATCTTCAGGCCGGCCCTTCCTGGCTCGACACCCCAGGCCAGAGCTGAGGCCTCTGCCGCCTGACCTGCTTAGGTTTGGGACAGCTTGTGCTTGAGGCCCATAATCTGACAAGATTAGAGAAATAAAATCACTTCTGAAAATATATTTCCAGAGGCAGGGTATATTTTCATTTAATTTTCCTCTGAAAGGAATAGCTCATTGTTTTGGGCACAAAAACGCTTGTTTTCTTTCTTGTGGAGAGTTGGCTTAGAAGATCTTTATCACTCTGCACAGTAAATTTGTAGCTTTAACCAGCTGGTGATTAGCTTAGCTTGGCATAACGCATGGAAACGGAGGAAACAGCTACTTTGACTTTGTCCAAAACTAACCAGCACCTCTAAGCTCATTAATCAACATGTTATATATTGTTTGTTTAACTCATTTAAAACATGTAAAAACAACAGCTGGTGGTTTTACCAAGGTTTATAGGCTGAACCACTTCCTGGAGCCCTGTTGTCACCATGAGGTCACCAGCCAACCCACAGATACTCCAATAACTGATCCAAATGCTGGAGGTCCTGATGCAGAACTGCTAAGTCGATAAGCTTAAAACATTGTGTTTTTATGCCAAGCTAACTGGTTGCTTGCTATAGCTTCATATTTGTTGTTGTATCCACATTAACCAACTAAGGAAGCCAATAAGCATTACACAGCCTACAATTATTTCTTTAACCTCAACAGTAAAATTCATGTCAGCTGTTTTGCAGCTACTCTGTTTAAATCCTCATATTGTAGATTTGTTTTCTGAACAATCACTTGAATGATGGCTACAATCTGATATTAGGATCCACTGCCATTAGTTCCTTTCACGTTCAGTTTCAGTTCTCTTTTTTTTACTTTTATTGTTCTATGACTTTGTTGCAGACTTGAAAACCCCTTAAACTTGGCAGAAGTATTCTGGTATTCCAGGCAAGGTGTTTGGTATGCAAAAATTATGAATTTGAGTCAACTCCTCCCCAATAAAATATCCTCCACATGTGGATTCTCCAAGTAAACTATTGACATCTATTTCAAAACTTTTTTGAAATAGATATTTTTCTGACACTAAGGAAACATTCAGTAAACACCTTTTTTTCAGGGATACTATTATTGAGGTAATGACAGATACAAACTTTCAGAAAAAGAGCAAGAATGAACTTTGGGTTCTTTAGAGGAAGTAGAGGAAAAAGACACTAGGATCAAAAGCTCTAAATCTGAGCTTTTAAGTGCCCTTACAGTTGACACAGTATGTAAGGGATGTTTTTGAAGGAAAATATAGCACTGTCTCAATCAAAATATGTGATATAACTTGATACTTCTTCCAAAAACTAAAATAAATCTGGCATTTCAGAGGACATTTCTAATCATTTCATTCACGGGTAACATTGCAGATCTACGAGAAATAACAAAATCCAACGCTTCTCTGCACAAACATCAACAACCTATTGTTTTAGTATGCCAAATAAATGAGTTGGTGGATTTTCAATGGGCAGTATGCGTAAAAAAATAGAATATGGAAAAAAAAAACTGCCAAAAACATGACTATGAAGAATGATGGAGCAGCATTCGCAACAATATGAGGAACGTGATTGTATCAGCGAGGACGAACCAAACACAGATGATCATGGTCGATGGTCATAACAGTCAAAGAAAGGAAAAAGTCTCAAATTACTCTATCTGCAACACATCTTAGGACACACAAGTATAAATGTCTGCTATTTACATTTTTTTTCCTATTCAGTGTGCATCTATATCACAACATTTTCCAGAAGTCCACAACATACAATAAATTCAGGGTTTCACCTTTGGTTATGTAATTATCAAGGCTAGGTTTAAAAAAATATATAACACACGTCCATGTTACTTTTGCATACAGTTAAATTCAAAGTGAAAACATATCAACAAAGCAGCTGGTCAGCTCTAAATTTGCATCTGAGAAAAAAACCTAAGGTATTTCATCTTTACGTCGATGAATCTCGGGCGGCGAAAGCCCAGCGAGTTTCATCCGCTGTTTTTCTGTGATAGAAAGTGAGAGTGGCAGATATTCATGATGGTGTTTATGTGCCTGACATCTTTGCTTTAGTGTAAGTGGATCTTAATGTAAGAGGATATTCTTCTGATATATTAGTGTGTTGCATTGAGCCAGTCAATATATGTCTCATATTTCTCTCCCCTGACCCTCTATACACTTTCTGAATGAGGATTCTCATGTGTTATGACACGATGTGAATTGTTGCCAGCATTTGAGTGAGCAACTCAGGCCAGCCTTGTTTGGTTGACAATATGAAACAAGATAAAAATAGATTAAGTCGTACTGCTGACTGCACATAAGCAGAGAGCAAACTCACCATTTAGTAACCAATGACACCTACGAAGCCGACCCAACTAAAACATTATGTCGACATTACAACCAAACATTATCTCTATCATATTAAAATATTCACATCTGTTCCTTACAAGACACTTTTTCACACGTAAAGAAAAGATCTTTGAACTTTTATAAGTCTCTTAGTTTCATCACTTCATACATCTGTATATGTGTAGTAATTAAGGCAATCATTTTGGGCCACGACTTACTCATTTGCCAACTCCAGTCTCAACCCCCGAGGGTTTGTTTACTGATGTCACACAATAGCTCTTCTTCTCCACTTGTGTCAAATGCCGAGTCCCGTTCGGTTGTTGTTGCTTTTCGGTCTCCGCTCGTGCTCAAGATGACCAGTCGCAATGTTTTGCTTGTTCTCTGCAATTTCCAGAGATGTGGGGGATACTCCCTCTCCCTGTAACTGGCAGCGCTGCAACAGAGATAGAAAGAGGAAATGGATACAAATCTATCAGCATTCTTGAGAAAATGGCACCCTGGACATGGAGCAAATTACCCAAACGCCAAATGCCAAACTGATACTGCGCATATTTTCCTATCCCACCCACCGTCTTGCATCTCGGGCAAGATGCAAGATAATCATCAGTGTCATTAAGCAGCAATTCATTCTGAGGCACTCTGTGAGGGAATAGGTCTGAGGTTTGAAGTGGTAGAATACCACTTACATATATGTTAACTTAACTAAGTATCACTATTTACCACTTTACATACAGTTTTCCCATTTGTTTCCCGTTAAGTGGCTCAAAGGTTGTTAGAATTATCTTATTTACTTTGTCGAACTGTATAATTCATTCAGCATCAGCTTGTTCAAGTTTGTTTTTTTTTTTTTCATGGCTGCACCATCCCATCAAATGCTCTCATATTGCTGAACACACGCTTTGTTGTTTGTTTGGGAGGGATGCAGTGTTTTTAATGACACCCCAGCTCTTAAATAGAATGGAGGTTGAAGGCACTTATTGTAAATCACTTTGCACAAAGTGGCTGTGTAATGAAAGTAATGGAAAAAAAAAAAAAGCAAACTTCAGTACAACTTTATTTATCCATGCAAGGGCAATCGTGCACATTAGCATGCCACACAGGCAGACATTCACACACACAATACATACTGTTGGAGATAATACATGCATTGATAAATAAGTGTAAAAATGAAAACAAAGGCATAGAAGAACTGAGATGAATAGAAGAAGGGATAAAAGACCTGGACTAATGATTGCTTTTATAGTCAGATAGAGCATAATGATGTCCTAGACTGTCTGCAAATAAGAAAGACGGCATCAGTCACTTCTGCTACTGCCCCAGAATCACATCTTTTTATGCTAAAATGACAAAGCCCTCTAGCAGCTGTAATAATTATGAATGGAGCGAACGAGGAAGTCGGGTGACGTTACACTAGAGCAACAAGGTCAGACTGAGGAGGATGTTGGGGCTGGATGGTAGGGTCAACAAAACATTGGACCGCTGCATGTTTCTAACCTTTAGTCAACTTTGATTTCTTTTGAAGCATGACGGTTAAATAATCTTAACCAATTGTTTCTTACCGTAACCATGGCAATGAAGCAGTAGCTAAATTTCTGATACACATTTATCTCAAATTCACATTTCTTCTTCATGAGGTGTTTACTGTATGTCGTTCTGGCGCCCCCCCCCGTAGGGCAAAACATTTTTGGAATAACTGTTCTGTGTCATAGCTATTTGTGCTTATTAAGATGCAGACTATTAGAGACAAGCGTCCTCTTTTAACAGAGCAGCTGTTGTATAATTCTCCACCTCAATAATTTGAGGATTTCCACATAGTCTCCCTGGAGTTGAAGACATTCTGTATGCAATCATAGCTGCAGCAGGCACAAGGCAATTACAACAAACATACTGAGTGTTTTTTTTTTTTTTATCTAATTCCCTTATTAAGACTGAGAGCTAAACCTGTGGTTGTTTACATTTCAGGTTTGTTTGGGACGCTACTTTAGGCTATTTACGCTCGAATACCCTGTACCTGCAACAATAAGGAGATAAATATAGAATTCAATATTCAAGTCAGTATAAACACTAAAGATATAGAATCAACAGTGTTAAAAATTGCTGGAGTGCAGAGATGAGGTGATATTTTTGATATTATTCAGTGTGTGTGACCTTACACTTATTTAACTGTGACGCTAAAATGTCTGTCACTCTGAGTGGAGAAAATTAAGAAAGTTGTTAAGAGTAGAGCACGGTGGTGTTTTCTTAGGTGTTTGTGTTGAAATAAAAGCAGCTCCTGTGTGTAAAGTAGGCAACCTACAGCTGGAGGGAAACAGGGACATACCGGGACTACAACACTAAAATACACACTGAATGAAATAGTAGTTGATGCGTTTGTGTTGCTGCCACGTGAGGACAAGTGACCAATGAAATCTGTTATTATTCTACAGTAAAACACTCCTTCCTGTGATTTTATAAGCCGATATCATGGCAACAAATTGAGCTTAATTTCTTTCTAATGCGAGGCTGCAGTATTAGAGTGAGTCATTTGTTGTGTGAAGAGTTTTGTTGCAATGAGTGTACTGAAGACGATGCAGCAGGCCTGACAGTTCCAGGAGTTTATTTTGAAAGATTGAAATGTTTGCTAAATTCTAAAAGTTCATAATTGCAGAATTACTCAACTAGTTGTGTATTAATATCTCTTTCAGTAACAAAGAAAATCTATTGAAGTAGTCATCCTATCATCCTTAGGGATAAGTGTGATTCTCATGCAGGAGTTCAGGTTTGCAGGTTTCTCCCAAAAAGCACAATAATCTAATGCAATGATTAGTGAATGCCTACCATTGATAAAAGAGAAATATCGAGAACATTTCCTCAGAGGTCCTCTGACTGTCGTTATCGGACACTCCAAACCTCATGCCTCCTCTGAAAATACTAGAAATCAATGGAGGGCACTAGCGAGCCCAGATATCCAGTCAATGCGGGGAAAAGATGAGATAGGATATTCCTTTATTAGTCCTACGACAGGGAAATTTACAAAAAGCACTTTGTTTGCTGGCCTGCCAGCTGTGCACACCTGGATGTGTTCACTTCTGTGGCCCAGTGGGAGGCAGGGTTGTTTTCAGTGCCACATGCAGAACTCAATTCATCTCAAAGCCCGTCACTTTAGGGCTCTGCCTCCTCAAGGCTAAGCCAAGAGCACCAGGTTATACCTGTTCGGATCTACAAAACCACCTGCTACCCACAAGCTACATTCACAATTTAAAAGCCCAGAGGCTGTTTTTTTTCCCCCCATAGGACAGGATTTTAAATCATTATGGTGTTTGCAGAAAGCGACCAGTTGAGACTGGAACAGACAAAAGCTGCAGGTGCGATTTTAAGTGGAAGAAGATTTTTCACAGCCGAAATGAATTTATATTAATATAACTGCAGAGGGTTGATGGAGCTAGTAAATCCAAACAACTCAACAGTTATTTCACCTTTCTGAAGACCACTTTCCTTCTTTTGGAACAAACACTTTGCTTTTTGAGATTACAGGTAAAACACCATCTAATAAGGTATCCCCCTGACAACTGACCAATCAGAGCAGAGTAGGGCGGGATTAAAAATTAAGACGTCTTCCTCCTGCGTTGCAAGATAGCTATATTAACTAAAACTAGCAACAGAGAAACAGCAACAAGCATGAATAAGATTGAAGCTGTAGTCGAAAGTCTGTTTACACAAATAACAACTCTTTAATTGACATATTTCCTAGAACAACATTAAAAACATTAACTGCTCCTAGCAACAGCCACTGCAGCCTCTGTGTCAACTGAAAATGATATTGGTGGGACTAATTGATTAAAACAAAAGAACACCCCCTCCTAACGAGGAATTGGATAACATGAACATGATTAACGTGTCAGATTGAAAGAACAAAGTGGAAAAAATGGCATTTAGTGGTTCTCTGAGTGGTGCAGGCTGAGCTGAAGTCTTGACAATGTTGTTTCAATTTTGCCACCTACTGATAGATCATCAGATTAATTTGTGCCCTTTTACAGTGAACATGCAACCGTTAAGATAGGGTAGGCAATTTATTATAGAGGCTTTTTAAAATATATTTGTTGAAATTGTCTTTACATCCTGGCAGCGATCAATAAATGCTCTGAAATAAAAGAAATCTGATATCTGTGGCTGTTGTAGGCCTGTAACAAGCCTGTGTGGGACACTGTTGGTGGGTTCACTAACACTAATGGCAGGTTAACATAACGAGCCCAGCGGCGTTTGGATACTGTCAAATTCTAGCTTATTCTTGCTGGTTTCTTTAAAGTACTTACTTACTTCACCATTTGATAGTAACAATTACAACTGACGATGGTACATGTGATAAATGAATGCCATTATAGCTGCTATAAATGGACACAGCTGTGCATAATGTCAGTAAAGGTTCTTGGGTGTTCTTCTCCTGGACAATAGATAAAATTATGTAACTTTCTTGCAGTCTCACTACCAGGTTTAAAAACTGCAGTCAGAGCAAGTGATATATAAACAAGTAATAAAGTGTATATCTGCAGTATGTCTCATCTGCTCATATAGTTTCACAGTGATTCAACTGAGCCACATTTAGTTGTAGTTTTAGTCTTGAACCTACTCAGAGTTTTATCCACTTGGCCCCTGCAGAGGCGTGTGAAGTTTTCCACATGAAAAGAGCAGTAATGTCTGTACCTCAGACTGAAACAAACTCCTCAAGAGGGCAAATAGGTGAGGACATTGGCTGTAAATACTATTACTGCTGAATCAAGTTGGGAAATGAGACATAACAGCCTCTCATTACCAGTTACTGTTGCCTGCACATCAACCCTGCAGCCTCCTGCAAGATCTAAAGTGGTACATCCTTTCTACAGCGCAGTTAAAGGACAAATTAAATTTACATCATGGATCTTATTGTCCATGCTAATCTACCACAATCTCCAATCAGTGTGTGTGATGATTAATATGCTGTCTAGTAAACAACTTTCTCTTCTTGACAGAATTGTTCTACAAAAGCAATAATAGTTTTGTAGATTAAGTTGTTTTTTTTTCATTAACAACATGATGTTTCGGTTATTTGATCTCAGCAGTGTTTGGAACATGCTTACAATTGGACATGGAAATTAGTGCTACAAACTTGTTAGTAAGTACTTGTCAACTATGCTGGTTGTATATACCTCGTCGATGTACTTGTGTGTCTGAGTAGCTGCATGGGTTAGCCCCACTTATATAACACTATAAGGAATTTTAGGGCGTTTTAAGATAAGTATTTTATGAATTTCTATCCAGTTTGAGTGGTATATTTTTAGCCGCATGGCTTGTCTCTCGGGGATGGTACTTTGTACAGGCATTCATGGTCCCCAGGGGAAGAATTCTAATAACTTTGTTGAGCCATACATTTTCACATAGCGCCACCATAAGGTCAAAAGTTTGATTTGTCCAAATACTTTGGTTTATGTCAAAATACCTGCAAAACTGCTGACATTCCCATCAGCCCCTTCTGTGCTTTATGTTAGGGCTCATTAGCAAAATTAGCAAACATGCTAAACTAAGATGGTAAAGCTGCGGCAGTAGTACTGTGTCATTTCACATCACATTCAGCTTGGCACAAAGCGAATCTAAAAACCTCAGGGTCTGCTGCAGGTAGAAAACTGTCAACTCACCCTTCACCCAATAATTTTGTTTAAACTAAAACTGCATAATTATGGCAGACTGCACTTAAGCTGTCCCTCCCTTGAGAATATCCTCTCTGACACTGAAGTGTTTTTGTTAATGCTCTCATCTAAATCGCCTTCTAATCTGTCGCAAGCACTCAAAACTATCATCAAAGCACCAGCGAGAGCTTCACAGGCAAGTCACCTGTTACACCAATGCTGCTCAAGAAACGAGCCAATTATATCAGACATGACTTTGACTGTCCTTTGCCTAGCAGTTCGAGCATTATTTATTAACAAGGCAGTGTTTGCGTGGCTTGTTGGAGAACGAGAGGTCAGATGATGACCAATCATGACACAAAAAGCTGCATGTGCTGCTGTGGTGGGCAACAGCAAGACACAAATGCTTACAGCCCACTAAGGAAGTTTTAAAATCACAGGATGCAGTTTTAGCAAGACTAACAAATCCCTCCAAAATTTGAACCTTGACAAATGCATGTTGCATGCCTACCACATAAGGCAATGACTAAATGACATCAACCAACTGATGCACTGCAATCCTTGTGGGCTTTTCGTTAATCACAGTTCAAAAAAGAAATTTTCAGCCAATATGAGAAAAGTTGTTACTGAATTAAGGGGGTTGTGTTGCAAACCTGCACAGAAATATAAAATTTGATAAAGAGACAATCCTACAGGGACTGAATTTAGGGAAGTGCACATGCACATGTAGCACGGTGCCTGGCTTCCTGCTTGCTGACACTAATCCAAAGGCAGCGGGGATTTTCTGCCTCTTGCTGCTTCTTGCCTCACACCCCTGCAGGGCTCTCAGATCCACACTGGCTTTCCCAGTCACACACACACATACAAACATACACAGATGAGCACACAACGGACTATAAATATTCAGGCCTGGATCGGCGGTACATGCAGCACAATGTACGCTGGGGACATAACACACACTGTGCTCATTTCAACCCTGCCACTGAGCTCTCTGTCAGCACTTTTCTGTGGGAAAAAACTCGCACATCTGCTCATCAGATGCTGTTCATTTAGGCAGACTTGTCCATGAGTGCGCTCCACGGAGCCCAAACCGGAGCGGTCCCATCACTGTTTTCTTGTCGGCTTGCACAGTACTCATTAGATGTGTTAGCTGCTGCATGACAAGGCAAGCTTCAGGTGTTGTGTGTTTGTTTATGTTTGTGTCTGAGGGTGAGAGGTGCTGTTTCGAAAGCACATGTGCAACACAGCGAGTCACATTACGACATGATGGACTGTCACGGTGAATTAAAGGCTGGACACGAAAGGAGGCAGTGGTCAGGAAACATCATTAATGCCACGATGCTCTGGTCCACTCTAAATGAGACGAAACTGGCAGAATGAAAGGTATAATGAATACAACAAAACAACATTTTACCTTCCTAGTTAGTGTTGTTCTCAAGCATTCCCTGAATGACAAGTGATCCATTCTCCAAATGTACTGTTGTGTCTTTGAGTTACATAACCAATGTACATTATATGTAGCATGATACGAGACGGCAAAAGCAGCTGAAAACTGGGTTAGCGTCAATTACTTCCACGCCAGCAGCCAAATAATCTATAAGTTTACATGTTTTTCCTTTTCTGTGACTGATAAAAAGAGACAGCAGCTCTTATCTAACCTTTTAGCCCCACAACTTGCTGACAAAATGAAGGATTTAGAGTCCAAAATGTAGCACTGTTTGCAGATGTGGAAACACATCTTGACTGCTGAGAATAATAGAATATAAATCAGAACCAGTAAACACAAATGCAACTGAAATACAATCCTGGTTGCATATATCTTCATGTAGTAAAGTGTGTCTGAGTAACTGCATAGGTTATTCCCACTTAGAAAAACTGTATGTGCATTTTGATACAGAGGGTTTCATGAATTCTTATCAAGTTCGAATAATGTATTTTTAGCCACGCGGCTTGTCTCATGGGGATGATAATGTCGGTCCAGACTGAAAGATTTGGTTCAGACTGAAAGATCTCAACAACCTTTGTATGGATTCCATGGTACTTTGTACAGATATGCATGGTCCCCAGAGGAAGAATTATAATCAATTTGTTATACCATAAATGTTTCAAATAGTGCCATCCTCAGGTCAAAATTCTGATTTGGTCATAAACCAAATACTTGCAAAACTTATGACATTCCCGTCAGCCTCTTCTGTGGTTTGTGTTGTGCTAATTAGCAAAATTAGCAAACACTCTAAGATGGTGAAGCTGGGCGTTTCAACTAGCTATCCATTACCTAACTGTTCAGACCTCTCTCCTTGTTTGTTGACTAGTTTTCACACGCTCTCAGTCGCAACACATAATGTTCAGGTGTTACAGTTGACTCAATATATGGACATCACATCATAGCTTTTATCTTTTCAAATCAGTTGAGATAATCTGCAACCTGTTGCCAAGTCTGCAGTTTACCCACAGACACTCATACAGCAGTGGCATCACTCACTGATTCTTAGCAGTTTCATTTCAGACTTCAGCAGAAAAGCAGACTATGATAAGGTGTTTCAGGTGAGAGACAGTGTTGCATTAACTACAGTAAACACATGATGTCAAAACAGTACATCCATGTTGATCAGGCAGAGAGGAAAGATGGGGTTTACTTTTACATGGGGTACTTTATGTCTTTCTGTCTTTTTTCCATGATACAGATGCATTATCTTAATCTTATAACAGCTATTATTTATTGCCTGTATACATTTTAACTGTGGCCATGGTACATTAAAAACTATTTCATAATTTGTGTGAACAAAAGCACAGAGCTGTTTACCCAAAATGAAAACTGTCATCATCTGCTCATCCCCGACAGTCATGTCGCACCACCTCCAAACCAGCCTCCTCTATCTTGTGCCCCCGCAGGCATTTCTCACATGTGCACTTCAACAGTGACTTAATGAAACGCCTACAATCGCTTACCAACAGCAGATGTAGATGCCTGGCAGTCATGCTTGCCAAGCATAAAAATCACCATGGCGTTTCCTTTGATAATGGTAGTTGGCAAAACATTCCCCAGTTTACAAACGTAATCATTTTGCACAACTGACCCATTGGAATTGTGTTTTAGATATTTGATTATAAGCCTCAAAAAATGGCGGGACATGAGATGGATTCTTAACTCCAGCATCAACTTTAAAACTACAACGTAGGGATCCAAACAAACCTACTGTGAAAAAGCAAAGAATGTTTTTAACCATTTTTCTCATTTTAAGTTCACTTTTTATGTTGCAGTTAAAGTGATGCATGTGTGATGTGATGAGCAAAATCTGCCGTCTTTTCATTTAAAGAGTTTCAATCAATCAATATACTTTATTAATCCCCAAGGGGAAATTCCACGTGTGCGTTTTGTGTAATTTCCTGCTATAAAGTACTTTTTGCAGCCTAACTGTCCCCTTCTGGTGAACTAAGATAAACACAAATGTTACGATAGACACAAACGATTCCAGATAAATCTGAGAAAAAACTGCCAAAAAAACTACTTTGATTTGCAGAAATCTGATCTCTCCATGTTGGGAGCCACTGCTGCTTTTGTGTCTCCTCCTCCATTGATGTGTTGGATTAATTAGACCTGTGACTTCTTCCAGGTTCAATACTGCAGTCAATTCTTCATTCCTAATTCCAGGTCAGGATTTGATCAGCTCTGAATTTGTTTGTTGCTCTTACTAGACAGAGCAACACTTGCTGTCCATCTTGGTCAATTTAAGTGTGCTGGATTAAAATTGATAAAAAAAACCTTTAACCCAGAGTTAATTGCATTTTGTCAGATATGTGGCTGATACCCCAGTAACAAGCAATTACTTTGAAAACTGCCTCTGAGCAGCGTGTTTATCAACAGACTGTCTGATCGGTTTGATTTGTCAAGCATGGCCAGCAGCCTGAAACCTACTGCAGGGGAGAGAAAAACCTGTCATACTACTGTAGTGTGAGATTGAATGTAAAAATGTGTGATTCATCACATGAGGATGACTTGTTTTTGAATATTTATTTTCATATCAAAGCACTTGTACTGACAGCGTACATAACAATGATAATAGAACAATACAGCAAAGATACTGATTTGGGTGTGTGTGTTTTCAGTTATTACAGAACTTGGATATAGAGCTGCTTTCATTGATTAGTAAAGAGACATCACACAGTGCAATTTTTGAGGTGATTCTTCTGTAATCTGGCTCCATAACAGAGGAGGGTCGCAAAGGCGGCCACGCAACTCTTCAACTCATTAAATTTACCACTTCTTATCTTTCTGTGATGGTCATTTCCACCCTGCAGAAAGTTCTCCCATTTTACTTCCAATTTAGCTATTGTGAATTCACATTCTTTGTCACTGCCAGCCCCTCTGTTGGCCTGGGGAGGACAGACTACCCCGTGCCTCCTCCCATACACATGGAGCTGCCAGCCGCTTACCTGCAAGACTTGCCAAAGAAGCAATTCATGCAGGAGGAAGAAATCATCCAACCTGCAAACACTGCCAAATGTGTTTGTTAGAGTGTTGGAGGAGTTGGAGCAAGTAAAGTAGTGTATAGATCCATGTAAAGCTAACTGTGGGAGTGGAAATCACATTCGCCCATGTCTGATCACTTTCACAGTGATTTAGAAAAAAATGATCTGTAGGCATAGCTTTATAAATCCGAAGCAAAGAATGCATTTATATTTCTATCTTTGTGAATACACATAGTCTTAGTTGTCGAAAAGAAATTAATAATATTAGTAATGTACGTTAAAAAAATTTATGTTAATTGGCTGGAAATCCAAGTATTCACATTCAATTTTCAACATTGGTGGCGAGAATTAATGTCATATTGTATCCAAAGAAAAATGATGTACAATGTTATGATGGAACCAATTAAGTTTGAGGAAAAGTTATACAAACAAAACAAAACAAAACACTAAAAGGGAGGGACAATTATCTCCATAGATAAATACAATTTTGTATGTGAACTGAAGCTATGATGCAGCGTTGGTATAAATTCCTGTTTTAGAGGATGCTGAGCATGTGTTTGTGTGGAAGGGATTGGTCAATGGAATGAGTACACATTTTAATGATGAATGTAATGACACATTTAAAAAAAACAGGAAAAAAAAAGAGCCATACTTTGTCAACTCTAGCTGTACCAATGTGGCATCGCTCAGTGATGATTACTTGGAAACGAACTTAGCAACAGCTTTACTTTGCCTAAACATGGTGGTGTGGTTTTATGAGAAAACCAAACCACCTGTGGTGTCGTTTTATGAGGCCAGACATTACATTACTGACACTCAACATCTGCTCTTGCAGAGTCATGCACGGACATTTTAGAGGGATGCAGCAGCTCAATTAAATAAACAAACAAACAAAAAAGGTGAAGAAAGAGGGCAAAAAAAGAGCAGTTGCTTAAGCCATGCCACTCAACTCTGAACGTTACACTACATTACACATTGTACTGACAACTAGATAATTACCAGTCATTAACAATAACTTTGATTTGACAGCTGGTTTTTACAGGTTTGAACTGCTGTAATGGCCCACTCAGGGGTTAAGAAAGTGCATTTCATGCCCAGTTGTGGTTGCACAATATGTTTAAAAGCGACAGGGATTTGAAATACCCCACACATGAGTCAAAAAAACAGTCTGTATGAACTGTAAAAACTAGATACAGTGTAAACCCTGACCACAATGTGTCAACTTGTAAAGTGTAAAATGTAAAAATGTGCAACCTGGAAATACAATTTAGTCACATGGCATGATTTTTTTTAAACATCTTGAGAGGAAACGTGGCAGCACCACTCTGTTTCAAGCAAAAATCAAAGCCCTTATACAAGTCTTTCCCACAAGTGTTGGCTTTTTCCCAGGTGGCCAACTTCTGAGTGTGTCCTCTCCAGCTGGCTACTTTAGTGCATGTAATTTATGTTTATTTTCTAAATGGGAAACTGTGGTTAGCATCAGACAGATCTATTGATCCCAGGCACTGGGTTGGTGCAGAAAAAGTGATATTTACTAATCCTCCCAGTTTGTAAATTCTACGTTTGTGTATAACAGCACATGCAAAGCTCTAACTTGACATATTTTAGTTATTACAAATCTGTACAACTGCCCAACATGAACACGAGTGCAGTGACTCACACATTGGCCCTGATCACCTGTTTGGGTTGACTCAGCTTACCTCAACACTGCACTTGGGAATGTGCAAGGATGAATAATGAGGCAATAATCCACAGCAGACCACAGTACAGTGATATTAAATCTGTAGTGACATGAAAACAGTGAAATGTGCAGTTGTTGCATATTGTGTTACAGGTACATTTTGGAAGTAAAATTACCACTAGACACATCAGTAACCTGGAGATCCTTATTAATTGATTATTGCTGTGACTTTTGCCTTATGACTCTTTAAATGAAGTAAACTTGTGAACTGTCCACAAACATTACAGCCTTGTTTGAAGATTTTTATACCCCACAAATGGTAAAAGTTAGATTTGGACTGATGAAAAAAGTGGAAAATGTTATAACGAGGCCTGACACCCAACCACGCCAATAATACTGAATTTTACAACTAGGTGTCACGCATGAGTCAGCTGCTCCCGCGTGGAACTCAGGAAAACTGAATAACCATTCAACGTGACCATTCTTCTTCTTAAGTTTGACATCAAAATGAAAATAGAAATAAAAAAACAGCAGCCTGGTCCATCCACCTGATATTTGTTTTTAGCCTTTGGGGCTAACTGGGTTAACATTAGCGTCTGTCGTGTGTTCACAGCATCGAAAGCCAGTCGGGTACAATAGAAGATTTTAAAACCTAATATGGAGCCCCATCTCTCTAGTTTGTCTGCTTGTTTGGTAGTTTTCAGGTTTTATCTGGTGCTGGTTAGACGCTGTGTACAAGCAACAAACACTAGAAACAAAGATTGGTAGTGGTAGAAGTTTACAGCTCAATTAAACATAATATTGTGTTAATCATGTTGTCATATTACTTATTACTCATGAAATACAAGGTGGATTTAGCGCTGCTGGCACAGGTTGCCTGTGTAGGATACTTTAATTTGCCAGAACGCTTCACAATGAGAAATGCCAGTTCAGTCGGTTTACATAACAACAAATCAGTTTAAGATTGTACACTAGACCGCAATGACAAAACCAGAAACCCACTCAACCCCTGTAAAAGTATCTAGTATGTCACAGAATATCGTAGTAAAATAGACATACTCTGGTATACCATGAGATTTAACGTCAACATTTTGTGACCCTTCAGATTTATCTCCGGACCCCAGGACAGTAACCAGAGCACTGTAGTATCGTCTAACTATTTGCTTCCTGTCACCAGTGGAGCATTTAGAATAACAAATATACTGTGCTTGTATTCCACTGCACTGAAAGCATATTTTCACACATTTATTAGTAGCAGTGGTACAAACTGAGAAGCACTTATCACCATAACTAATACATAAACTGAGATAGAAGAACAGTTTTTGAGAGAAAGAAAATTCTTTGGCTGCTCGGGCTGCAAACTTTTCTTCACTTTGAAGGTTGTCAGTGTGTTGTCAAATGACAGGCTGAAATTTCTATATGGTTTTTTTTTTTTTGCTAAAAAGTTTAGATAAGGATACTCTGTTGTGTCAGCTGGGAACAGGTCCTGCATTGTGTGAGTAGAGGACAGTCAATTATCCTGTAGTTTTCCATCACACTCTTTCAATGTCAAACCTAAGTCTCTTTCTCGTTGTGCCTTCTTCACATAATCCTTTCATGGTTTAAAAAAAAAAAAAAAAAAAAGTATTTTCCTGGCTTTTCGTGCACAGAGCACATACTGTATTTGCACTTAAGGCGTTGTGCTTCTTTCATGAAATTGGAGATACAGCTCCCCGCAAACACCTCAGTCTCTTTGAACTGTTCCATTGTAGATCTCCTTCTGCTCTCATTTCAAAAAGCTTCTTTGATTTGAATGTGCAGGTTTATTTTCTTCACAACCCCTGCTATTTCCATTACCTCTTCTACCTCTTCTCTACTAATTATATATATAATTGCTACCACTCCTTCAACGAACTCTGACTGCCTGAGACAATACCTCTATCAACATTTAGCCCGACTACTATAATCCAGTAGTATGAATGCAGTCAGTTTTGAAAAAATAAACACTCAGCAACTCTCATATTTAAGCTCATATTTAAGAGAAAAACTCTAGTTTCAGAGTTTTAAAAGTGTCATTTGCTTCTCTTAGCTATTCAATCTGTTTACATTCTGTATTTACTTCTCCACATAGAGTCCACCGTTCCTGCCTTTACACACATCAGGTCTGGTGATCAGCGTTGATCACAAGACAAATGCATTAGGCTGACCAGTAGGATCGGATTACAAGAGCAAAAATAAGATAAAAAAGTTACCAGCAAGTTGCAGCGTAGGGAAGGTGCAAGATGGATACCGCCAAGTCTTTGTTATTTTGATCTCCTTTTATTAGGCTACCATGTGTTGTATCCAACATGATACAAGTTTTTAGCAGTAGAATGAATCTCCTGTGTTCATTAGGGTTGGGATCCGTCATTTTGGGCCCATGAAGACTGCTACTTCACATTAAAAGTGTTCAACCAGAGAAACAAGTGGTGGCTTTTATTGTGAAACTGTCACAGATCAGATTGTGATGGGGAAAAAAGATAATTATTGACAAAACAAATACTCAACAGAGTCTTTGCTGGCTGCTGAGTTATGGAACCTGTAATATGTAGTGTTGGCTGTTACCACTATTAACCATTGGTGTCATGGGTGCCAAATCAACTAGGAGTAAAATTTTAAGGATAACAACCTTAGCATGTGGATAAAGGGCAGACCTCCTATTTATTTCACAGATGTAAACCAATGAACGTGGAACAACCCTGTTTCTACACATTTTTGCTTCTATCTCCTCATAACAAGATGACAGCACTTTTCTCAACTTACAGAAGTTTTGCAAATTTTTGATTATGTCAGAATATTGTTTGATTTTACGAAGGAAAAAAAACATCACATTGCAATATGCATTCACAGCAGCTAGCTCCTCTGTTTGCACTTTTTCTTATCTACATTATAATGCAATATTTGTTGGATTTATAACCTGAATAGCAGAAAAAATGAATGTGATTTTCCTTTCGCTATGAAAGCCAAAAGGGAAGAATTGCTTGGCGTCTGGTCAAGGCAGTCGATTCAAACATTTGGACTTAATTATCGAGAGAGAAAAGGTGAAAGAGGCGGGAGGAAAAGACGGGCTCTGCAGCTGATGAGGACAACTGAAAAAAGGTCTTTTTCTGTGCTCCAATATTGCTTGATTAGACACTTGAGGTTAATTGCAGTGGTATAAAGGTAAGCATGATTACTGGATTGATTATGGGCCAGCTTCCCGGATTGTCATTAAGCCTCATTCTGGACTCAAAAGTGAATCCTTCAGTGGAGAATTTCTCTTAAAGAGTTCTCTCTTTATCTCTATACCTCAGTATTTTCAAAGTTAATGTGAAAAGTGCACCTGTAGGGAGTTAGTTGGGGGCCTTGCACAGGGTGAATACTGACTGATGCAGTCTTTTCTGTCTGGTCTGTTTTATGATTTATTATCATTATGATTTTTACATTCATGCATCAGAGGAAACTATCAAGGTGTCAAATATTATGAAACATTTGTTTGAACAGTGTTAGACTAAATTGACTCCAGATACATTGACCTCCGTAAACTGTGTCCATTGGGATTCTGACATTGACAGATGGCAGAAGTTATAGTGACAATATTATTGTAAAAGTGGACTGAATCAGAGAGGATGAGGATTCCTGCTAAGAATTTGCATTGGCATTGTGATTCTTTACATTCTGATTTAATCTATAGCATCCTAATCTCCATTCTGCCCACCACCTTAAGGAAACTATCAGCTCCAGCACATTTGGACAGAAATTGGCTGTATTCAGTTACTGGTAATGCAAATCTTACATTTCTTACGGCTTCTACTCCACATAAAAAGTGTTGAACTAGGGAAACACAAATTGGCTTTTATTACGAAGCTATCACATGAAACGCAGTTCATTTGTCACAGAGGTTAGTGCTGACGATGACTGGTGAAATCAAGTGGTTGTTGAATTTTAGATTTAGACCTTAGAGCAGAGTGCAAAAATTTGAGTTTGAGCAGGAATCCATAGCTGCTCAAGTGCGGCTCCTGTGGTACCCCGACCAGTAATAGAGGTCGCTCAGGAAAACATTGAAGTGAAATGATTGATTGGCACACTATGACAACAAAATAATTATGCTTTTTTTTTCTTTTGTGACCATTTTTCATAACTGAACCAGTTCTGGCCTTCCTTCATAAATGTGGCCTGTAACTCGACAACCTTTCAGATGAGCACCTCCAGTTACACAAACACGGCAACTTCTGTGTGCATGTAATCAAACCTCACTATGTAGAATTGAAGTAGATAGCAGGCAGGCTTGATGACACTTTGTAACTAAACCAAACTCACATTTTACATGTTTGTATCAAAACCAACAGCGAACAATAAGCTATCGCTCAGTATTGTTGCTTGTCGAGAGACAGTGACATGATGCTAATTACAAGCTGCACAGAGAAGTAACAGCTTAGATGTAATACAACATCAAAGTCTAGAAATATACTGTACCTATTGAAATGGCACTTTATCAAGTGCAATGGTATTATTATGTTTGTTTACATCCTCTTCACTGAGCTCATATATGGACTTAACAGTAAGGGTTAGGTTGGTTAGGAAAAGACAGGCCTATTTCCTAGTGCTCACTCAGCATAGAGTGATTGGTCATTAAATTAAATGACCACAAAGAGCACACTGACCTGGAAGTATGAAATGAGGAGTGAAGAAATAAAGTTGACAAGTGCGCTTAAAGTGACCTTGAACCTAAAGAGTAAAAAGCATTAAAGACTAGAGCACATCGTTATAAACATACAGTAAAAAGTCACTGTGGAAACACAGGGAAAAATCTGCATATAATACTGAAATAGCTGTTATTTTTTCTCCCACACGCTCTCCCTCTTCATGTGGCATCTACAGCTGAGTAGCTGCAGAAGCAGCGTAGACCGAGAAGACAGGACAAGCACTGCATTTAAATAGACATGGTGTAAAATTCACAGTATAATGCATAATTCAGCCCTGCACTGTGGATTAAATCCTGCTCCCCAGCTGTTACAAAGAGCCACTTAAAAACAGCATGAAGCACGACAGCCAGGACGCTGAACTGTTACTGATATCATGAGGCTCCTTTGGGCTGTTTAGCGGTTGAATTTGACTCCAGAATGTGCACCAGATTGGGTCTCATAAGAAAGTCATTCATATATTATTATTTTGTTAAGCCCTCCTGTTTGCCAGTGCTCTGTTTGGAAAAACTCTTCTCTCCAAAACACACATTTTCCTAACTGAGTGTGAGACATGGAAAGAAAGTAGAGAATTACAGAAAGTCCAAATGCTCACACGCAGATGTTTTTTTGTTTTTTTTAACACTTGCACTTACCAAACTCAAACAAATGGCCACACACACACACACACACACACACAGTTGAGGATAGTGTTTTCCATAGACAAATAGCCCCTATCAGAGATTCCAGTCCTTGTTGCTATGACGATGATTACATTTACCCCAAACACGGGTTTCTTTCTTATGACTTATTGTGCCCTCCGCCCCATCCTTGGGGAGAGTGTTTTCAACATAATGCATGGGAATGCAACCCAGGAACAACATTACATGGAGCCAATTGATCAAGTCTGACACACGGGAAGAGCCTGGTGTGCAAAGGGAGAGCGGTTTGATAACAATAGCCCAAAAAAAAGAAACTAAAAGTACAAACCTCTGCCAGCACTGAGCAATTTCTCATCTGAAGACATCATACTTGTCACAGACATCTGAGGGAGTTCCCGAATCTGCATGTATTACATTTGGATTTAAAAACATTTTTTCTGTCTATTGGCTTGAACCCCTCAGTGATCCCGAGCTCCACTAAAATCTAATAAATTGTGCTGAGCAACAAAAGGAAAGGAAAACCTGTGAAAAAAAAGGTGAACCCGGCCTAATGCAGTGTGATGTCATCCAGCAGCAGAGTTGTAAAATCCTTCCTCGTTACCACTGTCAGTATTTTGGTGTCTCTTTGGCCTTCTGTCTCATGGATCCATACGTCAAACTGGACTTCCTGAATCGTATTTTACCATCTCACCAGACAGATGGTACCTGGCAAGTCAGCAAAATGTTGATACTGAACGAAACACTAAAATTTCACCTACAAAGTGTTTTCTGCCCAAATAATCGAAATGACTAAGCTTTTGTCACCTAAACTTAGTGTGAGTGAGTGTTTAGTCAAACTTTGGACTGGTGTGACAGTCCTGCACTTTGCACATCCACCATCCACCCTGACCGTGTCTCTGCGACTGCAGCACAGTACGTAACATTCACTCAAAGAAACGTCTGTGAACATAATCAAGATAGTGATCAAGTTTACATTGATCAGCAAAACTTGACTAGGAAAGCAAATGAAGTTGTATATAAACAGAATTTTTCTTTACATTTTTTTTCTTTTTCATGTGTGATTGAAAATAATTGAAATGTGCACAACCAGCGGTGCATTAAGAGGTCTGTGCATTCCTGAAATATCGTTCTTTAAGCTAAAATCTTTGACTTACTACAGCACTACTGAACTGTCGAAGGGTTTGCTTGAACCCAACACTGCAAAACAATGTGAAATCTGGGAAAATATACTTGACTTACTTACTTTTTTGATGTATAAACTGTGTAAAATGCATCAACTCTAGTTGTTAATTTTTGTTAAATTACAGTTATAGATTCTAAACCAATCTGTATTTGGTTATATTTGCCCCCCAAAATGATAATAAAAATGATAACAGGCACACACTGTGAGAAAACATGGTCTGTAAAATCTGGTTTATTATTTGTAGTAATTTCTCAATTTCCAAACACTGACTGAAGTCCCAGTAGTGGAATGACAACGATTTTCCAGTCAACAAATACCTTCTTTTTTTTAATATTACAGTGCATAATGTATTTATTTTGCATTTGTATGTGATAATGCACTGCATTAGCAGCAGCAGCTACCACTAGAATTAACAAGCAGAAACAAGGTGGGGTCTTTTTTGAAACAAATCCCGTCCCTGGCACAGCAGGAAGCGCTGTACCTATTTTTAACCACAAACATGCAGTTTTTCAGCTGGGACACATGGGAGGGCTCCAATTAGCTCACAGGAAACCCACAGAGGCAAACACTGAGATAACTAATAATGTGTCTTTCCCCACATGCTGACACACTGCACCAGAAGGAAAAAGAATAACTCAACTCAACAAAAATCTTCTGATTAGTGAAAATCAACATGTCGTATATCTTCGGAGTGCAATATTATGCGTTACACAGAAGGCAGTATGTGATTTTAGCATTCACGTGTATTTAGAGGACAGTCATGTCTTTTAATGGCCTTTTAAAAGTAACCATTTGACAAAAAAGGGCAACATTCTGTCGTGAATACGAATAGATTTATTTTGAAGAGTTTCAAATGAACTGCTCATCAAATGCATGAGCACCGAGTGAATGAAAACATCGTTGTCTCTCATATTTTCTTTCATTCATCATTTAACTCCTCATTGCTTGACTCATTCATCCTTTTACACTCTCATTCATTCATTCACCCTTTCTGTCAGGCACACACTCTCTGACTCTCATCCATTCATTCATGGCCTGTTTTCTTTCATTCACAAACTACTGCTACTACTACTGACTCGCCTCTTGATTAATTCGTTAAAGTACTCATCTTATTCTCATTTTCAGGTTTATTCTTTTATTTGGATTTGGATTTTGGTACTACTAAAATACATTAACATGTTTTAATTGTTATCTCAAAGCAGACATGGGGGCTGCAGCTGTTTTCCTAAACAGCGTGTTACCATACACATATACAGCAAGGGAAAAAGAAAGAGGGTGGTCTTTAAATCATTCATTCACTCTAATTTATTCTTTACTTCCATTTTTTTCTTTGACACACATTCATCCATTTTTCCTCTTCATTCATTTAGTCAGTCAGTTCAGTAGTTGATCATTAACTATTAATTCATTCACTCATTCATTATTACCTCCTTCCTTTAATGTACTCTGCTGTCTCTGTAATTCTGCTGAACTGTGAAGGGAGTTTGGTGTTTGTTTGCAGTTAATCCAAACAGAGTTTTATTCACCCTGATTATGAATAAAAGATCAAACTTCTGGGCTCTCTGAAAGCGTTTGAATGTTCCCCCTGAATGCACAGCTACTGCATAACGAGCTACTAGTCAGCTAAACGTGACTTTAGCTAAACCAAGCGAACCTACTTTATGACCACAACTTCGAAGGTCATTTCTGTCCAAATTTTGATACTTGCATATTTACTTCACTGCTGTAAAATCCACTGATTGCTGCAATCATAAACACTGCCAGGTACAAAATCTCAGATTATTAATCAACAAGAATGGCCTGAAAGAAGAGATTAAAGTGAAGGAATGATATTATCTGCGTTGATGACAGATTTGCTAAATTGTCTCAGTCACAGTTATAGAGGCTGTGAGAAGGCGGTTCACACCTTGTGCAGTTTAAGGCTATATAGTTCTGTATAATCACAAGTATGCAGGCTGTCCTGAGACGTAATAAACACACATGCCTGAGGAAATGACTGAAGAACATCTGTCATAGATTATAGGAATTATTTCAAATCATATTCACTTGTCCTGTTATGTCTTTTGTCTAAATATTTCACTAAAACAACACACTTAGCAGTCTATTTTTATTGAGTCGGTCTGATGCTTAATTTCTGTAAACCAGATAGTGTGTGCAGGAGATCTCTAGCCCACACAAAGAGATACTGTGACTGCAGGAAAAATCAACAAATCAACCATTTGTTAACTGTAAAAATTAAACTGAATTTTCCATCAGCTCTGGGGTAGCAATTTGAATCTGCCAACTGCAGAGTCTCACGTCTAATGAAGAGGTAGAAATCCATGACTGTAAAAAAAAAAAAAACAGGAGTTGGCTAGAGGAAGAAAGGATTTACTGTTAGTGGCCTGAGAAGTAAAACAAAAATCCTAAAAGAGGACGTTGTGGTTTCTCTGCATAATCCAACAGACGTCAGTGAAAGCCTTCCAAAATAGCTGCGTGGACCTGGCCCAAGGAAAATGAAACTGCAAAGTCCCTTGAACATAAAGATGTTTTTCACCCTCGGAGGTATGAGTGAAGCCAAAACTGGTAACAGTTGTCCCTGTGAGAATTATTTTTCCATCCTGTTTTTAATACCATGTCAAAGCGTTTAGAAAATCAAATACCAGTAACATATATGAAAACATGACTTTACTAAAGCAGTCCTAGCAGTTTTGTATTGGCATCCTGCCTTATCATTACCAGGTCCTAAGAGAATTGAGAAAATTAATGTTCAGTTAGTTATGATTTAAGCCGCTGAAAATAGCTGTTTCCCCCAATCTGCAGTCACATTATTTGTATCCTTGTACTTGATCATAATGTTTTAATTGTCAGAGAGCAAAGACCACAGCTATGTGTGTACAACTCACAGGGATTTCATGTTAAAGCACGACTCTAGACCCACATATATACATTCAAAAATGCCCAGTAAACCTAATTTAGAGGTTATTAATTCACATAACAGCACGGAAAATAAAAATCAACCACAGTTCTCACCTCGAAAGATTGAGAGCATGCTAATTGGGTAGGATCAGCAGAGAGAAACAAGGAGCAGGAAGGCACGATAACAAATTATCTGAATGAGAGGTAAAGGAGCATCAATAAATTAAAACCGACCTACTGCAGCAAATGAAATCAAAAGCAAGACAGAAACTGTTGAAGCCAGTGGGAGGGTGTGTGTTGTGTGCAACAGTGTGTGTGATCAAAGAGGGAAACGGAGAGGGAGGGAGGGAGACTGCGATGGTCCACTGAGGGAAACAGTCGAGCAGTTTGGTTAATCACACAGGTCTTGAGTTTATATTCAGCAGATATTTGCAGAAGACAGAAGTAATTCTTTAAGCAAACATGGCAGCTAAAATGAAATTTCAACTGGTACCAGAGACATGCACAGACCACGTCCTTCATCTCAATATTGGCACAACATAAAGTGTCATATGAAGCAGTGAGTCCTGAGCAGTTGCCCACTTGTGGGCTTTAACTACTGGGTCTGACTGTAAAGCTATGTTCTGAGTATTTCACTCATCATTATGGATTAGTACATTTTAAGCACACCTAGTTTGCAAAATCACCATCAATGTTGGCTATATTAACCAGCACATTTATTTAGTGTTGTATGGTTGTTGGTTGAAGAGAAGACTCAAATGAATTGATTATCAAAATAGTTGAAGATTCATTTAATTAATAATAATTATCCATCTCATTGTTGCAGCTGTAATGTTTCGAAGGAAACACACAGAATGCCATCTGGATGGATTTGTGAAGATAATGCCGAAATGTTAAATAACACATCTGCCGAGTAGCAAAATGTTGTTAGTTGAATGCATAAGTGCATTTTCCCCAATACATTATCAGTGAACATTTTATTGTATCAATAAAATGTTCACTGATAATGTATTGGGGGGAAAATGCACCTATGTGCTTTCTTGCAGTGACTTAGATGAGAAGGCCTGCCTACCAGCATCTCTAAAGCTCTTTTCTCATCAAGTGATCTCTTGTTTGTTTTATTCTGTACAAAAATTTGTGTAACAACAATTTGTAGTTTTTCTCGGGGTAATGTGTCAGACTTTTTCTTAGCTAATGATGTTAGCTTCATATTCACTGTACAGACATGAGTGATGTCCAGCCTTTTCTTTAATTGTTTTTACAGCTATGCTTAGGCACTCACAGCACTTCGTGAAGTTTAGTGAAAGATTTTGGTGTTGGATTAATACAAAAAAGGTCAAAAATGACTGAAACAACCACGATTGTTCCCTAACCTTAACCAAAGTGCTTTTTGTGCCTAAATCTACCCACATGTGCCACTCAGGATTCAAACCCTGCTCTCGGGAGTCAAAATACTGCACTTTGTACACCCAACGTGCATCCCAGCATCCTCTCTATGATTTCTGTGTGGTACAAAAATGTAGCACTTCCTTTGCTTGAACATAATCCTGGCAGCAATTATGTTCCCACTTTTTCCACATTTCACATTATTGGGAGAACAAAGTTGCAGTACATAAACACAACTTCTTGGAGACGGAGCTGAAAAACAGATACGGAGATAGAATATTTGCTGGAGATAAAATGTATAAGAATTGGTTGGTAGATATTTCAGTTGTAATGATTCACCCGTTGGCCAGCTGCTGCTTTGAATTAATTTCCGTAAAATGTTCTTCATCCCCCTCAGCTCTCTATTTCTGTTTACAGTGACAGCGCCCTGTAGATAGAGGCGACAGAAACAACGTTCAACACCCACCATGATGATCTTTCATAGAGCTACTTTACCCTCCGTTAACCAGTCAACAATTACATTATTAATGTGTTAAGCAAATATGAGGTCTAAGTTATCTAATGCAACATGATGAAATCAGTGAGAAACAGCATGAGCGCTGCCAAAGCCTGATCCAGGCAAACCAATAACTGCTGAGTAAATCACCTACATGAGCCATCTATCCCCTCATTATCTATGCCCAAAGCAAGGACCCTCCTGCTGCCAGATGATAGTGCTGAACGCTGAGCCACTGTGCCGTCCCACCTACATAATGATAACTACGCGCTGTGCACTCACACGCAAAGGAGAAGATGATGTACTGTTGGAGTTAAAAAGTCACTCACAAAGAACTGAACTCTGACACTGAAGCATCATGAACAGATGCGTGGCTGGCTTTCCTAAAATAAGAATTAAACAAATAACAGATACAGGAGCAATGATAATAATAATAATCTTTGTGATAATTATAATCATCAGCCACTACAGCTACTGTACTCTGTAGGTCCAAGTGTAAAGAACAATCACCTCAAAGTTAAAAGTGATGTTGAATGAACAGAAACACAACCAACATTTCACTAACTGCTCGTAGTACTCCTTTTTTTTGCTTCATCAGCCGGAAAAAGTTCATATTTTTAGGTTAAAGGAATGTTTTGAGGATTTTTTTCTGCACCATTGTTTGATTTATGAGGGATGAGATGGTTTGATGAAGACTAATCATTGATGTATGAATATGACGAAGGTATCTACATGCAGCCGTTTGCACAGTTCTAACTGCTCATTATCCCCTTTCTCATCATTACTGGACACACTAACAACATCATTTCCAGACTCTCAGTGTAAAACGGGCACACAGTTAATGTTATTGTTTTGTCTCTCATCAGTCTCACCTCTAACCTCTCGCTCTCACTGTAACTGTTATCTGAACGTTCATATTTAGGAATTGGCACTACAGCATTATGGTATACAGTAACTCTTATGCACAATTACAAATCAAACCATTTGCATGGATTGAGATGAAATGTGTGTGGGGTGATCTCGGCCTTTGCAGGCCATGAAACTGACTCATCTTCATGTAAGCGAGTCAAGTCCCGGCACGCTGATTGGGTGCGTACAGCAGTCGCGTGCGTGCACACACACATGCACACACGCACACACACACACACACACACAACTGCACCTACCCGCACACATGCACACACAGTGAGATACACCCCAGGCCCTTTAGAGCGAGCATTAGTCACTCCACATAAAAGCATCTAGTCGCTCCAAAGCAGGAGAGCAGAGAGAACGAGTGGGAGACGAGGTCTGTAGAGGTCTGGTCATGGCAGCCATTTTCCAACACGTATATTCACTGCTCGGGCAGGACAAAAGCCGAGAAAGCTTTCATGTTGGAGAGCCGGGCTCAAGTTTACATAACAGTGATCGATACAGGAGGAGACGCCCCCTGATCCAGGCTCATCTAGGATTTGTGTTTTCCATGTCCACGCCGGCCTAGCCTGACCATGGGGTGAAACTTGAGGTCGTCTGACTGTAATTGATGTTGACTGCGCACGTGGCACTTACATAACTGGATATTACCTATCAGTATTTAACATTATCACTTGTCAGACTGTCCAGAACTAGTAGAAAAGTACAAGATAAGAGGCGTGTATTCAGTTGTACATGGCAACGAATAATGCTCCGGTTTTATCTGAATTTAAGTTGTCCCCATTAAATAGCACCACAAGTGAGTAATATATCTGCGGTATGTCTGTTAGATAATGGTGATATACTACTTACTGACAGTGCTATCAAATTGTGTGAGATGTAATCATTGAAACATTTTGTAGAGCGGCTGATATCTCTCGAGCCTTAACAGGTATTGGAGAAAAGGGTGGAGGCAGACTGCGCAGCATCATATTGTGGGTGATGAAGAATCAATGCGCTGTTCAGTGTATTGAGATTTATACCTGACTGCAGACACACAGGTTTGGAAAAAAGTTAGCCAGTTGTAGAATATAATAAGTCAACTAAGTCTAAAAATAAAAGGTCAGTAATGACATATGGTCTCACACAGGGCTCGAACCTGGAGAAAGTCCTGTGTCATCCACCACATCCTCCATCTATGTGGACTCTTTAGACTATGTAACTGGACCAGGTGTATATAGCCAAATAACTGCAGTCTGGCTATTCACACCTGGGTGCAAATAGACTCTGTTAAGACACATATTCTAAAAGTGGAAGGTCCAGTATAGGATGTGATGTTGCTAAAGTGAAAGGCCTCATTAATAATGTAATTTGACTCGTCATTAATCTCTAAAGCTACTCCTGTTATCATTAGTCACATTATTCAGCATTATCCAGGTGTTATGAACCTTCAAGGTCACTTTGTGTATAATAACTGCATAAATGTCATATCATATCCAGTCTGATGTAATATAAACAGTGACAGAACATGAATGTGACCCACTGCCTGACCCCACCATCCCCGTGTCATCAGGTTTGGGTCGTCCTACACCAGTCCTATGTGCACAGGAAAAGGAGCATTTGCCTGCTGTCATATCTAATCGTGAGTAGCATCGGGGATTTTTAGACAGACTTTTTTCACAGCACACGGCCTGCATTTAATTGCAGTTCTGACCGTCACTGATCCAACTGAGGATTATGAAAACAAAGAGTACAATCAAGTGAATCAATAGTGATCGATCCTTTTGGAAAGCAAAGACACAGCGCTGACAGTTAAGGTTGGAAAAAAGCAAAAAAATAACCTTTACTTTTTCAAATATGTTCACATTTAACAGCTGAAATAAAAAGTCCTAAACAACTGTAAGAAATAAGGTTTAGGTTTTAAGGTTATTTACATAGTCATTTCAGACTCTAATGGGCCAAACAGGAACATGATGGGACCACATCTCTCCAAGCAAAATTAGATTTTGTGTGTGTGTACAATTTCATGCCTAAACTCACTGTCTGGTTCACTGTGGTGCATTTCAGTGCAACAACTACCGTGTTTAGACCGTTTCCAAATAAGAGCGATATATATATATAGATCCAACAAACCTGATGAGAAGCTCGGCACAGCTTTGTGTAGTTGCAAGCGCATGTTTGGTGTATAAATTATGCTTAATTTAGAAATTTGGTGGACAGCGAGAACAGCATTTGTGCTTAGAGTCGGCACAGAGATTTCAGGTTACAAGACATCTAAAGCTTTCTTGTTGTTGTTTCTGGGTTTGTTCGTTTTCTCGTGTGTTCTTCTTGCTGTACTGTAGAAAGTTTCCCCGAATAGGTTACACGTCATGTATAACATGAATTGGAGCAAAAAACATCTCAAATTAAACTTCATTGTGTTTTATTACTTGACAAACTTTCTGTTCATGACGCTGACACTTCATGGTGACATAACGCTGTTTTTCTCTGCACTCTGCATCAACTGCAGAGATCAATATCACAGTCAGGGAAGCTGCCGTGTTCATTTCATTGCTTTGCCATTTTCTCTAATCCCTTTTTTTCAGACACATATTTCGTTCTCATGCTAATTTCTGGGAGTGGATACAGATGCATTTTCAAACTGCTTATCCTTGTCGAGGAAACCAGAGTTACTTGTGGGGAACGCACACTCAGAAGATGCACACTCAACATTATATTTTACAATAGATGACCCCTGAGGTGCGTGCATGGCCATTGAGCTCACTCTCTTGTCATTTTGATGACACATACTGGTGTGTCTGTATGTGTGTGTAGGTACAGGTGTGTGTGTGTGTGTGTGTGCGCTTCTCAATTCCCAGAGCATGATCAGCATCTGCAGCCCCTCAAAAGTTTATAGGACCAGCAGGACGTCTGTCCTCTGCTCACCAGCTCATCTTCACGGGGAGCAGGAGAGAAAACTTTTTTATGGTTGAGCAGCTGCTCCATTTAATCAAATCTCAAGCTTGTTCATAAAAAGCTGCGGCGCTGTGGGGTTTTAGGTAGCACTCTGGAAAATGAGGGGCTGAAAAAAAAAAGCCTAAACTTGATATGACAAATCTTTGAAATGCTTACCTTTCCCAATGCCATAACAAATCTGTAATCCTCTGTTGCCCCAGATTGTCTGTGTGTGACAGCAAACTTAATCAACATTTTGACCACATGTACCTCTGTGTGCATTATAGGTAAACTGACAGAGCAGTATACCTCATTTTATAGGAAATATTCATGTTGTAATCAATATTTTACTTGATATTTTTTGTACCTGTAAAACCAAATTAGCATTTCTCTTTTTTTTAAATAACTATAAGACAATAGCACAAGCAAACAAAAGCAGCAAATTTTTCTGTGGGTGGAGAAACCCAACACGGAGACCTAGGTGTAATTAGCAATACAATCTACACGTCTTGAATGAAGTAACATAATAAAGCCTGGGATACTGTCAGATTAATGCAGCCAATTAGAAAGCAGGGAGACAGTGGAGGGTGCAAAGAATCAGGTTGCTGTCCTTCAATGGAGGGACTTTATGTAACTGCTACATGGAAACCGCAAGCTGGTTTAAACTTACACTGGAGCTGTAATCCCAAGAGTGCTTTATTAACTGCTCTCGTCAGACTGGGCTGTGAACATTTTGTTTACGTGGAAAATGGGAGGTGACAAACAGCCTTTGTCAAGTACATGATGGCTCCGAGCAAGTAAGATGTTACCGGTGAGCAGTTAATTTGTCGATGAAAGGGCAAGTTGTCCAACCGACTGTTTGTTACACAGCACATGTGCAGTTTACACTGATAATGGTGGCAGATTTACCATTGAAATTCTTAGTGTTTCTTTTAATACCATGATCTCACTGTCCCTAACAGATTTTATCACTTGTAGCAGGCTAGCTAATTAATCTCATGTTAGCTCCATGAGTTGGGTAAAAATGCCGTCTCAGGCTCTTTTTAAAATGAGAATCTTGCAGAGGGAGTCATAAATATTCACTTAATGACTATATACATAATATCGGGCTCAAAGATTTTAAACAAATTACAATGTCAGCAACCTGACTAGCTGATGATCAACGTAGAGGACATGGATATAAAGAAACAGTATTGTTTGCAGTGAAGAGCTACTAACTACGATAAGGACAGGTGTAAGATCTGACGGTTATTTTATTCTAACAGAGCTGTTAAACTACTTAGCTTCCACTCTTATTTTGAAACAATGTGTTTCACTTTTAACGATAGCACCCAGGATAGCACCCAGGACCGGCTGCCAAGCAGTGAGGACATACTACAGAATGGATGTGTTTTGTCTTGATCCAGCCTTTTTTTTAACGTAACCTGTAACCCAGCACAGTAATGTAGTTCATTAATGATGTGCTCATTGTTCCTGGAGGTAACGCGTTAGTTTAGGATTAATAAGGTAGTTAACTGGACATATTGCAGTTTATATTAAAACCCTTTTTAATCCATTCAACCATTTTTATTGTGTGTTTTTGGTGTTGAAAGGCTGTAGACGCCATTATACAAACTCTGCCTATAGTTTCTAAGCTATGATTAAATAGTCTTTGTTTGGGGGAGGGGTTTAGCGACTGGTCAACTGACCCAACATAACCAAAGCCAAAAAATGTTGGTCGTGCTTTCTCACCTGGTTCAAGAGCTCTTTGTCTCACCACTCACCTCTGTGTCTCTCAGCTGTCTCTGACCAATAGGTTTGGACTGCAGCTCATCAATAATCAGAGTCAACAGCCTACTTGAGTTGAAAGTGGTGACTCAGTCCCACCCTCTTTGACTCAGTTGTTAATGATTTTACAATAAGGTAGCTCGACCCGGTCTATTATTTTTGTAATTGGACAACAATTATCGTAAATACCCACATGATGACAACAGCTGGGGTCGCCTGTTGTGTGTGTTGGCAACGCAGCCAGCTGACAGCCCTTTATCAGGCCTGATTAATGTATTGGCAAGACAGATGAATGGAGAGACATTCCAGACTCATGAAATTCCTTTTCATGTTGTTGTGGTTACTTCCAAGGAAAATATTTTATCAGAGGAGCATGATGACTCACATATGAAGAGATAATTTACAATAATTACTTGAAACAATACATTTAAGATGCTTTCCTCAGACCAGCAGGCATCATTATGTTGTTCCAGTTTTTGCTTGATTAATGATTTTTCCACAAAATCATTATATTTATGAGAAAAGGACCAGCTGGTTCAGTGGAAAAACTGTCGGAGCAAGAAGAGCTTTCCTGGTCGAATTCTTAATATTTAACCATTTGTTTTTTTGTAGGCAATAATATACTGATAAAATGTTTAAATCTCCTACACACTCATACACCTGTCCTCAGGACTTTGTGTGGGCATGTACATATCATTAGATGTTTGGGTGGCACACTTTATGTCTTGATAATGCTATTAAATATTGAGGGAATGCATTTAATATTACTGTGCACTCTCCCGTAATTGGCAAACACACAAGAGCCAGAATTGCCATTTTGTGCATTCACATGGAAAATGGTGGGTTTATTAGGCCACTTAGTGGCGGTCAAAGCTGTGGTATCACATTAAAGGTACCCTGCGGAGTATTTTTTGACCATTTTGGAGCAATGTTTTGATTTGTGGGCTCTAATTTTGCTTTTATCGGCCACATGCACAAAGACGCACACACAAGCACACAAGAGACACAATACACTGTCCTGCCAATGGTTTCACACTGATCCACTAGTTGTGTGGTGTTGGTGATGGGGTAAGAAAGGTAGCAATGCACTAGCAAAGGCAGGCAGGAAGACTTCAAGCCTGCAAAGGAAGGTAATCCATTCAACATGTTGACATCTAATCAGCCATAAAAATACTTCTGGTGTACAGTGCCTTTTAAAAATTCAAATTGTAGGCTACATGGAGAGGTCTGAGTCTGCCCACCATGCACTATTATTACAGTAACAACCTGCCACTAAATTTCACAGTCATTTCTCACCTCTGGAAATAGAACGATACTTTTCACCACTTCCGATCAGCGCTGGACACTGTCGCTGCATGTGTTTCATATCCCACTGCTGCTCCAAGAAAATGACTTCAACAGCATCATCTATGAATTAGATTGTTTATCTCTTGGCTGATACATTTGGTTGTAAATATGTGATTTATGCTTAATGAAGATTTAAATGCAACTTTATGGTAAAATTGGAGGCTATATCTTGTGGTGCTGTTTAATTGTAATGTATTGTACTAATAGGTGCTTCTATTACTGTGGTCTACCTCAACTGATAAAAATAGGGTGTGCAGAATATTAGAAATAACTCTCTGAATAACACAAACTCCAGCCTTCAAAATAAAGTTCGCCACAAGATGAACTGACCATTATAACCGCCATGACAGTAGGATTTACTGCAGGACTGCTGCATTAGTTTTAGCTAGATGTAAATGGGCTGATGTAATATCTTAGCCATAATCTTAAACTGCAAGCTTGTCATATTCAATAGAGTATTGTCCATAACTTCTCTGCAGTGTATGCGTGTTCTCCTTTGTATTGTTGTGTGGGTTACCTTTAGGTGAGTTTTAACACATGCAGGTCAGGTTAAACTCTAAATCCCCCTGAGAAGTGACAATGGGAGTAAATGTGTGTGTCTGTCTTTATTTTAGCTCTGTGAATAACTGGCAACGTGTCCAGAGTGTTTCCTGCGTCTCATCCAGTGCATGCTGGGAAGGGCTCCAGCCGCATGTGACCCTGAGCAGGTATTAGCAGATCTAGAAGATGGATGGATGTCTTGGCTGCAGGTAGGCATCATTCTTTTTAACAGCTAAATGAGCCATTTGTCAGCAGGGTCAGCTGTGACTTTGACCTACAGTTGTCAGCACAATTTGGCTTCTCTTATGCAGAGCAGGTTGTTTCAGTCCAGAAGAGTTGACATCACATAAAATGTGAGGTTTGAGGAGGCTAATTTAATGTAACATTTTTAAAGGTAGATGCTAATGTGATAACCACAATAAAAAACCTGAATACTGCTCTGTTACATTTAATCGGCACCGTCTGATTAACTCTGAGACAATTAACATGTAAAATGTCACACACTATGACAAACACACATGCATACAGAAATGTCAAGAATAACGCAATAAGTTAAAAGATAACTTATTTTCATTGTGGTCCATTTTCAAGGCAGACAAAGATGGCAAGTCACAGATGACTAGGGTCCCTTGTACCATCACCTCCTTACTGCACATCCATTCATACTTATATACACACCTATGCACATTCCCACATATTCACGTCCATATACACACACAGCCAGCGACCACCTCACCAGGAACCTCTGAACACCCATCATAGCCGCCACTCCCATCTTTGAGTCTGTCTGCCTCATCAGACACACCCAACATACATACCATACATACTGTATACTACTACTTACACTTCTACCTACATACATACACCCATATACATGTTTTGCCTTTTCAGTAGTAGTAGTACTTTTTCCAGCCAATGACCAGTATAGCTATGCACCTCTGTATCACTGAATACAAGGCGGTGAAAATAGCATCCAGTGAATTCAAAAACTCTGCAGAGAGGCTGCAAACTATGGCTGACATTTTTTGACAGTTGTTTTAGTTTTACATTTGTGACTTTGTTCTGGTCTAACCCTACATTCTTTCTAAATCACTGTCAAACATACGTTCTCTATCGCGTGTGAAGTCATAGAAGTTTGGGCGAGTCCAGGACAGACAAAGTCAAGGTAATTGACTGTGGGACAATCCCACCACAAAGCTCATGGTAAGCTACGCTAGGCCAGGTTTAGGGCCCCTACTGAGCTCCCAAACACACATTCCCACAATGTAGTGTGCTCAGAATCCTAGAAACCACCCAGTATTTCTAACCTAGGCTATGACCCTCCCCCAGGTTTGCTGTAGGTTTGTGATATTAACTTTGTTTTGTGCCTCTTGTGTCCTATGTTATTGTGCCATGTGTGAATATGTATATATATATTTTATCTGTTAAACACTCTACACTCTACCAGGACTCTCTTATAAAAAGTAATTATTTCTAAAGACTTCCTGGTTATAAATTGAGATTTGAAAAAAAACGCAGGAGCCCCTTAGGGTCTTTACATTTTCAGTTTTAATTGTGCTATAGAGTTGCTTATGACCAGACAAATTTGTAATTAATTAAAGCACAACAAAGTAATTGTCACACAGAAAGCCTGTGACCTTTGGTGGTCCTGAAGGTCTGGGGGACCTGGACGGTTGTCCACGTTGCCTGGCTGGTAATCTAGCTTTGGTTCTGCGCAGTGAAATGTGAGTCTGACCAGCAGAGTTAGACACCTGAATCACTGTGGTCCACTGTTGTATATACTGTATACTACAAAATGTATCAATGAGCAGTCCATCCACAGGAGTATGATACTGTAGCTGTGTCAATACTTTGTAGAGCTGTGACCTATTAATTTCTTTGTCAGTACATCTGCCTGTTTAAAATATGGATTATTCAAGTAATTATTTTTTCCATATCTTCAAGCTGTTCATTATGTCTGCCCAAGAGGACAAAACTCCCAGAAGTCTTCATGTTACAATGCTAGAAAATAGAGGCAAGCAGCAAATGTTTGGAGTCTTTAACAGACAAGTGACTCAAACTATTAATTAATTAGCAAAAGTTCCCGTTGATCAGCTCGGCTCATTTGTACTCTGTTTCTTCCTTTTATTACATAACTTAGTCTGACATTATGTGCCGCACGCTTTGGAATTTCTTTCCACCTCTCCTCTATGTCCTCTGACAGTCAGGGAATACTTTTTGAGAAAAAAAATTCATAAATAACTTTCACTTTGTCACACGGCCCGGCCATATGGTCTAAATCTGCACTACAAAGACTGGCCGTGCACGTGACAATGGGACGCCGTGAACAGTCAAAACCATTCAGCTCCGTTCTGTGGCTCAGGATGATACAGGCTGTTTTCACAGTCAGCTCAGCAGCTACAGGCCTAAGAATATGCCTGACCCACACACTTTGCTTGAAAAATGTTTTGGATTGCGCCTCTTGCCATAAGCCACATTATGTAAGTGCTAAGTGTGAGGTATCAAGAGGAGCTGGCTCTGTGCCAGGATGGTGCTGTGTGTGTGTGTGTGTGTGTGTGTGTGTGTGTTTGGTTGTGGGTGCAGGTGTTGAAAATATCTTGTATGAATAGTTCTTCTGAGGATACAAACACACAGTGGGATAAATTATTATACACTGATGCAGTGATTATGTGCTCAGGACTGGGTGAGTGACAGCGTGTATGAATGCTAATGACTATGAAGTCTGACAGAAACAGGCATAATTATAAGTACAGAACATGTATATATTATCTTTTGAGGCATTTTATCAATACGCAAAACACTGTAAAGTACTACAAAGTTGCATTCTGGGTTTTTTGACTTTATCTAAGGGCAACAGTTACAAAGTTTTCTTAACTTTCTCCCAGCATGTGACACAGTTTCCACTCCCCAGAGTTCTCATGATCCCAACAGTTGAGACAGACATTGAGAAGAAAAGATATTTATCTTATTTGAAAAGACATTTCATAAAGATTATCGTTTTCTCTTTTATTAGTTTATTTAATGTATATATTATTTCTAATGGCCTCTCCACATGTGTTGAGATATAAATATATTTATTAATTCTTAAAATTACATCTACTTATTCTTCATTGACAAATCTGAAATCTCTGAATATGTAAATACATTACATTTTACAAGTTTAACTGCTGGATTCTAGATGCCTTTTACGCCACAGAAAACTTCCACTCTGTGTGTTTGTACATTAGAGGCTTCGACTTTCCACCTCAGACACGTGTTAGTTGCATATTTGACCATGACAGACTTTCACACTAGCTGTGATGTCTCAACGTCCTGCTCCTGCGTACGTCTTCAACTGAGATTTCAGGTGAGTACAGAGAAACAGCAGCAAATTCAGCAGATGAATGTTAAAAAACAGCCGTCTGGTGTCTAATTCTTCACATACAGCAAACAGCAAACTGAAGCCTAAACATCCAACTGTAGTAACAAAAAGTAAAACCGTTTTGAATGGTGGGGGAGCTTTAAGTTTTTCTGATATCTGGAGAACAACATGTATAGATTTAGGCAGCAAAAAAGTTTAACATTTTGTAGAAGTCATGTCTCGGGCTGATAAATATAGTGAAACAATATGTGTCAGGATGCCCTCATGCTACACCTGCTGTGAAAGGTGAGGATACTATTAAAAAGACTACTTGACAGCAGAGAAAAAAAAACAACCTTAAATCAAATGGATTTAAATACAGTCAAGACTGTCCAGCAAAACATTCAGTACGCTTTGTTGCACTTCAGCATTACTTTCAGAGTAATATAAACATAACTTCTGTTCCCAAACTTTAGTTTAAGTAAGGCATTTGTAAACTCAGATACTGTTAATGGGCCGCATGGTGCTTTGAGGTAAATCTTCCAAAACCTTTGGCACAAGTTCTTAACAAGCTGACCTCATGTCACCTAATAAGAGATAATTACAGCTATTATGGATGAGAAGGTGTCTGTAATATTGTTGGGTATTAGACCTGAGTGTAGTACAGGCGAAACATTAACTGGCTGCGTGATGACTGAAGTATGCGCCATATTCGTCCATCTACGGTACTTTACGCGCTATTACGCACGCGTAATAATGCATCATTATTTGGTCAAGGGGACATCCATTTCAAAATGTTAGGATGAGATATTAGTAAAGGTGTTGTCTGAGTAACTATGCCTCGTGGTGAGAGTGGTATCTGCTGTATTTATCATCTTTTGGATATTAAGCCATATTTTCAGGAGCGTCACTGGCTCACTCCCATGACGCTGCTTGGGAGTTGTTTTCACCATCGCAGGATAAAAATCACTGTCACACACGGACTGTATGCTACATACCTTGGAAGACATCCACATCCCGGAGAGTCTGAGCTCGGAGATAATCATAGTCCTCTTGAGGAAAAAAAAATTGTGCACGAAGTCCAGCGGACAGGAGAGGAAGTTGCTCGCAAACTCCCTTCCATGGAGTTTCCACAACAGAGTCATTTTTGCTATAGCTTTCCGTCTGCGTCCGTGTAAAGGGATATTGTCACTTTGAGGTGGTTTGAATGAAACTGGGGAAACTGTTGTCGCCAAGGCCCCAAGCCTGTCCATAGAAAAACATGGCGGGGCGAGTCATTCCTCCAGCCATTTTTAACTCTGATGATTCCTGTGCTTAGCTCTCGTGGTGGCTCAACAACTCAAGGCTTTTTTTGGCCAGTTGTGGGAAAGCGTATTTGTGTATATGTCATAGAAATATTTCTAGCCCTGGTTTATTTGATGACTTCTAAATGCTATGTCTTATCAATGAGCGTTTTGTTTATATTATGTGTTGGAGCTGTGACAAAAGTATCTGTCTTCTTTCCTTTATTGGAGTCCAATTCTTATTGGCAGCGCATGAAAGAGGTTATTAATATCCTTAGTTTGCTCTCTTTGAGGACGTTACTCAAACATTCTTCAGCTAAGTGGTCAGAGGATGACTAAATTATTGCCATTTGCATGGCCTACAGTTTCTGTCTCTAAAATAAAAATCAGCCGAACCCAGCGCAAATTCTACATTAGTGCAAACAAATTTTTACTTTATTGCATAACAGCAAAACGATCATCCCTACCCTTTCTGTTATTGACAGATGAAACTCATAAAGTGCGAATGCATAGCCTGTCTTGTCTAGAATTTCGATTTAATGTCAGATTCGGAAGCCCGTACAGGTTAATTAATCAACCAATTAGGCAAATATTGATCATAATTGTTCCTAAAGGCGTGGAGAGGATTTGGGAGAAGCTTTTGTTCTGAGATGGGGAGAATTAAATATTCTAACCTGCCAATTGGTGACCTGTGAGTGTGAGTGTGTGTGGCGGCTCTGAGGCGTGCGTAAAACTTGTGTTAGGGAGACCACCTGCTCTTGGGCATACAGTATCTTTATTGGGCGTATTCTTCTTCAGAAAAAAAGAAAAAAACGAAACTCTACTTGTAATCACACGTCAGTCTGAATGGATTTTGAGTTAGTACTGTTTTTCCTGCCTATGTCTGTGCCATTTCCTTTACTGGGGCTCTTGTCCAGCCCGCACAGCGACTCCGTCACCCCCTCCTCCATCTCCATATACTCCGCTTTGTCACCCAGCGAGGAGCCTGAGGGCGAGCCTTTGAATTTCCTCAGGAAGTCCGGAAAGTAAGGGCAGCCCGGGGGCATGCTCTCCACCACCGGCGTCTGATCTTCGTTATCGGTCTCCCTGTGGTAAAAGTAGTTGAAGTTGGACACTATGACCGGCACCGGGAGCGCGATGGTTAACACGCCAGCGATCGCGCACAGTGAGCCCACTATCTTCCCACCGACAGTGATGGGCTTCATGTCGCCGTAGCCCACCGTGGTCATCGTCACCACGGCCCACCAGAAAGCGTCGGGGATGCTCGTGAACTGGGAGGTGGGCTCGTCCGCCTCGGCGAAGTACACCGCGCTGGAGAACAGGATGACACCTATGACCAGGAAGAAAATGAGGAGGGCCAGCTCCCTCATGCTGGCGCGCAGGGTATGACCCAGGATCTGCAGCCCCTTGGAGTGCCTGGACAGCTTGAAGATGCGAAACACCCTGACAAGGCGGATTATTCTCAGGATGGCAAAGCTCATCGCCTGCTGCCCGTTGCCTTGGTGCTGCGCCAGGTCCGTGCCGAGAGTTATGAAATAAGGCAAAATGGATACAATGTCTATTGAGTTCATAATGTTTTTAAAGAAAGCCGGTTTGCTCGGACTCGCAAAGAAGCGGACTATAATCTCAAAGGAGAACCAGATGATGCAAACCGTTTCCACGATGAAAAACGGGTCATTGAAAGGAGTAAATCCGTGGTCAGGTTGAGTGGAGTTGTGTCGTGGCTGTAGATACTCTTTTTCATCCCTGAACTCCGGCAGCGTCTCCAGGCAGAAAATGACAATAGAAATGACTATAACCAGGACGGACACCACTGCTATCCCCCTGGCAGGGCTCGAGCTCTCGGGATACTCAAAAAGCAGCCAAATTTGGCGCTTGAACTCGTCCTCCGGCAGAGGTTTTTCCTCCTCTTTGACAAAACCCTCATCCTCCCGAAACTTGAGTATCGCCTCTTCCCCGAGTTCGTAAAACTTCACCTCCTCGGAGAAGATGTCAAACGGGACGTTCACTGGTCTTTTCAACCTCCCCCCCGACTGGTAATAGTAAAGAATGGCATCAAAACTCGGCCGGTTCCTGTCGAAGAAGTACTCGTTCCTCAGCGGGTCGAAGTACCTGATTCGCTTGTCGGGGTCTCCCAGGAGAGTATCCGGGAACTGGGTGAGAGTCTTGAGCTGAGTTTCAAACTTCAGACCCGACACGTTGATGACCACTCTCTCGCAGCAGCCGCACTCGCTGTAAACATTTTCGTACCCGGACTGAGGGCGCCTGTCAGTCAGCGAGACCGTCTCTTCCTCATCATCCATGTTGCACAGAAAACTCGCCCTCTTGCTTCCCCGGTCGCCCCCCTCCTCCTCCGCCTCCTCCTCTTCCTCGGCTCCCTCGGCTTCTTCCTCCTCTATCATGATGTCCTCCTCGGATCCGAGCAGCGCCAGCTCCGAGTGGCGCAGGTCCCCGCCGAGAGTCGTCCGGCTGCGTTTCCACCGTCCGACGCCGCGCTGCTTTTTCCGCTCTCTGAGAACTCTCTGCTGCTGCTCGGGCTCCTGCTGGAGCTGTGGCGGCTGCGATGAGGAGGAGGAGGTGGAGGAGGAGGAGGGGCGCGAGGCGGTGCCGCCGCTGCTGATGTTGGCGTTCGTGGAGGAGGCGGCGCGAGACTGATGCTGGCGGTTGTTAAGGAGATGAGCGCTCGAGGAGGAGGTGGAGGTGGACCCCCCCACGCCGCCGCCGCCGCCGCCTCCTCCTCCCTCCGCACCGGACCCACCTTCGGCAGCCGCCGCCGCAGCCGCCGCTCTCGACTGGGCAGCCTGGCGCTCCCTCTCGCGCTCCCTCTCCCGTGCGCGAGCTTGGGCATATCCATAAGGCAGGTGACTATTGCACCCGCCGTCCGCACCCACCATGGCAAACTCCATTTTAAGTCAATGAGCGGTTCGGTCCGTGAGCGCTACACTAACCGCCTCAGGGCGATGTGGATGCAGGCCAGAGGATAAAAGTTGCAGCTCTGAGCGCGCAGAGAGAGAAAATGAGGCATCAACCGGTTCGACCAATCAGTTGTCAATATAAGAATGTCACAAAAACAAACACACCTCAATTAGGTCCATGCTGAGTGCGGTCCATGTGGCTACTTACATGGTAGGAGATATGGATCAGCCTATCTTCCCGTTTAGGCACAGGCCTCCAATTTTTTATGACATCATTACCATAACCAAAATATGTGAGGGCCGGTGGCATAGCCTGTTACGCAGACGCTCTGTGTCAAACTTGCAGCGCCCCTTTATTTGCTCAGCATTGCAAATCACCAAGTCAACAAGCGACACCAAAACAGTCTCTCCTCGGTTTCTCCGGTGCCCATCAGGTGGTTAATTTCTCCATGACCGCGGCTTGCGCCCAAATGCGTCTTTTGATCCTCCGTGGTCACTCCTGGTTGCCATTTTATGTGATGAGATTAAAAAAAAAACCTGGTTCTTTGCCGTTATATTATGGTGCTCCGGCGAATCTGAATGACTTTATTCCTCTGACGCTCTCTGGAGCTGCGTGAAAAAGACAAGACAAGAGAAAACAGCAGTTGGTTTAAAAAAAAAAAAAAAAAGATGTATTCATTTTGATGTCCGTTGTTTTGGCGACTGCATAGTCCAGGATACTACGCATGTTTTGCAACACGGGCGGTAAAACTTCATTGGCATATGATTATCATCATCATCATCAACATCATCACCATCATTATTATTATTATCATTTGTTGTTATGGAGTGAACATGAAGGTAGGCTTGCAGAAATGAATGCACGGAAGACATTTAGGTTTAGAACAGACATTACGCACGAAATTCTGCCCATTAAAATAGCCTCTCTACATCCTGACATTCATACTTACATGTGAAAAGGGGCTAAACGGAATCGCCTTAGCCCCCCTACAAACAAATCTGCTGGAGGAGGAGGAGAAGGAGAAGGAGGAGGAGGTAGGTTAGGTGAGGATGCAGTTCTTCGCTTTTGCCCAAATTCCCGTCTTGATTTTGGGGGGTAATATCATAAATCCCTCGTCGTATCCAACCAGCGACCATATCATCCACTATACATCCGTGCTCTGACGCACTCTGAGGACACTTTTCGGCTGCGTCTCGACGTCTTGTCTCAGTTCAACAGGATCTACTGCCACTTCAGCCCCCGTTTCTGCTGCATCGCTCCCGGTGCACTGGCAGCGATAACCATTGAAGGAAAAAGGGGGGAAAAGAAGAAGCAGGTGTGCGAGCGGCGAGTTGGCATCAATGACAGCTCGGCACGGTCTCGGCGAGAAGATGCGAGGGTGGGTAAAAGTTTACCTGCACGCAGGCGAGGAGAAATGGCCCCATGGTTGAGTCTGAGCATCACACATCTGTCTGTCTGTCGCTGTAGCCCTACCTATACTCCGGTCCCTCCTATTGTGTGTGTGTATGTGTGTGTGTGTGTGTGTGTGTGTGTGATGATGGAGAGCCTCGGTGAGAAAGTCGTTCATGTACTGCAGCGCGTGCAGGCGGTGCTCGGTCCTCCCCCAGTGGATGCAGCCGGTCACTGCGCACCGTGCTGCAGTCTCACACCCGAGCCTCTTCTGCCCTTCATCATTACTGCTGGGTGGCAACCGGTGTCCTTACCCGCAAAAAGCAATGCATTACCCTCCACTCATTCCTAAAGTAACGTGGGTACTTGTACCTCGCTGGGAGTGGAGGGTAAAGCTTCGGTGCCCCTGCAGTTTTCAGTGAAATCCATCCCCCTAAACCACCAAAACACTGCGTGGTTCTGCTCTGTTTTCCCTTTAGAAATGATGCTGGAGGTGTGTGCCTGCACATGCTCCTAAAGCTCAGAAATCTCTTTCCTTGTTATATTTTGTCTTCATTAATTGTACCTGACATGATCATGAGAAGTCTTTGTTAGGATTTCACCTGAACCCCAACACGTGGGTCTCAAATGGTTAACTCTGCTTTACAACCATTCAAAAATCCTAATATATCTAAAATTTGAGTAACAACATTAATGTCCACTGTTTCTGCCATCCTGGTCATATTCAAATTAGAAGAGAGAGCACCTAAAAGTGAGTGAAAAGCCACTCACTTAAGAGGTGGATTCATTTGTTATTCTTTCACTGTGTCCCAGAACAGTTCTGTCAGTAGAAATCAGAAAGAAAACAACTGAATTTGCACAGCGGATGTAAATTCAGCAGCTGCTCAGACAAGAAATGCGCTGTGATAGTGGAATACACAAAACACAGCTTTAGTGTCAAACATCACTGAAGACATGAGTGATATCAAAGCTACTTGTGCAGCCAAACGAGTGATAACGACAAGAAAACTACATCTCTTTAATGTGAGTGGCCTCAGTGTTGTTGCAGAGGAACATTAAGGCTATAAACCAAAAGGAGGTACCGGTTTTACCGTTTTTCTCTTAAAGGCACAATGCCCGATCAAAATATACCCGGAAACATAATTTCTAGGAGATGGAGTTGTGTGACAAGACATCTATTTTGTGTCATATCTTCTCGGCAGGTCTAGCCGTCCACAATCTGATCTGGGCCCATTGAATGCAGCCAGGGACTGGCAGATGAAAGTTGACTTGGGCCGCAGGCTCATTTTCCCCCCAGAGATCTTAACAACCACCCTGAGACCAGACCTCGTCCTCTAATTTCCAGCAAACCGCTTACATCATCGAGCTGACGGTTCCATGGGAGGATGCCATCGAGGAAGCTCAGGAGCGTAAGAAGCTGCGGTATGCCAACTTAGCAGCCGAGGCAGAGGACAAAGGTTGGAAGATCAAGGTGCGCCCAGTGGAGGTGGGATGTAGGGGCTTCGTAGCCACGTCAACAACAAAGCTCTTGAGGGAAGTAGGAATCAGGGGACAGGACCATCGAGGAGCTATTAAAGAACTAGCCAATACTGCTGAGAGGACCAGCCACTGGCTGTGGCTGAAGAGGAGTGATGCCACCTGGGCAGCTAGGAGTAGCTAACCGTGAGACATACACCCAGGCTTGATCAACCTGTGGTGGCCTGCCTCGGCTGAGGGTGTCTTGTGATAAATGGCCGAAACACCCGGTGATGCTGAGGTACACAACTGATGATGTGTCTCGCTGGTGAAGCCTCTTAGCAAACCCTCCCCATGATCCTCCCAGCTAGTCCTTTCATCAGACCTTTGGGAAGGTTTCAAAGGTTTGCAGGTTTGTAGATTTCAACTAAAAGTAGTTTGAAAGCCAATGGTGGGAAATAAAAGTATAAAACGTTCAGAGGGGGATAAAGTCTTTTGGTGGCCAGACACCTCAGCAGGCCCTTCCTTCATCAGGTGTCTGGTCCATCCTCAGCAGCAGAAACAACAATGTTTGCTCCCCTGGAAAGACTGACCCAACAGCTTCAGACACCTGTTAAAATTACAGTCCACCAATTCATATAATGCATAATTAGATGTCATCTTCACACCCTCAACTAGCTTCTAATAGAAACAGCAGATCACTTTACTCCCTAAGTTCTTTAGAGGCCTGAACTAAGTTGAGTTTTCGCAAGAAGGAGAGAACACATGCAGCAGTTTGGAGACTATAACACAAGAAGCATAATTATGGTGCTCAGGTTATTAATTAGTAAAACAATACATTACTATTGAAAAAGCAATTATGAATGCATTACATTTTGAGTAATTAGCACTGAACACCACAGGCAAGTCACCATATTCTGTCATGGTGATTTGTCGTTTATATAGCTGCATTAGCTCTGACTTATTTGCAGGTATACGCCACAGTTTGATGATAATTACCAAAGGATGAAAACAATTAACAGTATGATGACTAGTGACCAAGTGATTACAACATGTGCTGAGGCCTGCGATGGACAGAAACAGAATGAATAGTCGCAGTCTTTTACCATAAAAGACGAGTGGAGCAGTTAAAAAGGTGAAGTAATAAGGTGCATTATCGTATATTACCTTTTTGCTTCATCATTTTTAGCTTGAAAAGTAGATGTTTGTGCTGTGTGTCTTATTCTGTGAGTCAAAACCACCTTTAAAAACTTTCAAAACTAGACATTTCGGCATCTGGCGGGGTAACTGTTGAGTCACCGCTATTGATCAAGCAGCCTATTGCCACCACGGATTTATTTGGATCATTTTGCGCTATGGGACAGTAAAAGTCTTATTCATTGCACCTTTGAAACTTCCCAGGCTTAATTTGATTGTGCAGATAATTGGTTTTTCTGCAGGTACCACTGCAGGCCTAGAGCTGGGATATAAAGCAATCAGTAGCTATAGCAAATTCGGTCCATTTGGTTCAAAAAAATTAGGACAAGAGCAGCCTGTTATTCTAGTCCAGAAAACGGATGCAACATTCCTCTAAGGAATCCTAATCATTCCCTGAGGTATTTTTCAAATCTCTCCTTGTAATATTCCGGTAGGGATATATTTGGTTACTTGTGCAGTCTCCTTCTAAAACGAATTATACAATCACTGTGCTTCTTTTTCATAAGAGGAAACAAAATGTAAAATCCAATGCAGAGGCTTATGCTTGTGAAATAATCAGTAGTACTGCTGACAGTGCAAATATCACCCACTGATTCTTTAAAGAGCTCGTCTTCACAGTCCTCTTTCTCCCTCTCGCTGGATTTCAGATACTTACCGAGGACATTAGAGGAGCTCTTTTCTAGTCTGCACAACATGTAGGCAACCCTCCACCCACCACACACACACGCACGCCAGGCACGCTCACCCCTTGCACTTCATTGAGCATCCACCTCAGTCAGCACCAGGGGGAGTTGCGAGGTCAGTAATAATAAGAGGTGATAGAGAGAGGATAGAGGGTGCCTTATTACACAGAAGTTTGGATGCACTCTGAACTGATGCCAGAGCTGCAACTCAGCTGCATCTGTTGACAAAATCCTCCTGCATCAACATACAACATACACAGTGAGCCACTTCAGCACACCAAACCACTAAACGCTTACTTTTTCATGTCACTCTAATGCTCATCCTTTAAACCAGAGCATCATTCACAACTCACCCAGTTGTTGATACACACAACGGGAAAATTGCAATCGTTGCATTCAGAACTATTTCTAAATAATGTAAAACCCAGTTTCCTCTGTGTTATTTTCCCAAGAAGGTCATTCAAAATTGGCTGATGAAGTCAGAAAAGTTGGATACTGTTGACGCTGAAGTATAACAGTTAACGATGCAGTGATAACCTTTTAAACTTGACAGTGTGATGGAAAGTCAAGTTTTGCTTCAACGGACAGCAGGACATTTTGCTGCTGCACCGATTATGATCCCGCGTTTATCTTCTTAAAAGTATCCACTGTGAGTCTGATAATGTAATGAGAGCCAAATGCTGGTGAAGTAGTCCTTACAGATTGTCTTAGTTATTAATTTGGACAACAGAATAGTATAAAAAGACCAGATGATCATATCATCTTCATTCATTGTTGAAAGTCTGTAAAGTATAATGTTGAATTACTGCAATAGAATAAAGTTTGATGACCAAACCAATTCAGGGAAGTGAGCAAAGCAGCAAGTGACAGACACTGGTGCTTCACAGGAATAAAAAGTGACAGAGTAATCCAAAAGAGAGGCTCCAGGGCTGCAGCAGTAAGGACATGGCGTCATGACCTCAGTGATATTTCTGGGGGATTTGGGAGGGAGTTACTTTACATTGAAAGGATTTTACATTCTACTCATTCACACATATTACACATGTGGGGTTTGTGAGGCTTATTCTGATATTAGTTAGTCTAGATATCCTAAGAATTGTCTGGCTTTAAGGCCAAATGTCAGCCACAGTTATGCGCCTGAAAGTGTAGAAAAGCAATATGTAGACCTTAATGTAGGGATAAATTAAACATTTGATTTTCAGATAAAATAAAGTAAAACATTTACCAGAATTTTTTAGTGACTAGTCTAAAAATTTGGAGCAATTTAGATGGATTACCTGAGTATTTTAGACTACTACAGTTTAAAGGACCGCAGAAAGTATGTGAAGCATGTCTTAAATTATGCGGTCTATTTGACTGTAAAAAAAAAAAGAGGATCCGCGGTGTGCTATTAAGTTAAATAACAATAGGTGTGGAATGAGCCTGGATATAAAGAGAGAAAGTAAAGGACAGAACACAGTGAAGAATCATCTGCAGTCGATACACATAAACACACCTACCACCTACGTCCACACTCTGCCTGCACATAGAAACATGCAGCACAGTCACCAAACAAAAGTCTTGTCCTTGGCTCGGCTGTGGAGGCGTTTGTTTAGACCTGTGGGGCGATGCGGTGTGTTCAGGGCCTCAGTGAGTGTTTTTTCACATGCGACACGACTACTTTAAAGTAGCCTGTTTCCGACGGGGACCGTGATCACGGACTGGTACAGCAGCAGATGGAAGCAGCAGAGGAGGCGAGGCTCTGCAGAGAGGGGAGCAAGGTGTGACTGAGTGGGCTTGTGGATGTTGTCAGTCCCGTTATGGCAATGTTTACGGTGTGTTGATTTAAAAAAAACAAAAAAAAAAGTGAGAGGATTCTGTTCCACAGCTCAAAACCAATGAGCCATGACTCAAATCTGTGATGTCAGCAAGATATACAGCTCTGAGCTGTTTTATGTGGGGCTTCATATAAAGCTTGTTTGAGCTGTTACACTAAAATGAGCTTTTCTTATAGTTGTGCTTAGAGTTATGAACCAGAAAATCATCCTGGGCACTGAAACCATCGCGTCGTCCATCATTTCCAAATTGATTCCCAGTGGCCTCCTCATCTTGTGGCTGTGGGAAGGTGGGAAATAAGATGGCCGCTCGGACATCTACTGTGCTGCTTCTTCAGTATTGTTTTCTTTGCACTTGCTGCACTGCAAATTGGCTATTTTTAGAACCATGATATTGACATGAACTTAAAAGCCTTACCTGCCCCTTTCAGATTCCAGGTTGAATGTAAATAGGGTGTTTATGTAATTAGCATATCAATGCAGTGCATGCACGGGTATAATGGTTTCAGCTCCAGACTTAATAAATCAAGTTTCACTGCAGATGCGCTCATTTTACCAGCTGTTATTCAGACTGCTCAGAAAATGACTAATGGTGTGTTCCTCTCTGAATACAAGATTAATCAACTATGACTGGTGTTCATTAAGGGCAAAATGCACGCTAACAATGATGTATTTCAGCCGAGGTTTCCTAAAGGAAGCAGTGCCTTAGAGGACGAGGGTGACACTCTATAAAAGTCCTTGTTAGGCAGGTATGGCAGTTCGGCAGGATGTTCGAGAGCCTGAGTCCCTGGTGGCTGCAAGGGCAGACGGAGCAGCAGTTGGATGAACCGTGGCTGCTGCCCAAGTACTTATATTCTACTGTCACTGCAGACTGTCCAGCTCGTGGTGCAGTGCTAACTTTTTACTGAATGCAGCAGCCTGGAAGACCTCTTGAAATCAGACATTTGCTTTGAGGCTCTATGAAACAAGAGGGAGGGAAGCAGTGGTGTAAATAACATTTACTCAAGTGCTGTACTTAAACACAACTTTGAGGTATTTCTACTTTACTTGAATAGTTCCTCTGTAACACTCTGAAAGGGGCCGTTCTACATCTTGAGCACTTTTACTCGAATGCAGAACTTTTAGCTGCAATAGAGGATTTGTCCAGTGTGGAACTGCTACTCTTTCGTACATGATATGAATATTCCTTCCACCACTGAATCCAAGTGAAAACTACCTTGCGCCTCATTAATAAAGAACATGTTTTTGAGAAATACAGATAGATTATTCATAAAGATCAAGAGTTCCCAGCAGTTGTGGATGCTGATGTTGATTGGTTTTTAGATAATGAATAAAGAGATACCGAAAGACACTGTTGGAGACAGTTTTTTGCTTGGCATCCCATAGTGGTGGGACTAAAAAAAGACTCTCTGGCAGTGTTTGTTCATTGACACCACGGTGACTTGATGTGAATGGGCTGAGAGCAACGTGCAGACTGTACCAATATTCACTGGGACAGTCGTAATTTTTAAATATAAAAGTAGTCAACACCATGTGTTACTCCATCATTCCCTGGAAAACATAAAGCAGTGAAGATGGAGCATGGCAAATTAATTACTGATGCTTAAATCAGTTTTCCGTCTCACTGTGGGGGCAGCAGACTTGTTTTATTACTGTGGTCCATCTAAGCCCTTCACTCGTGTAATCAAGACACGATTTCAGTAGATACCGACTGGCTCCTCCTCATGTGGAGAAGGAAAGGCCTTGGACCACGAGCCATCCCTGTTCTGTCGAGGGAGAGACACGACGATTTGCTTTCAAGTCTAAACAGGTGGGAAAAATAGCACTGAGCCCAAGGTCGAATAGATTTAAAGGATTTATGAGCAGCACTATTTAAGCAACAGAGGGGACGGTCGCAGGTTGAAAGCTGTCACAGATGTTTGGAGAGTGACAGAAGAATCAAGGCTTGCGATTGAAGTTCAAAGCGTCTATAGAGCTCTACAGGTACGTTTTCTGTCAAAGATTTATGTAGATGACATGCAAACTGCTGACTGCATAAATGACTTGTTTTAAGTTGTCGCAAACAACGTAAAGATGATAAAACAGTCCTGACCTGTAAAGAATTCTCTCATATGGAGGCCGTTATAAGTTATAGTATATGTTGGTAACTGTAAATCCAGTTTGGTAGATGTGAGGAGGAAATTCTGCACAGAATTGCAAGAAATCTCTAAAAGTATGTAAAAGATCACTGACATTCTCTTCATCCCTCTTTTATCCCTGGTGGCCTTTGTTCTGCTGCTGTTGTTAAAGGATATTTTATAACATTTAATGACTTACCTGCCAAATTAAAGATGGCTGCCACTTTGTTGGGTTGCGATTCATATGACTTACCGAGCTAGTCATTTTAGTTAGAAAGTTTAGAAAGTTGTAGTAAGTTTTGTACTGTTATCAATATCTAAAGATGCATGTATGCTAAATTGAAGCAGCATATATTAACCAAAAAAGTACTTCATTTTGTTCTATTATCATGATGAAAATGTGTATATCAAATATGATACAGTACGTATTTCAGTTTTTCTTTTAAATTCCCAAATCGTCGTGGTGTTGCATTTATTTAAAGTCTCTCTTTAAATTATCTAAGTAAACCAATTAAAGATACAACTGTATGTTAATTAGAAATGTCTGTAACCTAATAACTGTGGAAACAACAGCTTGAAGTGAAGTTGGAGGAGAGTAGAATTGAACGTTAGTCCAACACATCTGATGCTATGAATCGAATGTAGAAAGCTGTATGCAGGTATGAGTAAAAAGTAGAGGAGGATAAAGAATATATGGTAAAAAAACTATTCAGACATATCCTCTCTATTATATAATTTTATTACTGATTGTATTCTACCTTACATGGCGGGGGGTGTGGTATTTAATTTTACCCTGTAATTGAAGTAGATACAAATTTAAGGAGGCATAAAATGAAACCTATACATCTCCTGTAGATCTAAGACCACCATTAACCCACAGGCCCCTGAATGATTAAATCACCATAGTCCTGGAAAAAGGCACAAAGGGATGTTCACTCACTTTAATCCACGTTAATTTATTAGATCTCCATACATTGTTCTAAGTATCTGACGTGAGACCTGATCCCCTCTTGTGGCAGGCATTTGTGTTGCACCCGGCAGAGGATGCAGCTGGTTGTCATGGCAGCAGTGCTGGCGCTGGCGGGGGCGGGGCAGGGCTGCAACTTCGGCTGTCATCCAGCCAACGTCAGCATCCCCGTGGAGAGCTGTGGCAGCATGGAGTTCATCTACACCACCATATGTGCAGGACAGTGTTACCACGAGGTAACGGATATCCTTCAGACATCCGAGATGTAAAAACAGCATGTGTTAATAATAACTAACAGGACACGCACATTTATTCTGCTTATATAACTGACCATGCTCCAGTGTGTAAAGCTGTCACAATATTAATATTGTTGTGTTCGGAAATATTACTGATTACTTTCTGTTAGATAAGCTTGAGGGAGTTTTTCCATTTTACTGATTTCACCTGTGCTCAGCATGATACAACTTTTCTTACAAAGACAATTATTACAAACAATAATGAAAATATATGTTGTTTTTTAAATGCATTATTCTTCTGAACAAAATGAAAATATAAACCAGGGACCTTTTATGGAAGAAAAAGACAATTAGATTGCATGGATAATTGAGTGTAACCCAAAACACATGCACTAATGTAAAAAGACCTGTAGCATGTTTTACTTTGAAACTCTCTGAACAGGCTTGTTGAAATATCCACCAGATTTACTGTTGAATTTATGAACATTACTGATGTAAATAAACCCTTTGCAGCATCTATTAGATTTAGATGTGGTCAAATATTCTTTAATAGTCAATCAGTTGCAGATCATAGCATGTTACAATCCTGTTGTTAGTGCTTAAATTGCCCTTTTGTCTCCATTTGAATCATGCTTTGTCTCTTTATCTGTTTGTGCCCGTGAGTGAAGGCAGAAGTCTGCGTTTTAGTCTGAGCTGCTCTTCAAAATCTGTGCGGGACTGAATTAGTTGCATTTATGTGCTAATGTGTTTAATCATAACACTGTTGTCCATTGTTGCCATTGACAACAGGATCCTGTCTACATCAGCCACGATGACTGGGCCGAACAGAAGATCTGTAACGGGGACTGGTCCTATGAGGTGAAACACATTAAAGGATGTCCAGTGGGCGTCACGTACCCTGTGGCCAGAAACTGCGAGTGTACCACATGTAATGCAGGGAACACGTACTGCGGGCGCTTTCCTGGACACATACCCAGCTGTCTGTCCTTTTAAACAAACCTGTAGTCTATCTGTCAAACACTGACTTATTGTTTTTGAGCAAGTTGACTTGGAGCTAAAATAAACGGGTATCTCTCAAGTTTGGGGGGTTTTGTCTTTTATTCAATTACAAATCAATCAGTGTAGTTAACAGCTCATTTTAACCTTCTGGTCTGTCACCTCATCAACACAGAGGAAATGTCACAAGGAAATGCAAAAGAAATTGTCTGTAGATTTAGCTGAGAGATAGCAGAGTGACCTTAAAGTTCTAAACTTCGACTGAGAGATTAAATGTCCCACCAACGGTTTCCTTTTTCGTCCTGACCAAGGTCACTGACCCGTAAAATTCAATAATCCTGCGATTTGGAGTTTTCGTGCTGAGAGCGGGAGGTCATCCTGTAAGAAAAAGAGCAGGCATCACCTCTTTTTTGACAGGTTGAAATGAAAATATAGAGTTTGCAGTATATCTAAAAGCTCCACTAAAGTGCCTGCTGATCAGCGGCTCTCTTCAGTGGGCAACTAAATATAGAAACAGCTCAGTAGGCAAAATCTTTCTCTCATCAGTACTCTTCCAACGTCATACGTTGTTTGGGTGTAGCAGATACAGTGTTAGTGTCAGGAAGATGATTTTAAGGACATACTGTTATACAACGTGTGTAACGAACACTTTGTGGTTATGTTTGTCCCTGGACTTGAACCACTGTTGCAGTATGTGTCATGGCAATGCCACTTTTTACTTTTTCTGCACTGTTGTTAAAGGGCTGCTTCGACATTTCCGGAAATATTTGTTTTGGAGCCGAATGTTGTATGAGTCTATGGGAAATTCCACTGGTAAGCTAACAGGCTAGCGGCCAAGAAAGCAGGTCGACCAAAGTGGGAACAAGCACTTAAATTGTCCTTGTAAATCTAACAGAAGTGAATGTTCAGCAGCTGGGTAGCATATTTCTTGCCTGAAATTCCCTCGCTAACAGCTTTAGGTGGACTGCTCAGGAGAAATAAGTCAAACTTTACATGGCTTTCTGAAACAGCGGTACAACGGTAAGCGCCTTGCATTGTGGGACACAGTAGGTGAAGTAGACTGGTCCCATGCATGCTGCAGATTTTGCTTTTGTTTGCAAACTGTATAACACAAACTACATTTTGTCCTATTCAATACAAACTGCCAGTCTAGTAGTACAGCCCTAGTCTTTTGTTGTGTTAAGGCTTTAGCCTCTTATGTTACTTCACAGGTGATTTTATTTTTTTGTGTTTGAAGTTTATTCTTATTGTTTTGGAGCTGTGTGTAACAAAAAGCAATTTCCCCCTGGGGATTATTAACGGAATTCTGATTCTGATTCTGATGACTCTCGGAATAGTGACCTCACAGTTGGTTGGAATGGTGACCTCACATATGATGTCACATATGATGTCACCAGTTGTCATACGGAAGTTTGTATATAGACCTTGAAAAGATCAAACCCACTGAGTTGGAGTCGACCCCCCTCCCTTAGATGGGATGATGCAGCGGGTGTCCCTCACCAACAGAGGCCTCGAGTTGAGCCGCCGAGTTTCTGCAGGGTGTTCCCCCCGCTGTCAGATTCACTCGGCGTGCAAGATCGGGTATAGGGGAAGCCAAGCTTGACTCGTTTCCGTAGCGCTGCCTCTGTTTGTGTGCCGCCTGCATCATTCCATCTTCGTATTTACATTTCAAGTATGAATTTTTATCTGGACTCAGGGCTTGGTTTGTGGACCGCCACTTTGAGGCCTTGAGTCCTGCTGTACAGGCGTCGCCATATTGTTTTCATGGCCCTCGCCATCTTGGTTTTTAAGCACCAGAATAGACAAACTACAGCTAGTTTGTTTAATGAAACAGGACAGGCAGCTGAATCCACGCACAATGTGATACAGAATTTTACTACTGTACTGTTGGTAGTTTGACGCCATTCATCACTAGATATACTCAAAGGAACAGCTGAGCAGTCAGACAAAATGAAAAGAGCCTGTCAATCAGACCCAGTATCATTACCATCAACTTTCTAAGAAACCAGTGGAGCCTACAGGAAGTCACTGCAGCTTTAAATAGAGCCAGGCTAGCTGTTTCCCCCTGTTTCCAGTCTTTGTGCTAAGCTAAGCTAAGCAGCTGCTGGAACCAGCACAAGTGTAGTCTCATCAGCAACTGCAGCTGGTTTGTGTCTGTCCATCACCCACAAGGTGGTCCCCTGTCACTGTCATGCATTGTTTAAGTGTGTCGGTGGGGTTGATACTCAGATTGGATTATCAGGTCATGTGTAATACCTTAAACAAATGGTCTTTTTTAAAACAATTATTATTATTAGCCTGTCGTTTTTACTCATTTGTTGTTGCACACATTAAACATACATAACATGGTAATTGTTGGGCTTCACTATACAGTGAATGACACATAGTGAAACCGCATGTTTCTTTGTCTGTAAAACTATTGGGCTCCTTTCCCCAATGCCCCCCAGTTTCACAGATAGGTGTGAAATCACCCCCGCGCCCAGCTCCACAGTCACCATTGGCCGGAGGGGACACATGATTTTACGACCGCAGGCCCACAAAACCAGTTCACCCCCACTGAACTCTCTCTCTTTCTCATCGTCTCTCCTGAAGTGGAGAGACCAGCTCTTTCTCATCGTCTCTCCTGAAGTGGAGAGACCAGGTCTTCCCTGCTCCCTCTCCTCCTGCAGAGGAGAGACCAGCTCTCCTGATCTTTCCTGAAGAGGAGAGACCAGCTCAACTCAGCTAAGCTCTGCCTCAGTGTGGTCTGTCCAGAGCAGCCACCTCCTTCATGGTAGCGACACAAGGTCCTGCCTGAAGTAAGCAGATCAGCGCCAGCAGGCACGACCCAGAGTCTGCCAGCTGATAACCAACAACAGGAGCACACCAGCAAGTTAGCACAGAGCTGCTAACTAACAGGAACAAAGGAGCGACCGGATTCCTCCAGCCTGCAACCACACAGCACGGACACGAACCACACCTTTCCTCCAGCAACAAGCTGAGAAAGCAGCACCCTCAAGGACACTTCGTCTCCCCTTTTAAGGACTGGTAACAAACTCTAACTGGGCATAATTAGCATAGCATTACTGCATACATGGTTTACCCTTGTTAATGTATTGACTTGCCTTAATGTTCATTGAGTTTGATTATTGTGATGTGTTGTAGATTACTGTGCAGCCATTAAGTTTAGTTGATGTTAGCCTACAAACTAACCATCCTGTCTTAACCTGCACCCTTATCTCTCACACACACACAGTCTGGAACAGGCCACTGAGGGACAAGGCTAAGCTAACAGCACTTAGCTTTCCTTTGTCTGCCTCAGCTCCACACCCCAGGGGGTCTGGCCATCACCATTTGGTCTCTCTCCCCCACCTTTGTGGGACCCATCTCACATTCCTCAGCCTTATCACACACACACACACACACACACACACTCTTACACTCATATTATTTAGTTTAGTCATAGAGATTTAGTTAGATTGTTTGATTGATTTTGTTTCTGCAACAGCAGATGTCCTTAACACCTACTCTGCTTCAGCCGTACTTACAACCAAAGTACAAGTCCTTAATGCATAACAAATGATGTCCCTGAATTTTGCTCTGTTTTAATAAATGTTTTAATACTTGCTGTCTCCGTTAATGTTGTACAATTGTGGACACTGCCAACCTCTACACTGTCAAGAACTCCAAAATCCTTCAGCTAGCTATCAATGTGGTAATTTTGGTAGTAATTATTAAATTAATTATAAAACATAATTCCAAATTGATAGTTTAGTATTTTTATGAGACTAAATCAATTAAAACGGCTGTCTTTTCCTCGTTTTTCGAGGTGGTGCCCCAATCGAGGTGGACTTTAATCAAAGTTCATTTATTTTAATAATTATTAATTATCTTTGATAATTATTAATTATTTCTGATAGCCAAATTGAACATTACCACTTGTTAAAGCACAACAGTAATTAATGAGCTTTAGGGGTGCTAGTCGGTAGATTTTCAAACCTGGACATTCAGGCTAGCTGCTTCCCCCTGTTTCCGGTCTTTATGCTAAGCTAAGCTAACCAACAATGCAGAATTATTACTCTAATATGTCAAGTGTGCAGTTTGTTCTGTGTCTTTGCGTACTATATTACCTCTGTAACAATAATTCCCCAAATATTGGTTGTTCTTCCCTCATTAGCAGTTTTAAGACATTATTGGACGTGTGATACAGACTAATGGAAGTAACTGCTCATCAGGTTGTCATGAACAGCAGGACCTGTTAGCAGCCTTTATTGTGTGTTTTGATAAAAGGAAATATAAAACTGAAATATTCTTTCCCCTGGTAAAAAAGTCATAGCGATAAAATCAGTATGTTTTTGCTCTGCTGGACTGGACTGTTTCTTTTAAATCTCAAGCTGAGGACTTTTGGCATAACATTTTGGAAACTAGAACCCAAAACTCCACAAAGGCAGAGCTAATGAACATCTTTGCAGAGAATAATAAATCGGCTCTGTACCCTGAAGTCCACTGCAGGCTGTCATTGCTTCTATGGAAGAGGCTTGTTTCGGCCAAAAGCAGGTGCAGCTTCTGAGTCTGCAGATTGTTAGAGTAAATCTTGTTAAACCAGAGATACGAACAAACCTGAGGCAAACCTGCTAATGACAGAGAACTCCCTCATTAAGATGACAAGCTATTAATTACTACCCACAGTGCTGTGACTTGGCAACTGACCAGCTTTACCCCAATGCGAACTTATTTAGTGTGGACAGCATCTACTTCAGGCTAACAGCATAACGTGTTGTCAGCATTAGTGCGATGAAGGAATGTCATTGAGAAAACCATCATGTTATGATTTATTTTAGTATTTAATGTTTGCTCCGAGGCACAACACTGATGACTGCTTATTTTCCCTGTATCATCCCTTTTTTTTCCAAAAAAAAAAAGGAAAAGGAAAGAGCAGAGCCGAATGATGAAATATTTAGTATTTCATTGCTTGTGAAATGGGACACTAAAGCTCAAATATGGTGACAAAATGGAGAGAAAAGTGACATCACACAGGCAGATATGGACTTATTGTGACAGTTTAGTAACGTTTCAAGAACTGCGAAATTATTGTACCACCCTCTTTTCCCTATTTGACAAAGTTTTTCTCATAAACAGGTACTCCAGTAATATGGTTTCTGCTTTTCCATAAAGTTGGGTGACTCACAAGACATAGAATAAACAAAAAAATGATCAAAATTTAAGCTGCAGGGACCGAGATGTTCTGAATTTTTTAGCCCCCAGTATGAGTCAAGCTCCAAAATCAGTAGATCCTACACTTCCATTAATGCAACTCTTTCATTAGACATGATCGGAGTTATCTGTTATTCTGCAGCTGTTTTCACAGGCTGACTAGTACTCTTCATAACAAATACATTTAAAGCCAACAGAGTGCCCCTGTGTACTGTCTCAGAAAGAAGATTTGGATAAAAACAACTGTATCAGTGCGGTTGGAATAGTGACCTCACAGTTGGTTGGAATGGTGACCTCACATATGATGTCACATATGATGTCACCAGTTGTCATACGGAAGTTTGTATATAGACCTTGAAAAGATCAAACCCACTGAGTTGGAGTCGACCCGCCTCCCTTAGATGGGATGATGCAGCGGGTGTCCCTCACCAACAGAGGCCTCGAGTTGAGCCGCCGAGTTTCTGCAGGGTGTTCCCCCCGCTGTCAGATTCACTCGGCGTGCAAGATCGGGTATAGGGGAAGCCAAGCTTGACTCGTTTCCGTAGCGCTGCCTCTGTTTGTGTGCCGCCTGCATCATTCCATCTTCGTATTTACATTTCAAGTATGAATTTTTATCTGGACTCAGGGCTTGGTTTGTGGACCGCCACTTTGAGGCCTTGAGTCCCGCTGTACAGGTGTCGCCATATTGTTTTCATGGCCCTCGCCATCTTGGTTTTTTAGCACCAGAATAGACAAACTACTTACTTGCAAATTTCGCTCATTTTGCTGTAATTTAATCTTAAACCTTAATCTATGTAAAATGTTTGCAGCTGTAGAAAACTTGCACTTAAAGGGTATCAATATTTCAGCCAGTAGTGCAAGAGTCAGTGCCCTAACAAGTGAGAAATGATCAATGAAATGATCAATGATAGAGCATAGTAGAACTGAATGATCAATGATGAAGAAATATAATGTGGAGAGATTACTGATTACTGTATTTTTGTACTTTGAGACAGCAGCATACTGAAACAAGTCAGGGAGACAGGGAGCTGAAGTTATTTCTTGGACAGATAAGTGTTCAGTTTTTTTGTTTGGAGGCCGGGAGGAAAAAGGAGTTAAGAGTAGCTGGAGCAATGACCGACCCTGCAGGCCGAGCTGACCTGAGCTGCTTGTAGTGGAGGAGTGTGAGCTGGCATGCAGACATGGACTGTGGCCTGAAGGTTACTGTGAGAGGTGCTGCTCTCTTAGCCTGTACTATATCAAAACATCAACATCTTTTTTTTTTTTTTCAGAACAAGCACCCTCAGGATTCTCAGGAAGATGAAGATGTAGCCGCTACCAGGAGCGATGTTGTTCCTCTCTAGAAATATTGGCAAATAAAAGACACTGGAGGAGCACAGACCTCCACTAGTGCTGAAAAATTCCCCAAAGACATCATTTCTACCACTTACAGCGTTGGTTAAACTGAATTCATCGATTCATCAAACCCTAGAGCTTAAGTTAGAAATTGATCTCTTTTAGTTTCATAATTATGGCTAAAAAAAAGACAAAAAGACAACAATGACAGGAATCCCGTATCTACCTCGATGCCAACGTCTAATTAATTGTTCTTTGGCCTCAGGCTGAGCAGTAATTTTAAAGGAAACAAGCAGCTCACAAACCAATAAAAAACTTTTGAATTATTTTGTGAATTTCTGCCCATTGCTAAATAAAAAATAAAAAATAAGTAGCAGAATACACACAGCACACCTGCCAACAGTATTTTTGTAACTTCAAATTAGACTCCAGTTTTTAGCACTGCAACAGATTCTGTTAGTGATTACAAAAACTGGCATTTAATTTGTATTCAGTAACGGACTACATTTCAAAGTAATCTGACCGAACCCTGGATATACACTGTACACACATATAGGAGTGAAAGACGAAAAGAAGTTACATCTCCTCTGTCCACATCCAGGCGGACTTTTGACCGACTTCAACCTTAAACTCTTCGCAGCTCCACAAGCACTCACACACACTCTTCTGTCACATCCAGCAGGCTGGATATCTGCTGACAGATTTCCGTCCATTCAGGTCATTGGTGTCCTTTAATAGCGGCTTGTTCTTATCCAGCGGCTCCCCGGAGGTTTGTGCTCTCTGCTCACTAATGACTGCCGCAGCCAATATTTAGATAGACGTTTTATCAAGTTTATAGACGAGTCTGTCGCTCTGCTTCCTCTGCTGGAGGGAGGAAATGGATGCGGTCATGTATTGGATGGCTTTGTGTCAGGCTGTGATGAATTCTTCCATGAGTTGAATTTTTTTGAAACTAAGGACAATAGATTTTTTGGAAGGTTATATACAGTATGGTCCAGAGCACACTATTGTCACTACTATCTAGAAATTTGCAGCAGAAAGCAGTTTTAACTTGGATGGAAGTGACTTTTCTGAATTGTGCTTTTCTGCATTTGTTTCTGTGTTTTTTTGTGTTTGTATGGTATCCCAGTTTGGCAGCTTTAATTTAATCAATGTGTGATTTAAACCAGTGAAATTACTGATGTGAGTGAGGCACACCGAGCTGACGTATTTAAGAACCGGAGCTGCAACCCTCCACTGAAAGAACCGGTAATTCATTCATTCCCACAGCAACTGGGCTGCTTTGTGTTAGCAAATTAAATGTTGTAGCCTATTAACAAGACTAAGTAGTGCCAAGCTCATGTTGGCATGACAATGCTGAGACAAATGTCATTTGTGGTTTTGCTGGTATTTTGGTCATAAAAATGTGATCACCGTATGTCGCAGGAAAATCACATTTTGGACCTGATGATGGCAGTTTACAGAAAGTTACAGGACTGCCAAAGACATTAGAATCCATCCTGAGGGGAACATTCATCTTCATACCAAATTCTATGGCAATTCATCCAAAAGTTGTCAAGACATTTCACAAGAAAAAACAACAAATGTCAGCCTCATGGTGGCAGCAGAGTGCGAGTCAAGGATCATCAAACTCAGCAGCATTCATCCTCTGGGAACCACGAACGCTTAAACTGAATTTCATGACAATCAATTCAGTTGTCGTTATTGGATGTTGATATTTCAGTCTGGAACAAAGTGATGAACTAACTGACCAACTACACAGAGAATAGATGTCTTTGAAGCCAGATGTCTGGTTTTGGAGTTTCTCCTGTGCGACACAAATATCCCCACTGAGAAAACATTTTAACTTGAACTTCAATTTGAGTTTGCAGCAAAACTTCAGCCGGTTTGATGAATGGCTTGTTTGCATCGATTCGCTCTCTGCTCTTGACAACAATTTTATAAATATTAATAAGCCTAATTTATATGTAGCCTTAAAAAATGAGCTTTAAAATGCATTATGTAGACAGTGGCAATGAGATCGTAGCAAAAATAAGAGGACAGCGTACATATATATTAAAACAGGGTTCTGTGCTGGAGGATATGGAGGCCAAGCAACCCTGGACTGTGTGACACTTGACCTACAGTTCAGCTTAAGGACACCAGGATGTGTATAAATGCAGCATTACTGTCTGAGCACTTCTGCAACTCTTTCAGTAGCCAGCGTGTAGGTCAGTGTGTAGGAGGACGAAAAAAGGTCCTCTAGTGCTTCTAGTCTGTGATAATCAGGCAGAAAATGACCTAATGGTAATAATTACATTTTAAATGGGCATTCATTTATTTGTTGGATTAGTGAGGTAACTCACACAGACACATTAATTAATGTCATTAATTGTTAAAAGGCTTCCATTCATTTAACACTGATGGAGCTCTCAGTAACACATAATGGAGTTATGACTTTCAGCCGTCCAAAAGGTGGATGTGCTGTCACTGAGGAAGGATTATGCTCCTCTACACTACTGCCTATGACTAAGCACTGGACTGGTACACAGTGAAACTTTAAGGGATAGTTCAGATTATTTGAAGTGGGGCTGTATGAGGTATTTGTCCATAGTAGTGTATTACTCACAGTAGACTGCGTTTGGAGTCAAAAGCCCGTATGCTAAGTAATGTACTGCTGTGGACGGGGGGCAGCAGATCAACATACTTCAGCCACCTAAAAAAGGGCCTATCATTTTAAGTGTACGCTATATTAAAAATATCTCTGCTTTAAATTGTCATCAAAACAGCAGAAAACTGAAGCTGAAGCCGTTCTCTCTTTCTCTTCCACTAGACTCCATTGAGAAAAGCAGTTCTTAGTTTTTTTGATTTTACGACACTAACTTATAGACATGGACCTCAAACAGCCTCACTTCACAAGTAAAAAATGCAAAATCCAAAGTATTCCTTGAAGGTGTAGCCCTGCCATTTTAACAGCAGCTCCTTTAGTAAAACTAGCCATTCATGTCTTAAATCTCCTTTAAAACATGTCGTGAAACTTTCCAGAGATCCTGCTGACCTTTTAGTTAACTGCTCAAACCAATATGCTTTCTTCTGAATTAACTGTTTCCATTCCCGCATAAGTAGGATGTTGAATGTAGATTAACAAGAAAAGCCATATATATGGAGGTGTTTTGAAGCTTCAACACACAGACTGTGTATAAGAGGTGAAGCTTTGAGTTTTCTGGTCGTCACCATCTTGGTTTTGGAACCAGAGGTGACGTTCATTCCGTGAAGACACTCGCAAAATAGTCCCGTCTTGCTTTATCATATATTATTCTCCATATGGGACCAGAATTTACACAATGAACATCATGCTGTATTAAAGAAGACTTGAGTACATGAGTAAAATATTTACTGAGGTAATACATTAAGTGAGTAGTAGGGTAATTCTCTCATAGACTTAGAAAGAATGCAGGTTTAAAGCACTTTAGCAGTACGCTCACTTTTCAGAAGCAGAAGCTACATCCACCTCTTTTATACAGTCTATGCTTGGACACAACGGAGCGAAAGCTTTTTCTCCTGCTATAAAACATTTTTTGTGATTAGAGAAATCTTTCACATTTGAATTCAATATTCAAAAAACAAGAATGTATTGATTATAATGGTTCAAAAATCCATATTATTTACTTACAATTACCTATCAGTTAGAGATTTTAAAAGAATTTTTTAACATTTTTGGTGTAACCTATTACTTTTTTTAAACAAAACTATACACCGTGTGCTTTCAGTCATTCATAAATGTCGCATGATTAAACTAACTACACCTCAGATTATACAGTTAAGTGAAACCTCTTCTGAAGCTGAAACGATACAACAATAATTAAAGTAGAAAGGATTTTAGTATTAGTATATCAAACTACACAATTGAGCAAGTCTTTGGGGAAAAGTGGAATTTAGGAATTCACCTGAGAATGAAAACATCTGGGGGAAGTTATTTCCATCTCTGTGGATGTTACAGCACATCAACAGTGGAGACAAGAAAAATGAAGAAAAGAGTTTATTAACACAAAATGACACGTACGACACGTTTTAACTGGAGAAAACATGAAAAAAAAAAAAAACATTTTAAAAAAGTGAAGAGCAACAAAATGCAAATCCAACATTCAGCAGAATATTTACACTGTTTTGCATCACAGTCTTGAATGGTGCACGGCCCTGACATGAACAGAGTGCTGCAGGAATGTGTCCTAAAACCCAGAAATTTTTAGCACGTTTTAGCACTTCCGGTTCCAGCATCTCGAGGTCATTGGGAATTTTGTTAATGGATTTTTGCTTAAATGCCTGAAATAAGCTTAAAAAAATGTTCACGTTTTGTCCAACCACATAAAATATGTAAATAACTTACCCATCTCAAGAATTGTGATTCCCAGAAGCCCTCTGATACCATGATTCAGCACTTCAAGCCAAAAAGTCACTGCTAACTAAAAAGCAAACTTGTTCCGGATGATCTCTCCGCCCTCCACCTCCACCTGCTCGTAAAGCCACTTCCTGTCGCAGCGGCACTCCACTCCGCACTTGCGTGATCCGCACTCGGGGCAGGGGTAGAAGCAGCCCATGCAGTCCACATCCAGACAGTCACACATGTCCTTGTTGTTGGACAGCAGTCGGCCTTTGCTGTCGTACACTCTGCTCTTGGCTCCAACAGTTTGTCTGCGGGCATGAGATGAGAAGTTTGACATTACTGAGTGACTCATTCACACTCATGCAACAATTTCATTGGGTTTTCTTGAGGCATTTTTCCCTGTGTTTTCCTTTAATTACTGCTTCAGTTTATTTATATCTGACAGTATAAATCCCCCCCTACACACACACACACCTCCTGTATAAATTTGCATCTTTCATGATCCGCCCGTCTGGCAATGACAATTAATATTATGAAACATTCACCGAGGGGTGAAAACCTGGGGACGCTTTTGTCTTTCATGTCGTTATGAAACAATAGTTAAATCTGCACTCAACTTTAATTAATCTCAGCCCAGAGCCTAAAGGAAAACCACACCCTCTGAAAACTCCTACAGGATTAACACAGTCGGATTCAAATGTTCTGTGTATTCCAGCTGTTTTGTCATTAAGTGATGTAATTTATAACTTTTGGAGCACCAGCTTCCCCTAAACCTGTCTCATCTAGTCCTACATTAACTACTGACTAATAACTACCCTATATACAGCCTAACAACTACTCATAAATCAGTTTTAGTAGACAGATCATCTAAATTGCCTCCCTTCTGTGCCCTATACAGCCAGATGTGGTGCTGGACAAACAAGCAAAGAGGTTAAAGGAATAAAAGTAGAAAAAGAATACTTCCCCCAACATAAAATATAAAGTAAAATGCTAATTACCCTTTATTCTTCTAAAACTGTTTTCTTAAACAAATCCTTACTTACCGCTGGTATCTTGCTCACAATTTATTTGCCATATTCTTTAGTAGACATAAACATTATTAAAACAACAATGTTTGCATGCATTAGTTGTTTACAACAGCTAACTGTGTTTAACTGTGTATTTAGCCATAATTCTTGCAAAAATATGACTGTTTGGAAGATTTATTCTTTGTTTTTTTAGATACTGACATCAAAAAAAGAGTTTTCCCTGCAGTCAAAGTCTATTTTACCCATGCTCAAAGAATCTCTCCCGCCCTTATAATGCCTGCGTTAGGACAGGTATTAGTGTGTATTTTTCAGTCTCATAAGAAAGTCTGCTGGTGGCCACGTTAAGGATGGAGTCATGGAGGAAGAATCAAAACTTCCACTTCGGCTCAGCAGTAATTCCCACACAAGCCTAATTAGTTTCTGAAGGTTTATCTGGGATCAGCTTTGTGATGAAAAGGGCTCAGTGTTTCTCATTCAAAGAGGTGAAAACATGAACAGAAATAGTTCTATCACACAATTCGGTGGGGCTACCGTGAGAATGGAGAAACACCCACACGCTGTCTCACCTGTCAGACAGCTGTTTTCCTCCACGGCCTCCTCGTCCACCCTGTGCCAAAATAAACGAGTACATTTTATTCTAAGCTAAATTTATAATAATATTATTTTCAGTGATTACTCATAAGATCTGAAAAATGTTAATGGTGGTTTAATGCACTTAAGAAACCCTGCTTTGTTTCAAATGATCCACTTTAACCAGTGAATGCTGGTGGATGTTCTACTGTGGCTCTGACATTAATATTAATATCTTAGTATTACACTCCGATAAATAAAATGCCAGGAGACAACACACAAATACGACGACGGGATCGTTTCATTTAGAATATTAAAAAGGTGTATAAAAGGAGTATATTTGAATTCAAGCACATTCCTAACCTTGAAAACATGATAGTTCAAACGAAGCATTTTCCAAACATTCAAGGCTTTGTACAAACCCTGTTATTACTATTGATAATAGCAGAAGTGGTGGTAACAGTATAAAAACAGCAGCTTCCAGTTGTGATTGCGGCCCATCAAACACATTTTTTTTCCTCAGTTTGTTGTGTTTGTGTAACAGCCATAATGCTGAAGGAAGTTAAGGATTAAAAGTTAGCATTTTGGATTTTAGTCCATTATCCTTCAAAGACTAATTGTACTGTAAACACAACTTACAGTAAATGAACCATCACATTCAAAACACTGGTATGATGCTTTAAAGGTAAACATAACCGAAAACTCACCCTCATTCCTCCTCTTTTGTCTCTGCGCATATTGACAGCCTCTCTCACTTTGTCTTTGTCTGCTTGTGTTCCCATTTGACTCGCGACGTTTGTCTCCTTTGGTATCACCCCTCGTTTACGAAGTTCAATCTGCACAATTTTCACAGTAGTCCATTACACTCACTACGAATCTAAACTAGGGTGACTTGTTCAGACTGAAAACAAGCTGTTTGAGGAGAGTCCATATAATGTTGTGAACACCCCACCTTTAATGAATCCTGCCCTTGGGTGAATATGGTGGGCACCGCATCCTCCCTCAGAAACTGTTTGCCATTGTAGTCCCTGAAGCAGTCGGTCCTGAAGTGCTCTGAGCAGAGGCAGGTGTTTGCCGTCGGGATGAAGTTTTTCATCCCCAGGCTGTGCACCCATTTGCTGGCGAGTTGAGGCTTGCTCAGCGGGAACCTGACGCACAAGAGAGGGAGGAAGGGGCTTCAGGCGAGGCTGCAGGATGATCCTGTTAAGATAATGTCTAATAACCTGATGTAAACTGTCTAACAAAGTAGATGATCCTAAAAACTGTACATTTTATTACAACCGGACAGTTACAAGGAGGGAAATCGAGCTTTATCTGATCCATAAAGCATATTTATGTGTTACACATATGTTGTTGCTGAGTTACTGTTGAGTCTCTTCACCTCTTGCTCCTCTCCAAAAGCTTTGCCAGTAATTCTTGTCAGTATTTTTTCTTATCTTTTATAACTCCTTTATGTTTCAGTGTTGATTACTATTGCCTACCATTACTGTCTTTCACTGTCAACTACCCTTCCATTAGTAGGACATCTTTTTGATTCCTTTTGTTGTCTGAGAAAACTCTGTGTAACCATGTGAATCAAAGAAAAGCTGAGCAGTGCTTCACATGCACATGATTTATTTGTGGTGTCATACAATATTTGCTAAGAATATTAAAATAACAGTACTGATAGATTTACATTAACAGGCCGTGAGCCTTAATGTCCCACTGAAGACTTTGGGGTCAATTTACATGTAAAGTCATCATGAATAACAGGTTCTACACTCATTTCAATACAAGACAATCATTTTACAAATCTAAATTTAGCCTTTCTTTAGTTTCTGTCAACTGGTGTAATCTTTTCTTACCAGTAAAAGGGCTGCCTGATGAAAATGAAATACATTATGTCACAAAACGTGATCCCAAACTTCTATTAAGTAATGCACACGCCTGCTCCAGCCAAGCAGCCCCCAAAACAAAGATACTGATGACTTAAAAATTTGATGTGTGATCATCAAACAGTTGAACTGAGCACCAAAGAGGATGACTGAAAGTGTTGTTAGTTCACATTATCAGACAATTATATGCATCTAAATACAGCATCAGTGAAAGAGAAGAAGTATTTTTAATTGATTGTTGATCGTGAAGCTGCATGCTGCTGTGTGTTTGTATGAGCATGTTCAAATGCTGTGCATTTAAGTCCAATCTACCCATAAATGATACACTGCATTTTAAAAAGTAAAAAGTTTGAGTTATAACGCTACATTGCCAGTGGATATACACTACTCACAAAAAGTTAGGGATATTCGGCTTTCGGGTGAAATTTCAGGATGAACCTAAAATGCATTCTAAACTTTCCAGGTGAACTTAATGTGACCTTCTCTAAACCTTTGAATGCACATGTCCAACTGTTCAGTGTTTCAGTACTTTTTGCACCAGCTGCTGTTCTCTAACAAGAAGCTTAACAGCAACATTCACAACAGGTTTGATCCATGAATCCACCAATACATTTCCTGCTTCAGTTAGAATTGGTATTTAAACAGTCCTCCTCATCCTGCTGTTCACATTCTGACATCATGAGACCAAGACGACACCTAACAGTTGATCAGCAGCACCTCAACACTGGAGGCTTCAAACAGGAAGTCCTCAGACGGAGGTGTTCACTGAGCTTAGAGGGTCACAGAGTGTCATCAGGAGGTTGGAACAGTGATACAGAGACTGGAAGAGTCACAGAAAGGAGAGGAGTGGACGTCCTTTGGCCACATCCCAATTTATTGAGACACTGAAAATGTTTTGTTGTGGTATACCCACCACTGTTGTTAGATTTTCTTTCAATAAATTGTTTAAAATGAACAAATTACCAGTGCATGCTTCTACTTAAATGCCCTACTTTCATGATATAATATCACTGTAGCATTCACTTTTTACATTTTCCATATATTTCACCTGAAAGTCGAATAACCCTAACTTTTTGTGAGTAGTGTAGGTGTGCTGGTTCACTTTCCAGGCTCAGTTATGGTTTAGTTTGAGATTAGACCGAGGCAATGGTTTGGTAAATACACAGATTACTATCAGAAAAGATGCCAAATAAGATAATTAGCGTTTATGATGCCGTGCTGTGTTTAAATGGATGATAATGGAGCTACAAGGATGCAGCATGACAGTGAAGTTATTTTAACATTTCTTTAAAACATGCTACCACCGAGGGAAGCTGTCCTCAATTAAAGCATAGTTAATTTAAAATGTGTTCATGTCGTTTCTATGTTGTCAAATTAGCATTAACGCTAACGTGAAACAGTTGAGAGATGTGTTGTATGGAAAACTTCAGCTCAGCCGGTCAAGACTTACCTGTAAAATCTTATTTCCGACCCTTTCACGAACTTATTGTTGCACCCTGTTGCCGCACAAATAACCGGCATGGTGTCTGTTTAGTCGAAACGATGCGATAATGCAAGAAATTGTGCTGAAAACGCGCAGAAAAAATTAATAGACTCGTCTATTTAGGACTGTTTTCTTCCAGCTTCTTCTTCGGCGATTCTAAAAATGTATTTCCGGTTTTACTTCCTGTTGTGCACAGGAGAGTCTGCCCTCTAGTGGCTGCATAACAGTAGATCAATTTATGTCATTGATAAATTCTGACAGATCTAACTACCCAAACAAGGACAATAATAATCCAGTTATATAACATGTAAGAATACTGACAGGGATAATTATTACTTTTTAGTACATTTTGCTGATCTATAATATATGTGTATATATATATATATATATATATATATATATATATATATATATATATATATATATATATATATATATATATATGTATATATACATATATATATATACATATATATATATATATATATATATATATATATGTATACTGTATAGCTACTGTTCATTTATCTGCTTTCTTTTTCTATTTATCTATCTTTTTTAAATCCTGAAGCAACATTGTAGGCAAAAGGGCAGAGCAAGAATTTCATTGTACGGTGAAACTTGTTTTTATTTGTTTATATGACAATAAAACGACTGAGTTGAATTAAATTGAACTGAATATAATACATTACTTGTGAGTGATCTGAGTACTTCTTCTACCACTACTGCTATGCATAAGACACCAAAGAGTGTAGATAAGATACACTGTAAGATAAGATAAGATAAGATAATACAAGATAAGATAAGATTCATAATTGAAATAGGATGTTGCAATAGGTTGTTTCCCATAGCAGAATTGCAGTTTTTTTGCACAGGGTTTTGGATAAATTAAGAAAAAGGTGTTGTGTATGTGTATCTAAAAGGAGTTATTCAGACATTTTGTTCAAGAGGATAATCTCAGTAAATAAACCCACATTTTTACAACATTTATCCTGTTTAATCTTTTGGGTGCTCTCGGCATAAGGGCTGCTGCTGCTGCTACACTTCGCTCCCCTAATTTAGACCTTCAATGAGCACTGTAATAGTAATATAATCCCTCCCCTTTCTGTAAAAAGTACAGACACAAATCATCCATGACCCTGGCATTTAACACAGAAGAACATTTTATTGACCTAATATTCAAGGTCAGACCACCAACAGTACAAAGCAGGTCACTACCCCAGTTTCACTGTGTGTCAACTGGTTCCTGGTAATTGGATTAAGCAAAAACATGCATCTTGGCAGTACTGCAGAATATTGTGGCCATGCCTCATAGAGTCAAAATCTGGTTTTATTTTTAATTCATACTCTGCTCATATGGTGAATATTCCTAAATATATTACCAGAACAAACACACATGAAATCCCATGCAGTTAACAGTATTCGAGCATTGAAGGACTTTAAGTTTCCAGGTCTTACGGCATAAAAAGGTGTAACATTTGTCTGCTGTGTCGGCTTTACTTTGTGACGTGCACACAATTCATAGAGAGCAGGATGGTCTAACATGGCAATATACAGCCAGTATCTTGTTCTGCCATGTTCTATGTCATAAAGGCAAGGAAAGGCACATTTATTTGTAAAGCACCTTTCAAACAAAACAATTCAAAGTACTTTACAGTGACATAAAACACAATAAAAACAAGACACAGAAACATTAAATTGCATGTAAAAGATAACAAAAGCACAAGAAAATAAATAGTTAAAGCATAAGAGAAGATATATTAATTTTTTTTTTAAAGTAAAGGAATCACATTTTACTTTTCCTCCATGCTGATCTGGGTATGTTCTTGCTGCCTGTGAGACTAACCTCTGGGCAGTAAAGCCTGATCAGATCTGCCTCCTGAACTAAATTACCCGGGGGCCGCCGGATCACATGATGTGACTACGCTGGCTGGCCAGCTAGCATGCTAGCCTTGGTTGTCAAAGCCGCTGTCAGCAGCCACAAACGGACGGAGTAGCCTGCCATAACTAACGAGCAGGTAGGTTGCAAACTCGTGGAGACTCTGACAAGTCAACCAATTTAGCCTTTTGTCGTGTTTGTAGTGTCCGCGATGTGAAGTTAGCTAGGCTAGCTAGCTAAGTTGAACTTGTTAAAAGGGAGTTCCTGTCGAGTGCGGGGGTGTTAGGCTAACGTTAACGATATTGGCCTTGTTTGGACAGACTATGAAGCTAATCTCATCTAAAACAACCCGTTGTAATTTCTTGACTAGAAGCCTGAAAGGCTAGCGACTGGCACATTCAAATGTTGCTAATATTAGCTAATGTTTACAAGCTGAACTTCTAGCTACCTAGCTAGCTAGCTCAAATGTGTTTGTCTACCAGGTAACTGACAGTGAGGCCAGTTAACTAACTAACTAACTTGGCTAATGTTAGCAGCGAGTCTGAGGTCAAATCAAACACGACACGACTTTTCAGTGTGTTGTGTCATTTGCGACTTGTTCTTTCAGGTGTTTACCCAACACGATTGCGAAATACGGTCAATGTTACTTGAGAGTTCAAAACAAACTAGCCACCGAGGCTAATAGTAGGTTAGCTAATTTAGCTTGACAAAGGCTGTGAGAGTTTACTGTTGCATGTTTTCCTTCTAAACACGCCCTGCTGTAAATTGTGTGTGTGTGTGAAAGTGAAAGCCCCTAAGTTAAACATCCCTGATCTCCCCACCCAGGTGGTTTCACTTATTTTGCCTGGTCAATCCTTTGTGTGTGCGTTCACAGACCTGACATCTAGTGCACCTGTTGTCACTGACTCACATCCTTATTACATTCATCAGTCTGGTGACTTCACATAATTCCCAGTAACTTCTCTAGCCAATGTTAGCCTGAGCGGAGGTCCCCAGTCACAAGAAGTGAAAACATCTGGGTGGGTCTGCAGGGCCTTGAAGCTCTGGCTGTACCACTTCTCCTTCCATGGGTGTGTTGGTGGGAACTTTGATTCATTTTGGAGCCTGTGACTCCTGAAAGCACTGACTCTTTGCTTTCACACCAAGTTGTTGCTGAGTATGGTAGTCCATTTTTGCTTCACCGAAGGGAGTGTCATCCGGTGGTGCTCTGAGACTTTGACAAACGGACATTTCCCACTCAGACATGCTGACTGTATTTGCACTCCGATTTTCGGTTTACTGACTGGGAGGCTTTTATGAACTTTCTCACAATCACTCTGTAACCCATCGACGTGTTCGCTGACAGTGACTGGGACGCTGCTGCACTCTTTCCAGGCTCTGCTAATGTCCTCAGCACATTGTTGTAAATAGGACTACAACTAAAATGATTTTTTTAAAATCATCCATGAATCTGCCAATCTCGCTCTTGACTGATCAGTTAATTGTTTGGGCTATAACATTATAACAAGCCACAGAGCTTGTGATAAATAGCCAGTATCATTTCCCAATGCTTTTTAAAATGGTGTATTTTGTACAGCCAGCAGTCCAATACCCCAAAAGTACATATGCAAGACTATTCTCATTTTTGGAGCTGGAACCAGTACTTTTATGCTGCTTTGAAAATGACTAATTTATTAACTGAGTAACTGTTTCAGCACTAGTTGCAAATCTCAGTCTAATATGTCAGCAAGATATTGTTTTGGCTTTAAAAATCTAGTTGAATTATATATTCATATTGTTTACCACAAAGCAAGTTTGTCTAGTTGACATGTTTAAGATGAGGGATAGTCCTGTCTTTTTAAGGAAGAATATTGGCTTGTGGGTTCTAATTAACTATAGGAGAACACAATGACTAAATGATTATTAGCGTTGTTGCCTTTTTATAAAAACACAAGGTTGAGAAAATGTGTTGAATATAATACGATTTGGGTTTTATTCAGTGCTTTATTGATTTTGTTGGTGCTTCCTTTAATTTCCAATAGTCTATGAAAACATGCACATGAACAAAGGTGACTGATAAGATGCCAGGGACATTGGACTTGAACAGAGAGACTGGGGATGATATCAGTCATACGCAGGGTAGACAAGTTTTACAACCACAGAATGTGAATTCACCCAATAAAAGTTGATACCTTTTGATTACCAGACGTATTGTCTGTTTAAACAGATTTCAGGGCGTCAGTTAAATGATTGACACCCAATTTTCTTTTCATACATCTCTGCTTATGTTTGTGGAAGAGGTTTTTAGTAGTAACAGCCTTTACACTTTGGGATCTCACTGGTCATGTGTTGAAGGAACTGGAGAAAAGATGCAGCCATCATTAAGTGTGTGCATGATATGATGATGTCGGGGTAAAATCACCTGCTTAAATTCTCAAAAGAAGAAAAAGACTGTAGCACCACAGCCCTGTGGGGATTTCAGAGCCATGCACATGACCAATAGTAACCTCTTGTGTTCCCTCTTTCACCCTCCCTCTCTCCCTCCCTCCCTCCCTCCCTCTCTCCCTCCCTCTCTCTGTTTTCCCTCCCGTCTCCCATTGGGCATTGTAGAAAGGGACTCGTCTTCTTTCCTACTCACTCTCTCCACGATATTGAGTCATTAAACTTCCGGCCAATAAGCCACAGGGGTTTTGGCATCCTCAAGGCTCATCAGGCAAGCGAGTCCTCGATCAGCGCAGAGGTATCGACAGACTGAGGTTGTGGACTCACATGGGCAAGATGGATAGGCGATAAATAAGACATCAGCTTCAGAGGTAAGGTCAGTCCAACACTCTGCCTGTCACACTGTCACTGTGGTAGATTAAATGGAGCTTTGCATCAAAATGTGGGCCTTTTTGTTTTTATACAGGCATCAGCTGATGTTGTTTAGAGCAAAAATGTTTTGTAATTGTCAGTGGAGACGTTGAAGCTCTTAAAATGGAAAAAATACAGACAATTACGAAAGAATCCCATCACAATTCAATCTTTGTTTTGCAGCTAATTTGCGATGCTGCTAAACGCTAATATTGTGCAGGGCAAACACTTTATTAGTCATAATCATACTTTGCCTCGTTTACTCGTCAGCATCTGTGTGCCAACAGGTGTCTCCTTCATTATTACCTCCTGTGTGAAAGCTTTTATCTGGGACTATAGTAACAATAACCGCTTTACTGATTTACTTTGGTATTTAGAAGCTTATCAGTGGGTCTTGGAAAATGACTGCCGTCACCGCTATAGTGAATTCTTCATGTGGGTTGTTTAATTAGGCTTTTTTCCCTTTATTTTCTGCAGAACATAACCTGACGAAAAATGTAATCTCAGATGGTCTTTCATTCTCTTTTATCTGTTTTATTTTGAGATTCACTCACCTTTATGATTTTTGCTGTGACTGCATTGAGTAGCCTGACATTAAGTTTTAAAAATCAGCCCCAGGCTGGCACCTGATCGTTGCCATATTTATGTTCTTTGCTATTGGGTAATTATATCTCATATTTTAGTGACACAAAAGTGACATCACACATGTTTATATAATACATACTTTGTTTTTGTCACGCTCTCTGTCAAGCAGCGTGCACACACACACACACACACACACACACACACACACGGGTAAACATAGAACGAATGGGCAGCTCAACTTTACGAATTGGGTAATATTAATAGTGATAGACTATCAGTAGTAAGCCAAGTTTGCATTGAGCATTTGCAACATAATGCATTAAAGAGGGAAAAATCCCATCCCCCAACCTCTTGGGACTTCTGTCCATTAGTCTGTACAAACACACATAAGTCCATCCCATTCTTAGGAACACATTTTTGGCCATAACTCATCTGCTAATTATGACGCAATTTCACACAAATGTCTAAATGGATAAAATGAAGTGATGTCAGTTAATAACCCAAAGGTCAACTGCACTGTGACATCATAATGTTCTGTAAAAACACTGGATACTGAATAGACGACACTAATCATGTATGTAAACTGCAGCTTGACTGGTGGTGACGTATTAACTGCAAGGCAATAAATCTAGTTGAGATTGTTATAGACAGTCTGGAAAGTTTTGGTAGAGGAATTGTCGCTTATATGTCTGTCTTGTTTGTCTGCTCACTTTCCAAATAGTGCTTTTAATACTTGGAAGCATTAGCTGATATTTTTGAAGCATACAAAATAATGATTGACAACAGGGGCAGCAGAACCTCGGTGACACAGTCTCAGCACAATCTGAACACAATAAGCTTAACTAGCTCAGGTAACGTAAGCAGTAATGGAATTGCGTATTTACACTGAGTAGGTTGGCACAGTGGATTTAGTAATACTAAGAAATAGATACTTGGTTTATCCAAGGGGGGATTTCTAACTAGCTTGGTGAGCTTGTTAGCATCTCTTGCCCTCATGCTCCAACCCAGCACACAACAGCATAAAAGTTAACGCTTGCCACCACAGACTGGTAGAACATCTGCAGAAACTTGTTGCAGACGTTTAAGCTTCTGAATGTCTGTAGGATGTAGGGTCGACCCATCTTGTGGCAGGCTTTGGTGTTCCCAGCCCGTTGCTGCCTGTCGTCCAGGTGCCCCCCCCCCAAGGCATTTACAGCAGTTGCACCACCTCGACATCCTCCCTCTGGATGGATACAGTCCACAGTCCACCCCTTCATCACACTTATGTTAAGCAACAGATGGTTCAGTCTGCACCACCCAACAACGAAATCATGCAGGAGTGGTGTCACTGTCCCTATCAAAGTCATTATCGCTTTCTGTGAGTCTGCTTGTAAATACAATAACTAGTTTTGAGGCTCAGTTTGATTTTGACACTCTGCCCAATACCCTGATGTCCTGACTGAGCTTACTGAAAATAACCATGAAGTTGAATCAGCTCTGCTCTTAAACAGTTTCAACAAAAACTGAACATTATAACTTTCATGAAGGGAGGATTTACTGCAGGACAGAGGTACTTAGTTAGGTCGACCTAATAAACCAGCAATTAATATAACGGTGATGAATTTGTCATAAAATGGCGTGTGTAAGTACAGTGCCATATTATATCACATTATAACAAACAAAATACTTTTATGAGTCATATTTTTTCTTTGTCAGGGTAAATTACAGAAAGCCCATATTTCTTAAAAAAGGGGTCTTCCTTCTTGCAGGCAGGCTAAGAATAGCCAAAAACCATGCATGTGTGTTTGCTGAATCAGTTTCCTGAAATGCATGTGGCACATGACAAACTTTCATTTCTGCTTTTACAGCCAGTTGTCTTTCCTGTGCACACACAATTATAGGCAGGACCCGAGTCGAAGACTTGTCACAATTCTTTCCAAGAACGTATAAGATCATGTTAACTGTTCTGCTGTTGACGTTATTTCACCACATCCCTATTTTGAATGTGTGATTTTCGTTTTGCTTAAGGATTTTATTTTTCTGGTTCTACTTTTCAAATTGCCATCATAGTTGAGTATGTATGTGTGTTACATTTGTTGCACAGGTACATGTTGATTTCGTAATGACAAGCTGCTGTGCAGAAGATGTCCACGCTGTCTGTGACTGATATCCCAGATGTTGGTCATGGTAAGAGGAACCACTTCTGTATTAGTCAGTGTGTCTGATCAAACTGGTCAGGGTTCAGTTTTCTCAGTAAATCTATTTGTGTTACACTGCTAGGAAAATCTGTATAATTTTCTTGTTGCACGCTCTAGGAATGGCTATCTGGCCTGGTTGTTTTTCTTAAAAAAATTTCTTATATATTATTTTGTCTCTCTGAAAGGAACATCTTCATTTTATAATAAAGTCAATTTCATGCACGATTGTCTGCTAAATTAGTTTTCTGAAATGCATCCAAATGTGGCACATGACTGCTTTGGTTTGTACAGACAACAGAAGAAATTCAATATTATAATCTTCTCAAAAGTAGTTTTGTGTCATTATATCACGTGTGGGTGTTTGTTTCTGTTGTATGCCAGCTTTTTGGTTGAAGAACATCAACGTTTACTTTGGACACCTGTCACAATAGTACAAGGTGGCCGGTGGTTGTTTTGAATGTGATCGTGTTTGTGTCTCCTCTGTCAGATGAGAGTAAGGTGTTTGACGGGGCCTCTGAGCTGCAGCTGGACTGCATGGTTGAGGAGAGCAGTGGAAGCACCGCAATGAAGCACGACGGCCTGCTGTCGCTGGCCGACCTCTCCCAGCCGGATGATTTCCCTGTCGCCACTCATAACGGCCCTTCACTGACAGAGATGAGCAGCCCTCTGCCGGTAGAGCCAAACGACATTAAGCTGGATCCAGCCGCAGGTGACACATCTGCCAGCATAGGTGAGAGAAAAGTGCTTACTTTAAATAACTGCAATACACAACTTACATTTTCATCTTTTCTCTCAAGAAACTGACATTAAATGTGAGTCCTTGGTGCACTGAAGACTTTAAGTTTTTAAGTTTAAAGAAACGTAATTAAATACAGCACATTTACAGGCAGTGTTTAATTGCATATCTGGAGAAACACAAGTTATGCAAGTTATGTAAAGGTTGCTGCTTTAGTCACCACCATGAGTCATCGTTGACAGAAAACAGGACATCACTGAGTGCATCACCTGTCTGAAAATGATAATGTGAGCGCAGAAAGGTTACATTTAACTCAGACTGTCATTATTTGCATTTTTCCCTGATAGACAGACCTAAATCTGAAGTCTTACAGAGCAGCATGTGTCTCTGGTGTGTTTCTTCTCTGGTGTGTGTGCGTAATTACACTAAGGTGACTTCCACTAGACTAACCAGCATTTTTTTTTTTTTTTTCTGCGAATCTCAGACGTTTTTGCCCATAGTTGAACCCTTTTTGTGCTATTTACTTTAAAAGACTGTTTTCTCTATCTGATCTCTTCATTTGAATAGTTGCACACTGAGGTCCCAGTTTGTCAGCCACACCTGTCTGTACAACCTAATGCTGTTCTATCCATTAGCCCTGCTATTAGTCTGGTCTTCATGAAACTTGTGTATTTAATGGGGTGTAAAAAATATTATAAAATGTTTATTGCAGTGGTCACAAGCCCTAAAAATTAATATGCACATCTGGCACATTTTCAACAAAATTGAAGTACTTGGTGGAATTGTATTAGATTGGACTAGTGTATCTAATGAAGTGGTAACTAGCTAGCAACAATAAATGTTTTTTCTATGAATATGCAGACGATCACGACTCATAAAACAGGATATACTCCTGCGTTATGTACCTACATGTTTTGCATACAAAGCTGTCTCTGGCCTCCGAACTTTCTTTATTCAAATTTTATTTAAAAAAAAAGACCAAAAAGATTGCCAACCTTCCAGCACATAAAATAACACTCTGTATATAAGATGCTGCCACAGAGTGTTTCCATGACCTCTTTTTTTTTTTGCGTGTGTAGATGGACAGCCAGTGAAGAGAAAGAAGGGGCCTGCTCCAAAGATGCTGGGCAATGAGGTGTGCAGTGTATGTGGTGACAAGGCCTCTGGATTCCATTACAACGTGTTGAGCTGCGAGGGCTGCAAGGGCTTCTTTCGACGCAGCGTCATTAAAAGTGCCCAGTACTCCTGCAAGAACAATGGCCGCTGTGAAATGGACATGTACATGCGCCGCAAGTGCCAGCAGTGCCGCCTGCGCAAGTGTCGAGAGGCGGGCATGCTGGAGCAGTGTGAGTGTCTTTATGACAGATTAATCAGACACAGAGAAAATGTTGTGTCCGCTGCATTTTAGCATGCAGGAGTGAAAACCATGAGAAGCTCTAGTCAAAATATGCATCATCTTTGACTCGTAGGTGTGCTCTCTGAGGAACAAATTAGACTGAAGAAGATGAAGAAGCAGCATGAGGAGGAAACGGCTCGCACGTCCACAGTGGTCGCCCCCTCCCCTCAGCAGGAAGTAGCCACACTGGATCCACAGCAGCAGGAGATGATTGAGAAGCTGGTGGCCATGCAGAAGCAATGCAACAAGAGGTCTTTCCTTGACCGACCAAAAGTGACAGTAAGCAAAGGCCTCAGATTATAGATTTAGCTTGTTTTTGACCAGTTAATTGTCTCTCATGTAGCATCTCTGCTCTCCAGGTTTAACCTTGCATACGCTGTGTCCGCTGCTCGGCTTTTTTGAGAGTCTGTGAGGGAAATGTTAACCCACTCATAATGTTTTTGCGTGTGCGTCCGACAGCCGTGGCCACAGAGTCAGGACTTGCAGAACCGAGAAGTGCGTCAGCAGCGGTTCGCCCACTTCACTGAGCTAGCAATCATGTCAGTCCAGGAGATTGTGGATTTTGCTAAGCAGCTTCCCGGTTTCCTGGAGCTCACAAGGGAGGACCAGATTGCTCTACTGAAGACATCTACCATTGAGGTTTGCCATTATTTATTATGAGATATTGTTTTGTTCCAAATGCAAGGCACTGTAAAAGTACATCACTGATTTCAAATCACTGTCTAGATGAAAAGAACAGTTAGATTGTTGGTGGTCAGTGCGTTTTCTTTATACAAACTAAAATTATTATTGACTCATTTTAAAATACGGTGTTCCAGTTGTAGGTCTTTGTAGTTTTTGTGTACAGGAGATCAGACGTACAAGACCAACATACAAGACATTCTTTTCCTCAGCGAAGCTGTAGTGAAAACTTAGTCTCCTCCTGCATAATTTTGACAAAGTCTTTGAATATCTCTGCACATCAGTTTGTCCTAGTTTGGTTGTATATTAATATTCCACTCACCAAGATGTGTTTCTGTCCTCCTCAGATTATGCTGCTCGAAACATCTCGGCGGTATAACCCTGCTATCGATAGCATCACATTTCTGAAAGATTTCAGCTATAATAAGGAGGATTTCGCCAAAGCGGGTACATTTACTCATCTCTGCCTGTCAAATTGTAATGGAAGATATGAATATTAGGTTTCCCTTCGGCTGATTGCCTGTATTCCATCTGTCTAATATGCTGTTTAAGAAAAAAAGAATGAGCAGACTTAAGGTTTACATGTTTTGTCTTTTTTTTTTTTCTTACACAAGCATATCTTAACAATTGCAACAAGTAGACAGTCACCATCAGATATGAAATATAACATATGAAACTGTGGATAGTTGGGACAGAAAGTTAAGTTTGATTTGTAATTTATGTAACGAAAACAAACATTTGTTCCAATGACCACTCCTCCTGGTAAAGAAACTCTAAAACTTCCAGTGTAAAGTGACTTTTCGTTTCCCTGTCCTCCTCCGAACTTTCACCTCACCAGGGCTTCAGTTTGAGTTCATTAACCCCATCTTCGAGTTCTCGAAAGGAATGAATGACCTGCATCTGGACGAGGCCGAATACGCCCTGCTCATCGCCATCAACATCTTTTCTGCAGGTCAGAATTCATAAACTACACAACCTGCATTGAATCCTCAAAGTGAAAATGTATTTGGAGCTAATGTTGCCCCCTGTCCATTTTTTTTAAGGGACAAAAAGCAAGAATCATATTTTAACCAAAAAAAAAATCTGATAACCTGCAATAAAAGAGATTAACAGGTGTTTGTTTCGTTTGGTAAACTGTGTTTAGATCGGCCAAATGTACAGGATCATGATCTGGTGGAGCGGCTGCAGCAGCCCTATGTGGACGCACTGCGCTCTTACATCATGATAAAGAGACCAAATGTAAGTGTCCAGTGGTAACCTCTTCTCTTGTGATAACAGGATGTCAGCATAACCTGCTAGTCGTCATCACAACACACAGCACATTGGGTCAGGGCTGAGGTTACTTTTTGCTTTGTTTGTTTGTTTAGAGCGGAGGGGTATGTCTGTGGTAGATGAGAAACTGCTTTTATTGTAAGGGAGCTACTAAATGTAAACCGCATTAACCTGTTTCCTTTTTTTATATCAACTGAAAACAGGCCTGTAGTTCAGCAGTAGAAGTCATTCCTATAGATAAGTGATTGTTGGGCAGACAATCTCCTTTCCTAGTAGTATTGTTTTTTTTTAAGTTTCTGTTTCAATTGTTTCCTCAGGATCACTTGATGTTTCCCCGTATGCTGATGAAGCTGGTGAGCCTTCGTACACTAAGTAGCGTCCACTCGGAGCAGGTTTTTGCCCTTCGCCTCCAGGACAAGAAACTTCCCCCGCTGCTCTCTGAAATCTGGGACGTCAACGAGTGACTGCAAACCCGATGTTGCACTCTGCTTTATGAAGCCTGAGACAGAAATGGCAATCGAGGAGAAACACTGACTCCTTTCTGCCCATCTGGTCAGGGATTGGTTATAGAATTGAGATTTTTTTTTTTCTTTTTTTTTTTAATCTGGTGGGAGGAGAGCACCATTGCCCTTTGCTCTCAGATAGACTGCTAAATGGTTTCGTGTTCATCAGGAGAAACGCGAACACTTTTCTTTGAGCGTTTTGTTGTTCTTTTTGTGTAGATGCTGACATGATTATGGCGATATTAAATACCAGCATCAGGCTCTTTAGCCAGTTATCTGATTTAATGTTTGTTTAAAGTTATGTCGATCTTTAGCTCAGTTCTATACTCATCTTCTAACAATTAAAATCAGAATGTCCTGAGCAGGGCTTGGCTGTGGCCGTCTCAGTTGTCGGGTTTACAGCTGCACGTTCGGTTGAAATAGTGATTTTTTTTTTGCAGTCGTGCAATAGGTGGAAATGGATACAAAGCAAGCATGAGCAGACCAATATCTGCTGTTCACTTTATTGATGTTAGGGTAAAAGATGGTAGGCCATCTGGCATATGGCAACAAATAGTTTGTGTTCCTTTTGGAGTAAGTGCAGAAATCAAAAGGTTGGGCTAGTGGCTCAGGTAAAGTAATGTGAAGTAGACCTCCTGGAATTGGAGGCTTCTTTAATTTTCTATTAGGTTACCGTTAGTTTTCTTCCAAGTGCATAAGGGACCCTTTTGGTCATTTCTAGATACCCATTAACTTTCATGTAAATTGTATATTTATTTTCACATGAAAAATGTATGGAGTGTACACATGAAAAGTATCCACGAGATTGTACAATCACATACTAACGCACAAGAAAGTAAAGACCTCATTTACAGGAAATGGTGATGCGACTAAATCTTTTTTTTAATTTTATACACAGCACTGGTACCTTTTTTTTTTTAAATAGGAGGTACAGATGTGTCTTCAATTCCCTGTAAGGATTAAATGTTTAAAAACAAGGGAAGCCAAACAACCATCTCTGTGACACTCAATTTCAAATGGGGGGGGAAAAAACCACCGTGACAGCTGTATTCATGAATCATAATAGAAAGAATTGCCTCTTTTAACACCATATTTGTCATTATGTGTATGTGAGATGTACTTTTATCCATTTCATTACAAAGCAGTACAGTGACTTTCCTTTTTTTTCATCACAAGCGTTTAAAGTTGAGAGAAATGTATAAGCAACATACATGTAGTTTGAACAGTTTGTAAAGACTTTCACAGCTTTTTGTTTTTGATAACATACTGTATGACTGAGGAAAAGATGTATAGCTGAACATCCAGCGGGAAAATAGCGTGATCTGAAGGTCGACCACAGGCTTGAGTATCTTCTCTGAATGGGTACTCAACACCAACAGCTTTAACTGGTGGGATTCTGGAAAGCGTCTCTCAATACTGTACCAAAACTAACAACAGGGAGCAGAGAACAACAGGGAATGAGTAGAAACATACAAAAAAAAGTTATAACACACTTTATAACTAGAGATTTAGATGTTTATATTCATGCTGTGTTTTCCGTGCATTCTCTTGTGCAGTGTAAACTTGAAATACGCAACAGATGATAAAGGAATGTCAATGCAAAGTCAAAATTGTGATGTTTATTCTCTCTTCATACTGACTGGCTGCCTGTAGCATTTCCAGATCTCACTGTTAGACCTGCATAACCATGGATGTAAAACGCTGTGTGCTCTGTCCTCTCTCAAACTGTTTCAGCCATTTCAGCTTCTCCGGCATCAGGCAGTTTACATTAATGTAATGCTTTGTTATTTAAAGCTACATTTTCTCATGGCTCTTAATTAAAATTGCATTTGACAGCTAACATGTTGCAGCTAAAATGGGACACTGATTCTTCACATAAATACAGAAATAGAAGTATAAAAACACACGGCTCACAGTTTCAAGTTGTCCTTCCTGGATTTGATTTGATCCGAATGAGATACTCTTGTCCAAAAGCACACGGTGGTGGGCCTCACGTGTTCTGATGATTTGAATTTCAATGTTAGACTTGGGTTGTCTTTTGCGTCTGTGTTGCATAATGTTTTTGTTTTTAAATGAATGTCATGTTGTGGATCTCCCAGATGGTCGATTCGTGTTTTTTAAAGACAGGCCTTTTTCACAGCAGACGCTTTGACTCGTCACAGTGGGAAAAGCACGGGTGTTTCTTATAACATTAACAAAGGCTCTTTCGCATTGTCCCAGTGAGCCACCAGGACCCTGCAACTGCAGCAGCTAAATGGAATTCAGCTACGATTTATTTTATGATTGATGATCTGTGCTTTCCTTACTGTTACATGCTAAAAAGCCTTCTGTAGAAAAAGTTCTATTGTTGAATATTCCTGTCCAGTGCACAGGACAGGAGCATGTGTCTTAGAATGGTAAATGGTAAAAGCATGAGTTGGTGAGTAATCTGCCAAAGTTGTATTTGCCATTCAATTCATCTGTGATCATATAAAATAGATTTTGGCTAATTGGAGCATTTGAGCATAATTCTCTGCTCCTGCCTGGTGCATCAGCATCTTTGACCGAGCTGGTTGATTGTAATGACTGACCTCCAGCTTACACCACAAGAGAAAAGGTTGTAGATGGACAAAAACGCTGCGAGCTCCACCTATTGGTTGGTCGAGTGAACACAAACAAATGGATGTTTTCCTCCCATGTTCTTTTTTTTTTTTTTTATATATATATATATATGAGCAGTGGTGCAGTACAGTGTGTTCTTGAGCCTGCAGAATCATCACAGAAACAATAGTGACCAGAGTGTTTTTTTTTTTTTGTTTTTTTTAACTTCCTCTTCTTTTACAGTTGCTTGACAAAAGGCTTCAGTTGAGTAAATGTCTCTGCTTCTGCAAACAAGTGTGGCCCAGTTATACAAGACAACAAGAAGAATTAAGGATTCCTAATTTGAAAGTTGCCTGAATTACATGTAATACCAGTAAACTTTAAGTATAAGAGATCACTTTTTTCACTTAATCTCTGACCACATGTTGTATCACACCTTTTGCCTTCCCTCTCAAAAACTGTCAAATCCATTTTTTATTGATGCTCTAAAAATGGGAACGTTTTTATTCACTTATTGATCTTCTTACACCCCTCTAACCTTTTAGTAACGTATTTAATGGTTTTCCTTTTGACAGACGGATCAATATTAAAAGAAGCAGATAAATGCTGGAGCGCGCAGCATGTTGAAACCATACCAGAGATTTAGTTTCACTTGGCTTTCATTTGGGTCCCTTTTGCAATGAAATGTGAGATTTTTCTCTTGGGTTTTGGTTTGCTGCTTGCAGGGCATCTCTGGCCACAGAGCATTATGTTGAAAAATAGCCTCTGTGATATCGGGGTGAACTTTCCACCCTGCCCCAGTTGAATCCCCAATTATGTGACAGGTGGAATTTGATGAAATAATTCTATCATTGTGTGCTGTACTCTGATCGAATGAGCAAAAAGCATCAGCTCCTGGCTCCTAAATGTGTTTCCTAGTGTAACATGTTATGTTGACGCTGTAGGTATCGAGGTTAATTGTACTGTATATACTGTAATTGTCATTTCTGATCTGCTCTTAATTCCTGTCTTCAGAGTGACACTGTAAACATTATTGGTATATAGAAATGCAAACCTATTTTAATACTTGTAACTCTTGAAGACCTTGTGTTTTGTATGTACAGTATAAATTAAAGCTATGCTGTAGTGCTGATTTGTTTGGAATCAAAATCACTTGTTTGCTGGTCGGATACCTCCACATTTTGCTTTATTTCCTATAGTGCTGTCACAATGTTAGATTTTCATTCAGAATTCAAGATTACAATATTATCACAATATTTAAATTTGAAAATAGTAAGAATAATATTAATGCTATCCGTCAAATTCACTTTTTTGGTCACTGACCTACACTCAGAACGCTCTGGAGTCATTACAGGCTTTATACAACTACAACACAACAACAGTTCGACTTCCCCAGAACCGTAAACAGACTTTGATGAGCAAAATCAATGGAGTTCCTCCATTACATTATTTTTCTTTTCTTTTTGTACAGCCTATAAAAAAGTATGAATGCTCATCTTGATCTTAATAACAGCAGTTTGACCCAAAGGTATTACATTTTAATTTGCTTTGAAAGCCAATGAGATGTGGTTGAAAGCTCCAAACAGAGCTAATAAATTGACTTTGAGTTTCAAAATGTTAAAAACACCCCTTCATCCTAAAATGTTCCCCTATTGCTACTATTTGGGAATGTGGTGGTATTACAGAAAAAAAAAAGTGGTATTATATTGAAGTAGGTCTACACCACATTTTGGAACAAAGGGGCACAATAAAATGACTTCTGATCGTGACACATTTTTGAGGGTGTAAAATCAAATTTGTCGTCTCAAAACTAATGCTGGTATTAAAGTAATAGCTAGTATCACTATTTAATTTATCCAGTTACTGTTTTTTTAAGTAATTCTAACTGTCATGTTGTTAACGGTTGCTTGCTCTGCCCACTTATCAAACCTCAGGGCCCAAAAAAGGATTTCCAGGCTGTTCAGGCTACTAATAGACGTACAGACACAATCCATGCAGTCTCCTTTAATTGGTTTTCATCAGGCTTGTTTGTTTTCTTTTACCCCAACATGTTTGTAATGCTACAGACACGTTTCATAAATGCTATGCAACATTTTGGGATTTAGGGGATTTATACTACACTATATTTATAGATCATTACAACACATTTTATGATCCCATTACCAAATTTGTGTACCAGTATCTTAATGGTAATACTAGTAAGTGTTGGAGAGTAATAGATATATGGAATGGCTTTATGTAATTTTGGTACAGAAAAAGTAACTGTATTCTGTTACAGTTACAGATAAAAAAAAAAAATGATATAATTGGATAACCAATACATTTAATGAAAATGTGGATTATTAGCAGGATTACGACTTTAAAATGCATTTTCAAATGAAGGCCAATATACTGCCCTGCAAATCAAATCAAAATAAATGATGCCAACAGCATCCAGAACAATGAGCCAATGTGGTGCGGCCGTATATCCTCTCTTTATTTTCATATTTAGTACCAAAAATCCAAAAGTAGCAGAAAGTAATCAGATTATATTACTTTAATTTTGTGATACTTAGATTACGTTAATTAATAATTGTATGCAATTGCAGGTGAATACATTTTAAACCCTCCTAACCCTGATAATAGTGTAATATTAAAGTTAGTATTCATTTTTATTTTTGCCAAGGTTTAATTACCTCTCAGTAATTTTAACAATAATATAGTTGCACATTTCAGGGGTGGTTGGTTGGATATCAGATCATATTATTTCTAGGCCCCCCCACACGCTTTGACCGGCCCTGTTTGGCTCTAAAATACTGCAGACTGTTTAGTGAGATTATTGAGTGAAGCAGCACCACAGACACGCTAATGTCAGCCCTGATGGGAGCATTAAGTGGTCATGCAGGCTTGTTTGTCGGACTCTCAGTATGCGGAACTCCCTGCAGACTGATGATGATGAAGAGGATGTTGTGAAGGCAGGTTGTAACTGACCGAGCAGGGAGGCGGACATCACCATTTATCATGCTGCGAACCAGATAGACGGAGTATCTAAGGCTGCTTTTTTTTTAATATAGCCGTGAGCCGATGCCTGATGTCTCCAGTTATATATATATAGTAATATTAAAGAAATAAGGCTGAATTCAGACACCGCTGCCTCCCTCCCTCTGTGACCGAGGAGGGCACCACCACCCAGGCCGTCATCAGCAGCTGGCTTCGCAGCGCCCGTTAGCGGCTAATCGGCTAATGTAAAGCAGGTAAGGCTGATCTAACGCAGCGTCTGCGCCGTTTCAACACATCCACGGCATTTGTGGCGTATGCTCTGAATTGTTTTCTGCTGCTCCCACCCAATGTAACATCCTGACAAGGTGACTATTTAGGAGACAATTCGGTCAAGCTACTGTTAGCAGCTAGGCGGCTAGTTAGCTCGTTAGCTAGCTAGCTAGCTAGCTAATCCACCCATGACGTAGGAAACCAAGAAGCTAGCAGAGTGGAGGTGAGAGGATGCATCTTTGGGGTGAAACATGTAGGACGAACCAGGGCCTTACTGCTTGGCATGGATATATAAAAAAAGGATAACACAGCTACACGGACAGCTCTCAGAGAACTACCAGGAGGCGTTGGCACTGCCTTATCACATTTATTATCCTCCTCCCGGCGTCTGTCGGTGCCCTAATCTCCACAGTAAGTTAACGTTAGCTTGTTAGGTTTGAATAAAACCCCCCACTATAATACACCTCGTAGCTATTTGACATCGAAATCCCGCGGCATCCCGTCTAAAATATGGTTTTGCAGTTGTGTGTGTTATCTTTCACAATGTCAAACCAGCTTCCGACAAGAACACGACTGACGAGATAAGGCAGTTAATTTAATCGTGAAATGGACTGAACGACCATGTCGCTGGGGTAAATACAGAGATAACACTCTAGTTAGCGATGTCACTAAGGTGAAAAACCTGTGTAATGTAGGAGAGTATGAATGGACCTACATCACCCTGCTGCTAGGTATTCATATACATTTTAAGATGTGTTGTCATATATCTTGTAATGCCATACTGTCCTGTATAAATCAGGTCAAAAATAACAGAAAGCTCTATTTCAGGACCCAATGCTCCGAAAAGACAGATGAATGTTACAGACTAGATCCATATTTATGACTTAAGACAAGATAATATCAACCAAATTGATCCTGCAGTAAGATTTAACATGCACGTCAAAGCCTTATGGCAGTATATTTAAGAAAATGTCCAATAACACAATGACAAATGGTTGCACAGGACAATTAAATCATCCACCGCACACTGGAGGTTTTTTTTTTTTTAGTAGCTCATGCTCTACTGTGTGGTTTTACAATGCAGATGGAGTCTTGTGATGTCTCTGAGCTCTCTCCCTGTTACTGTAAGAAAAAGTAAAAGCTTGCCATGCTCAATTTGATGTGACAGCTTGCATCATGGCACATGACCCAAATGTAACCTGTCACCACGCCCTTGCACCCGACTACCGTGATTACTACGTGGCTGAAAAGTGAACACATGCGATTGTGTTCCTGTACACAAGCAGGTAACAGGATACTTTTTGCAACCAGAAATGAGGCTCACAGATTGGATGAGGTCTGAAAATATGGCAATTCACCAGGTCTCTTCTAGGATTTAAATAGAATTAATATATAAATAGCAAGGAGACTTTGGTACTTTGTCAGTGTACGCCTGAAGAGGTACAGGCTATCATTTTGTGCTAACTAGTTTTATTGACAGGGGACCAAAATAATTCTTATGTCTTTTCGTCCATGGAACAATGCATTATTGGCTCAATAAGAAACGATTGTAATCTAAAAATGAGAATGCCGTGATCAATACTTCATTAACCTACACGTTCCTGATTCACAAGCCACTGCTGTTCTGTGACTGGCAAGAAATGCAGTCCATGTTTGAGGCCTGTGAATCATATCTATCTCCGCTCTGCGCTTATATAAACAGTGAGTGCTGCCTGCAGACCGCTCTGACCAGATTCATCTGTTGTGTTAACCTACAGCATTATCTCACCTTTGAAGATCACGGTGATGTGGAGATTTCTTATATCTATTCTTCTGTTGTTTTAGAGGGAGTAACGAGGTTCAATACCCAGTTCACCCCTTAAATTCAATCAGTGAAGTGGTGTGGTCCGCCCGTCCTCATCTAAAAATAATGCTGTGGTCCTGTATCTCTGTGCTGGATGAGTCTGTCTCCAGCTCTGCTTTCAGCTCTGCTGCTTCATAAAATAGCCATTTTGGCACCAGGAAGCATTCACGTTGCCAGACCTGATTCATTATCCTGATGGTTTTGTAAGATAAAAAGGGCTGGATTTGTATTCTGCATAGGCCCAGCCCTCGCTGTGGGAATATATTATGTTATTATTTTCTCTCTGTAATTAGCCAGTGCAGTGAGGAAGGTTCAAGTTGTTACTGCTCTCCTACTTACACAGAGCTGTGTCATGTGTGTAGAAATAGCTGTAATTGCGTAAAGACTAGGTTTTAAAATTGGAGTGTTTCAACATGAGAGTATGTGTTCTTCAGTTCTTCACTCATTTATGTTAAATGACGGTCAACTTTAGTCTTCTTGTTCATTAACATGCAGAAGCCAGTAGGAGACTGTCAGGCTTACAGTGTATTTGAATAATTTTGCCAAATGTGACGAGTGCTGACATTAAGCTGACTCAACAAGACATGTTTCAGCCCACTATGTAGTTCTGTTTGAACTTCTTAGGCCACTGCACACATTGAATACTGCTGGATTAGACACTGTTAGTTTACTCATTACTTGTGGTAACCCTATCGATTATTTGAAGTAATTTCTTCTCAAACGTGGAGAACAAAATAACGTATTTCGTAACTTAAGTGGCTAAACTGTGTTTCAACACCAACTTGTCATGCACAGTGTTGTAAATGTACTCTTTCTGATCTGTACAATAATTAAAGCAGCCACAAGGAACTTTCATTTTGTGCTGATTTGGTGGTGCTTGTGCACAAAAGCAGTAGTGTCTGCCAGAATGAAGACTGCATTTCAGCACCTCCAGAAACCACAGAAAAATAGAAATACACATTAGAATATGAAGCCCGGGGGCTGGGTTAAGAGCAGCGGGCTCACAGCATCTCTACTGCATCTCTTGGACCACGTGCCACAGTGGGTGTTGTGGCAGACCCAGGATAAGAGCTAAGCTAACCCATCTTGGACCTAAGGCTCCTCCTGGCCGATTTCCAGCCAGACTAGCCAGACCAAGCGCTGCAGTGGGCAGTGCAGCTGCGCCGGGAGGACAGGGAAGACAGCTGGGATAAGGCGGGATAAATCATTTTGTTGGAATCGGACCTGGTGGCAGACATTTAGAATTACAAAACAGAAACAGGCCAATGTAGCCAATCTTCTCGCTCATGGTGTTGTTTGCGTGTGTAGGTCTTGTAGAGGCATCTCTATGAAACTGAGACCAGCTGAGAAAAAAACTCCTCACAAGTCTAAGTAATGCTGGCATTGTGCTCTAGATTTGTGTCCAGATTTGCCTTATGTCCCTCTGTGAATGGCTCCTCCCTTCTATTCACAGTCAGAGCTATTAGATATAATTAAATCCATAATTTCTCTGAAGCCTTCTGCAATAAAGTCCCCCCTAATGTGCACTGGACACATCTGCGTCACTCGCTGCCTGTGCTGTGGTTAACGACAGCTTGTGTGAGGATGTGTGACTGTAAGGTCCCATTCATGGGAAGCTACAGGGACATTGTGTGTCTGGTCTGTCTTTGCTAGACCATGTCACGTCTCTGAAGCAGGAAATTAACTTGTGAAATGTGAAACATTTATCTACACCGGACACACAGTCATATTAAATCAGGGGTTTCATGTTTTATTCAGATTAAAGCTGAAGCTACTGAGAGAGAAACATATTGGAAAGTCAGTAACACACGTAACTAAAGTCCTAAGTCCAAAATCCAGGGAAAATGAACAAAACAATATAAAATGTGTCAGACTGCTTTAAGATCTGCTGTCTCTGAAATGTGTCCAGTGGACACTGACACCGTTGTGGAAACATGATGCTGCATTTTGGTCAGTGATACAACCTTGTCTGATAGACCTCCATTCAAAAGCAGCTCCAATAACAGCGCTGAAACTGAGGAAAATGTGCACGAAATATGCACACCTTAATAAATTCCAATTCTAATAGTTATTTATTACACATTTCTTTCTTTTTAATTGGCTGTGGCTTGTACAGTAACACAAATAAGTAAATGAAATTAAGCTACAAGCCACTGCAGACTTTTTTGTAGATTGTCTAGTTAATATTCTTTTTTTTTTTCTCAGCCTGGATTCTTGCTTTCAAGTAACGAGACAAGTGAGGTCTGATCATTTTAAACTTGTGACACATAGTAGTGCTTTCTACATATAGTGTCAAACTTTTTTCTCCCCCACGTTGTGGTATCTACTATGTATTAACCACTAGATACAATAGGTCCACTAGCTTATCAGTGCAGGGATAACAGCCTTTAAGAGACAGTGAAAAGTGCTCTGGGTAAAATGTTTGTATTTCAGGGTGGAGTTTCTGAATGTTGCAGTTGTTGTTAGAGTAAAGGCTGTTCGCCATTGCATGACGCCCTGGTAACAGTAGATCCTGTCGCTGTAGGTTTTCTTTCTCACTAGACAGCTAATAAAGTTGCTAATGTGGGCTCATCCTGTGAAATATGTTTTCACACCGTGGGATTTTTTTTCATTGCCCCTGTTTCAACATGATTGGTTGTACAGTATATGTATGAAGTATAATGTAATTATGTGTATGTGTGTTGTTTTCGGCAGTCTAAGGTATCAGGAGTTGGTGGTCAGGTTTTGGTGCCCATCCCTCATAATGAAACAGCAAGGGCTTCTTTGTAGAGCCGCCATTTTGTAACAACATTTAACAATCGTGCCGGGAGAAATCTGTCGTGGAAGAGACGGAGACACCAAGTTCTCCTCGTTCTGTAGTCTGCACTGCAGCCACAAGCGGTTCCTCCTCATGAAAATGCTCGTTATGTTCTTCTGATGGCATTTTTATCGTTGGAGATGTAAAGATGGTGTTAACAGTAGTTGACAGACGTATATGAAAGCCATTTGTAGAGGTGCTGGTTGAGTTTGCTGCCTTACCTGCCAGTCACAGGGCTGTAAGGGCCATAGTACAAGCTATGAAGGGTGCTTATTCCACCAAGGCCCCTAAGCTGCTTATTATATCAGCAAGCGTCTGCTGCAGAGTCTTTATCCTGTTACAAAAACAACAGAAAAATCAACTCTAAAACACTTACAACACCATTAAAGTTTTACAGGAACATACCATGCATTTTTGAGTCAGCTCATGTTAGAGAGATGATTGTATTACCTTTTCATGATTTACTGTTGTACAATGCAGATGCTAATTTAAGCTTGTCATGTCTGACATCCTTTGTGCTCATCCAGCTTTGTTTTATTGTCTGCCATGTACCCTGTCAGACTGGGATGATCACACTGTAAAATGGGAATTTTGAACATTATCACGACCACATTGTTAACATCTTTCATTTCTTGCAAAGTACATTGTGGATGTGACATTGCAGTACCATTTTCTGCAGAGCTACAATGGTGCTTGATAGCAAGAAACCATCTTAGAAAATTAACCATCTCTGTCATGTCCAAGGGCTTTTTTTCCCTCCAGAGTCAAAAATTTCACAAATGTTAAACTGGAGAAAATAAAGAGGAAATGAGTTTTAGAAGTGGAAAAGATTTGCAGTTTCTTCACTCACAATAGCCCCAATAAATCAGAATGCAATGCAACTAGATTTTTGCAACTTTAGTGAACAATAATTGCTTGTAATAAATATAAAATATATATAAATGGATAAATAAAATGAATAAAAAAGCTTCTTTGATGGATTATCTGTTAATTGTTAAGCTGCAATGGGTACAGGGGAAGAGGAGACAACTGCAGACTGGAGTATGATAATAGTGCACACAGCTTCTTTATGGTCTCTGACTTTAAAAAAAAAGCCAAACAATATAAATAATGATACCATATTTAGCCCAATTTTGCAGCTCTGAAAAATCATGTGGCTGGCTGGTGTTGGGCAGCGGTAGTGCTAACCCATCCGCATTATTTCCTTGTTGGTTTGCACTCCAGTGTGTATTTCATTGTGGGTATAGAAACGCATGAATGGAAGTGGACTGCGGAATTCATTTTTTTCCCCTATCTCTATCTTGTGTCACAGGTTTGACTTGTTCTTTTAACCATCACGATGATCATCAAGTAACCGTGTTCCATCTTCACACCTGAACTTTTCCTTGATGGGAAGGCACCAGCGACTCTAGAGGGAACATAGATCTTGGATGCCGTGACGTACGGGACGTGGTCAATCCAGGATGGAGAAAAAGAAAATGTGCCCACGTCTTCTCGACTACTTGGTGGTGGTTGGAGCAAGGTAAGACCTGACTCTGACTACAAGGAGTTGTTTTGGTTTAAAGAACTTTTTTAATTAACTTAGGCTTAAAGGAGGAGGCACATAGTTTAGCAATATAAATATCTTTAGTCAAGTCTTGGAGGGGTCTGCTCTTTACTTTTTTACAACAATATGTTTTCTTGACAAGCTATTTTGGCCCTGTCAGAGCAACCATTGTACTGTTCCAGGAATTGCAAAAACTCAATAATCTCAATGACACCACGTGTTGCTTCTTTAAGGGGGTGTTATTGCAGAGGCTACAGCAGAAAAATGCAGGATAGTTTCGCAGAACAAATATACAGCACAGGGCAACGTCATCACTCACAATCACAACATGTACACTCCCACATGATGTAGCATGCATAATGAAGCATAGTAGCACATTGTCTCAAGCACAGCAGCCACAGGGGGAAAGGGTGATTCACATGCACACAGTGAAATTAGAGAACTATCCAATCTGCCACTGTTTTTAGAGGTGGCAACAAAGAATTACTACTGGAAAATTTAGGTATTATGTGTGATGGTTTGGGACAGTTTCAGAGTTGTTGTGGGAAAAGATTGGTGTTACTAGTTTACTTCCCCAATCAGATTCAAGTCGGATCCAGATTTGCTACTGTAACCACTGAACTACTGTTGGGATGTGGCTAACCTTTAGGTTGCACAGTCAAGTGACCAAAGATTATGATTCCACTTTCATGAAATACCTCTTTTGACACTAATGACTCCTTTAAATTCTAAAGTATTCATACATAATGGCAGAACGTCATGGAACCAATGGTGGGTGCCGCTCTACAGCATACGTTTCTGCTTTAAAAACGTTTGTCCAAAAATTTTTTTTTCGTTCCCCCCCCCCCCCCCCCGCCAGGCAACCAAGTAGTGACAGCGTGGCCCAGACACCTCAGCTCCTCCGCCGCTACCCGCTGGAAGATCACCATGATTTCCCGCTCCCACCAGACGTGGTGTTTTTCTGCCAGCCAGAGGGCTGCCTGAGCATACGCCAGCGCAGGGTTAGCCTGCGTGACGACTCCTCGTTTGTTTTCATGCTGACCGACAAGGACTCAGGTATCACCCGCTATGGAATCTGCGTCAACTTCTACCGTTCTTTCCAACGAGGACATCACCGTAGCCGTGGGGACAAGAGCGGCCACACAGAGACAGCAGCGCAGGCATCGGAGACTGCTAGTGAAGGGTCTGACGGCAGCGGCGGAGGCCCACCCTCCACATTATCGCCACCCAACAGTGCTGAGCCAGGACATCCGTCTGCCTCAGGAGAAGAGAGCGGACAGCCAGGTGTCGAGACAAATGCCAGCAAATCCCCACAGCACAGACGAAGCGCTGCCAAGATGGCAGCCAGGAACCGCAACAGCACGCTGACCTCGCTGTGCATACTCAGCCACTACCCCTTCTTCTCCACCTTTAGGGAATGCTTATATATTCTCAAGAGGCTGGTAGACTGCTGCAGTCAGAGGCTAACTCAACGAGCTGGGCTCCCCCGCGCCACCCAGAGGTGAGGCTAAAGATTGCAGCTTCATGTTTACATGCAGTGCTTCTTTATTGCTTACATATAACTTATTGTGATTTTTGTTTTCTTCACCCTGGTGCACATTAAAACACACACATACGATTTTAGACGTGGCTAATTGGGTTTGAAGGTGGTTGATTGCTGTGAATATTCGTGCGTCCCATATGATGAACACTTACTGCTTCTGACACTGCATGACCTTTTTGCTGTGTCACCCATAGGCCAACTGTCAACTTTGATCACAGTGGCTCTCAGATTGCCATTAAGGTTTTACATGTATATTACCAAGTGGTTAAAACCTTTGACTTTAATGAACTGTTGACATTTACTTTCACACATTCAATTTTTAGTCCTCGACTTTTGTCGATATTTGTACTGTAAAATGTAATTAACTTCTCAGTCTCTATTTTCCCTTGGCCAATACTCAATCTGTTCATGCACACGTATACATTCTATAAAAAGAATGAGTACCACAATTCTCTTTATCCAAAGAAAATTTATAACCTGTCTTCATCATCTAACATGACATTACATGGAAGTTATTAACAACACAAACCCATGGTTGACACGGTTGCATTTAATCCATTTTTTACTTCAGCGTTCTTGCTGATGTTTTCTGCAATGCCTACTGTGTTCTTTCTCTCACCCCCATCTCCTTCTCTCATCGTCCACCTGTTATGTGTATGTTTGTGTTGCAGAGTTAACACAAGAGCCTTTGTCTGTGGCTCCATGCAGTTTTGCAGGCCATCTGCAGCTCGTGTCATGTTTTCTCAGTGCGCTTTATGCTTTCACACTCCACCCTGATGATAAATAAAAGTAACCAAAATATCCACACAGTGCATTTAAAGGGCTTTGTTTTGACTGATTAATATTACAGCAAATATTATTTTATTCAGTGCTATCTGTTAAGTTGAAACAGTTTTTAAGAGTAATAATAAATGTTAGGCAGTTTGAAATCAAATGGCGAAAATGGTGGGATTAAGAATTGAGTTGGATTCGCACATTTTTTATGATACTTGAGGTGCTTTTGTAGTTGTGCACCTGTTCTGTGAAAATTCTGTGAAATTATAAGCGTCCCAACAGGAAGCTGCCCACCTGTCAGCTGGATTCAGCTTGAGGTTTCTTCCTGTTAAAGGGGACAAGGCACCTTGTGCTTTGCTTATGTGGGGATTCTTGAATCCTTAATTTTGAATTGTTGATTTGTTGGGTCTTTCTTAATTAAAGAGTTTGGTTTTGACCTGCTCTGTATGAAAAGTGTCTCGAGATAAGCTTTTGTTATGAATTGGTGCTATATAAAATAAAGATTTAGCGATTGATTGATAAACTAAGAAATAAAAACCGTGCGGGAAAGTGAGAAGGGGCTGCATGGTATATCCACTGTATATACTAGTCAAATTTGTCAATGAGCCACCAGAAGTGATTAATTAATATTTTATCTAAGCTGCAGAAAATGCTGTAATGTGGTAGTGTTTACTGGCCTCTTTGGTTATTCTGTTGCCATGGGTGACACCATAGATTGCAATTTAGGACTGACAAAGTGTTAATTAGGCTGTCACTTCACACTGGCTCAGGCCCAGTGTGATTGTTGGTCACCCAAAGTGCACACGTTTTCTCTGCTGTTATCTATTTATAGCCGTGGAACCAGTGCAGCTTTTCCCCTCATCACTTCAAGGGGATTGTGGGAATGTCTAACGCACAGTTAATCTCATACCTTGACATATTTTTCTCTGCTAAAATGCTGCAAACCTGGAACAGGCCAATAAAGCCAAAGGCTGAACAGACCTGAGAATCTTTTTTTTTTTTCCTGACATGGTTGGTTGAAATGTGGTGTGGTAATGACAGAGAAGGAAGGGAGCCATTGCATAATGGCTGCGAGCGCTTTGTGCTATGGCGGCTCTGACAGATTGAGGTCTCTGGCTGCCTTTGGGTAGCAGCTGCAGTTGGTGGGAGGGCTCCCAAGCACTAATGATTTATCTCCCTCCTCGCTACATACACACACTCAGCATACACTCTAGAAAGGGTTTAATGGCACCATGTGTGTGTAGAGTGGAGGGTTATCGCATCAATGTTTTGTCAATTGCCTAAGAGCCTCTCCTGTGCTTTCAATCTCATTTGCGCCATCTCATTTGCTCATCATATTAGCAGTAGGTGTTTGCTGAAGCCCCGTGGTAGTTGTTTACAGCAATAAAACGAGTAAATTATTTAGCTTAATCTATTGTCAACCCTAAAATTACTGTAGACTGGAATCAATACATGTTAATTGTTAATCTTAACATGTTTTGCATGTGTGAGAAACATTTCTGATCAGTGCTGATAAGAGTCACTGTTTGCATTGTTACACATTAAACATACGTTTATATTTTAATAAGCAAAACTACCAGATATTGATTGAATCCAGCTTCTCAGGTTTGAGGATCTATTGCTTCTCTCTGTTTTATATCATTGAAGATTTAATATTTTGGACCTGCGGTCAGAAACAACATGATGTCTTCAAATTGCCTAAAAATGGGGGGGAAAATTAGCAATTTGGAGATAACACATTCGCTTGTTTTTTCACTTTTTTTAAGGACTTATAGAGGAAGAATTGATAATAAAAACTAAAGTGGGATATACTCATGTATACAGTGATTTCTGAATATACTGTTCATGTCCTTCTCAGGGACACCATGTGGCGTGTGTTCACTGGGGCGCTGTCGGTGGAAGAGAAAGGCAGCCAGCTACTGGCCGACCTGCGGGAGATTGAATCCTGGGTGTACCGGTTGCTGCGCTCCCCGGTACCAGTGGCGGGTCAGAGGCGTGTGGATGTGGAGGTCCTGCCCCATGAGCTCAAACGATCACTCACCTTTGCCCTGCCTGACAACTCTCGCTTCTCCATGGTCGACTTCCCCCTGCACCTGCCCTTGGAGCTGCTGGGTGTGGATGCCTGTCTTCAGGTCCTCAGCTGTGTCCTGCTAGAGCACAAGGTAAGGACAGGTTCAGGATGCAATCTGTCTCTTATCAACCATCACTTGGGCCCTTCTCTTCTTAATTTGTAAGACCAGGATAGGTGTGTGGTTGTCTTCGTTTGCAAACAAAATCATCCTTTGGATTTCACTATAAACCCAACTGACAAAGCTGTATTTAATATGTTATGATTGGTCAGTGGTTTCCTCTGGAGTGAAGCAGTGTGTCCCCACCTTGACAAAGAACTTTTTTCAAAGACTTCCTGAGAAATGTGCCAAATGACCTTCATCAGACATTTTCTGTTAGATGTAGGCTCGCTGAAGCCATTTTACTGCAGTGTGTACAAAGCATGATGGGTATAAACTGACTGCGTACATCATATGCCTGTGAGGAAAGACACTTCATCTCTGTCTCTCCTATCTTTAACACTAGAAGCATTAGTAGGGATGTAATATAAATCCTTGTTTGGCCGGTGCGGGTGTAGTGTTCTGTTGTGCTCTTGGTTTACAGTGTCATTGATACACAGGCTCATTTGAAACTGTCCTAAACCATAGCTAAGCTACACGGCTTCACTCACCCTGCTGAAAGACCACATTACAGGATAAAAGCTGGATAATTTCTCATCTTTTTTTTTTTTATCACTTTGTGTTTCTCTAATATACAATTTATTCAAGCCACCTACCTAAATAGATGTTCTGCCACCCAAAAAGGTTTTTCGTTTTCCCAGACGTCTGTGCACACATTCAGCTTTAAATTTAGATTGATTGAAACGTCTTCCACAATGGTTGGTCATTAGTTCGCTTTAGTGTTGTTTGCAGCCCCCACACCACACGTAAATAATTCTCAACCATCTTGTTGTCATCCATTTTGGTTATTTGAGGATGAATTAAATGCATCATTAAATTCAGTCATGCTGAACTAAGTGCTGTCTGAAAGCTTTCAGAGCAACTTCCTTTCAAGGACTTTGTGCTGCCAAATGAATTTTTCACAAGAGCTCACTCTTTATTATCGCTCTGAAGAATCCAAGGCTAAATTGAGATGTTCACACCTTTTTAAATTATGGACAACAAAAGAAAATATGTTTTATCAAATAATTATTTGATCTGTGAGCACCAGAGCAAGAAGATGATTTGTCACAAAATGTGTCTAAATATGACCATATAAAGGTAAAACCCACATAAAACCCATGTATGTTGTGCATTTCTTTTTTTTTCCCCCCCTCAGGTCATTCTTCAATCGAGAGATTACAATGCTTTGTCTATGAGCGTCATGGCCTTTGTGGCCATGATCTACCCTCTGGAGTACATGTTCCCCGTCATCCCCTTACTGCCAACATGCATGGCCTCTGCTGAACAGGTAAAACTGAACACATTTCAAGTAATCAGATGATTCCTTTGTGTTTTTAAAAATCTCTATGTTCAGTTTTTTATTGCAAATACTGTCTGTTGTGGCAACATCAAGTTGAAACTGACTGTGTGTGTGTGTGTGTGTGTGTGTGTGTGTGTGTGTGTGTCTGTGTCCCAAGCTCCTTCTTGCCCCCACTCCGTACATCATAGGTGTACCAGCCAGCTTCTTCCTCTACAAATCTGATTTCAAAATGCCAGACGACGTGTGGCTTGTGGACCTTGACAGCAGCAAGGTCAGCTAACATTGGCCTCCGCCTTAGGATCTTGTTTTGTCTGTTTTCATGATGTCAAGATTAAGCTGACAGATGAAGTCTAATTTATCTATTAGATTAATTTCTTTCCCATCTAAATTTAGAAGGTATTGTTTTTATTCTGTCTACAGGTTGTAGTCCCCAGCAATGCAGAGATTCTACCCCCTCTTCCAGAGCCTGAAGCAGGCGAGCTTAAGAAACATCTGAAACAGGTACAGCATGTGATTTGTCTGATCCCTCTAAATTATGTAACTTCTTCCGATTCTGCTGCACTGTGGCAGCAGCCCAAAACTACTGGGACTACTGGCACATATGAGCATTTTGCAGAGAAATTTCTGGAACCCAGGTACTGCTCTGGAGCCGACCTTTGTTCCCAAAACTGCTGATTGCACTCCTGTATAAATGTTAAAACTTCTCTTTCAGCAGTGTGAAGAGTAAGGGCTTCCTTCTTCAACAGAGTTAGTATGTATTGTAGATGAGTGTGAGCGCATTTGAAATGGATTTTGTAGTGCACTAACATAAACAAATGTTTTTCTTTTGTGTTTTTTTTCTGTTTTCTTTGCATGCTCTAGCTCTTGGAGGTAAAATCAAATCATAGGACCCTGCTGCCTAAGCATAACCTTTAGTAATGCTGGTAGTAACTAACTTGCCCTTCTAACCCGATTCAGAATCTGGTTCTGATTCATGGAAACACCTCATTTTTTCCTAGTTCCACAACACTAATAACCCATCACACAGTCCCTTCACATCTAAGCAAATATAGGAACTAATGGTATAATTACTTAGTGTGCTTATTGGCCAAGTAAAGTTAGCCATGACATAACTTTGAGCCATCTTTGGCTGTTGTTAGTCAATAAGATTGCCATCCATCCTTTGCACAGCAATTCTGAAATCTCTGCAAAACGAGTAGGAGCTTAATCACAGCTACTTTAAGTTCTCAATTTAAACTCTTATTTATCCAATGAAACTCTTATTTGCATGTCTACAGGAACAAATGTTCCAAATGTTTCTTATCCATCGTAACGGCAACAATTATTGAAGTTCTTTCCCCCACATTTTTCACTATAAAACGAGACAAACGTACTAAAATGACCTAACATTCACTTTTTAATCTTTCCTTAAATTGACACATGGACATCGCCAAAGTTGAACATCACTTAAAAAAAAAAAAAGAATTGCAGATTTTTTTTCTCAGGCTGTTATGCTCAAAGCTTCACAAGCTATGACGTCAACACATTCACTGAAGCTGTTCTATCTGTGTTTTTATTAATTATCTCATTTAATATTACTACACAGAATGTTCATTATATTTTCCTGTCAAACTTTAGCTCACGTTTTTTAGAACTAATTCAAAAAATAGTTTGTAGATTTAAATTTCTGCATACACTTATTTTGTTTATTATGCCTTGAATCAGAGCCGGTTCGTTAGCCGTGTGTGAACAGCAGCTCTCTCCCTGTGTGACTGAGAGGCTGGTGTGTAAGAGTGTGCAAAGCCTCAGTTTAGCAGTTGTGTATTTGGAAACAAGCACACAATATTGATATCTGTGAACGGAGAAAACGCCACTGAAGATGGTTTAACTGATATCTGAAGACTGATGCCAAAGCAGAATGCTGCTGATGTGAGAGTCACTGAAAATACTTGCACTTAACACTGGCTAGTTAAAATAAATTGGTCCTAGCGAGGGACTAATTTATTTATTTTTTTTACAAAAATGGTGGTTATTTTTTTGTTTTGTTACATAATTAGAGATACACTTTAGGCTTTTATTTTACTACATATGTTTTATTGTGCAAGTATTTTATCTATGTTTCTGAAAAGATCTGCTGTTTTGTATCTATCATCGCTTCTCCATTGTAACCACTGGCTTGTCCCAGTTGGTCACCATGGATGACCCTCATGTGTGTTTTAGTGGCTGGATCCTGTAAGTCTGGTTATTGGTCACATTATTGCTTTGTCTGTGTTTCTCACTGTCTTTCATGTAAAGCATTAAAAAAACTTCTCTTTCTCTCTTGATCTTTCTCAAAACTTCTCCCTCTTCCATTTCACTCTTCTGGCCATCCCATCACCTTTACAAAACAAACACAAATGTATCTTTTCTCATCTCCTTTCTTCGGTAAATTGTTGAATTGGAAATGGAAACAATGGCACGGCAAGACATCTTTCATTGCACAAACAAATCAAAATATTTTTTGTGTCACATTTGGGTTGCATAAAAATATGCTTATTTGCTGTCAGTAAAAACAGACAAATTGTGGAGTGCTGTTGAAAGGAGACAAAGAAAAGAGAGGCAAAGGGTTGTGACCCTTCCGTCATATGCTGTTCCAGTGTCCACCACTAAGTTATCATCCCAGGCCTTCATGTGATTCTCCTCGCATCTCTCTTATCCCCTTCCTAGTGTCTGGTTAGGTTGACCGTGATCACCCAAAAGCAGATCTTCTCCTCTGAAAATAAGGTTACTCATTTCTCCTCCTGTGGAATGTGTAATGCCCCTGCACGGATATCTTCTCTCTCACATTATTTTTGCTTGTCACTACAACCTGTCCTCCTACTCTACAAGACCTGAATAATATGCATAACAGTGTCTCAGAATGTTGCGGACCAGTTTTTTGATAACACTGCTTAGCTCTGGCTTGAGCATGATTGAATGTGCGTGCATCTATCTTGGCATCAGCGAGTGTTCTCGTAACCAGAACAAGATATGATGAAGCTGATCACTTTGACAAAGTTAACACTCATCCAGACCCAGCAACTAAATGTTCCATTGTGCTAAGCTAAACATTGACTCTTGAGTCTGCAGCAGTTCCCTCAAAGCAAACCATGCATAGTGACTTACTTCCCTTGTGCCCCTCCTCTCCAAAGTGACACACCCACCACAGGCATCAACATGCACAAAACTCATCCTTGGCTGTTGAATATAACAACAGTAAAGTATAATTGTGAAAATATTCTCAAGGGGCCCTAAATTTTATCATCTCCAACCTCACTTATACATACTACTGAGCAGCAGAGATGCTTGGTAGTATGAGGGGTTGCCATTCAGATAAGATTTTATTGGATTATCTCATAAATTCACCAAGTTCCAAATTCTAGTAGTCAGTCAGTTGGACCTAATTGATTTCCCTCTATAGAGGGGCAAACATTTTCATAACGTCCCATTTAAGTGTGGAAATTAACTAAATGTTGATGCCAATTGTGGGAGTAGTCCATCACAGCGCTGTGCTCTTGTCTTTAGATCCACTGCTACGCTTTTATAATTGGTGTCACTGTCACCTGTCCCAGGCTTTGGCCAGTATGAGTCTGAACACCCAACCCATTCTGAACCTGGAGAAGTTCCAGGAAGGTCAGGAGATGCCGCTGCTCCCACCCGGGCGCGATAAAGCTTCGCCATCCTCCACGGAGTTCAACCCCCTGATTTACGGCAATGACGTTGATTCTGTGGATGTAGCCACCAGGCAAGCTATGAGTGTCTCTTTCATTGTTCCATGTTTCTCTCTGTCTGTAGGAGGAACTCTGAAGAGGGGGAAAACAGGACAGAAGAATTATATTTAGAGATGCATCGATATGGAATTTCACAGCATATAAGGATAACAGACCTATTTGTTGTGGCCGATACTGAAATGATAACTGAAAATATTAATGTTATAAATTTGAAGAGGATAATAAATGTGTTTTTAGATCGTCAAGAATACTTTTTTAATACAACACCAATATTTAGAGTATACTTAACCACCCCTGAAATAAATAGAATAGGTTTTAATAATGTTCCATGCCTGCAGCAATGCCCTATGTTATCGGAACAATAACAAATACATATTTTTTATTTTTATGTGCTAATAATATTTTGGCCACCTAGATATCATGCAGTCCTAATTATATTACGCATGTTTGTTTGTTTTACAGATCAAAAATTAAGCTAAACGCACTTTATCTTTTACAGGGTGGCAATGGTACGGTTCTTCAACTCCCCAAACGTTCTCCAGGGTTTCCAGATGCACACTCGCACCTTGCGCCTCTTCCCCCGGCCCGTGGTGGCTTTTCAGTCATCTTCTTTTCTTGCATCTCGGCCACGGCGCTCTAGCTTTGCAGATAAGCTTTCTCACACCCAGGCAGTGGAGTTCTATGGAGAATGGGCTCTCAATCCCACCAACCTCGCCTTTCAGAGGATACACAACAGTAAGGCACTTTTAAGATTATAATAGTCTGCCTATCGTTCCGCGTGCGCTACAGAATATGCGTTAAAGTAGGTTGAGAGTTACAGCTGTTATACTCTGCACACACCCGTTTCAGATGTGTTCGACCCCTCCTTAATTGGAGACAAGCCCAAGTGGTATGCTCACCAGCTGCAGCCAGTGGTCTACCGAGTGTACGACGGAAGCTCCCAACTGGTTGAAGCTATGGCTGGTCCCTTGGAGGATGAGGGCAACGAGTCAGACCCCACAGACAGGTAAGACTAAAGAAAACCCATTTCAGCATAACAATCCAATTTAATCTTGGTTTATTTTATTATTTGCTGTAGGTACTTTCAGTTTGGCCATACAATTTATTTGTTGCAGTGGCAGTGACAGTGAGGCATACGATGACTCCAGCTCTTCCTATTCCTCACTTGGAGACCTCGTGAGTGAAATGATCCAAGGTGACATCCAGGGAGACACACCAAGTAAGTTCTGGATTCATTACGAGGTACACATTGACCATTTCCTTCCATCTAATATTTTACACTGGTGTCTCAGGCTTGGACCCGCCTACCCATGCTGCACTGGGAGACGCCAGTGAGGTCCAGTTTCAAGACTTCGAGGACTTCAGGGAAGGTCATGGCTCGGAGGGTCCACTCAGTGGGGACGGACCTGCTGAACCCTCTGATGGACAACCTCTTCGCTCAAGCTCCAGCACAACTGCAAGCTCAAGTCCCAGCACAGTCATCCAGGGAGCCAACCATGTGTGTGGTCATTCCAATCAGTGTACACCTGAAATTCACTTTCAGAAACTGTATTTGTACAGCGCTTAATATTTATGTATTTATTTATTGTTAAATATATATTTTATTATTATTATCCATCAGAAGAATGAATGTGGACAAACTAGAGAAATGTGGAAGTGATCCTAATCTGTATTTGAATGAAAGAAATGTGAACAGTTTTTACACAAGGAGACATATTCACAGTTCCCATTAACCTGTGTGCTTATTTTTCCAGGAGCAGGGAGAAGCACCTGAAATGGAAGCATCAGCAAGTGCCGCTTTACAGAACCCTGTCCCCGCTTTGGGCAGTCAGCCATTCCTCAGACCTACAGCTGATGCTGGCCTGGTGGACTCTGCCAACAAAAAGCAAGAGTATGACAACCCATACTTCGAGCCTCAGTATGGCTTCCCCTCAGAGGATGACCCTGATGCAGAGGAGCAAGTGGAGTCATACACCCCTCGATTCAACCAGAACCTCAATGGCAACAAGTGTGTTAAACTTGTTCATCACTTGAATGAATGCATTATCATCATTCAAATGGGCTCTCTGACCAAACCATGCAATGTTCTCTGTCAAAACCCAGCATGTCCGATTAATCCCTCCATTCATGGTGGTCTTGAATCTTTGGTGGTGTCATGGTGTGATATGGTGTGAATATTTGAGAGTTTCCATACATTATGTAAGGCATGTGTCCCTGTGTCTGCGTCATGTCTGTCATGTCTTCTGGTTGTTGTTTTTTTAGGCTTCAGCGTCCTTTACGTCCCAGTAGCCTGAGGCTCCCAGGAGAGTCTGATGGGGAGGGAGACTCCCGCAACAGCTCACCAAACTCCACCATCTCCAACAGCAGCAATGATGGATTTGGAGGACTCATGTCCTTTGCTAGTAAGAGTATTTCAACTTAATTTGGTTTCTTTTCAGCCAGCACCAGGTTGTAAAACATGGAAAGTGGGCTGATTTATGTAGGTGATGATGAAATGGAGCACCAAAACCAAAAGTACTTTAGTTAACACCCAGTTTAATCTTGAGCACTCCCACTCATAAATTATTTTGTCTAGAGGAGAGTATTACTTGATTTTATGTGAAACAAAGAACTGCCATTGCAATGAATGCTACAGACTGGGAAAAATGTGATGAAAAATATATTACAGTTATAGTTGTATAAAATAGATTTAGTGTTAATTCTTTTAAAGCAGTTGTAATCTGTTTTTATAATAACAAGAGATTAAATGGATTAAAGTTAGCATCTAGCTGGTGAATATAGTGGAGTATTTTGCAGCTTTAGCACCTTCAGAAGTTAATGGAAATCAAAGACCGCTACAAGGAGATTAAATGTTGCACTTCAGTTGATCAGGCGACTAGAAACGAGACTCCAAATGAATGGTAATGTTGTTCTTGATGTCTAAAAGGGCAACTGTGAGCTTCATTAGCTTACAGGGTGATCTGTTAGTATTGCATACAGAGCTTCCTCCCACTGCCCCAAGTGGTCAAACAATACTCAGTTATGGCAGGCATTATGTCTTCGTGTTGCCTGTCTGTCTGTCCCATTATTCTGGATGTGATATCTAAGGAACATCTTGAGCGAATGTCCACTCCAACTCAAGGATGACCTGGTTCGATTAGCTTGGACGCAAACTGGAACTTGACTGCTTGACAGAGGCGTACAAATGTGAGGTGGTTGTTTTTGATCAGATTTTATTCCTATTCCTTTCTGATTTATATTATTATCACCCACTACAGGCAATCTTTACAAGAACCACGGCACCAGTTTCAGTCTGTCCAATCTTGCTCTTCCCAACAAGGCAGCGAGGGACAAAGCAACGCCTTTCCCCAGTCTCAAAGGTAGGACAACACAGCTGACCTGACCGCTCTTACATCTGTTCTAGTTCCTCATGACATTGGTGTTTCTGTGACCTGAGTGTCTTTCTCAGTTGTTCAGCGTGGTTTCAGTGGTAATTAGCAACACTATTGTAAAATGTTTTATTTAGGACATGCAGGTACCGCAGGGAGAGTTGACAAAGTTAAAGGATACAAGCCAATAAAACAGTTTTAGAGCCATTATTGTCAACATTTTTGTTTTTCAGACCCACTCATCTATATATTTTTTCAGCATGTTTGCAGTCATACATCCTTATTAGATTTTTTAAATGCTGTTTTATCATACTAATTTAGATTACATACTATAGTTTGAATGCTCTCATTTGATATACTAAATACTAAAATTCTCATAATTAACATGTCCTAACCGCTTCCCCACTAAAAACCACTACAACAATGTCCACTTGTCTAAAAGCGTAGTGTATTAATTCAGTATTCCTTTTACTTATATTCTTATTTAATTCATGTGTTGTCTGTCCTTCTCTGTCCTTTTGTTTTAATTTATTTTTCTAAATTATTTATTTGGGTAAAAGAATATTTTAATTTTGATATTGAGGATGAAATGGAGCAAGCAGGTTTGTAGAGTTGTTTTTAAAGCCTGACTTTCTTCCCACTGGATTGCCAAACTGATATGGCACTATTTTAAAGGAGAATATTGAGGATATATCAACAAAGTTTTTCTCTCAAGAGTAACAGGAAAATCCACTCATAAACAGACTTCACAGTTGTCGTTGCCACGGTCTGGCAAAGTTTGCTCTTCATTTGTGGACATGAGCAACTCTTGTATGTAGTTTTTCTATATATTAATTTACCTCGATGTTTTTTAACCAACTTTAAATCAACTTTATACCTTTTATACTGCTACTGAACCAACTTTTTACCGCACCATGTGCTGATTAAGTATAGTGTGTTCAGATTAAGCATATTTGCATTGATACAAATGTGTGTGCTAGGTATCATTTGGAAGCTCATAAATGTGGCAAGGCCAAGCAAACAAGAGGGAGCAATCCAAACCAACCACTGATATATGGGTTCATGGGCATAAAGACTCAGATGTTGATATAAGATTAACTGCAGTTACACATAAATACAAATCTAAACAAAACCAAATTAATCCAATCGCAACTGATGCTTATATTCAGCAATTTTTCAAGGCTTAACCGTTATTAACAGGGGAGAAGCTAAATTGTGCACAGTACAGACAAATCTGTCATACTTTTCGGAAATTATTTGGGCTAAAATTGCTCTTGAGGATCAAGTTATTAAACTGGTTAATATGAATTCTGTTTAGGTTGGATTTTCACTGAGAGAAAAAACAGGTGTAGCATGGTAATCTAACTCAATAGCTCCACTCCACGTGGAATAGCTGCCATGGAAAATGTTCTGTTCCTTTGATTATGATGTGTTCTGTCTTTGTTGTTCAGATTCCCCTGACAGCCCGGGTATGTTATGTCTGGTGTGATAGTTTGTTTTAGCCCCCTGACTAGGCATTTATTTACCCTTGAAGTGACCTATACCTATCTTACACCCTGTTTCTCAGCATAGGACTAAGATAGAAGATACACCTTTAATGTCATTCATGTAATTCCCTGCCTTCCCTTCTGTTCCTTTGCCATTCTGATCTGTGTGACTGGTGGGAGTCTATTTGATGCACTATGATGCACACATTTATAGATTTCAAACGATTTCGTCTGTGGCTACAGACTATTTTTTGGTGTGGCATCTGCACATCCTTACTACTAAGAAGGATGCGTAGTCCCTTTTACCTGCATTGACCTAATCCACATTTTAATGTAGTTACATTTATGTCTTTGAATGCCGTTCACAAAAAGATCTGTCCCCAGTGAAAGGAATTTACTTCCCACCTGCCCCCTGACTCTTGTGTTTTGCCTTGCTTGCTTGTTTGGTGGCTTCCATTATTGAGCGTTTCCTTCCCTTTTTGAGGTCACTCACTATTTAAACAAAAACAGTAATGAAACTTTGACGATCACAGGTTTTCTGATGACATATTTTACTGTCTCATGATTTTTTTTTTTTATGGAATGTGTTTTTTTTGCTCAAAACAAAATTTCTGCCTTACGTCATGCCCAGATTGTAAAGAAACAATTCCATCCATCTCTAGATTTACATTTTCATTGTTGAACTGGACTGTTCATCATTATTCACCGGTGTATATACAACAAAGTATGAGCTATCCGCAGCTCTTACTTGCTACTGTAATTGTTGAATGTTGAGCACATGGCATTAGTCATCTTATCGAACACTTTCAGGACTGATACCATCATCAGTACATATTGTCTTTTTCTCTTCTATATACCCTTGTCTCTTCTGCTTTTGTTTATTTTCTTTGTTTTGGCGCCATGTTGAGTGTGCATGTCTGTTGTGTTATGGGTTGATGTTCAGACTGGTTGTGTCTGGGCCGGTGTCCCTCTCTCTGTCCACCTTTTCCCGGCACTAATTCTGGGTTTTGTGTGCAGTATTTGGGCTAAATTCTCTAATGGAGATAATTACAGAGGCCGGCCCGGGGAGCGGAGAAGGTGGGTTCTGCCCTTTTTATCGAGTGAGCTGCATGCTTCTCCAAGCCAGTCAACTACATCTCCCAGCATCCCCCTCTATCCTCATCTCAGTCACTGTGTGTGCCATCGAATATCCAGTGGAGCATTGAGTTTGTTGTCGTCTTACCATGTTGCCATTCATAGTGACTGTTCCCCTTCCTCAGACTAACTGTAATTTCACTCCACAGTATGTTTCATTTTATTTATTGAACCAGCCTTATCACAAACGAGTTCATGAGTAAAAATAAAATTAGAGGTAACATCAGTAGTCACTAGAAAAAGTGAAACAATACATAATGCAAAAAAAATAACCACAGGGAAGCAAATGAAGCACAAGACACAGAACAGGATGTTGGAGAATCACAAGAAGAGACTGAGCTTATCTACCAGCATCTATTGTTTGTCATTGTTCTCTTGTCTTTTATGCTCTCACAGAATACAAATGGGGTTGGGTCCAATCATGCTGTTATTGTGCCGTACACAATGAGCAGAGACTACAGTAAAATTATGCAAATGTTGAACCCAACTGCTGAAAGTCGTTTTTATCATCAGTGAATCAAATTCACGCTCTTACCAGGCATGACATTGGTTGGCTAGATGATAAGTTGAGATAAGTTAAGATTGATTATAGTTATTTAGATAATGCTCTCTAGGCTTCATAGATAAGGCATAAACTCTTTTCTGTGTATCATGGAAGGTGAGGTTGGCGCAACTGAGGCTGTCACTGTTTGTCAGAACTATCTCAAGAGGCTTTGGGTAGTTGTTAGTATAATTACATTAATGCTGAAACAATTAGTTTATCAAAAGCAATGAACAGCAGAATATATTAAACAGTTTTCTTAATTAAAATAGATCACATTTTTCCAATTCCCAGTGCCTTTTCGCTTTAGTAACATACTACAAGAAATGCTCCTTCACTTTAATACTGTGGGGTTTGTCACTGGAAGTGAATTTTGTCTCTGGTGTCATTTTCACAAGGTAGTTGTACATTGCTTCATCTTTCTGTTATATAGATAGATAACTTTATTGATCCCCAGAGGGGAAGCTAGTTTGGTTGCCCATGCTCAATAGCAAAAGACACACAGGCCAGACAGCTCACAGCAGACCATAATGAAAGACATAATGCCACAAGAGCACATTAGTGAAGCTCAGGAACCTGTCTAGCCATTAAATTTAAAGACAGGATGTTAATAAAATCAATCAGTTGATCAATGAAATTAATAAAACGCCATCTGTAAGTGATACGGCTAAAAGCAGGACTGGTAAAACGGCAAGTAAATATGAAAATCAACAATGAAGAGAGGCAAATGGGTCACCCAGAAAACAAAACCTTGTGTAGAAAACACAATCTGAATCTGAGGAAATGGTCATACCTTCTAAATTGTTACATGCAAAATCTTCCATCCTAAACCAGTTTCTGTGTAGCTACGTGTATCAAAAGCCCATCTGAATGAACAATCATGCAAAAAAAACTAGCCTTCTGGTCTGGGATCGCTGCACACCAGTTTTTTGGTTTTTTTTGTGGCTATCTGCCTCACTGCCACGATAATATCTTATAATCATAAAATCCTATCATTAAGTGTCAAATCACTTCATGAAATTAGCGCCTTAGATAGAAGGCTTACCTACAGTTTACATTGTAACAGTTAATTTTCTTAGTTTGCAGGGTCTTTCAGGTTTTTCTGTCTGTGTACGGGTGTCCAATTAGTTTTGTATTTCAGTGTAAGTTGTTCCCTATCCATCAAGGTAACCAAACAATGTTTAGTTTTGTCAGTATGCTCCGCTAAACGTGTGCAGAGGTGATCCATTAACCATCCATCCATTAACAGAAATACTAGTCCAGAAAAAAACCTTAACTATGGGTGAACCAACCAAACAGGTATTTGATGTCTGAGGCAGTTCTGGACTATGAAAATACATACACACCCTTAAAATAGGATCAGGCATTTCTGAATAGCACATACAATGGTCAAATCCTCTAAATAACATATAGAGACAAATCCCATAACTGTAAACTATATTATGTAATTGTATTTGTGATATTTTGTATGTATATTATCGTGAATTATCTTTATGGCTGTGACCGTGAAGGACTAATTTGAGTGTCTGTCGACTGGATTTATTATTATAATTTCCATTCTGGCCAAGTCAATTTGGGCTCAAAATCGAACTGATGTTGATACAAAGATGAATCTTTGTGTGCTGGTGGTTTGCCAGGCTTCGTGTCGCAGAATGGCTCAGTTAACAGCGTTTGCAAGCTGACTTGTTTTCAGTTAGATTTAAGCTTTTGCTGGTTCCAACTTGGGATTCATATTTGCTTCACTAGTATTTCTGTCTAGTTGCTCAGGTCAACAAATCATTATCGTCCATTGATAACCCTCTGGGCTCTTTTAGGCCCTGTAAAAAGCTACAGTTGAAGGCTGGAGTGTGGCCTGCAGGCCGTCCAGCCAAAAATATTGATGAAAGCCTCCAGCCAGAGACTCCACTGGAGCTGCTGCTGTTTGCTGCCAACATTTCCAGTTTGCCTGAGTTATATCTGGTGTTGGGTGAAATCCATAAGCAGTCTCCACACTCTTCCTGCAGTGATGTTTATCATACTCATAAAGAGCTCCAGGTTTTCTATATGATTTACTCTGAAATCGATTGCAGCAAAATTGATAGAAACGGCACCCAAAACCCAAACAGCTATACATTATTGGTTTTCTAACTGAAGGCTGCTGTAAAATTTCTGCTTGTGCAATCAAAGTATTGGTATCAGGAATAAAACCTAATTTCTTGTCCCCATGACACTCCAGCAACAATAATAAACAATGGATCCCCGCTGCCACATAAAGCTGACAATGAAGCAGCCTGTAATGACAGATGTCAGATCAGAAAAGCTTTCCTCCGTCCTTTCATTGTAGGAGGATGCCCCCCCCCCCATCTTTTCATGCCTTAGAAACAGAATCAGCAACGAACAAAATGGAGAAATTGTGACATCAACTTGCCCCCTAGATTTGTCTTTATATTTGTGGTTTGTATCTTGCTCAGGGCATATTCACTAAGTGAACTTGTCACAGTGGAGGGCAGGAAGAGCTGTGCATTACTGTACTGGAGTGTTGTCAAGGATTTACTGTATTGCAGTGGAAGTGAAATTGATGTTTGGGTGCAAATACTTTAATTTTAGCCTAGAATTGCCCCCCCGCCCCAAATTTCTCCTATCTAAGTTGTTGTTTGCATGCAGTCTGAGGGGGATCACTTTAACGATCAGCAATCTGGCTGTTGAACAATTCGATTTTGGTCAACTGTTTTGTAGTGTGAGCATATCAACAGTTTGATTTCACACCATTACAAACTGTAGTTGGCTTATCTTGAGATTACTGGAACTGTATTTTATGTGATGTGTGATATGTTTCACATAAAACTAAACTTCACTGCAGAGCAGACGCCCATTTGCTTTCCGTTCATAGTGGATGTTATACTGCCTGTTTCTCTTTTGGGCACCATTGCTGAGGACGCAGCCATGTTCAAATATTGGAAATGGACAAAACCGACTGGTGGTTCTGTGTTTACATACACATCTGTGCAATGGGATTAGGGTTAGAGTTTCTGTGTGCTGAAAGGCTGATATAAATGTGTAGTGACTGCTTAGCTTTAGATGGAATGGAAATTTCAAATCAGGGCAGTTTACTTTGCCCTGAGACACCAGAATGTGCAACACATTTTAGATTATTAACAGCAGTGTGAAAAGTCGAAGGCATAAGAAACGGGGAGGCCTCCGCCAAGATGAGACACTCATTAACGACCAGCTTCATTAAATGCTGCAGTGGTTTGGAGTCAACTGGATCAAGTCTGGGTCAAGTGTCTCGTGTATTCGTTTGAGTCAGTTGAGTGCGAAAATAAATAGACTTGCCTAAATGTTATGAGCTTCTTAAATGATCAAATTATAATATAATGGGAATATGACTGACCCAACCCCGACAAGTGGCTCACTCACGGTCATCGAGCATCCCGCAGCATTACAACAATGTATTAAAAGGAGTCAGCCTGTGACACTGAAGTGTAGCTCATTTTCTTTTCCATCCCTTATCATCCCTTTATTTTCTTTCATGCATGATATCACTGATGTAGTTGCTGCACACACTATCCTCCGTCTGACCTCACATCTCTATGCTGCTAATGTGTGATGCCACCACCAAGAGCACCATTTGGACTCCTATGTGTGTGTGTGTGTGTCTGTCTGTGTGTGTGCACCATGTCCCTATTTGATTTGTCCTTCACCTCTCCCGTTGCAATAATAGACTCTAGCAGCTCCAGTAATTTGTCTGTTCAGCAATAGATAACCTTCAGTAATCTCCAGGTGTGTCTGTCCTCTTCACAAACTGCTTTCTTTTCTATTTGATGTCTTAGCTTTAAAAAAAAAAGTTGAAAAAAAAGTAGTAGTTTGAAAGTTGTTTCCTGTCCTGGTTTACAGTTCCTGGTGAGCAAGTGCCTTTGTGTGTGTCCACTCCTCTTCTACTGAGTGCTCTTCTGTTTAGTGACCTTGCAGTTTGCAGTTTTGTTATTTTGGGTATCCTGCTCTGTGGCGTTCAGACACCTCATTGTTTTGGTTCTTCTTCCAGGTGCACGTGCACCTCGAGCGCTTGTGGACCAGAAGTCTTCAGTGATCAAACACAGTCCAACAGTTAAGAGAGAATCGCCGTCTCCTCAAGGTCGAGTCAACAACACAAGGTAGTGAATCCTTTAACTGTACAACTTCTGCTTTCCAACATGCGCATACTGCCATAACATATATTTTAATTCTATCATGGTCCAAATGTGTCTGGGTATACATGTTATATATGTTATACGTTATCAGATGTGTTGAATGTGACTGAAACTGTGTTACTTGGGTTCAGTGAGAACCAGCAGTTCTTGAAGGAGGTGGTGCAGAGTGTTCTGGATGGTCAGGGAGTCGGCTGGCTCAACATGAAAAAGGTGCGCCGTCTGTTGGAGAACGAGCAGCTTCGTGTGTTTGTGCTGAGTAAGCTGAACAGAGCCATCCAGTCCGAGGAAGACGCCAGACAGGAGATCATTCGTGATGTGGTGAGACACTTGTTTCTGCCCTCCCCACTTTCAACCGATGTGCCAAGAAATCCAACATTAACGACAACTTGACCAGTATAGTGAATCATTTTACACATTTTCATTTCTAGAGGTAGCACACTAATTTGCAAATTATGTTTTCTTCACTCAAGGTGGTTTTGTTTGAATTAATCACATTAGGGCTGCACCTTATAATTATTGCCTATGTCGATTAGTCTGATGACTTTTGTCTAAAAATTGTCATGGAAATAGTGAAAAATGTCAAAGTGATGTATTCAAGTGGCTGGTTTAAATTAAATAGTCAGCTTAACAATTCAAGTTTTTCAGTTTACCATCATATATGACAAAGAAAATCATCCTATCCTTACATCTGAGTGAATGGTTGCCTTTGGAAAAAAAACAACTAAAGAGATTAATCAGTTATAAAAATAGTTGCCTGCAGTTTAATTTGAATGGACATAAAGGGAAGTCACTGCAAGAACGTACACTGTGACTTTGATTTGAAACTTAATTCAAGGAAATGTCATTATAAACCCTTTCACTGTGTTCTGGTTTTAGGAGGTGAGCAGAAAGGTGTACAAAGGCATGCTGGACATCTTGAAGTGCACCGTTTCCAGTCTGGAGCACTCTTACACTAACGCAGGCCTTGGAGGGATGGCCAGTGTCTTCAGCTTATTGGAAATCGCACGCACACATTATCAAACCAAAGGTATGTCCCACCTGTTTAAACTGGTAATGCAAACATTAAAAGCTGGTGTGTGATTTACACAAAGGTTCTTTATTTGTTTCTAAGTTTTGACTTTTTGTGCTGAGAAGCATAACAGCAGTGGGCCTGTGCTACTAACACTGCCATGTCTTTGCATTGTGTTTATATTAAGCTTTAAGCTGCATGCTGGACTTAGACTCACTAAAACAATAACTGTGACTGTAAAGTTTAGTTTTCATCACTGTTTTTCCTTCTTTGTCTAATCCTCTCCCACTTTAAAACTCCACATATTTTCTTTTTCTGTAATTTTGATGAACTGTCTCTGGCCCCTTAATTTTGGTAACTTGGTAGACCCAGAAAAACGCAAGCGAAGCCCCACAGACAGTGCTGGCAGCCCGGGAAGTAAAGAGAGTCCTTCTGGTTGTATGGAGACCGCCAGACCTCAGGGCCTTCTGAATGTTCCACACCTGCAGCTGCCGCACCACACAACGGGCAAAGGAGCCCGCCATTTTGATACCCGGAGTCTGAACGAGGAGAACTTTATTGCCTCGATTGGTGTGTACACCACTCCAGCCTCGGTTGCATGCGCACTGTGAAATCCCCCTACCCTGTCCCCTACAAGCTCATCAACCTTAATACCAACCTCCCACCCCTGCTCCAGCCGTCTCAAAGAAAGATCCCCTCACTTGTCCCAGACAGATTCTTACAGGTGTTATAATATTCCATACACTTTGACCTCAAATGCTGCTGATAATCACTGGAGTGGCCCTAGTACACGTCAGTAACGTAGAAATTTACTTCTGTGACCTTGTACCAAATATTTTAATGACGTTTCTGTGTCTGGTAATGAATTCCAAACTAAATGGAAAATCTAAAGTCAGAATTTGGCCCTGGTTCAAACATTCCCATTGTTCATATGAAGTAGCCTTGAAAAGTGTCTGGAATATTCCCCTGTTTTCCAGGCTGGACTGCGTGTGTTTGTCTCCCCTTCCTTAAACATCTGTGCCCCTGTTTGCCTCCTCTCTGGAGTTCTGTTGTCAGCCTCTTAGCGCCTTGAATGCATGTCTTTCTTTTGGTCTTCCAATACCTAAATCTGCAGTAGTGGACGAGGGAAACCAGAGGTATGCGCATCGATAGTCAAATCGGTGCTCGTCTTTGCCTTTACTGCAGGTTTCTGCGAGGCGTGCTGTAGAAAATGGCAGCTCCCTTTGCTCTCAGCATGGAGGGTGGAAGCATCCCTCCCCAGTAAACAGTCCCAGTAAAGAGGCAAAAATCAGAGCAGAAAGTGCTTTCTGTTGGTTGCCAAAGAACCAACTGACTTATAAAATCCTCAATAATCTCATTACCACTTAATTTTTTCTGAGAATTATTCTGGGTCTGTATACCGGGGACACTTTCAGTCAACCACCCTGACACCTCTCCTACCCGCACCCCTTCTTCTCCTGTTAGAAGTTGCACCTTCAATTCTACAGAATGCTGTGAGACTTGCATCCCGGCTTCTGCAACTGCTCCATTCCACCTGCTGGCTAGTCGGCCTCCCAACCCCATCCCATGCTCTTTTCCGAAACAACCATCTCTCTCGCTGTCACCTTTGCTCTGGAGAGCCAGACAAATGCAGTCAATGAAATCGGTGGCCTGTGATCAGAGCCAAAGCTCATTCTGACGTCACTGTGTGGCTCTCCAGGACTTTGGGCCGGGAGCTCCGGGTGTGTTGTAATGTTACCGTAGTAGCTGTCACACGGTGGATCCAACTTGGCAACAAAATGCTGCTTTTTAATTTTATTCCGATTACAGCACAGCTACATGCAAACATTACAAAACATCTTCATTCAATAATGACAGATTCTCAATGCTTACTTTGTTTTTGTTTTGATTTTTAATGCTCATCCACCATTCAAGCCTTTTCAACCAGCTCTCTGACTCTCTCTCTGTCTTTCTCTCCTTGCTTGCAATGCATCTTGGGTAGAATTGTGGAGCAAGCACCAGGATAAGCAAAAAGCTATGGAAAAACCACAGAGTAAGAAACTTTTCACACACCAAAAAAAAAAAAAAAAAATTCAAAAGGATTGACTTTTCTCCACCCCCTTCTCTCCACTTTTTCAAACTCACCAGTGTCTTTTTCTACATGAATAAATAAATGAAAAGGAGTGCTCCTCACAGGAATGTCAGAATGAATAACCGAAAAAAAAAATATGACTTAAAAGAAACAAGATTCATACAGTGAATTGATTAAGCACTACGAATGAGATGTGATGCTGAGAGTGAGAATTTATTTTTCAAGTGGAGATACTCTGATGTGCTACTTTTGTACCTTCTGCACATGACACTGGATTTATTGTTTGTGGAGTAGTGTTGGTATCTAGTGGTATTAAATTTGCTGTATTTGCTATGTGTCAACTAGGGACTAAGAATTTCTCACAGATGTAGTGCTGTGAGAAATGACACCCTTGTTTTAGTTCCAAAAAGTACTCCATGCTGTGTTTAATCAAGACTTGAGAAGGCAGCCAGACTTGGTACGGTTTGGTAAGTTCTTCCAGCAGGTATTACTACATTATGTGCTAGTTTTACTGTAATATAGTATGTACTGTAGAGGCCAATGCGTGTGAGAATGTAGTACTTTATAAAAGTATATTTAAATGTTTTTCCCCTGCCTACAGTTTAGGCAGGTACATTATTAAGCTCTATAAAACATTTAAGATAAAATCACAAATGTTTGCCGATGTGGATTATCTGGGACAAAATCCTGTGGACTGTTATATGGTCCTTGATATATATAAGAGTGTGGGTTTTATGTTGTAGTCACCAGCTAAAGCTCAAGCAATATATAACTTTGTTTTCCAGTGTGTTTTTTTCCCCCCTTGATACCATGCATCAAGATGAACAGAAATGAATACCTGCAGCCCTGTCCTGCTCTTTTCCGGTTTCAAGTGGCCAGCTGTAAATGGTGTATTTACAGCCATTATTCTTCAGTTGTTGACACATTTTCAGGACTTTATTAAAATGTTTTGCAAAAGTTAAGTGTCACCAAAAACTTAAAAAAAAAAAAAAAAGTGTCAGGATCTACTTGTCGCCATTTGTGCATCTACTGAGGTGACGAATAACAAAGCACAAATCACACTTGAAACAGAAAATGTCTCCTTTACCGTCCATCACTTTGTCTGCATGCCTAACTGCCTGTGTCTGTCTGTTGGTTTTGTTGTAACTTGGGCCACATTTGCTGCATTGACTGAGAATTAATGTCGCGCTCTTGCAGTTTTGTTTTCATTTGGAATTTTTATGGCACTCTCTGCTTGCCCCTTTTGTAACTCTTCTGTCTGATCCTTAAAACCTTCTGTTACTACTCAGTTAACCACCAGTGTTGTATACAGAAAGTTGTGAAACAAACAGGAGATATGTTTTCTTACTTCTCTAGATTAGATGCATTAAAGTAAGCCTGTAGTTTGTAGCTGGAGGCAGCTTAAGCTTTGGAGCTTTGATATAAAAATGATTTCTCAAACGAGGTAGTGTTATACTTTATGCTTTGCTGTGTCAAGTGCAATGCAGTGTTAAAATAGAGGCTTTGGCACTTTAGATGGACGTAGCGTCAGTGTTGCTGTGCTGTGGTGGCTTTGAGTGAGACGACGCTCAGTAAAGCAAGAAGATTAAGTAGTCCTATTCATGAAAACACGCCGATAATCACGCCTGTCCTGCAGGGTCTGACGGAGCAAAGCAGCAGCGCCCCCAGGTGACTGATGCAGAAGAGAAGAAATCGCAGATCAGTGCCGACAGCGGCCTCAGTGTCACGTCTGGATCTCAGGTTTGTTCGTGGAAAACTGTGCTGAAACTTGTCGCTCTTGTCAAGCAGAGAAATGAATGTCAAAGTGAAAATAGCTGGATGTGATTCACCAGTTGATTCTGAACAAACAAAACCAAACTTCTAATGGCGTACCACTGAATTCTCTCCCCCCTTTTTTTTTTTTTGTTTCTTTGGGTTCACAGAAGAGCGACACAGAGTCTGTAACAAGCTCGGAGCCGCCGATACTTACAAGGAGCACCAGCCAGGACTCAGAGGCTAGCACAGTGGTAGGGCACGGCCAAGTCAGATATTATGCTCTCTGTTCCTATCTGTTCCACAGTGTTTAACAAGATTAACTGTAAATCTGAGGATGATTTTTTTATTTTATCTCTACCATCTTAAGTCTTTTTTTTTTCTTGTCCTCCCTTCAAAACTGAAGAAAAAATTAATAAATTTGGTGGCAAGTTTAGCATATCATTAGAAGAGCGTTATTTACAACTCCTTTATAGTCCCCTCACTTTAAGGACAGTGAAGTTTGGATTGCTTTTGTTAGGTTATGGATTATTATTGCATACTTCATATTGTTTTAACCTGATAAACTTTACTGGTTAGTCAGTGCAAACATTGCTCAAATACCATCATAACCATACAGTTATATTTTAAATTCCAGTGGAGACATTAAAGATTTTCAAGAATGCTAAATATGCAGGGCTGAATTTGGAGGAATACACAGGGAGGGGAAGTCTTGCTTTAGAATATGTGATGTGGAGGAAAATCATGTAACTTCAATGGAGGGCTGGATCAACCTGATAGACAATACATGCAATACAACAATGTTTTCAGACTGTGTGCAATGAAATGATTTCAACCCATTTTATTTTTTACCTTGGAGTGATTACTCATGAATATAAATGCCAAAAGCTGTTTTTATAGCAAATCCTCTGCATGTGAAACACCCCCGCTTATCTCTTGTTCTCACACATGCATTTGTATTTTTTAGATAAGCAATAGCTCTGGAGAGACTCTTGGAGCTGACAGCGACCTGAGCAGCACGGCAGGAGACGGCCTCGGTGGGAGAAGTGCTGCCCATTTAAATCAGTCCAGAGGGACTCTTTCTGACAGTGAGATAGAAACTAATCCAGCCACCAGCACAGTGTTTGTAAGTATAAAAGTTAGCTGTAAGTGAAATATGTAGATTATACACTCGAGCTACCAGCCAGCTGAAAAGAAGATAATTATGAACCTCGTCCATTTGAACTTATTGAAGTCATGAATTTCTTTAAAAGCCCCACAGAGGGTGCACGGGGATGATGGGACTTCAAGGCTCCCATGAATTGTAGAAAGAGCAGAAGATTGGAGCCTAGTTTTCCACTACTTGAAAATGAGTTTTAAAGAAAAAAGTAAAAGGAAAATTGTTTCTGTATGGTTGCGTGTGCTGTGTTAAATCTCAAGTGGTGTTTAACAGGGGAGAGAGAGAGCGGCATTTAAATGAGCAACATTTGTTTACATTTCAAAACACTGAATGCACCTCGGGTCTGGAAAACTGTGCTTGTGGAAAATCCCCTCTCTATCAAACCTTCCTCTATGTGGCCTGAGACCGCCGGGTGGGCAGGAAGATGTCTTTACATCACTTCTACAGTCTTTCTAAGTCGACAGCTGTCTGCAGAGTCTCCCCACTGAGGAGCAGGCCAGGAGTCTCTCAGGGCGGTTGCAAGCATTGTTTGCCTCCCGTGGCTTTAAGATCTCACAGATATATCCGAGACTAACCCAAAGAGGCCCAATCAGAGGGCTGATATGACTCTTATACATGTCTACACACAGACCTGTCAAGGATCAGAACTCTTAACCCTCTGCACTGTCAGTCAGTGTGATCCCCTTGCTTCCACAGAGCAAGAATTGGAGGATCAGGCATCTTCTCTTTAAGGGTTATTACAACCAACCGCTGATTCCCTGGGTAGTGGACTTAACGCCAGCTCATCTGTGCTTATTCGAGCCTCCTTTCCCGTCCATGGGGGTGGACTGCTTCAGCCCTCTCCTCATTAATGTTTGCTGCTGAGAAGAATAGAGACAGGGAATAGTTTTCAAATGTCTCACCATGCGCTGTGTCTGCGTGGATCCAACCTCTCTAGAGTCAAGACGGCAGCAGATTCCTGATGCTAGTCGGCCAGTTTGTAGCTCCTTCGGGGGATAATTTCTGACCATGGCACTGACTTCAGCGGAGGAGAGGGAGAGATGCAGGGGGCCTTTGATCAGTCTAGTCCTGCCTTTCAGGAACAGCTCTCAAGATAAAAAGTCCTTGTTTCAAGGAAAACCCCTCATGCTGTTCACTTTTGGGAGAACCTTAGAAAGGGGAGGTGAGAGCCATTAAGTCTGCTCTACCTTGGGTGGTCAAGCTGTCACATAAAGGGTTTTGTGCTAATTGAGGTGGAAGAGATCCTAAACTCAAAGCCCCTTTGATAACTAAAATAAGGCAGAATAGGTGCATCACTACTCAAAACTACATACGAAACTGTATTTTTGCTCATTGTACTAGCTGTGGGTTCACAAGCACGGCCTGTCCTGTCTCCACAGGGAAAGACCCACACGCTGAAACCAGGTGCAAAAGATCATGTACTCGCCATGGCCAAGGGGCCGCCAGCGCAGCCCATGGAGGACATCAGTATGAGGATTTACCTGTGCGAAGGCCTGCTGGGTATGTCCTGTTCTCTACTTTGGATGCTTCCCGTCATACTCATGTTTGACATGACATTAATTCTGATGTTTCAAGAAAAACTTTCCTTCCTGTGTTCTTAAAAGATCAAAAATTGAATTTCCCAGCAGGCGAAAGATTTATTTTCTTATCTCGTCTTAATTTAAAAACACTCAGCAGTGTGATTTCAGGGTTTTTCTTCTCATTCTCAGTGTTTCTTAACCTTTCCTGTCTCTAAATGGTCCTACATTGCTTTACTAACATTATCTTTGTTGTTTGTCAAAGAAATCCTTTGAGCCAAACAGCCTTAAATATTAAAAGGTACTTCTGCTAATTTAAAGAAAGTATTTGTAGATGTTCTGCCCTTTCACTCACAACTTACACAAGCTCTTGTACTTTTCAAGAGAAAAAAGCAGAAGTTAGACATGTGATTACATAGACGTGGTGCTAGGTTAAAAGTTTACAATGAAACATTGAACTTAACGTCTGTTAAAAGGTGAAACGTCTGTCAAAACTTAATGACAACATAATGACAAATTTACACCACAGGGAAGTTGTGTCCAGTTTTCTGAAAGGTTTGAAACTGATTTCAAAACCTGTAACAAAGCATGAATGTGAAAATAGAATTAGCAGCTGCTTCAAATGTATTATTATATATTTTATGTTTACCAAAGCAACATTTAATTACTTTGTCCATTTCAGAAAACGACTTCAGTTTTGAATATTATATTTACTCAAATCATAAACATACAGCCTCATCACCACAGACAAGGTTGTTGTTCAGTAATAAGATTCTTGCTCATTTACTTTTCTGTGCTGAACATATGGTTTTTGAAAAATGACACCCTGCATATGAGTGCAGGCTATAGGCTAAAAATTAGTGAGTAAATGAGAGCGACATGTCTTTGTTCGTCCTGTTGTTGTTCCTCCGGTGTGGTTCTCGGCTGGCTCTGCTCTTGTTTTTGCCATTAAACCCACTCACCTCTTCGCCTAACACCCTCTTGCTCTCGCTGCTTCTCGTCCCTCCTGCTGCTCCTCCTGGGAAATTCTTCCAGGCCGTGATAAGAGCTCCGTGTGGGATCAACTAGAGGATGCTGCCATGGAAACCTTTTCTCTAAGTAGGGCTAATCTCTTGCCTTTTCCCTTTTTCCTATGTGTGTGTGTGTGTGTGTGGGGGTGTATCCATTGTTCTCAAGGACTAGCTCCGTGTTTAATCTCTGATGTGATGTGGGTTTTTCCTGTCTGTTGGTGAGCTGCACATCTGTGAGTGCCTTAACATGACATAGGGGTGGAAAATATAAGCAGTCCTGCAGAATTGGTCACAGTTTTCCCCCATATGGAGACCAAAGACAGCAAGATGTGTTTAATCTTCTACTTACTACTGCTTTGTTTTAGTTTCTGCTCACCTACATTTTCACCCAGTTTTCTGACTAACTTGTATGTTGACCCAAAATCTTATCATTTCATGGGTTTGCATACGGGATGTTGGAATGTATGCTGCCTTCAAGTGCTTGAACTTAGAAATGCAATTATGAGATGAGCACACTCACATGAGCCACCATCTGGTAAATAAGATTGGGGAAATGTCAAGATTTCCAAGGAGTTACTGCAGTGTGATTGCGAGTGGGGAAAAATGAAACTGGCTCAGCCACTGATGTTATAAGTGAAATATTTTATTCTTCTTTTGCATACTGCGAAACGTATTTGTGTTATTTGTTTTATCCCTAAAGTTGTCTTGCATTTTTTTGTGTACGTTTTCAATTATTTCGGGCCTCTTTGCAACTTTATTGCTAATTAAAACCGCAGCCAGCATAATAATAAAAAAAAAAAATAAATTTCCTCAGTCCATCTTAAACTGTAATTCCAGGAAGAATACAAAGAGCAGCACTTAAAGGCAGCATCAGACACCTCTGTAGATGGCCCTTAGAAAAAAGGATAGCTGTGATCAGAACATTATTACAATATTAGACCTCTTACTTATGAGCCTCCCTACTGTTCAGTGCTATGCTACAACAGACACTATTATGTGTAATTGCATCTGGTCTAATTTTTGGTCTGGTCTAACTTTGTGGTGTTGTCATATATTGCTGAGACCCTTTAAAGCAGAGCTACAGTAAAATGTTACACTATCAGTTCTTAATTATTCACTGAAACCTTGGAGTAACTTCCAACCAAGCTGCAGAAAGCAAAGAACGGTATAAAACGCACATTTTAGGCGCTACATGTGTGCCGTGTCCATGTGTTCAGGTAAGGAGCGCTCCACTCTGTGGGACCAGCTGCAGTTCTGGGAGGACGCCTACTTAGATGCTGTGATGTTGGAGCGTGAGGGCATGGGGATGGACCAGGGCCCTCAGGAGATGATTGAAAGGTTCAACACGCCGGTTTATTCAAATGCATTTTCCACCAAATATTAGTTTTATTACTATGAAGCATCACCTATATCACCTTTGGCACTAGATAATTTGTAATTGTGGCCCTGGACTACTAATACTTCTCTGTTTTGTCAACGCAGATACTTGTCACTAGGAGACCATGACCGCAAGCGTCTGGAGGATGATGAAGACAGACTTCTGGCCACCCTGCTGCACAACATGATTGCATACATGCTAATGATGAAGGTACGGACGCCTGTTTGCCATTTTAATCAAAGGACGGTGTAATTGTCTGCTAATGTACACCATTTTTGATGCTTTTTAAAAAAAAAAAAAGAGAGAAATTTGACTCCCTCTGAATGTTTTTGTTTGTTTTAGTTGAACAAAAATGACATCAGGAAGAAAGTGAGGCGTCTGATGGGGAAGTCCCACATCGGCCTCACGTACAGCCAAGAGATCAACGAGACACTGGACAAACTGGCCAACATGGTGAATATCTGTCCCTTTTTTTAAAATGTTGTTAGTTCCACTGCTGTTCTTCTTTTGTAAGTATTTTCACTAAACTATGTTTTCAGAACGGCCGTGAGCTGGCCATCAGACCCAGTGGAAGCCGTCACATCAAGAAGCAGACATTTGTTGTACATGCTGGCACTGATACCACAGGGGACATCTTTTTCATGGAGGTACGCACAGCCTTGACTATATGTTTAGTTCCTAATACTACAAATGGAGCTCACGGAAGTTGCATTTGTTTTTGTAAAAAAAAAAAAAAAAAATGATCTCCAAAAGTCTTTATCTTCCCTTAATACTTCCCTTAATCATTCATTTTAATCTTTTTCTTCATCATTGTTCCAGGTTTGCGATGACTGCATCGTCCTGCGCAGCAACATCGGCACAGTTTATGAGCGCTGGTGGTACGAGAAGCTTATCAACATGACGTACTGCCCCAAGACCAAGGTGCTGTGTCTCTGGAGGCGTAACGGCCAGGAGACGCAGCTCAACAAGTTCTATACCAAAAAGGTCAGAAAAACTTCAGCTCTCTGCATCCCACGCTTTTACTCGCCACAGCAGAACATGGATTAGAAAGTTAAATAACGTTCCTCTTTGCCTTCTAGTGTCGTGAACTCTACTACTGTGTTAAAGACAGTATGGAAAGAGCCGCAGCGAGACAGCAAAGCATCAAACCAGGTATGGAAAGAGTGAGCTGGCTGTACAGAACTTCTTTCCCTACTTTTTTTACTTTATTTCTATTATTTAATTATTTTACTTTATTTTATTTTTCTTGCCTGCCTTTCTCGAAATGGCTATCCAGCATGCACTATTAATTATTTTTTTATTTTGAAGGATACCTGGGTATAGTTTGTGATGGACTTTTTGTTAAATTAGGGGGTATAACTGTATATATGCTTTAATTTTGGGTTGCAGTTGGTAAAGTAGGAAAAAGGCAGAACATTTTATCAAAATATTTGTCATTTATTTTAGAAAAACTGAAACATTAAATAGTTATTAAAGGTTAAAGGTCACATTAAAGTTCAGTAAAGCTACATCATTATTGGACAAATCCACATATTCTCAAATATATAATGATATAATGATTTAGACTCAATTTGAGTGTAACCACAATCAATAATTTGTTTGCAGGATGCACCAAACCAAAACACAGTTGCACATCAATCCAAATGTTCTGTAATAAACCCTCACTCCCCTCTTATATTGCAGCCTGTTTAAGACATGAGAATAAAAACTAGGACAAGCTAAAATATTCCTGCCTCACATCCCAGCAGAGTGTAATGTTTGCATTCAGTCAGCCTGTTGAGATTTAGGGGTTTTGGGGGATTTTATCATCCAGCTCCACAAACTCAGCTGTGGTTTCCCTCAGGTCCGGAGCTGGGCGGAGAGTTTCCTGTCCAGGACATGAAAACTGGTGAAGGTGGACTGCTGCAGGTCACACTGGAAGGAATCAACCTTAAATTCATGCACAGCCAGGTAAGAGGCCAGTACCACAGCAGAGGAAGTGCTTCTCATCTCACACGAGGGCATGAAAGTAAAGATCACTCATCATGGTTCAGAGTTCATCCCGTCCTCTTGTCCACCTTTCTGCTCATCTCTCCTGTTTGCGATATTTCCTTTCATCTCATGACGTCTTCCTCTATTGTCATCACAGACAAATCTTAGTCCAAATGTTAAACACGTCGTCAGTCATGGCTAATTGGCGCTCACTTGTACCTGATGTTTTCCCTTAGAGGAAGAACTCCTGTTTGTGCTTTTGCTTTTTTTGGATTTGCTTTTTTTCAATTTGTGTGTGTGTTTGTTTGTGTTTGTGAGTGTGTGTGTGTGTGTGTGTGTGTGTTCATATGCATGCGTTTCCCCAGACAATATTAACACATCCTTCCACACACGTTTCTTTTCACATCCGTGGTGCTCAAACCTCATTGTTCATTTACTGTGTGGGAGGAGATCAAGTGTTAATGTGTGTGTGTGTGTGTGTGTGTGTGTGTGTGTGTGTGGTGCATCAGTGCTAAGACGGATGACCTTGAGCAAAGACTTTTCATTAATAATTGGCTATTTAATAGCAGCTTTCACATTTAAGTTTGGACCCTTGAACATCGTCATGTGTTGTCTTCACATCTGCGCAGGTAGCCATAGCTGGGGTTCGTATGTTTCTCCAGGTTCATTAGAATGTGAAGCTGTGACTGAACAATGTGCTGTAGTCGAACTGTCTGAGAAGTGACGCTTAAGGATCAGGGACCCACTGACAGACGCCTCATGCACACTGAACATCTTCAAAACAAACAAATAAGAGTTAAAAAAAGATTGAACTGGATTCCTCGTCAGATGTCCTGCAGCTTTTACCTGATTTTTCAACAACAAAAGTCATTTAAAGGGTCAGTTCACCCAAATTACAAGAAAAAGAGAGACATTTTATTTTGTCACTTTAGCTCATTGACTGGATAAAAGAATTGGACACAGCTTTTGTATCTGAGATGTGTACCCTCAACCTGCATTCTTTCTAATAGCCAGCAGGGGGCGACTCTGTTGGTTGCATATAGAAGTCTGAATGTATGGAAGTCTATGAGTAAATGACCCTAATTCTCACTTCATTTATTACCTCAGTAAACATTTTCCTAAAGAGTTTATGGTCTTAGTTTCTAGTTTCATGTCGTCTTCAGTACAGTATGATAATACTGTGAATTGTGAGTAAAGTAGATGGTAGAGCAGCACATGCTTTAGGGTGGGATTAACTTGTGACTATTCAATCAGACATGGGGGGTCTTCGCTGAATAAATGTCACTTTGGGTTCTGAAACCAGGACGACGACGGCCACGTTCACTTCTTATAGACAGTCTGTGCTTCGGCCATGTAGACAGTTTTGGTTGGAATTTGTGAGGGTTTTTTGTCTACAGCCCAGTGTAATAGAGGTGAATGGAACCCCTTTTGCTCATAAAACTGAAATTCAAGTCAGTGTGCTTGTTACTCACTGCAGAATTATTGTAGGAACTATTAATAATAATAATAATAATGTAAACAAATTTTACATTTAACTGCTTTTCTGTTCTGCTACAGCGCACACATCTCTCTGTTTATTCCTTGTACTGTGCTCTCCTTTGGGAGAAGATCAGTACCCAAAAGGGAGAAATAATATACTATATTGTTTCGTTTCACAAGAGCCAAAAGTTGCAGATTAATTTCCTGTCAATAGAGTAAAGATTAATCGACTAAAATAGAGCTGAAACAATATCAGTAATGACACCATTGTATGATTGGCTGACAAGGAGACAAACTCACAGCCACACAGCTGTCAGGACAGCATCAACAGCAGTTAGTTTAGATGCTAAACAGTCCTAAATTGTTGGCTGGCTGTTCTTCAGCGCCGCTGTTTAAAAGATGGTGTCTGCATGTGGCTTTCTAAAATACAGTTGACAGCTCAGTTGTCTCTATGTGACCAGCCGGCTCAACTGTCACTCAAACACACGGATGATTCACATTCAGATTTTTGTATTTGATTAGAATATTTTTTATTATTGAGACGATTCTGCAAACAGGTTGATTGAATTGATGAAATTTCACAACAAAGCAAACGAACATCAGTGGAGAATTTCGTGGCAGATATTTCTCTCAGCAGCTCAATGAAAATGAAAAGGGGCTAAAAAGATGGTGAATATCGGACTCTGATTCAGCTGGTGAACAGAAATTTGACTTCAAATGAACGACAATGTTGCTCACTACTGTCTGCTGGATGTGTAAATATCCCATTAAAGGGTGTTCGTAGATCATTTCTGCTTCCCCCAACGTGTCCAAAAAATCAGCCGATGCAGGTTTAAATATTCCAAAGTATAATATAGTCCCAAACTGTCTGCATGGCCATTATGTTGGGTGAACTGAGCCTTTAACTTGGAGTCGCTGTTATGATTGCTGCTTCTGCTTTTTCTAACTCGGGCTGTTTGGCTCAAGTTGAATTTTTTGCACTTCATATTGCAAGGGGTAGAGCGAAAACGTTTTCGTCACCACACGAGCCGAATACAACGAACCTAAGCTCAATGGAGAGAGCCACATTTACAGAATAAACGAGTTTCATTAGCAGCTTTGCCACAGTTGTTGGATTGGGAGTATTTGCAGATCAGCTCGTGAAATGTTCCCACTGTTTTTTTTGTTTTTTTTTTAGTAAAAGCAATTTCACCAAACCCTCAGCAGGAGCTTTATGTAGCGCTGGATGCCTTTCAGAAGCCTTTTTTTTTTTTTAAATGACTAAATTCAGCATCATAGTGAGTGACTGGGTGGGGTCCAGGGCAGCTCTGCAGCGGGATGGTGTCAGAGGTGACATCCTACATCGTAGCGGGCTTCACTGTCCATCAGTGACTGCCCTCATGTATCTGTTCTGCTGTGTGAGCAAGTGGTGTTGGTGCCAGCCCTTGTTGCTGGAGGAGGAGGCATGGAGGGCTCTGGGGGACTGAGATGTTTAAAGTCCAGGAAAACAAAGGTGAATCCAGCTCTCAATACCTTAGTCAAACCTCTAGTCCTGTCTTGTTTTTTTTTTCTCCTATTTCCTAGTTTTTTTGGGGGCTGATTCCTCTTGTGAAGGGTTTTTCATATCGGCTCTGGTAACTTTCCTCAGCTAGATTCCTGATTTGAATCCATACGAGGCTCCTGTGGATAGCCCCCCCTCTCGGAGTGTCGTCGAGTGTTTGTGCTCTTCTGTCCGATAATAATCCAAACCATTTCTCTCCCATGCTCTCTCCCCCTGCAAGGAGCGGAAGGTACACAACCTCTGCTGTGTTTGCTTATTAGCAGTTACATCTTATTGGGTTCCTTTTGTTTTCTCTATCTTTTCTTTTAACTGTTGTAGCTGTGTGGCAAATCTACTTTTGTGTCCTTGTCTACATTTTTATATGGAACTTCCATGTATGCATCATATGGGCCATATTGCATCTCTAAACATAAAAAGAAATGTGTTTTGTTTTTAATCTAGCTTTGCTGTTTACATCCAAATATAACTATAAAATCTCCAGTTCTGATACACTTCATTTGATGAAACAAGTCATGTTGAATTAGTTTTGAGCTTTGAGCAGACTAAATGCATTTCTCCTCATTTAACCGTCGCCCATGTATGCGTTTGATCATGGAAACTTCTCATACTGTGCTTTTCTTTTCTTTCGTTAGCTGTTAAAAGCTTGCATTCCATGTGTAGTTGTTTTATTTTTACCTTTCATACTGAATAAAACAAGTTTAACATGGTTAATTTTTAAATATGAAGTGTTTACTTTTCATCCAGTGTTGTTGAGTTAATAATGTTCTGTCTTGTTTTGTTTGTTTTTTGTTTGTTTTTAGGTTTTCATAGAGCTGAGTCACATTAAAAAGTGCAATACAGTGAAGGGAGTCTTTGTCCTGGAGGAATTTGGTAATTACACCATCTATTGATTCTAGGCCTGTACTCGGCACGGCAGTAACTCAGCTTCATGGCAAACATATTGACGAGAGCTAATAAGGGTTCACTAAATTGGATACCTCGAGGAACACCAAGACACTGATCTGTAGGTGATTAAGTCAGTGATGAATTCTTCAGAGGACATGGTTTTCTAACAACCACGTGGCAGCAGTGAAGTTTAGAGCGAGCGACATTTCATTTAGTTAACAAAGAGCGACAGAGCTGGTGAGGAACAGAAAGTGAAACAGACGTGTGGGGACAGAACATCTAGCTTTTTTTTTTTTAATTTTACAACAAACAGGCACAAGTAGAAATTAAAATGAAAATGTTTCTTCAAAATGCACTGTGCTGCTGACCAGATACTCCCCAGAGCTCCAAGTGTGTAATAATCCACAGCTGAAAATAGTCCCCAACAAATGCACTGTTTACTCCTGTTTGGACAATATTAACTTAAGACTAGAGTGCCCAGGAAATTCCTTAGGCTCTCTGAAGTATGAAGCTATGTATTTGTGATGTGTTTTGAAAATCTTCTGTAGGAGCCAAGGGGGTTAGAGAGTGCAACACACGGAGCGGAGAAGTCAGATAATACATACAGATGAACTTATTGTTAGTTTTGGCCTTTTTTCTAGGATTTGTTGACCGTAATAATATAGAAAACCACCGGCCTCATGGTACGTGTCCATAGGATTTGTCATTTCCACGATTCCCCTTGTCTTTCTGTGCAGACGTGCAATGCATTCTGGTAGTGCTGGCATGCGTTTTGAGGAGCAGTTGGTCGCTGCTCATTTGCATTAAGATGAGGTCTAGACATTATTATCAGAAGTAAGAAAAAAAAAAGGTCATTATGAGGACATTATGCAGATCAGGAGCGTCCAGCATGACTTTTCAACTTAAGCATCGTTGTCATTCATGTCAAAGATGAAGCCTCAAATGATTTCAGAAACACATTTTGGTAAACTATTTTCATAACACAAGAGAGAGTTTCCAAATAAGCCTCCGTGTTCCACGAGTTAACGAGTGAAAACGTCCAATCAGTTGCAACCAGGAAGTGTGGACACGTACCATTGAGCTCTAAGAGCATCGGATGAGAAATCTGTTTTTCAATGTTTTCAAGAACAATCAGCAAAAGATCGATTGGAGGTGTCAGACACAACATCACCACTCTGAGCAATATCTCACGTAGCTGTATGATGATTTGAGTTTTAAGGGTTAGTGCACTGTTCACATTTGTAGTAAGACGTCAAAAAAGATGGCTGACAGTGTGACGGTGCAGTTCATGATCGTCAGAGGTGCAAGTTGAGCGCCAGGCTGGGTTACTGCCGTGTCTCTGTGCTGCTTTTGTAATGTTGCCCTCATCTTTGCCACTATGAAAACCTTCATTCTCCAGCAGGTAAAGTGTTGTCACCTTTCTCCTTTCTTATTCAAACTAATTCCGTGCAGAATATTTCCTCACTCGATCCTTTTCATTGATTAAGTTTTCTTTTTCCCGTACCTTGAGTTCTCCTCTGCTTCCTCCATCACTTGCTTTTCATTTCGGAGATCACCCCCAGACTCCATTTCTCACATGGTCGTCATCCTCTGATAGTCTGCCTCTGTATCTCAGCACGTGGAGCTGTTTGGGACTGTTGAGCAGAGGGAGTTAACATTTCCCAGCCCCCTTCATCTGTCTAGATCTCAGCCTCCTCATCTCTGCTATGGGTTCACAGTTACTAATGAAAAGTCAGTCTGTCCTGTGAACGGTGACATGGTCCTGGGTCAAAAAAGACTTTGGCCTGTTGTAGCTGCTTTTCTGTGATGTCTTTTAACTTTCAGTTCACCGGGGTGGAAGGGGTTGGGGAGGGGGAGGTTGTCCCTTTTTTCTTCTTGTGTTTTTATTTGTCCATTTTCGTGGGCCATGAACATCTCACCAACAGCTCAGATTTAAAACTTTCCCTTCACATATGAACGGTTTCATCACAACGCTCACCAGATTCAGATTCAGATTGGCCTTTGGTGAAATCTGATCAATTAATCCGTCAAAATATCAAAACATTTCAGTATAACCAAGACTCAACGACAGAATATGTCCTAAACCTTAAATAGATGAGCCACCCTTGCGCTCATCGCCCTCCCTCCTGACTGCTGTGGTTGACTCTTCTTGGCCCACATCCCATTTTACACCTTGTTGAAAGCCCACCCCCGTAAGCTCTCAATTATTAACTCATTGAGGTTCCTGCTGCCTTTGAATTCTTTGTCTTGTCTCTTGCACCGGCATAGTTCCTGAAACTAAAGAAGTGGTGATCCACAAGTACAAGACCCCCATGGTGAGTCCTACTTCTTTTCAGTGCATGTAGACTGCTAGTCACAAGGTGTGCGCTGCAGAAATGTTGTTATCTGTAAACATGGCAGACACTGCTGAGGAGCTGCACTCTAATTCAGTTCCCCCTGGATGTGAATTTAATTTATCTCTACACCTCACACCCATTTCTTTAAAAAAAAAAAAAAGCTGCTTTGCTCTTCGTGATTAAGCCCACAGAGTCTGAACCTTTAGTCACCTTACTCAGTGTGATGAGTCCAACTTCGTCATCAAAAAAACGGTCTGTGTGGGTGTGTTGACGTCCCACAAGATCCAGTCTGAGTAACATATCCATGAGTTGAAGGTTTATCAGGCACAAAAACACTCAGGTGGTTTATAATACTGTGAGACGGGGTTTTACAACTCTGGAAAGTTGCCACAGGGACAATCATTTAATCTTGACGATCACCAGGTAAACTGTGCTGTTGGATGACGTCACAGTGTCGCAAATGTTGGACCAGGTTCAACTTCTTTGCTCTGCAGTTGCTTTGGTGTCGGATCCCGCTGCCTTGGTTTCCTGCTGTGCTAATGCAGCCGTCGACCACTGCAGTCCAAACCAAGCCTATTGTAGTTAACTAAAACTAAACTAAAGCTAGGTGTGAAAAAACATTTTAGTTCGCTGAGATTAAACTCTTAAATCTTGCCCTTACAAATATCTCCCCATAAAACTTGTACTGAAACTAATTAAAACTAAACTAAAACGAGCAAACCCATTCTGGAAACTAAGCTGAAAGAAAAATTACAATAAAAGCTGAAAACTAAAACTAAAAAAATCGACTCTTCACATGATCTCTGCTTTCTGCTGAGATCTAGAGCTTATTCTAAATAAGAAAATGACGTCTTAGCAGCTGGACTGGCCTGATAATTTGGCACCAGTCCTCTTGTTGACCACTGAGGGGGATTTCACAAAAACTGAGTTCAGACAACAAATGTTCTGTTTACATTCAGTGCTTCAACACGAAATGTTTGTTAGATCTCAGGGATACAAACATTTCAAGTGTTTACGTCCAAGTTGCTCCACTTCTTAGCATTTTACACCAATCAACTATCGATCAGCAGACCATGAAACATGACAAACAAACAAAATTCGTGAGAACAAAGGATTCAAAAACTCCACAGGGTGCCTTTTAAATACTAAACTATGCATCAGTCCTTGCTTAGCTTAGCTGTTCTGTGTGTGATTTTGAGCTGTACTCAGATGCACCCCCACACCTCGGCCATCATCCTCCTCACCGTTATTTTTGTCCCCTCTGCAGGCACATCAGATCTGTTACTCGGTCCTCTGCCTTTTCTCCTACGTGGCGGCAGTGAAGGGGAAGGAGGCGGAAGGAAAACCCAAGATTCTGTCACCGAGACCCCTTCCTAGCTAGTCTACGCCCCGCGCCCTCCCCCTCTCCCCGCCCCGCCCCCCCGTCCTCGGCGTGCCTCGCTACTTGAAATGGCATCTGAGCGCTAAAACCACAGACTTCTGACAATCCCTAACTTTAAGCACACAATTCTCGCTCCGTCCTCCTGTACATACAAGCCTTTTAGACCCTGTTGTGTAGACGTGTTTGGTCTGTGATGTCGTGTAAATACTTCCACCCCCTCACCGCTGTCGATCCCGATGATCATACCAACTAGCTAAGTGTTTGCCTGCTCCTTAACTCAGGAGAAGCGACTCCCCCTCGAGCTCGTCTCCTATTGTTCCCGCTGCCAGGACCCAACTGTTTTTACAGATGGGAGATGTGAGGGGAGGCCCCCGAGGCATAGAGTGCATGCAGGTCCCGTGCACAGCCTTGACGATTCACTACAGAGTAGCCCCCCCCCCTCCCCTCCCCTCCTCCATACGACTGTGTGAGTTATTCTGTGATATGTGGTTACTGTAAAGTTCAGTCTGTCCAAGTTTAAACTGGTGAAACACCCAGCGACCCTCCTGTAGTGCAGGATGTCCCATACTGAAAATGCTACTGTATACTGCACCGGAGCACCGCATGTAAACGCTTCTTAAAAGTGTTTGAACCCTAAAATAATGTGAGTGTTCTCAGATGTGTTCTCTCACCCTATAATCGGCCCGCCAGGCTGAATTACTGTTCTAGTTCTACTGTAAAATTTCTTGTCTGTGGTCTGCTGTTATCAATTGCATGTTACTATGAGGATGAAAAATAAATATTATATATATTTCTATATATAGTATTTATTTAATATATACATATGACTGTACATTTCTCTGGAAAAAAGTTATAAATTGTTGATTTGCTAGATGTGCAATACTCAATAAGTAGTTAGCCATTGCCAGAGCCAGGTTTTCTTAAGTTAACTGGCGTTCACAGGGTGAAGAATGTAAGAAAGACGGTTTTTTTTCTATAGTACATATTGATTGAAGTGAATATGACGACTTCAGTTTGATATGACTGTTTTAAAGTTTGTCTATTGAGCTCTGATTCAAATATGGTTAAAAAAAAAAAGAAAACAGCTGCTGTGTTGCTCACTACGGGTGCACGCGTCGGAGAGCTTTGTACTCAGGCCACACCCCCAACCAGTGATGTCACAGCAGGTGGTTTTAAACAATGATGTCACTGTTATCTTCTCGCTACAGCATCATCTTCAGCTACGAGTCATGTGACATGCGTCTGTGATAAGTGGAGACTAAACCCTCGGGGCTCAAACTGCTGTCACACCAGAGGAGGCCGCCGGCTTAGTGTTACTCAGTCTTTTAAACAGGTCAGCAAGTCTTTACATTTTCCACGTAAAGGATCACATTTGATGTCGATAGTTCACGTGTTGATAGTTCACGTCAGCCTCGGAGTTAGAAGTGTTAACGAACTAGTGGTGAAATGGTAAAGTCAATATCATCAAAGTCACTTCAGAGAGTTTAAAAGTAGCTACAAAGGGTTTGTGTTCGTTTTCACCGCATTAAATCTTCACAACAGGAGAAGCTAAGTAGGGCCATTTAGAGGACAGGTCCTCAAGGCCAGCAGAGGAAGTAATGCTACATTGGCACACATTGAGTCTGTTTATCAAAGCGGTGGGTTTAGTTTGGTATTCAGTCTTTAAAACAGGTAAATGATTCTCTATCAGTTTACAGAGTCATATTTTCTGATGGCCTTGGTCAGAAACGGTGACCTTTCTGTCTCCTGCTGTGCCTCTGTTGACCTCTAAAAACATACTGTCATCTAATTGGCTTCTCTCTCACTCACCACTGGTTAAGACAGAATGACGGAAGAATGACACCGTATCTGACGCAGGCCGTCATCATGGGACCCTCCTGTTCCTGAAAAACCACAGCATCCAGATATTTCCAGCTCTAAAGACTGAATATTAACAGCAACTAGAAAACATAGAAAAGTCACATTTGAGAAGGTGAAACCAGTGAATATTTGCTCAGGTTATGGAGTGCACCACATCAGCAGCCAAGGATAGAACACCTGTTCTTACATCACAGGTTGGCTTTGTCACAAAAGTACAAAACCCTCCGAACTCGCAGCAGCGTTTTGTTTTTTTTGTTTTTTTTTCGTCCCGTGTTGACATTTCATTGGTGTTGAAGCCTACAGCTGTGGTCACCTGCTCCCTGAGGAGATCGAGTCCTAATGTTGTTTCTGTTCTGTGATAGTAAAGAACGGTTGAATCTGGTCCTACCTGCTGGCCCATTAACTTTCACAGTAAGAGTGTGTAAGTGTGTGTGTGTGTGTGTGTGTGTGCGCATTCATGTGGTGAACAGTTTCTCTAGATCAGCAATATATCGGCACAGCTATATCACTGGAAGATGCTTTTTTTTCCTTTTGATTCTGACATGCTTGTATTTTTAGTAATTGGACTGCAAAGGAGAATGATCAGTAGGATATTCAGAGGGTGTTTCTCCATTAATGAGTTAACACCACAGAACTGGGAACGGGACACGGCTCTCTTTACATTAAAAGGACTTTTTTTTTTTGTTAAAAACTGGATTATTACAACTCATCTCAGTCATTGTACAAGCCAGCTGCTGTAACGAGAGGGAATAAATGAAATGAGATGCCAGGTGTAAGTATTCCAGTATTTGAAGATGTGTTTATAGAATATGTACAGCTTTGGCAATATAATAAAGTTGTCGCAAATAAAGCTCAGCGAAGTTCATTGTCCTCTCATGAAGAAAAAAAAGAAAAGGTTTGCGTCAAAAATCAAATGTGTAAACAAGAGATTTAGAATTATGGAGATTTATTTTAGCAAATGGTGCAAGCTTGAGTCCACAGTGAACACCGGCACAACCATTAAAAGTATTAAGACTGTGAAGGGAAAAGAAGGCACGTTATCAAGTGCACTAAATGGAAAAGTGGACCGAAGCAGAGCCACAGAGGAGCAGGATGAATCCTGTGAGCATGTGACTGCCTGATTGGACTTCACCATTTTTTATGTTGCAGGAAAATGCTTTAAGTAAAGTCGGTCACATCGTAGTGAACAAGATCGTCTCTGGGCTCTTTGGCTACAGAAAAACATTTGAAACTTTTTTTTTTTCCCACTAACAGCAGTGAGTGAAGAAGACTGAATCAAAATCAAATCTGGCAGCTGCATAATAAATTGATCACAAACTGGCCGTATTGAAACACGAGCACATTGTGCTGTTTAATAACATGGTACAGTTTCTGGGTATTTAAGAGGACTACCTGGATTACAAAAATGTATTTTTCTCTCTTTGATCAAGTCATGTTGAGTCACAAGAAGGAGTTTCAAAAGTATATCTTACTGTCCTCTGAAAACCAAATGATCTGATCATTTATCCCAAGAAGCACAATAATACTTAATCCTCCAGTTTGTCTTTGTCTTTGTGAATTTAAAGGCTCAATTTTAACAAACTACAGTTGCGTCACGCTGCCACTTCTAGTTCGGCCACTTTTCTGTAGCTTTAGGCAGTTTTGACTTCAGGCCGCAGCTCTACAGACTGAAGGGAAAGTCAAGGACATGACATCCTTTGTGGAGGCACAGGATTCAGAAGCCATGAAATCAGATGTTCACTACTTCTATATACAGTTTACTGTAAACTGTAGTGGAAAATAAATAGAAATTTGGGACTATTTAGGAAAATAGCAGATGATTAATATAGTGCATTATATTTAACGAACTGTGTGATTTGGAGCCAAATGTTTAAGCAGAGGACTGGGAATGATAAATTAGCTTAGAAAACGTATAAATTACACAGTATCATAATCATAAGGGGGAGCATCTGGGACCCCTCTGTTAAATCTAATCTTATAAAAACAGTTTGTCACTAGTCACCATGACTAATCCAAAAGCACCTTTAAATTTAAAAGCGAGGTGTTTCTCTTAATGTTTGCATTGAAGCGTTGCGCAGTTCAAAAGGAAAGCATTCTAACTTTGCCCTTCATCATATCAACGTTTTAAGAGCAACGTTTAGCTTGACTCAAAGTTTTAAAGCCACCCGACAAAGTTCAGATTCGCTACTAAGGCTGTAAAGCTACCTATCTCAGTTTTGGCAGTGTTTCCTGGAGCTCACACGTCATCGTGGACTGAGCTGCGGAGTATCCGGAGGCGAGACATGACCTCGTCCCAGTCCAGGTAGGCGCCCTCCAGGTGTCGCAGCCTGTCTGGCCTGCTGATGTAGCTCCTCCGCCCGTGCAGCAGCCGCCAGTTGTCGAAGGTCACAATGTCGCCTGAAACACAACAACACTCAGATCAGAAAAACAAAAGGTATCTGGTTTCCTAGTTTTAGTCAGCAGGGAAATCTATTTTAATCTTTAACAGAGAAATGGTTGTCTGAGTATTTTCAAACATTATGTTTTCACTTTAAATATTACAACAGAGAAAGTTTTTAGGACGAGTGCAAAAAAACAAAAGGCTCCTACACAGACTCAATCAGTTACTGTAGGAGAAAAGCCAGTTAACAAGACATGCTGAAGTTTGCATCCTGTGGCAAAGTAGATAAAGACATTGTTTAATTCATCTTTAATTAATTAATTTTTCTTTCATGTTTTTGAAATGTTGAAAAAACCCAAACAGGCCCCTCCAAACTCACTAACTACAGCCTAATGCAAACCACTTCAACATGTGCAGTTTTACAGTCCTGGCGTGCCGAGTTACAGTTGCTAAGCTAAGACGGGTCATTTCCTGTTTAGACACAGGGAATTAGCGAGTGGTTATGTTGTGAGGAGTAAGCTACAGGCAGGATTTAGGTGTGACGACAGCGAGAAGCAACTATTTGTTCCGAAACAATCGTGGCAGCTCCTAAACAGGAGAGTGTCTAGATGGCACGTGAGGTTAAGGGAACGGTCACTTCATCACGCCCTCTATGACGGCAGCCTATTCGGGACAGATCAAAACACTTTTCCCCTCAGACGTGGTTGGACGACACGTACTATCAGGCTGGTTTGAAGCACGCTGAACCCTGTGAGCAACCTCAAGGACGTGTCGGCAGGATGGATGTTTTCCAACATGGAGGCTTGAACCCTGGGTCAAAACGCCGTCTCCCTACTAATGGCGCCATCCTGCTACACTTTGATGTCCTTAATGTCTCGTGTGATATCATTACTCCATCTCTGTCACTTAATGCTGCAGCCTGTTTGCTGAGAAGTGATTATTTAGAGAGGTTTACGCCAGACGAGGGTAATCTGATTTGGTCTACAATGACAGAGATGACATTGACTCTGATGTCGCTGCGCCCTTGATGATGACAAAGACGTTTCATCCACAGTTTTCATCCACTGAATCACAATTTTGGGCATATAAGACCATTACCACGACTAAGGGGCTTCACAGATGCATTTTCTTAAATTTGTTACATTACATCGGAAGAGTTTTGACGGGTGCACACTGACCTGGCTCCATTCTGTAGGTGACCACGTTTTCTGGTCGGTTCATGAGGTCCACATAGGCCTTCAGCGCTCTGTAGAAGGGCTGAACCTGATGTAAGGGGAGGTCCAACACCGAGTCTCGGGTGGCGTTGTTATAGTTTATCCTTGTAACTCGGCCCTCGCCGTCAACGCTGCTCAGAGAAAAGGGGGAAGGACGAAGCTCAGTGTCACACTAACATAGATCATGAGCTCAAACGATCAGTTACTTCATTTAAATGTGAAGCTAATATGCCACATTCACTAATAGAGCTGCAACTGATGATTAATTTGATCATTGTTTAACAATTAATCTGTTCATTTAATACATATAGTTTTTTTTTATAAAAGGGTTAAAGAAGAGTCTAAGAGTGTAAAACAATGCCAAAGCCTAAGATGACATGTTCAGATATCTTGTTTTGTCCAACCAATAGCCCAGAAACATATGAAGACGTCACCTTGGGAAATCTGACATTTTACAGAGAAGAGGATTCAATGAATCAAGAAAATGATCAATAGATTCGTTAATTCTGAAAATAACCACCAGCTCCAGCCCTTTTACCCAGAAAGTATTTGAAAAGTCTCATTGATCTATCAGACACATTAAATGTCTTTTCAACTGATCTTGTCATGTTTTTTTGTGCTAAAAGTACACGTGGACACATGAACATTACACTTAAACATCTTGTTCCAACACATTCCAACCACACTCCTGTGAAGGATTTGCACATCATTTAAACATAATAACTTTGAACACCAGATGGCAGTGTCCCATTTCAAATCTCTCTCTCTCTCTCTCACACACACACACACACACACACACACAGCATCTTTTTTCTTTAAATTAATTCAAGTGTCATTTAAATTTTTACAATCTCTGCTTCACACAGAGACAGACCATGTGTGTGTGTGTGTGTGTGTGGGCATAAAAACACAGCAGCTCATCTGACAGCCCACTCGTCTCCACTCACTCGATGATGCATTTCTTCGACTGCAGCATGAAGTCGCAGTAGTCCATCCCCGTGTCTGTGAAGTCCACGTGGAGCGAGGTGAGTGTCCGAAAGGCCTCTGGGTCTTCTCTCTGCAGCTGCTTGGCCATGTGGAAGCCGTCCACCACCTGGCTCTCCCCTCCTCCTACAGCCTGGTTGATGCAGTGCAGAAACTGCACCTACAACAGCCAAAAACACACGTGCCACCCAAATGCTCGCTTTACAACTCTTCCCAGCATGAAAGCCCAACGCCGGCGGATGAAACAAACTTATAAAAGCGGCACATGAATTCAAAAGTGATACCATATCTATTTAGTGAAGTGTAATACTCTAAATAGACCATACAAATCAGATTTGACTTACTCCAGGTGCAAAATGTAAGGCAGGGTAGTCCGTGTGGAGACTGAGCCTTCCTGACGTGTAGGCTACATTGTTTGCCATGTATTTATCCTGGACCTGCCATGTGTGCCTGAGGACAAAGATAACATTCATTAATAAACTCCACGTTAATTATTCAACTTTGGCTTTAGAAGATAAGCAGTGACAATTAGGCTGTGTGGAGAAAAAGAAGAGATGAGATGAACTTTGCAGGGATCCCTGAGGGGAAACTGGGCAGCTTCAGAGGAATGCGAAGACTGTATCCTCTGAAGTAGATACTTCATTGAGATGCAGCAGGAGTCGAGCACTAATGAGGTAAAGTTATCTTCCATGTTCTGTTTGCATGCCTCGTTTGGATGCCCGGCTCGTAAAACAGGCTAGTTTTTTCTGATGGCAGGCCTTCAGCTTTACTCTGCAGTCTCCTTACTTCCTGCAGTATGAGCTCATCCGCTGGCAGTGGAAAAGCTTAATGCTCCAAACCTCTGTTCTGACTGAGTGCACCAGGTAATTCCTCTGGCTTAAAAAAAGCTGGAATGCTTTAAGGTTGTTTTCCCCGTCTCTGTCCTCAAGTAATCAGCACTGCAGTAAGTCAAAGTGATGAACGCTGGTGTGATGAACGGGCCAACAGACACTCTCTAAGCTTCTCCATGGAACCAAAATGAATCAAAGCTACAGATAATTGACTAGCAGACACATTTTCCTAAACATTAATGTTGTAAAGTGAGAATCTGAGAACTTCTTTCATCAAAATATCCAACTTCTGATTCCCTGGAAAAGGGATGTAAATAAAAGGTCTTTTGTGTTTAATTAACTCTGGGCTGTGCTCCAGCTAAAATATGATCAGCGGAAAATTCAGCGGTACAAGATTTAGTGCAGAGTCAGATTATTAAACAGTGGCTTGGCGGAGGATGAGTGGAGACACAGAGCGAGGACAAGTCTTACCCGTAGAAAGTCAGCCTGAGATAGCCAATCCTCTCTGCAAGCCTGGCCACTTGGCCCTGCTCTGCCGGAGCTCCCTTCAGGTAGACAATGCCAACGCGGCGCAGGGCGATGAGCCAGGCCAGCGCCGCCTTATCGTCGTGGAGGACTTCATGGTAGTCCGCTGTGGGAATGCGCAATTTGGAGTCCCAATAATAACGATCTGAAATGAGAAAGAGGACATGGAAGAAATGAAGAAATTCACATACACAGTTTGTCTGAAGTAATGAGCGTGTTTGCAGTGCAGCATGAAGCTTTTCCACCAGTGTGTCTTTTTCTTGTCCTGTAGCTGCTCTGTTTAATGAACAAACACTGTACAACAACAACAGAGCGTCATAGCAACTTTATCAGATGTTACATTCATGTTTTTCTTCTCCCCACCGGCTTGTTATAACACTGTTAGTTTCTTGTGGGTGAGAACCTGCACGTTTTGATTTTAAAGCACTTTCACTCCATGTCACATAAATAAATGATAACATTTTATTTAACGCAGGATATTGGAAGGTTTTTGCACGGGCATACCTGATTCACAGATGTGAGCTTGAATTCCCAAATATACTCCCATGTTTTTACTGAGGACACCTGAGGCGCATATCCCATCGTTTGTTTCAGGTGATAAAAATGGACCAGAACCATCCAGGTGTGCAGTAGACATGAGCTACAGAGCATGCCCAGCCTTTTACTTTTCATCAACACACAACTCTAGCTTAAGGACACGTTGGGGGTTTTTTCTGAGAATAATGTGTGGAAAGTGCTGTCTGTGTCAGCAGTCTGTGCTACGGGCAAAGCAGATCATCATTATTATCAATGTGTAGTTGCAATTGTTCTGGTTCAAAATGAAACAAACATTTTAAAACTTGTATTAGAAGTGACAGTCTGACAGATTTTATATTTGTTGATCATATTTTTATACAAAAAGGAAACTTAAGATTTTCATTACTGGTCTCCTGTGACTTTCATGTGAAAACGCTGCAGCCTGCCACCACATGTGATAGTCAGCGCACTTCAAGATGAATAGCTTGCTGAGAAAAATCAGCCCGTCTTCGTCAGACAGACAGAAGTGGAAAAAATCCTCCCACAGCTCTCCACCCAGCTGGCTCGACTCCTTTTTCCATGCTGCCTCTCTCCAGCGACTTCCACAGAAACAGCTGCTAAGTACATTTGTGGGAGGGGGGAGGAGGGTTTAGCTGAGGAGATGGTGTACCTGTCTGATGTTTGTGGCTCCTCCTCATGTCTCTTTTCAGTACCCACCAACTTCAAAACAACTTTCCAAATGGCTGCATCACAAACAGATTACAAAGCTTAAGCCTGCAGGAGATGGACACGCAGCGGGGCGAGCTCGCTGAACTTCATGCAGAATTTATCGCCCTCTAATGTGTCTACAGCAATGTGACTGTTCACTCTGTAAGATTTACAGTTGCAACACACTTTAGCGTTAACTGATGATGAGGAATTTGAGCGCTTTGTTTTTTTCAAGGCAGTGAGGCACGCAGAGATGCAACATCAGTCAGAAACACAGTGATCATCATGACTCGCAGACCTCCCTCCAGGCTGTTGTCACAAATGATCATCTTCTGGCTGCACAGTTCAAAGGGTCAGGAACCCCCTGCTTGTTAAAACTTGTCAAGAGGGCGGAGGGAAACAAAGCCAGAGAATGAGAAACTGGGGCAAAGGTCAAACCTGAATGTTACAATTACTCTTGTGAAACTGGATCTGGATGTCTTGAACAGGCAGGGCGGTGTTTCAGCTCTGCGGTTTAGTGTGTCACCAGTGAAAGAAGAGGCTACTGCATATACTGTACATCAGCTGTGCAGTTCTGGCTGCGTCTCTCAGCTCCAATCTCACTCTGAACGCTTAACCCAAGCCGCTGCTGTCGGCTGAGCTCACACTGTGGCGGCTGGGTCGTACTTTGCATGAATATCTGCTTTTTAATCCCGTAATGAGCCCATCATATGTGCTTATTTCTATACTGGGAGGCCTAATCACAAATCTTAGACGTGAAGGATCACAAGGAAGTTCTTTTTTTAGTCTCTTGTCAGCACTACTGGTTGCAGATTAAAAGACAAATAAAAGCCTTGTCACCAGAACTGCAGGAGATACAAATCTGGTCACATTCAGAGCAGATAAAACAGAGCATCAGTTGAGTAATATCCCATTTATGTGAGTAATGTACTTTTGAAATACTGCTTTACTTGACTGTTTCCTGTTTCCTTCTACAATTTCAGAGGGAAACGCTCCACTGCAATTATCTGACAAATACAGTTACTGGTTACTTTTCAGATCAAAATGTTCCATTTAAAACCTAAGATACACTTACTGATGCAATGCATTGCATCCTTAGTATTTCCTTGTTAGATTATAGTTTTGTGTTCCTTTGTGATCTTGTGCGTTTGTTTTGTCACCCGCAGGCGTCTGCTCTGTCATGGTATCACGCTGTATCATCTTACATGGGATTTGATTTTATTCTGTCTGCTTTTTATACATCTTAGAATGCTGCTTATAAGTTAAAGCTTTGACAGTAGTAATCCAGCTGTCTGGCTATTTTGGTTCACTCTCATCGCCCTCGACGTTGTAGCACTGTTTTCGCTTGCAGCAGGCAGCCATTTCTAAGCAGAAACTAGAGGTCAGACAATAGCGGGTTTTTAAAAGGCAGACACAATAATGATAGCTTGGAGTTAATCGGCTGAAATCCCTCCGGTTCAAACCAACACCAGGGCACCCTGCCACACACACTATCACACATAGAGAGGGTCCAAAATTTACCAGCCATTACCATAAGTATTTTTTTTTTTAATTATAGTAACTTAAGGAGCAGCCCAAAATTGATCAGTCTGAAACTTAATATAAAACTTAGCCAACAAAAACAGTACTAATAAACAAACTCTGGGAACTTGGCCAACCAAAACAAATAAAGTGGTGCTTCGAGACTAATAAACAAACTTTGCAAAGCTCCATGAACGCTGGGGGTACGTCCATAATCCGGCCAATGTGCTGCAGTCGGCTCCAGGGGATGGACAGCCAAGCTGTTGGACGGTTTTGGCTGGTAGCCAGGGGTTACCATGCTATGCTGATCTCAATGCAAAACGTTGATGTAAATATCTGTGTGACCGGTGGAGGCTGCAGTCATTGGCCACTATTATTGCTAATAACGATAGTTTGTAAAACGTCCTGTCGGAGCCGATTATTAGAGACTAGCCAGTGAACATAGTAAAGATTTAGCAGCTAAAGAGCCAAAGAGACCAAAAACAGAGCTAAAAGAAAGTGAATATTGTTCTTACACTCACCAGGTGGCCTGAAACATAACTCTAAATTAATGAAATGTTATTGCTTAATTTGCCGGCTTAAAAAAGGTGATATGTCAATGTTTTCACTGTGTTTACAGCTTGTTTCCACTACGGTCATAATAAAATCAGTAATTGCAGGTTTAAGTTAATTGCTAATTTCTGTAAAATCACTGCTGTTTTCACAGGGAGGACTGTGCTGGCATGTGCTTGGAGGGACACCTCTGACAGTCTGACAAGATAGTTTATGTGCATAATCCCCTCTCTGTTTCCCCCTCGGTCGTGGTCTGCTACAGTTGCTTTTCCAGATGAGGAAACCTGAAGCCGAGGCTCCTGTGGCTGTCAGGCAGCTCATGGCAGTTTGGTATCTCCCCTCACTGTGCTCTGTTTAAGCTCAGAGGGCTGCGTCGCTCCACTCTGCAGCTGGAAGCGCCTTCAAAGCACCGTTTGAGTCAGTGCAGTTATCTAGAGAGCTTTTGTTTTGACTTGGTTAAGTTTTATCACAGAGCTCGGATCAGCTCACTTCAATGGGCCGTCTGTGGAATGCACAGCGGAGGGCTCAGAGCCAGATGGCCATAAACATGTTTTTTTTTAGAAAGAATAAGGTTTATGAATTAGATTCATGCTGTTGCTCATACTAAAGGACCATTTAAGAGATTTTTTCAAAATTAAAAATCAAATAAGACTGACTTGTTATTGATCCTCAAATATCCCATTTATTGGATTTTAGTAATATTTCAGTATCTCTAAAGCCACACGTGGGATGTAACCAATAACTACTCAATAACAATTACTCAATAACTCAAGTTAAGTGAAGATTTGAAGTAGAAGAAGGGAGTTTATATACAAAACTTATGACGATCTTACAAAAAATATACATCGCTATAGATTAAACTAAACTGTAGCTATATACGATTTAAATATATAAATTAGTGCTTCGACCAACTATACAGTAAAATGCTGCTTAGAGTATAATAGTCACATCAGGGGAAATTGAGGGGTAATTGTTCTGCATTATGGGTACTTTTAATTTTGATACTTTAAAATCTATTTTGCTGATAATAACTTTGTACTTTTTAAGTAGTTTAGTTGTAGTGCTACTTTTACTAGAAATATATTAATACTTCCTCTATCACTGATTCTCTTTAACTACAAGTAATGAATCATAAACAGTTGCATCCACATGTTTAAATGAATACAGACCAACTCTTATTTAAACCCCCAACTCAGCTCGATAACAGCTGCAAGTGATAATGATTAGAGTGCTTGAGAAGACATCACACCCATTGCATTACCATAATTCCTTAATTAGTGTTAATTTGTTACAAATCTCGCTAAATTAAATTAGCCTGACAACTTAGAGCAACTAAATTACTTGTTTAAAAGAGGGAATAGAATCATATTTGATAGCTTTTTATTATTATACTGTATACTGACAATGAGAAATTTATTTTTTCCCCTAAAAGCCAAAGTCTGCATTTGCCACAAATATTTTTTGTTACTTTTTGGAGGCTTAACAACATTTTGAAGAAACTAAAGACAGTGATTTATTTGTGAAGAAGAAATGGGTTTTAAGACTCGAGTCTGAACAAGAAAGAAGCCGTTCCCACTTGTGCTCCAGTCAACAATTAGCACTTACTGTGTGTTTGTGTTCTCACAGTGCACATTATGTGTGTGTATCTGCAAGAAACTCCCTCCACCCTCCACAAACAGACCTTTATCTATGAAACATACCTGGAAGACAGAGCAGCCAACCTCTGCAGTCCCAGTCTGGGGGAGACAGAGTGAGCAGTGTTTTCTCTCTGGAAAGCTGCAGGCCCTCCCCACCCTCATCCAAACTCAACTCGCTCTCCATCAGCACGTTCAGGTTCCCCAAACCCTACTGAGCCTTGCAGTAGTTTGTCAAATTATGTCCTTTTTGCCAACTTATACTCAAAGCTTTCAGTATTATTTAAAGTGCCAAACAGGAGGTCTGGCTTGCCAGAGAAATGAAAAATCCAATCACTATAATCACCAGGCTTTCCATGCAGTCTGATGTAAAGGTGTTGAAATTTCTAAAGAGATGACAAAGAAAAGGGATTTAACCCAAATATAGTTGATCCGTGACGGAATTACAGGAATACACTGTGAAAAATAAACTGTGTGTGGGTGAGAAATAGTGGAATTTGTTGAAAGCAGGCCCAATTTCTTTTGAAACAGACGTCCGATATGTGGAAGGTTTTGCTGACCACCATTATTTTTGACAAATCTTCTCAGGGATCCATTACAGCACAGTGATAAAAGCTAATTTACAAGAATGAAAACACTCTAGTTACAGTTTACATTCCTCAAATTCCTGTCAAATTGATAACACAGCATGTACACGTGCATGTGAGCACGTGTTTAAAAAGCCAGTTCTGTTGAAGCAGTAAATGGCGTCTGAAGTGACGGTCAGGTTTGGAAAAACACAAGTTTTCCACGGATGGACCTCCACAGCTATGTTTCCAGGAGCCTTTCTGTCAACTGACGAGGGATGACATAGAAGGATAAATTCAGACCAGATGGCAAAGAGGAAACACCAGCCAGACAGGGAATTGACAAATCAGCTGCTACTTGGCTGAGTTATAGATTCAGTCAGTGGACTTAATGGAGAAAAGTCCAAACTCAACAGTTTGTTTAACAGAGCTTCAGACCAGTTGGTCAAGAAGTTTACAAGAACTGTCTAATCCAAATGGGATACTAATTGACATGTACTGTAGGGATTCAAAACGGGAAATGAGAGCAAAAAAAGATCCACAATGCCAAAAGTCACAGCAAGGTACTGCCAAGGGAACTAGAAAGAAAACCAGTCAAACTTCAGCCCTTTTTACGCAGAGATGGTGCCATGTCGCCATAGAGAGAGTCTGCCATTGCTTTTTTACACTGAGCCAAACAACAGTGGTAAATTACCATCCCTGTGGGTGGCTTTCGGGAGGCGAAAGAGGCGTCCTGTCCTGCCGCCTCACCATTTTTACACAGACGTCAATTCGGCTCTGTTACGACCACCGCTACCGGCTCAAAGGGAAAAACAAAGATGACCTCCTCATGTCTATGTACATTGTATAGAGACAGGTGGGATAACGGCGCAACATTACCAGCCTCAAAAGGTAGTGTAAAAGGACTAGAATCTCTATAGCACCTACATATCTGCGCCAGTATGGGCAAATCAATGCACTTTGCAAATGACGGACATATTAATGTAGGCAATAAGGGAGTATGAGACAACTTGAAATAAAAACAGTAACTAAAGTGAAATGCCCTAACCTGTAAAAGAGTAAAAATAAAGATGTAACTTTAAAAGTGAATAAGGATACTTAAGTTTTAAGTGCACAACAGTCCTTGTAAACAAGGGCAGATGACAAAATGTACTCGTCACCAACCTTCATGTCGATGAAGATGTGGAAATTAGAATTTTGTTTCTACGTGTTGGAGCAGCCAAACACTGTTGCACAAAACTTTTTACGGGTTAAAAAGGGTTCAAGAAAACCATTCTCTGTAGAGTTAAGTAAAAATCTGTACAGAAAACAAAGATCAAAACTAAAAGGTCGTCCACAAAAAGAGAGATATGCACATTTTTTAGACTATAGTTTAAACTGCAAAATAAGAACACAATCGGTGAAACTGGCAGAACCTAAACAGCTAATGTCCTGTTATGTCTCTGAACTTTTGATTCATGTGCACCTCATTATTTGACCTGCAGCTATTACAGCTAAAACTGTAGTGTGTTCGCCTGGTCTGTGCACGTTCTCACTGCACATTTTACATTCTAAATACCAGTTCATATGTGGTTTATACATCTGGCCCCAGCTGTGTCGGCAGCTTAGTAAAATGGATTTTGATTGGCTGTCAGTCTTTCTATCATTCATGAAATTGCTCTGAAAGTGACCCCGAAGATATTATTCCCCACTGTAGTCATTATATCTGTGGTGCAGAGCAAGCCATCTACTTGAGTTAGAATGATTTCTAAAACAATAAATCTAGTTATCGTTAAAGTTATCTTTCTCGGTGTGGACGGCCCTTAAAATGGGTGCTATGTTTGCTCTTCTTCTGGTCCTCATCAGCACTCGGCAGCAGAGTTCTGGATCTACTTATCTTGGTTTATGTTTGACGGTCTTGGTAGACAAGATAGAAGCTTTACACTTGTCAAGCCTGCTAGAGATCATCTGTCTGTGTTGGTATCTAAATGTATTAACAAGCACCACAAATGTCTACCATAAAGTACACATGGCTGGGGAATATTTTCCACCTTGTATTTAGGGCATGGATGGTCTTTGTCAGACTTTTGACAGCTTCACAGAGGTTTTCATAACGCCAAGATTAATTAAGACCAGACGGTTGAGGTAAAGACATTGTGAAGTGCCAGGGATTTTTTGACAGACAATCTACAGTTTAAGGTTAGAAATTCTTCTTCCTTTTGGCTGTGACTTGTAACTAGGGATCGTTTTTTGGCAGACCAGAGGACGACATAACTGGGACAGCTGTTACAGTCAGAGAAATCTCTTTGCACCTTTAATGTCGTTGTTTTTGTCAATCACACTCAAGAAACTTTCCTACAATAAATTTCGCAAACTTTGTCCTCTTGGAACATTCCCTAAGCTTTCAAATACTTGCATTAGATTTCACGACAGTGTGAATTTATTTATTGGATAGCCTCATATTGTGAGCTTTTATTTTAAAAAGTGGCCAGTTATAGCTGTGTCGCAATGAAAAGGCTGCATCAGTCACAAACTCTGGTTGAAACCTACAGGTGAACACTACACTATACTGCCAAGAAGCATGGATTGTCAAACTCCTGTTTCTAAGCCCAACAATGACCCTTTAGAATAGAAAAAAATCTTCTCGTTTCAAGTGTATTCAGCAGCAATACTGATCAAAACACGCATTAAGTGACCGACCATTAAAAATCCCAGTTTTAACTTGGAGCGACACAGAATAACAAGGACAAAATAAAGTGTATTTGGTCTGATCAGTTTAACAAGTCTGCTTTTGCTCTGCTACTAAAATACAAAATCAGTAATCAACTGGAGGAACAAGAGGAACAAAAACAATCTGCAAATCATTATAGTAAACACAGGCGAAAATCTCGTAACTCTTTCATTTCGCAAATCTACATGGTCAAACTACCACTGCTTGATGGCTGCTTGATGTGTTAAACCACAGACTTAGATCTGCAGAGCGGAAAAGAATTGTGAAAGGGAGGCTGGCTGCTTACTTCTATTAGTACAACCCGATGCAGTTATTCTGAGTAATAGTAGCAAATTAATCAACTTGTTACAAAAATGACATGCTATTTTGCCTGGTTGAGAGCGAGCAATTCAAACCGTTTACTGAATTAGAGAATGGTGGTAAAGGCACCTCAGAGAGAAAACAGACTCCTTTTACGAACTACCAGTGACAGCTGGTGGATAAGGCAGTGAGCTGTGTGTTTGGGCATATTTTCTACTATTCCAAAAATCCATTTAACCTGTTCCACATCCATCTTTTAAATACCAGCGACATGAAATTAGTCATGATTCCCACCCCGACTAAATAAACATGACAAGCGCAAAATGGGAGGCCTTAGACGATGACATGGTTCAAATATTAAAAGCATCTGGCAGGCCTTTGAGTAAATTACTGACAGATTTATCGGTGAAAGGAAGACTCATTGCAGATAAGGCTGTGAGTGACATAAACATTTGGTGTTCCTGAGAGTAATTCAGCATCACCACTCTCCTACTATTGAGGTGAAAGGTTCACGTGGACATGCCAGCGAGAAAATGGCACATGTGAATTCCAAAGGTCCTGAACATATCTATGACTGAGAAGCAATCCATGGAGATGAAGGTGTTTGATAAAAACAAATAAATGTGACAGCATGCTTGACACAGTAGTAGCAAGCTAGATGCCAACTACTGAGCGGTTTGTCCAAGGAGATACAAACTGAGACAAAAGTGGCAAAAGTGTAAACTTGGATATTAAGAGATTTAGAAAGAAAACTGTCTGCAAGAACTCCACAGTCTCAAACACAAGGCAGTTTGAGTTTAAATTCCTGGTTACACATACCTACAGGCTCTGGGATTTGTTCGTTCCCAAGGAAGGAAATACTGACAACGGTGAACTTGTGTTTGGTAGGAACATGCAGATCTTTTCTTGACCCTCACTCTAAATCAGTTTTCCATATGGCAGAGGCAGAAGGGGGTCTCAATGAGGCTCACATTTATACAGACGTCAGCCTTTCAGAAGGTCCACTGCCTTTCCTTGTTTCACATGCAGACATTCTGTGCGTCAGTTCAGTTTTGTCTGGAGTAAAAGGACAATAAACTAGAGGTGCTGACGAATCACCTTCGATACCCTACATCTGAAAATAAAGGCCCACCTTAGGAGCTGACTGAACAGTTATTGTATAATGGAACATCATTTAAAAGTATAATTTACTGTCTGAGAATGATGAAAAACAGGATCCTAAACTTGACCTGAATATCTGCAGGCCTCCGCCACTGGAAATTATTCTCAAATAAGCACACAATTCAACATGTCCTCTCTGATTCCTATATTTAGGACTGTATAATTAACAAGTTTTCTTTATAATGTAATGCCCTTCAACAGATGTAGTTCTACGTCTCACTCCAATAATAGGTGCTGCTGAACTACCTACAGTACTGCGGTTTGCGCTGAACTCCATAGAAACGGTAAAAGCAGAAGGAAAAAAAAAAAAAACATGACTTCAGACATAAAAGCAGGAGGTATAGTACAGGCTGAATAATATCCCCAGAGCTCCAATTTTCATATTGACCTCACAGTGTCCCGTGTGTGCTTAACTTTCACTGTTGAGAGCACTTTAACAGGCATACTTGGGCTTGTAAAATCTAGGTGCACTGCATGAAAAAGGAAACAGAAATTCAAACTGTGGACTGCGCTTCAGTGCGCAAACGTCACGGAGAAGTAAGTAGTGAGAATATGAGCGAAATCTTCGGAGGTGAACGCTGCTCATCATCCATCATTTGCAAAAGTGGACTTTTCCCGAATTTTACTGTGAAAGGAATTTCAGGCTGGTGTTCAGGAGGAACTAATTAAACCCAGAGAGTGTGTGTGCGCACGTCATCTTGTATTGTGTTTTGGTGTATGACCGTAGCAGTTTGTCTTCCAGGAGAACTCCTGGCTGTGCGCGGAGAATGACTGAAAGTATTTACACTACAAAATGACTATCTGCCTTTAAACAGCTAAAAGGGAGATCTGTTTAAACTTCAACATGAATAGAGGAGTTCTATAACACACACATACACACACACACCTAGCCTTAATCAGTCTGGAACAGAGCAGGAGCCACTCAGCCCTGTGGGTCCTTCAGGACCACGTGTGTGTACACAAACCGGCTACAGTCCATCCCCCGCTCCACTGAAATGCCGCTACCTTGTTCCACAGCTAAACTTTCTCCTCTCCTGTCTGGCAGACTGTAAAGTGAATTGGGCCATTGTAAATGTACTGTAAAATCACTTCTCTTTCCAGTCTTTAGAAAAACCTCCTTCCTTAACAACCCGGTTATGTGACTGAGAGAAAAAAATAAATGTGTGGAAAGAAGAGTTTAAATCAGGGGCATCGTTTTTCCCCAGGAAAATGTTAGCAGAGAAAGTCCACTCATTTTCATTAGAACAGCGACACACATACACACATCAGAGAGCTACTGACTCATTGCATAACGAATGAAAACAAGCTTTCTGTTCATAATCACTCAATTGCTGCTGTTGCCACATGCCAAGCGTTGACCTGTTACATTTTCATTCAAAATATATTTCTCTTTTAAGTTGCCCCTGTGAAAATTCAGCATCACACACTAATTTAGACAATTTTGATATGGTTGTGACAAGTAAGGCTCACTGTTGTCAGAAAGATCTATTTGAATATGGCAGTATTTGTAAAACTAACAAGAAATACCAAAGCAAGAAAGTGAAGATAACACGGCAAATAACCTTTGAAATGCATTAAAAAGTGACAAAACAATTTAGAATGACATTCCAAAATGCACATTCAGTCATTTTACACTCATATCAGGGTGAAACTAATTTCTCTGGGTAACCTCAACCTATGCAATATTGAAATTAGTGAGTTTATCTGTAACACTGCCAAAGCAGAAACTTTCATTTTATACAGACTTTTAATTAAATGTCGTGACGGAAAGCACACAATTACACACTTCCCAAAATGGTTAGAGTAGAAAGTAAATTAGTTCCTCCTGTATTTTGTAAAACATTACAGTGGACCTGTTACCATTATCTATGGATGTTTTTGATTATGAGTCAAAATTGATGACACTGACCATTTCATCACATTTCTGCTCTGTGGTGAAAAATATTGAGACTGGGCTGCTTGGATTTAACTTATATTTTGGGGACTTTGGACTGAAATATGAGAATATACTTGGGGGCTTCAGTGTTAATGACAAAGGCTTGTATCCAGTATGAATTATGGCCTTCATAATGGCAGGTGGTTACAGTCTGTAAAGTGTCATCAATGACGAGCTTCAGCTAGTTTACTATTCATGTACAAGCAGGTAACAGTCGCTGCTTGGCAAGCAGACAAATTGCTGTTCTCAGATACAGCTTTGAAAATGCAATAAATCATGACAGTGTTTGTTCATCCTGTTAATTCCGAGACAGCTGCGTTGTGATTTATGGCCTCCTTTAAAAATCATTTCTTTGACCATTATATCAACAAAAGGGTAATCAATTAGAAAGTAGTTTCAGGCCAGCGCAGTCCAATCAGTACACGGGTTTTTCTCAGCACTTTGTATGCATTATGTGATTTTTTTTTATCTTATCAGCGTTACACCACTGAATTTGTGTGTGCACACACATGGTAAACACATTTGGAAGGAGATTCTGGTCACACGTTTTCAAAGTTCTATATAAAAAGCCTCTGATACTGATTAAACAAACACTTAGGAACACCTGGCTAAAACAAATGCAATCTAACACAGCAGTCCTGCAATAAATCCTACCTTCTTTAAGCTCAATTTCAACAATTACAGTGAAGCAGACAGTAGAATCTTAGGCTCCCTCCAACAAAGCTCTTATAAATATATATAAAACGTAGGGGTGTGATGGTACATGTAGTCATACTGGACATTTTCGGTATGGTCTTTCAGTTCAGTATGCATGTGTACCGAACGAAAGCTGTGTTGTTTTCACTGCTGTGCGTGCAGAACTTTTTTTGTTTGTGCGTAACTTTATTCATAACTCAGTTTCCCTTTTCACAAAAGGCTGGATGTTATTTGTTCAGCCAGGAAGTTGTCTGAGCCACTATGCACACGCACACAAAGCAGAGCCAAGCTTCGTAGTTTTGGTAACGCAGATAAATCAGAGCTCAAGGATCCATTAGTATCATGTTTTCCTGTTTGGGAAAATTACAGTTTCTCAGTTAACTACAAAGGCAACAGACAAAGACAGGAGGATCGGACAAAAGCTATATGCCGGCATTGTGCAACTGAGATCAGGTATGTCAGGCTTTATGTAGAACGTGCTCACTCATTTGAAATGACATCATCTGAATGTGAACATCAAAGGTACGAGGAAAAAACTGAATGAACCTCATGAACTGGTGCACAGTCCTAATGTTAAGATGAAAGCTGCTGATGTGAATACAGTACAGCTCAAGTACAGCTGACAATTTACAATTTTGTAATTTTTGTATTTTTTTCTGTTTACTTATTTTGGAGTAAATTTTACTTTTTATTAGTAGATTTGCAGCCGAAAGCAGCGTAGCAGCATTGGCAGGCTTTTTATTATTTAAGTGCCATAATTTGTTCAGTAAACCACTGTTTAATAAAAAATATGACCACGACTTTTGTGTACCATTACACCCCTAACAAAAAAAAAACAACAGAAAAACAGAATCTAAGAAATTACATAAACATAACAGCTCAGAGAGCAGTGCAGAGTTAAAATACATATATTATAAATGTTTAGGTTTAGTTGAAACCGTTTTAGAGATGTTTGATTCAACGTTATGATACTTTTAGGGGCTGTAGTTTGTGATGCACTAACAGCAGCTGTACCTGCATAGAGGAGGTGGTCCACAATATTTTCAAATTCTTTGCACAAAAAAAAAGAAAAAAAAAAAAAAAAAAAAAAAAAAAAAAATCACAAAAAAATCGAATGAAAAATAGAAAAACTAGACTCACCGTTGAGAAAAAGCTCTTCTTTCATTGCTTCTCTGGCAGCAGGAGAGAAGCAGCGTTTCTTCAGCCACTCTGCATCAAACACACTGGTGTGCTGGTCGGGCCACACAATGGACACCTGTGGAGACACAAAAACCTCATTGATCCCAACTAACTGAAGTCTTTTTGCTCTTTTCATATGTTTCCACCTCTTAATATTTTCTTGTTAGAAGCCATCCCCACTGAAAATGCACTCTCTCTCTTTCAAGTTAACAGCAAGTGACAAGTTTCTTTTATGGCTTGCAATGATGTGGTCTAAACATTTACTGGGTATTTGGTTTTTTAAAAATAATACATGATTGATTTCCATATCATCTTACTTGTTTCTGGAAAGAGGATTGGTTCACCCATAGGAGGTAAAGCTTTGAAGGTGCTCTTTTGTTCATAAAACTGAGAAAGAAATGCATTTACAACAATCTGACTTATTTTCTTCTTTTCCAATCAGGATTTCCTATGTTTACAATCTGTTATTACCATACTTGTGGGAGCTTTTGGCTGATACCACCATTTAAGCTTTTTTCTAGCCAGAGGCAAGCATGAAGCCATTGTTGTGGTTCTTAAAACACATGTTTACTATAACAGGCTCAGTAAACCATGGTACAGGAAATAGAGAACAATACAGGAAACTTGCTGTATTTGATTTGACAAAAGCAAATAGCACACGATAACTTGGCAAGACCGTCACGCCAAAGCAATCAGTTCATAGCTCCGACAGGGACTGAACCCTCTGAAGGACGGGTGGCTCCTTTGGAGGGCTTAAAGGTCAGGTTGAACGTGTGCTTCTGTCAAAATTAGATCATCTTACACAGCAGAACTCATAGTTTATCACCGAGCCGCCACAGTGAAGTGAGGGTCATCTCAAAGGCACAGCCTATTGTTTTGGACCCTCAACATCCATTATGTTGATTTCCAGATGCTTCAGACAGGGTGGAGGTTCAGTCTCCCCAAAGGTATAACTATTAGGTACAGATTGTCCTTTGTTCCATCTGCTGTCGGTTCTTTAAACTACTATCCTGTCATTGTGTCTTTCCTGTCTTTTTTTTCCCCCTCACATTATTCATGATGACAGTGTAGGAGATATGGATCTTGTTGCGCATGATGTACTGCACGTGTTTGTGTTGGACTACTGTCTGTAAAGCAAAAGGCTCCTCAGGGACATGAAAGTTTTTGGAGCTTGAATCTTAATGTTGAACCAATATGTAGGCTCTGTAAAAAGTATTGGATGTGTAAACAGCCACATGGGGTCATAATTCAAACATTCATCTTTCTCTATTAAGATTGTTTGAGTGTTTGAATACTGAAAAACACCTAATGGCACAGGCCTACCTTGTGGTCATTGGTGATCTCCACAGCGTCGACTCCTGTGTGGATATCTAGATCAGTCATCAACAGTTTGCGGGCCTGAGCCGACTCCAGGGTGCACAGCGGGCACTGGCAGTTGTCTCTGAGCCAGGTGAACGGGTACAGACTGTGGCCTCCGTCCTCCCATTCCACCTCCATCAGCCTCTCCTCATCCAGAGCCCGGACGTGCCTCACTGAGTGGCGAGCCAGAGGGAGGGAGGCTGACCCCAGTGTATGCTGTCCACGAAGCTGCACTGAAGTCAGGCAGGATGGAAGTGGATCTGCAGCCTGCCCAGGTTTGCAACACGCCCTCAGAGCCTGACAGGCCCTGGCAGAAGTGCTCCTCTGCAGGGCCGGCAGGACCAAACGTGAAAGTGTACTCATCCACATTTCTGAATGACTCCCTCCAGACAACTATGTCTCTAAAGCAGAAAGGGCCTCCGACTCTGTAGTTCATGTGAAAGAGAAGCAATGAAATTTTAAAAATGGAACAACAGAGAATCACACATTACCAACATTAGAAGTCTCCAGCTAAATTTACACATCAGCAAATAAATTGTCGAAATGCCATAAAGTTCATCCCAATATATCACGAGCCACTGTGACTGTGGAGGTAAACAAATGCAAATATGTGTCAAAAAGTATCAACAACATTTTTTTGTGACTCAAATTTTATGTCACATCTACTTAACACCCCATTTTAGAAGCAGAAGCATGGAGCTACACTTGTTTTTGAGCAATGCCAAGCTCATCAGATACAGTTCAAAATGTGAGCTTTTTCAAGGGGCTTTGGGAGTTACTGGTCGCTGTGCCAACCAGAGGTATTTTCTGGTCTGCTGACTGTGTGTTGGCAAGATCCGGGCAAAGCTGCAGTATGAAACAGCAGCATTATTTTAAGAAACAGAATAGAAAAACCTGCACCTGCGCACAGTTTTGTTGAGCTGTTTCCCCATGCAAGACACATCTGTGGCCCCGAATTATGAAAGCTATGGCTATAACTGATTATTTTCACAACTGACAGATAATCTGATCATTTTTCTTGATTAATTGATTGCTTGCTTGGTCGACAAATAAATCAGGGATTGTGTGCCATTGACAGAAACATAATCAATGCAACTCTTATGAATTCCAGCAATAACAGTAACATCCCAACAATAGTTAGTTGGTTTGATGCTGTCAGAGTGACTGTTTAGACAAGATTTTAAAGCTAGTGCATGACATATCTTCCTCATTTCAATTTCCTTACACAGCACAGTTTTCAAAGATTAACTTCAGTATTTTTAAACCTGGGCCCTGTTTTTGCATACTTTGAATTAAAAATGACTGGTAGGCACAAAAGTTTTGTTATTGGTCAAGTACATCACCTCAGCCATCAGCTGCAAACAGGTTACAATGGCTGTAATACTATCCTTTGGAGCTAATTTTAGCTTGCAGAACACAGCAGTCCATTGCTGCCTCAATCAGTTGTGATATTATGTGACACTGGTGTTTTTAATAGTTACTTCGGATAACAGCAAGACACAGCAACCAGATTAGCAACTCCTGTGATCCACAAGGTGAAATTACTGCTTTGTCAATGGAGGCTGGTGGCTTTTAGGTCAAGCAATATAACGTCTCTTTCTGATTTTAAAAAGAGGATCTTACATCTCTATTTCTGTAGAGATCCTTCCTGTAATGTTGTCAGACACTTAGTACTTTGACAGATGTGGTTGCCCCAAAGGGTTAAATTACAGTCGTTTTACCCCATTCATGGCTGCTTGGCTGAGCCAATCTACTGGACCAGTTCCCAGACTTTTTGTTTGTACCTACCAGTCATTGTGACCCTAAAACATGTAAAGATAGGCCCCAGGTTTAAAAATACCAGAGTTATCCTTTAAGCTGTGACATCACTAGCTGTGGGTGTATTTGAGTTTCATAAGCACCTAGCATACATCAAGTCTGGCTTGTTGTGACTGTATTTATATAGCCCATTAATCACAAAGTACAACTTGCCTCAGGCGGCTCTACAATATAAGTATATGAGCCCTTTGTTCTTAGTTTGGATGCAAAAATAATATGTTAAAGCACCAAATTCAGAGCATATACAAGAGCAACTCCTGAGATCTGCAATGTAAAAATGACTGTTTTTGTCAATGTAGTTTGGTGGCTTTAAAGTCGAGCAGTATGAGGACTATTTCTGGTTAAACAAAATGGATCTGACAGGTCTATCTCTGAAGAGATCCTTTCTGTAATGTTGTCAGACACTTTGAATAACAATCTGAGCCTGGCAGGGGCAAAAACAAACACTTTTACTAGACATACTTTGACAGATGTGGTTGCCCCATTTTACCTTCCAGTTATTTTGACCCTAAAATATGTAAAGATAGGCCCCAGTTATCCTTTAAGCAGTGACATCAAATTACAACTACAATCAGTACATTATACAACCTCTCTGTACTTAAACCCTCAACCTGGATGAGGAAAAACTCCCCCAAAAGACCCTTTTAACAGATTAAAAAAGTAAAAATAGAAAGAAGCCTCAGCAGGAGCAACAGGAGAGGATAGAAGCAGAAGCACAGCAGTATAAAATATGTTAACATTTATGAGAGCATCCATTGAAACTGTTGTGTACAAACTAGAAAACCAGTGTGTGAACCAAAGCTACCTGTGCCACTGCTTTGTGTAACTAGTTTTACCCTGCTGACAAACAGTTTAACTGCTAACTAAACACAAGTTTAAAGTTAGCCGCTTAGCCTTCCGCTTTAAAGAAGCAGCTAAACCGGCTGCTAGCTAACTAGCTAGTCAACGTAAACACACCCCTCTGCTCTCCCTCCACTCTGCTGTACATCCCAGGTTCAAGGCTAACACAGAAGCTAACCAGCTAAGCTCTTAAAGTTCATGTATTAAAGTGGCATTAAGAAAACACCGTGGCGCTACGTTTGCTAGCAGCAGACGTTACCTGTAATGTTTGGACGACGGTTTCTGTTTCGCGCGAGCTCCGTCAACACAAACGCCGGCTGCCTGTCAGCGTGAGGGAGAAAGTAGGTGAAAGGTTGTCCGGGAGGCTGTGCAGCATGACATAATCAGTGCAAGTGCAAGTGCACCAAGGCTGCTCCACTTCCCAGTGCAGACTCCTATCTGAGTCCTGGGCCAACGACACGGGTGTGTTTGTAACAAACAGTGGTGGTAAAGAGCAGCAGCCCCACGTTATGGAGGACACCCCCGGAAAAAGTGGGAATTTCTCATTGCATTTTAATGCAGCCTCTGACCCAAATACACGCCTCTCAGCTCTAAGTGACACAAATACTTTTCTATCATGCACTCATACACTATGACACATAAGTGCACACTAACTACAAGAGCCTACTATGATTTATTCATTGTTTAAAAACTGTTTGAAGCAGGCAGCACTTAAGTCCACAGTTGAAATGCTGACCTGGTCACCTGTTTCTCCCCCCCCACCCCACCCCTCCTGTCTAGGCCCTGTCTCTCTCTCAAGCACCATGTCAGACACTGTCACTGACTAACCACAGTGGTCTAGTTTTGGTCTTCCACATGGGATTCATTTAAACACATATGCAATTGATATGAAAAATAGCAGTGGGGACAGTTTTAGGTGATCAGAAAAGTGTTGGGGACATGTCCCTGCAGTGCCTACTGTAAGTTATGCCCACGGCTGTGTCGACGGGGGGGGCCGCTTGTGGGGGAGTTTTCTGTTTTGGAGGATGCGCGTGCGTCTAACATACTATTGGGTTTTTACCAACACAGCCATGCTAAAGCTCTGTGAGACAGAGTGAGCTAAACACCTGCTAATGTTCAGTATTTATAGCATCACCATTGTTCAGCTCTTCAGCATGCAAACATGAACTAAACAGCATTAAACACCAGGTACAGCTGAGCTAAAAAAAAAAGAAAGAAAAGGAATCGAGGAATCCTCTTTGAATTTCTGCAGCAAATACAACTTTCACACCGTATCGGGTGGACGGCAGAGCCGGGAAAGATTTCCATGTTATGGTCTTAAGTCCCATTTGTCAGACAACTAAAGAAGGTTGTATGATTACAGTGTTACTTGTGTGGGAGTTAAGAGCACTGTGCATGATTATATTGAACAATAGACTATGAACAGAAGTCTGAAACTCAATTGTGATAACTGTGACATGTCATGGAGTGCTACAAAATGCTACGGCCATTAATAGTTACACATCCAACAGATATTTCAGTGTGGACCAGCAATGTCAACCTGATGGTGGCCCTTGAAGAAAAGCCAGGGCATCACCAGAGTCAGTAGGATTCATCCTTTGGGAGCATCATTGTCTGTGGAAAATGTGATGTCAGTAGCTGCTTATATATATATATATATATATAGTCTTCCACTGACTGATGGTAAAGTTGGCCATGCTGCTAATGTGGCTGACTAACTAACCCTAAGATGATCATTTCTCATTGCAGGTCCATACAGTCTCCTCTACAGCTGAGTGCATTGCACAGATGTAACTGCATAAGCGCTGAAACAGTCAATTAATCAATTAGCGAAACAACAGAAGTTATTTCACTATTGTGATGATCAATTGTTTTTGATAATCATCTGGCAAATATTCAAAACAATCGCTGTTTCCAGCTTCAAGAGGAAGAAGAATCAAGAAACATTGATCGACACATTGATCACCAATAAAAGTTATGTGAGTGATGAGAGTTTTTTCAAAGTTTAGTCATACCTTTTTACTTTGTCTGTCCTTTGCAGGTTCAGAGAAGATGACCGGTACCCAGAGGATGTGCAGGAGCCAACAGTCAGTTCGATTTTAAAAGCTTCATTGTGCAATTATTAACCCAGGATCACACACTGTCACCTGATTTATAACAAAGGGTGTCAAAGGGTAAACTTGGGGCAGATTACAACTCAGTCACCTTTGCAGCCAACATCATTGCACACGTGGTAATTCACAACAACAACAACAGTAACACTGATAGTTGTGTCATGTCTGTTGGTTCACATATATGATCAACTTTCAGTACACCTGCAGAGAGGCAGAGCATTCTGAAAATAAATAAATGGATGAATTCTTAAGATCTATATACACTGTTGCCCATAAAGTTGGAATAATTGGTCAATAGCCCCAATTTAGTTAAAGCCTGAATACACAGTTTGCAAAGGTTAATTGTGGTATAAGTTTCACTGTGATATGTTTGAAAGAGTTTGATCAATAAAGTTGAGAAGATAAACACTTTATTTATCAAGAATAAATCACATTGTCACAATCATTTTATGAGAAGAGGTAAAAAAACACTTTATTCCAACTTTATGGGCAACAGTGTATATACATATATGTATGCCAACTTCTGAAATGCATTTATGTACCAGTCTAAATTGAATTAATGCAGTATATAAATGATAAAAAATATTAAATAATGAAGCAGACTTTGGATAGATTAGATCTATCTGGGGAAACTGACTGCACCTGGTAAGCCTTCCTGGGTGAGAGAGTACACAATGTTCAGTGTCAGCCTGTCAATGATGCTTGCATCATAAACTCACTGAAATGATTCATCTAAATAAACCAAAGGTCAGCCTGAGTCGACGAGTGTTAACATGTTGCAACACCGGAAAAGATAAGTAAAATACAATATAGAATACAACATACAACATTGTATTTCCAAGTCTCATGATAGCTCTACTGTTTAAGATACATGTTACATAATATGTGGTTTTTCCTCTAGATGATGCCAATAGTGTGTCCACCTAAATGAGAGAATTAGGGGCTTTCCGCTCTCATGGAAATATACAATGTAGGCTAAAGGTTTTTGGACATGTGTTAGCTTTGTATCACGTGTCCTTTATGTTCCATCATCATTGAGTGTAATCGCTCGGCTCAAAGTGTCTACTGACTGTGTGTAACCACAAGTGAAGCTGCCCTACTGTACTTTGCAGCATTACATAATTAACACGGAGTTGGAGCTTTTCAGTACACAGTTGTGGATGCTGGTGGAATTTTAATTTCGTCGACTGAAATCCTCAAACTGTTTACTCAACCTTTTTTCATGACCTGACAAGGCGAAAGTATCTCCAAAAAAAATAAAAAGTGTGTGTTCAGCAGACCGGAGCAGAATGCAGGAAAAAACAAGTTGTTTGTAAGGCTCGCCACACCACTCAGAACACCATCAACATGACTTCCTTACATCCTGGTGCCTTATAAATACCAACAACTAGTCTCTTCCTTCAAAGCGCTCATAGAGGGGGGCCTGTGTGTATAATTCACACCAGACTCCAAACCCTTGTAAAGAAGGCATGGAGGGGAACTTTATAATTTTGAAGCACGTGGCAATACAGAATGCAGCCCTAATGGCTGTATTGCTACTGCTGCAATGTGAGGTCTGCTTAATAAAAATGATAATAAAGAAAATAAAAAACAGACCTCCTGGATGCAGCTCCATGGGGCTTCCCAGCAACATATGGAATAATTTAATCTCCCTCTTTACGTTATTGACTACTACGAGAGACCAACCAACAACAGTGGGACGGATGGATCCGGCATCATAAAAACAGGCTCTTGTGACAACACCACACTTCAAAAACAAACTCTTTATTTGAGAAGACACAACACAATCCGTTAAGAACGTTGTCACGCAGATTAATGTTTGGCATTGGAGTCCACGAGTGCTGCCTGCAGTCTTATCCGTCAAAGTATTACATCCCGCCACATATCTTAGAAGGTAAAGAATAGATATATGCTGCTCTATTTCAAAACTTTACATAAACAATGAATACATATTAAGGTGTTCTGTAATAAAGACATTGGCACTCACAGTATTTACTTACTTCTAATAATACACTGTACATTTTCCAAGGTTATACTGCCTGTGCAGAGCAGCACAGTAAAGGCCTCGCATTTTAAACCATGTCACAACCTTTAGCACCGGAGCAGTGAAGAATTGTGCAAAGTGTGCTAGCCTATAAAGCAAAAAAAAACAAAACAGATAAGTGTCCATATGTAAACATTCATTAATATCCATAGAAACATTCATCTGGAGTGTCAGAGAAGAGCAACGATAATGGTTGCTAGTGTTAGGAGCTTTCAACAAGGCGAATGCATAATGTCCACCCTGTCAGCTGTTGTATGAAGAGTTTTCCAAAACTCTTTTTTTTTTTCCAACTTCTGGGTCAAAATCAAACCAAACACACTGTATTCACTAGTGAATATGCACACTGACACATAAGCTCTCCAACATGTCCAAAATCTTACTTAATCCTCAAGTGAATCAGCTAAACTTCTCCACAAAACTTCACTCCTCGCTGCGTCTTTCTCTGCTCACAGGAGGACTGAATGAGTTTTGGAAGACCGTTCACCTGATGACAGTGCTTGTGTTTTGAAAACTGATAGGTCCCGTCCTCACTTTTTTGACCGGCTGACTCGTGTTCGAAGCCATGTTTCACACACACACACCCACACGCCCACACACACACCGGTGACCGATTACGGGTTGATTTAATGCACTAAAATGACCATATATCAGGAAAAGAGGCAGTTTTGGTGTATTGATTGGCGACGGATAATGTTTAATTAACATTAAGACCTTACATTATTCATTGTAAAATATTACTGCACGTGGCATTCAGCCATTTTTAAATAGCCTCGTGATGTAACCACCATTGTGTGTTTTTACTTGAGTATTAGAGGTTTCTACAAGGGGGCAATATGACAGTTAACTCAGTCAGCTGACGTACATTTGTCTGGAGACATCGTTGATACTGTGGTCGCTATCGCTTTAATATCTCTGGGTGTATTGCAAATCAGTGAGCAGGACCACTTTATGGCAGTATTGAATTTTTATATGATCCTTTGCATCAATATGATGAAGTACTTTGATTTGTTAGGTTTTTAAGTTTGCTGGATCAGCCAAAAGCAGGCAGATAATCCTCTCTGGCTGCTATGTCCATGGACAGTTTCTCAATTGGCTTTTTCCACCAACTGTATCACTTCATGCTGTCATATAAAACTACATATGCTGTGAGAGATGATGTTATCCATATTGCCCGCCACTTTAATAAAAAGTAAGATTGCTGGTGTCAGAAACAGTCCAACAGACTTTTTTTTTTTTTTTTTAAGTTCAAAACACATGTTCTTACTTACCACTCATAACGGAGATAGTTTTAGTTGTATGCGCCCAGGTTTTTTTTTTTTTTTTTCTTCAATATATCCCTTCTGGAGACGAATGCAGTGGATGTAAATGGGCAAAATTAACGCTTAATTCTTTTTAGAAAAAAACTTCATGGAGCACATTATAAAGTAAACTAATGAAGTTCTTAAAACAGATTCTGACACATGCTCGCCCTGCAAAACAGGATCATTACATCATGTGATAATACAGGGCCCATACTGCACTTTCGTACTGTAAATTTGCAACGTGGTTTGCAAAGACGTACAGTGTAATGCGGGGCTACTGGGGGTCCTGGGGGTCTGCGGCAAGGTGCCTGTTTGGTGAATCAAGCTCTGGAGACACACATCACAAAAACCTGAGCAAATTCAACCCAAACTATCTGCGCGTCTACACACCTGTAGAGCAGTGGCTCCCAACCTCTTTTACATCTCATATGTCTGTGAGTTGTGTGCTGGGAGCATCTGAGGCAGATTTCCCCTTTGCAAACTGCTCAGGTAAATTTTAATTAAACGCAAAAATGAAAGAAAAAGTCAGATAATGGTGCACAGTCGTGATCATCTCAGATAGGCAGCATCTTCTGACCCACTGGAGGGGTCTGAGTTGGGAGCCACTGCTCAAGAGTTGAATGAGATAGTATGTTTGTTTTTTTTTCTTAATTTGGGTGTTTGGTTAAGCTTTGGTTTTATCCCTGATGTGATTTACTCAGATGTGTCACCCCTGCCTCTGCCTCTGCCTCGTGCTCACACTCCCCCACAGAGATTAAGCATAAAAAAAAAATCAAGAAATAGCACTGCACAAGTTAATGAGACGCGTAGGGACTATTTTCTCTCAGAACTTCATGTATTCGTTCTTCAGTCTGCTCAGCCTGGTGCCGTGGCTGCGGATGATCAGAGACAGGAGCTCGTGTTTGTCCTTCAGCCCCAGAGAAATGTCCAAAGTCTCCTTCAGGACGTCCCGTGTGTGCACTATCATGTTGAGAAAGTCGTCGCTGAGCCGGTGCTCCTCCTTCAGCTCGCTCTCCTGGCTCTGCTTGAATTTCACCTCCAGCTCCAGCAGAGATTTCTCCGAGTTTGTAAACGCCTCGCTTATCTGCGCCGTCTCCCGCCGCAGATACTTCCCGTAGCTGTCCTCCCCATCCAGGTCGTACGAGATGCTTTTCCCGATGCCCTCCAGGACGCGGGCCGAGTCCTCGATCTGCCTCTTGATGATGGTGAAGTCATCCCGGATCACTGCGTCCTGGTCCTCGTCGAGACCGCACTTTCTCTCGTCGGTCATTTTGAAAAGCATCTGGCATTTCTCCGGGTCGTCGTTTTCCTCGTAGTCGCCGTCCGGCACGAAATAATGATGGAAAGTGCCGTTGGACATCTCCGGATGTAGCGGACCGTTGAAAAAGGCTCCGGACGTCGGCAGCGCCAACATCCCGGCGCACAGGAGCAAGTGAAGAAAAGCCATGATGTCCCACAAACACACTCTCAGAGAGGAAATGTTAAGTTTAAACGTTATTTCAGCCAAAACGCTCGACCTGAGGGACTATTTTATTCCAACCCGGCGCAGAAACACGAACATTTCAGTCAGGTTTAAACGTCCAAACTGCGCAGTTTAGTCACTTGAGGCTTGTTTCCCCCCTACTTCCAATATCCTCTTTGTCCAAAAAAAAAACAAAAAACAAAACATATATTGTCACTTCTCTTCTTTTAATCGAGCCTGCCAGCGTCCATCACTGCCAGTGAGCAGGAAAAAACAATGTATGAAAGTTTGTTTTCAGCGTGGTACAACAGTTGTGCGCCCGACTTCGCTCGGTGCCTCAAACGCAACATCTGGACGCCTGAAGTGCCGCGCTTGGCTTTTTGGCTAATAATACCTCTGCGCTACTCTCAAATTACAGCCCCTCCGTCCTTTAAAAGGCTGCATTCAGGCCGAGCGGGCTGCCAGGCGTGCTGTTAGAGCCTCACTCAAACCAGGAAAGACCCAAGTTTGTGTTAATTCACATAACCGTGACAAGCTGGCCCAGATGGTTAAGGAAAAGTTATTGAAAAATACACAAGTGACCACATAAATTTAAAACGTGCAACACAACACCCCTGTAATTACACCCTAGTTGGCTACTTTTATAAAACTTAGGTCTACTGTGATGTTTAATGCCTGATGACATGTGGCAGAAAAGCGGATTCTGTAAATGTCTTTTTATTAGATTATGCTGTTAAGAGTTTCTAATAGTTGTGCACTCCCAATAGTAAAGTGGGCAAAATATTACAGTCAATATAATGTAGGCAATGTACAGAACAGCGCTGCAAACAACAACCTCAATTGATCATGAAGATAAATGGCCAAATGATGAAAAAGATTAGTATTTATCACAGGTTAATATATTACATTAGCCTCCTCCAGTCTGTGACAGAAGCCAATCATTAGGTCCATCATTTCAAGTTCATTTACCCACTGAAGTAAGCAATGTTTAGATACTTTGCTTCACTATTTCAGTTCTCTTGCACCTTAAGGATTCTGTCAGATACTTCACAGATTAAGATTTTACATGCAAATCACAGGATGAGCTCGCAAAATATGATGCATTGCAATAAAGTAACCTGCCCAACAGTATATAAAGTAGTTCATTTGTTCCACCATAACCTGCTACATTAAAATGCTGCTCACAGGTTTAGGCCTCAGTAATAATGATCTGATGGTAAAATGTGTAATGATAGCCTATAAGTCTGATAGAGGTCATCCTGCTGCTGAGTGCTTTTACTTGTGATACTTTAAGTACAATTAGCTGATAATACTCTTTATATTCTGAATGTGTGACTTATAAACTTCTTCCACTACTGTTTACAATGCAGCCTCGTACAAAAACAGACTTACATCTGTTATTTACTCTTAGAAATATCTATTCTTTAAAGAAGAACCAAACCTGACTTTTGGCTACATTCCCCTCCTTTAAAACATATCTAAAATTTGCATTGGATTTTTAAGACTTTTTTTTTTTTAAAGATCTGTAATTCTTTTCTTTTAACAATCTAACAGTGTCAACTATCTAATACAAGGAGTAATGTTGTAAAACATACATGCGGGCTGCAGTGTGGTTGGCAGCACATAGTCAAAAAAACATGTTCACGTCCTCTGACATAGTGGCCACCTGTTTTTTAGTCGCCTGCTGGCATCAAATGACAAGTCCAGTTCAGTTCAAAGGAAACAAAAATACATGCGATGGTCACCTGTTGAGTAAAGTGAGCCGAAATGCTGCGTTTCAGCTTAGACCTATAATTAGCCTAGTTGTTTTTACAGCGCCACACTTTATAACTGTACTTACTCGGGAAATAGAGGGAATGTTATGAAATATGTTCCACTATTGAGAGAACGTGCCATAATATTTAAGTAGAGGCACATTTTATTGTGTTGATCCAATCAATGCCATTCAACTGAAATGATAGCACTTTTTCCAGTTTGCTCAGCTGCTACAGTCACAGAGGTAATGCCCCAAGGGGAGAAAAATTTAATTTTAAATGTGATCTTATATCTCAAGAACCAGCTTGTAAAGAGTGATCTAATTCGCTGAACCCACAATCCCTCTCAACGTGTGCATATCTTTCCAGTGGAAACAACAGTTACGCCATCACCTACCTCTGAGGAGTCCATTTTCCACTGCATGAATTATTGTTCAGGTTGTGACCTGCATAATTTAAGCTTGTGCAGAACAAGTTTAATTGGTAAACTTATTGTTAAAAAACAGGTTTACATCCTCTTATACAAAACAGAAAGTTACACAACGAAGGGTCTTTTATGTGCATCATTCTGATTTAAAATATAGAGAAATGCATCAGCATGACTGTATCTCACCGCAGTAATAAGACTGAGGAACTGAAAGAACATAATTTAATATCTGTGAACAAGTCCTTTTCTCAGTGTCACTGTTTCTTCCAAGTTTCTGGAGATTTTACAATTACATATTTTATACTCTACTACAACAGTAAAAAGATGCACCGCTATGTGTGCAAATCTGCTTTTATTAGAGGCCTGCAGCCAACGCCACTAAAAAGGCAATATACTGTCTGGGACCAGAGTGGCAGCCTGGAGAATCTTTACAGTTGCTGCCCTGTGACATTATTCTGCAGAGGGAATTTCAATGTGGTGTCAGACAAAAAAAAAAAAAGGAACATGGAAAATGAAGTCATGTTATGGGTTTAGGGTGTGTTGCTCTGTTGTGATGTTCAAGTCTTTTGTGGCATGCTTAAATTCGTACTAAATCATTTTGAAGAGGAGAGGAACTCCACCTACTCACATAGGACAGTCTTGTAAAATAAAAAGACCAGCTAGGAATTGCTCCCTCCATTTGCTCTAAAGCTGGAACACAAAACACAATCCACAATTTTCTTTTCTTTGCCAGTTCCCTGCTGTGTGAGCTGCCGGGGCCGCTGTTCTGATCCTCTCACTGTGGAAATTTGAATTCAACAATACATGTTACAACATTTAACAACCTATTTTGTGATAAAGTGCCTCCAAATTTGAGCTAAATTGACCAAACAGGGATTAGATTGTAATTTGGCAAACGTCTGGCTCCCAAGCTGAACTTGACTCAATGTGATGGAGCGATCAGGCTCAAAGAGTTTTTTTTATGTGATTCTGTGAGGGTCATTTATTTTGAAATATTTGGGACAAAGTGAGACTCTGCACTTAACTGTTATTATGCTATTTGAAACCTTGTTACTGGGTTCATATATTTAAGACAGCATGATCATTAATGGATCCACTCACTGTCACGGCTCTGGCAGGTTTTATGCATCAGAAAGCAGAACACAAAGGCCGGGCAGGTGAAACAGAAGTGGGCAGCAGTCAGCAAAGGGAAACAAGTCCAAATGGGAGCAGGCAGGTGGATAAAGAAGGCAAAGATCAAAACTCACAAACGGGCCGGTGGAACAGGAAAAGATGGCAATTGGGCAAAGAGTAAGTGTCTGATTATGGTGAATGACGGACAAGTGTGCCAGCAGGTGAGGATGAATTGTGGGAACCAACTGAGGCCTACTGCTGGTCAGTCAGGGAACGACAGGGTCTGGTTAGAGCCGGAAAGCATGCAGAATGGAATCAAAACTACAGCACAAAATATATAATAGAGCTGTCGCTGTGTCACATACACAAGGAGTGAATCCTGAGACTTAAGTTTGTGAAGAAAATGCACAACAGCACCTCTAACTATGGCCTTCAAAAGTACATTAGAGTTGAATTAACAGCCTTCTGACAGAGTGTAAACTAAATCTGGGCGTTATTCTAGTTCCTGGGTCAACTGGGGAGGACACAACTCAGGAAAACCACAGGTGGAATAAATGCTTGGTGACACGATTCTGGTTGAATTATCTATTCTAGTATTAAGTAAAAGAGAAAAGCATACATGGTTTTACTTATTCTTCTACATGGAATACAGATGCAGAGATCAGTATTCAAGAAATGAATAACATGAATTATGTTTACATAATAATTTTCATTCATACATCACTTTTAAAACAGGCACAAAGTGCTTTAGATGTGAACCAAGATAAAAACATTTCTGAGGACTGGGGCAAATAAAATCAGTCAACTGAATCATAAAGAAATAACATGAGATAAAAGCCCCAACAGCTCCGACCCCGGGCCTTGTCTGCAAAAGCTTGGCCACCTTTACTCTTGAATCAGGACTGAAGAACAGCCAGTAGAGCTCTGCCCGAGGATCTGAAGCTGCACTCTGGCTCATAGGGGAGCAGCAATTCAACAGTGTAGCTGGGAGCTGGACCATGAAGTGCTTTAGAGGTGATCATTAAATCTTAAAATCAGAACTAAAACTGACCTGTAACCAGTGGAGAGGTTAAAACAGGGCTGATATGATCTTGGCTTCTATTATTTGTTAAAAGCAGAGCAGCCTCCCTTTTTTTTACCAGGTGAAGACCTGAGTTTTTTGGCTCAAGCCTGAGAACAGTGGATTACAACAGTCTAACCGAGATGAAATCAAAGCGTGGATGACCTTAGAGATGCCCCTTAATCCATAAAAACATGATTGATGTGTAACTGTCGAACGGCTGTAATTTATTTTTCAGTGGAAGATCACTGTCAAACATCTCACCCAAGTTTCTGGCTGCAGGTTTAATATTTCAACCCCATCATCTACATAACAATGGTACTGGATCCGCTGGCTGGTGGGAGGTGGTTTGAACCTTGAACCTTTCTGTGTGGAGTTTGCATGCTCTCGCTCGCTTGCATGGGTTTTCTTCAGGCACTGCGGTTTTCAAAGACATGCAGGTTAGGTCAATTACTGACTCTAAATTGCCCATAGTGTGAATGGTTGTCTGTCTCTAGGATCCAATAGGACAGAGGTACCCACAGTGTTAAATGCAACCGTCACCAGCATCAGCTGTAAGTAAAAGGTCTTTTCTTACCTTAATGAGAGCAGATTGGGTGCTATGATCTTCACAGAAATGTGTCAAAAACATCAAGTATTCATTAAAAAATAAATTATGAGTCTTCTCTAAAACATTTCATAAAAATTGTAATTTAGAAATAGGTCTAAATTTGACAGGGTCAATTCTTGGTTCTTCAGAAGTAGGTGCACCACTGTGCGCTTAAGGGAGAGCGCTGCTATTTTTAAACCAGGAGCTTTCTTTACATATTTTGAGTATTAGGTACAAAAACTTGGAATTGGTCCAGTAAATTGCTTCAGCAGGCGACAGCAAATGGGCCACAGTGGCTGTAATATGATCCTTTGGGCCAACCTTACTCATCCAAGTACATCCACTCAAAGTATTTGTTTTTGCCACTGACAGGGTTGGATTTTTATGTGAGGTGTGACAACATCTCTGTCTGTCACTGTCAAAACATTGTGGCTCACTTAAATTACATAGACTTTGGATGTCAGGGTGCTGTGCTCTAAGCAAAAGACACATTTGACTTACATAAACAATTTAAAATCATCACAAGATTTTCTTCAACACAAGTTACTGGTCATGTTTGAAATGATTTGATATGACATCAAATTATATGAATGAAATTTGAAATAAATGTGCCATTGATTTTAAAAGTAGAACTTACTCTGTGATTGATTTTAAATGGGAAACTTACTAACTTATGCCCAGACACGCAGTAGTTTGTATATTGTGAAATGTCAGCTGAAAATCCTGCCACACTCACTCAGCCTCACCTAATTAGACATATCTGAAAATCTCAGCTGAAAATGTTTCTGACTACACTTCACAGAGCATTACTTCATTTGAACCCTTATGTCACAGTTGGCTTCAAATTATACCCAGACAGCATACATTGTAACGCTCCCCCCCCTCCCTTTGGCAGTCTGCAGAGCAGCCCCAAGCCAAAGAAATGATGACCCTGCCGATCCAGTCTCCATAGAAGGGTGGCAGTGACATCATACATCATCTGAACTTTTAAAAGTCTATTTGTGCAGCAACTCAGACCCTGTAAAATGGAACACAAAGAGAAATTCCAATATTCATTCTTATCCTTTTTCATTATCAGTTGTTTCTCGCAGTCAGCAAATCTATTGTACTTCCTGACAGATTGTGGGCCAAGGAGGATTTAGATAATACAGCAGGACAGCCAATGGTGAAGATGCATGGCCTAGTCTGAGGAGCCTCAAACTATGAATCTGTAAAGTAAAATGGCCTTTGTATCTGTAAAATTGACTCTCCTATCATTTATTTGTGTATAAAACTGTCTCTGCTAAGGGGAGACGCAGCTAAGTGTGAGGTTCTCTCTTCTTACAGCCGTAACAAATGTTGGCCATCCTGTTGGTTTAGTGTTAGTCTTTTATGTCAGCATAGCTAACAGAATCTGGGCCCTTTCCAGCCTTCACACCACGCTTATGTAACTGCAGTATGCAGAACTAATCATATACCTTATGCACATATGAGCAGATGTGTTGGCATACTGAGGATTATGGTTTTTGATTTCTCCAGGTCTTTTAGCACAATCCAGCTGGGCAGATGTGGGTGGACTTTGTAGAGCATGTACAGTGCTTTATCCATCTTTCTGCTCAGCTAACTAGAAATACACATAGCATCCGTTATTTCTTCGTGCATAACCTTTGCACACAATTTGCATATTTATCCTTTAATTAGCATTATTTCATTGCATCTCCTTCTATTTGGATTTCTGATAGTTTTTTTTATTGCCATATCCATGTATTGAATAGTTCCTTGCATGAAGTTATCCTGTGTAATTATTTGGAGTTTGCAGACACGGAATACATACTTTTTGTATGTATTATTTGTTTATAATTCTTACAAATCTAATACAGTTTACCATGGAAACAAATTTATTCCATCCATATCTATTATTTTTGCCTTTCCATTCCTCGTGTCTGTCTTCCTCTGCTCCAGCAGCTTAGGCTGACAGTATGCCCCCCTCCTCCATAATGAAGTTATTTCATTTCAGCCTGTGATAATGGCCCAAGAACAAATCCATTTGTCTGCACACTCAATGTCCGTGTCATTACAAAAGACATTACAGAATGGTTGGTAATTCAGTTTTACTCACGGAAAGTTGTGTAATGTATTTAAGGAGTTTTCTGTTTGCTGTGTGTGAGTCTCACGTGAACCTCCGTCCAAATTTGCTAATGAGAATCTTCTTGTGATCTGTTCCTCTGTTATGTTTACAAGCCTTTTTTCACTCTGGGGATGTTTATTGCCAGATTAACTTTAACTGTATGATGCATTTGGCAAGTCTATTTTTCAAAACATTAATTACTGTCCTTGAGAGATGTGCAGGATTAAAATAAGAGGTTTCTTGGTATCTCTTGGTAATTTGTGATTGGTAATTGGATGCTCCTGACAGCTGTGAAGAAATTTGATTTGATGCCAGAGCCATTTTTTTAGAGTGTCATTCAATTTAATTATATTTTTCTTATAATTTGTCACAAATGTTGATATAAAGTAGTTTTTTTTTTTAAATGTAACACAATCCCAACGGAATGAATTGTCAGATAAGCCCCTGAAGCTCTGAAGTTTTCATAGACATCAGCCACCAATTATGCAGTTTTATTTGTTGAGGACATAAACACTGGGGGGAAAAAAATATTGCTCATAATATAAATCCATTTTAACATTTTATTTTAAATCTCTTACAGACCCTCCTGATTTTTTGATGTCCTGAGGTCTGAATCAACTGAACCATTTGTCTAAAACTTTCCTTGAGGTGTAGCCTCTGAGGCGTTTCATGAATCAAAAGATGAAAAGAGCGTTTTATAGCGTTACTCGCAGACATTTTTCTTGATGTCAGATATTTGGATCTTTATATGGAATCTTAAAAAACACAACGGTCTAAGATTGCTGTTGAATGCTTTTGACTGAAAGTTTCCAAGTTGTCTGTTTCAAATCATAGTCTTCTTCCCTACGGCCACTGGCAGGCCCCAGTTGCTTTTCAGACTAGCTCATATCCTTTGACTCACTGTGTAAAATGAAGACAATTCTGAGTAATGGACAGCAAATCACGGACTTGTACTGGCACTGTGTCTGTGCACATGTGTGACTCGACTGATCTTTGAGAAACAGGGAATACTTCACCACAGTGAACCGCATGTGAACTTGTCTTAACGCCAGAAAATAACTGGATTTAGGACAGCGGGTGTTTCGTCATTATTTCTTGAGAGACTAATAAGAAATTAAATGCATTCACATTTCAGCATTTTCAAAGAAAATTAAGGTTTCTGTTTGTGGCACTGTCTTTCCAAGTGCTGTATAACATTTAATGGCACATCCTCAGATGCCAAAAATGATTCACCACACATAAAACTGCAATGAAACACAGTCACTGGACTTCATTTATGTGCTCTTCAGGACCAATGACTTCAGTCTGAACACACAATTGCACATTTTGTTCTTGATGAGATCACTCTTAAACCAGCCACATACAGTAGTTAGCGTAGCATTAAAACAAAAGTCTGACATTTAGGCAAATACGCTTGTTTGCTTTCTGGTGAGAGATTAGCACAAAGACTACAAACAGGGGGAAACAGTTAGCCTGGCTCTGTCAAATGGTAACAAAATCAGCCTACTGACATCTCTAAAGCTCACAAATGAACACTTATTTCTCATGTTTTAAATCCTTGCAAAACCCACAAATAAATTGTGAGTGTTTAAAAAGAAATTGCATTTAAAAGACAATAAAAAACAACACAAGTGAGTGGATAAATAGTCACAGATTAAAGGGAAGTTATGTATTTAATTCATTGAAAAACAACAGTCAACAGTAATGTTTTAAGCCCTGATTTAAATGAGCTGACAGTATTATCAGATCTTAGATGTTCCACAGGTGGGGAGCATAGAGACTAAAAGCTGCTTCACCTTGCTTGGTTTTGATCCTGTAAACAGTGAGTAGACCTGCACCAGATGACCCGAGGGGTCTGGATGCATCATAGTGTATGTAAATAGATAAGAGTAAGAGTAAGTCGGAAGTGTACTGATGCCCAAGACCATTTAGGGCTTTATAAACAAGTAATAGGATTTTAAAATCAATCCTTTGACCCACAGGAAGCAGGGATTTATGTGCAGAACTATTTGTTCATTTGCTGTTTATTTGTTGGCTCAGAGCAGTTGCAAGGCAACCAGTGGAGTCCCCAGGAAGTTACTGGCCATGGCCAAGAAAATGTTTTTTTTTGTACGGATCATTCCAACTTTATTATTTTGTGAGCACAGGTGCTGGTAGGCAGATTTGATTAGCATTGGACAGAGCCAGGCTCGCTGTTTGCAGTCTCTGTGCTATGCTAAGCTAAGCTAAGCTAAGCTAAGCTAACCGATTGTTGGCTGTAGCCTCATATTTAACTGTCTCAAAATGTCGAATTATGTCTTTAACCCAAACTTGCCATATAAACATCCGTAGGCATATTAAATATTACTGTATGTCCACATTACAGCATGTGTCTGAACATTCACTGTAAGGCAGCTTTAGTTTGATATTAGATATTTGATACTAGAATTAAATGTGTTTCTAAATGTTGAGGCAGGTATTGCTTTGACATGAGTTTGACAAGCAGTGTTTCTACAGCTTGTGATAAAAGCCACTTTGCTTTAACAACTATGAAATCTTTATCTAAATCATTAAGTATTCTGATTGACTTTTTGTACTTTATATTATGTGATACCACCACTTTCTCATATTCTCCAGAACACAGAACCAATTTAAAGCCAATTATCAGGCATAACACGTAATGTATACCATATCTCCAGTTATATTACTTACAATTATGACAAAATGATTAATTTCATTTGCATTTTCATTACAGCCCAATCCACACTTCAACAGAGCAGCAGTTTTATCTGCTGGTGACACTGGGCTGTTTTCCCTATGATATATGAAACAGAGAAAATACATCACACCAAAAATTAACTGGGGAGAAAACTGAATGGAAGACCAGACGCTTGAAGATAGCTCCTGTAGTACCCAGCATACTGCGCTATAAATTTAAAAAGACAACTGCATTTTACACAGACAGATATACTCATTTAACAAAGCTATGAAATAAGATATCTGGTGTTTAAGAGCAAAACTCCCACAAACGTTTTTGTTATACGATTTTGAAGCTTGACTACAGTCAAAGCTGCATCACTCGTCTTAATGCGCCTTGTTCTCTGTCCAAAGGTGACTTCAACAATTTAACTACACAATTACTGCTATAAAACACACAACAATGACTGAAGGGACCTTTACGGAGACTTTGTATGAGGGGACTTGAATTGGTAGCAGCTTTGAGATAAATCACTTGTAACCAAGTGGATGTCTTAATTTTAATAGAGTTCTTTTGTGGCACAATATCCTCAGTTTATCTAATAATTCTTGTTATTGTTAAGGGAAGCCACTGAAGAATGTGTGCACTGGAACCCTACTAACTCAGAAATATAATAACACATTAAGACAAATTTGTTTCCAAGAATGAAATAGCATGAATGAATAGCAAGGTTGTGTGCATAATATATATATAGTCTAAAAGGAATACAAAGATACTATTAATGATACATGTTTTTCTCAAAGCACACACAGGGGACCTGAGATGTGACCTCTTTCCATGTCAAACCCACACTCTAAAACATCAGGAGGATCGTAAAATGATAATGCTTTGCATATGCCGTCAGGGGTGGCGTCACTCAGTACATGTCTCATTCAGTAGATAATGACTTCAGGGACTGTGTGGTATTTTAACCCAGGAAGTATAAATAATGCACTGCTTCTTTCATAGCACAGGAAATTTGGAAAAATAAACATACAGAGAAGCCAGTTAATTCTGCAAAACTCAATATTCTGATGTTGTTCTGATGAAAACAGTTACCAGTGAGTCTCAAGAGCCAAATTTGCTGATTGCGGTTTTATGTGCAGCAGCAGCAGGATTGGCACGGGTCTAACTTTGCAAAAGCCACTGCGGGGAGCTGTTTTGGAAGTGCACATGTCTGAATTTACACAAGTCTTAAATATGTGTGGGATTTGTTAGCCCACTGCAGAAGGTTAAAAGAGGTTTTGTTGATTCATACCTGTGTCAATCTGTATTCTACTAGTTTGAAGGTATGAAGGACGGCAGCCTGCCCTCGAGCCAGTTTGCATATTACTAAATTGCTTTCATAGATATGTGTTACTGACAAACATAATTGCTACCTTGATTACGTTCACAGGCAATGTATCTGTGAGTGAATGAAATGCTACATTTATGTTCCATAGTGGAGTCACAGGAAGGTCATCAGGGTGGATCACAGATGTACTAATGTAATTTTGCATCCACACATGAAATATAGGAAACAAATGAAATATGTATTAAATAAAATACTGGAAACAAATGAAATATAACCAACTACATTAATTGACACCATTTTCACATTATACTAATACAAAACACAGTTTAGTTGGTATTACGTAGTCCTCAAAATGAACCTCAAAATCACGGAGGACTGCATCTCCATGTGTGATTACAGGGACATTCGACATAATAATTTCACTCTGCGCTGGCTGCTGACAGAACTACAGTAGATTTATTGTGTTGCAGGATTATAGTTTTGCAGGAGAAGCTTTCTGTGTTTGACCTGGTGAGAGTCTGTTTAATCTTTGCGGTGATTCCTCCCATTCAAAATGTGATGCCCTCTGCCCTGAGAGGTTAGGAAGTTAATGGAAAATCGAATCTTTGAACCAACTAAGTTTTTTCAAGCTCTGCCAAGGCTGCATTACCAACCAGACGCAGTGGGCAACAGCTCCAGGGGTCCAGACCCTCAGGGGCTCTGAGGGTACCAGGTTTACTGTGTGTCAATTGGTTTGCAGTGATAATATCATGAATTGCAAATTTGTTGAATAGACACCATCAAGGGCATTAAGGTGGTTCCTGCACCACCATCCAAAGTCAAAACACCACATTTAATCCTTTGTTGATTTTGTACCCAAATGGTTAATTTGAATTGAATCAATTTTACAGACACATAGCAAAGTTGGAGCCAGATTGTACAGCCGTAGGCAAAATGTAACTAAGCTGCTGTGTGAATTCTGCTGTGCGCACCACACATGGGTATTTGAAGGCAACAGGGTACATAGACAATGCAAAGAGAGTAAGAAAAATGGGCCTGGGGTCATTTTTACTACCTTAATGCAAACGTAGTTATACACCTTTATTTGTAGCCTTGCTGTGTTCTCTGAGCTAATAGAAAAGAATATGTATTTCACAGTGCTAAATGCCACAAGCAAAGCACCGGCAGGCACTGAGAAAAATAAAGTTTCCACCATGCTGTGTGCCGCAGTAGAAAAGAACACAGTGCCTGTTTCAAACTGGGAGAAAATGGGTAAAAATGCAGAAAACCACGTAGTAGTGTAGTGTTGATTAAACAATGGCCATGCGTAGGCAATTTGTTTCAATAGGTTTGGAATGGGCAGCGCTGATGACACACATATTCATGTTATTCAGAAAAAGAGTGTTATTTGCTTACAGTAAGAAGTTGAAGAGAGACAGAGCAGTGATTCAATGAAGTGATGAAGTCAACCACATTGTCACACAGAATTTGATCCAAACAGTCACTGGTAGAAAACGTAGACTGAATATGAGTGTTTATGAGTAACACTCCACCATCTTTGCAAACAATTAGATTGGATCAGATGGACATTTTTCACGTAATGTATTGGGGGAATATGAGAAGATTAGTCAGAAAAAACCACACACACACACACAGTTTTTCAAAAACAACTGGTTTAACTGAGAGATGAATCATTTAACCACAGTGAAAAGGTCTGGCAGAGAGTTGGAAGAATTGATACGCACCATAGAATCACTTGGACACTAACAGAAATGACTCATACAACATATTTTGTCTCGGGGTGGGTGTAAATCACAGGCTGTGATATGGACAGCTGAGAAAATCGCCAAATCTACATTATGTCCAGACTGGCGGACCAAGTCGGAGCCAGACAGCTTTTATCGAGGCTTATTTTTTTGCAGATCAACCACGCTCGTAGGTGATGTAGCACCAATCCAAAGTAGAAGAGTGTCTCAGTTTGGCCTCAGAATTCAAAATGTTCTTCATATGTTTATGTTGATACCAATTCCAGAGTGCAATTAGACGGCTGTGACTATAACTTGAAACATGGCTGCATTTCACTGTCTTCTGTCACCCCTGATTCTGCCTGATGTGACTAAGGAGTTAAGCACTGTGACTAAATGTTATGGCCCGCAGGAACATACATCTGTATCCCTCATCTAGCCTGCAGCTCTCTGTTTTGGTTTTATTTATCAGTATACTGTGTATATGCATACTGTTACCACAGCAACCAGTGCAGTTAGGTTAATGACGCCTGAACCTAGAAAATGGACAGACTTACAAATAAGAGCGAGGCCTCAAGATTAGACTTGATCTTTGTAAAATCTGTTTTGCCAGCTGAACATGTAGTGTAACATCCACAGAAGTGCTAATAGACAGTGTGTGCATGCTACCTGAGCAGAAATCTTAATCAGTGGCCTAATTCAAGAGCTAACATTAAATGAATCAATCAGGACACTGGGAAATATACTTATTTGATTTCTTGCCAAGAGTTAAATGAGAAGATCTATACCGCTCTCATGTCTGTGCATTCAAAGTCCAGTGTGTAGGACTCAGGAGGATCTATTAGCAGAAATGGAATTATAAGTATTCATAATCATGTTTTCAATAGTGTATAATCATATTTATACCCACTCCTCTTTCACAGAGTCTGCCATGTTCCACCGCCACAAGAAAAGCAATGTAGCATGAATCCTAGAGGCTATTAGCCTAGCCCAGCTAAGGCTGGGAGAATCAGTTAGCCTGGCTCTGTCCAAAGTTTAACAAAATATACCCACTGCCCTTTAAAGCTCACTAATTAGCTTGTATCCGTCTTGTTTAATCCATGCACAAAAGGACATGATTTTCACAGGACATATGTACAATAACTCCTATTCTCCAACATGTTCACTTTTAATTGAGTTTTCAATACACAAGTTGCATTGTTTTGGGTTTAAGGTTAGCAATAATTTAATCAAAATTTGGTTGCATGCTCATGTCAGCACTAACACAGATCAAAATCAGTATTTTTTTTAGCATAGCTCTGTCAGCTTTCTCCAAAACAACTATTAGCAGTGATGTTAAAAGATAAGAAATATATTAAATTGGAAAAGAAAGTTCATTCATGAAATACAAAAGCAAGGCCAAACAAGTACACAGTGGTTCCAATTTAAATATTTGCCTCAGCAGTTTGGTTTCACCAGGTTTCTTTCAGCTTTTTTAGCCTCTGTTCCACACGTCTTCAACACCCCGAACACAGAGACTTTTGTTATACAGGCTATTCATTTTCAGCACAAAAGTCCAATAACAATGCTCCAGATCAATAAGACTGCTCCCAAGGGCACTCTCCTCCAAATTCCCCATCATTACCAAAGGCTCCATTGGGGGGAGAGCTGCTCACCCGGAGACTGGACAGTATGTGAGATGAGCCAAATGAAATTCTGTTGGTACTTCTCAACCTCCTGAACTGTGCATGTTTATTTTACCTCAGAGAGGTTATTTTCCATGTCCAGTTCAGTGCTTGATCCCACTCTACCCTGACAGGGACTGTGCTTCACTGTGTCCTTCTCGTTGCAGGTGCTGACCTGCTGAGGTAGTGTTACCATTTGGGTTTTATTGGTTATGTACAGCCATGCTGTGGGGTCACCAGGCCAGCAGCTGAGCTACGAGCCTGGCCTCTTCAGTTGGCTGTTGTCATTTGAGTTTTTGCATTTAATTTCCTGCAAATACACCACTAGTGTCATTCTTGACCTCTTGGAAATTGAAGTTTTAAAATCAGTCTCACCAAAAAGGCCATCTGGTAGCTGTTCCAGAGCTTTCAAACACACAGAAAAGCCCCTAAATGGACCTTGTGTTGACATCGTTTTGTCAACTGATGTTTATACTGACTAATACAGCTCGTCTGAACAGTCGATGACAGTTTAAGCCAAAATATTGCTGATATAGCTGAGCTGCTGACGTCATTTGGAGCCAGAGACTGCACTACTGCGTAAACTCTGGCTCCAAATACACCCGGCCGAGCCAGTCATGGGTTAAAGTTGACTGTCAATCATGATCTTTCCTTTTGATAACATTAAATAACTTATTAAAATCAAATTGATGTGAGAAATGAACACTTGAACAAATATCACCATGGTAAGACCACTAAAATGATAAAAAACCATCTATGGGATAATTTATCTAATGTGTACTTTGATCCCATCCACTAACATTGAGGAGGCAGGCTTAATGACCTATATTATCTATTTCTACACCAAGGTGCGATCGAGATGTTTTGGCTGTCATGTCTTCCATCTTTACGACGATCAATGGTTGCAGTTTGCAACCTCACTGCTAGATGCCACTAAAATCTACATACTTAACCTTGAAGTATGAGGTTGGAGCCAAGAGGCTAGTAAGTTTACAGATTTAACAATATTAATTCAGAATTTAGCAGTTGTTTACTCCCCCTTATGTCAGCACAAACAGAGCATACCTCTGTCGGCCTTCTCCAAAACAAAACAAAAATCACATACAATAAGAAACAGCCAGGCTCAGTTCTAGATTTAGTCCACATGTTACGTTAATACAGATGTCAGAAAATATAGTGTTAGACTTTTGTCTGCACACGGCCTAAATGGACCTGCCTAAATAACAATCCAGGGCATGCAGATATTACTGTGCAAATGCGGAGTCTTAAACTTTTATATTGTTGGACTACTGAACTGAATTAGATCATAAAGAACCAAAAGAACCCTTCCTTTATATTAGCCATGCACTTATTTGCTGAAATACAGGATTTACCAGGGCAAAAAAACCAAAACATGACTCTGGATACTGTCAAAGGAATCATTGTCTAGCAAGTATTAGTGGAAAGAAGGCAAGAGTCAAGTTAGTGCTGAAAGTCTTGAAGGAAACCATGGCTGCCCTTTAATGAAGTTTATGCTTTTATTGCCGCGGCGCAGGGGTCTGCAGCTTGTAATTACACAAGAACACTTATTAGCCCCAGGAAAAGGTCACAGACGGTGGGAGTCTGTGCCAAGAGCTTAAACTTAACTGTTGCACTTCTGACTGGTTAACTTACACATGAGAGAGTGCACTTGCGGCTTGCATCGCTAATTAAGATGACTCATTGAATTACAACCAAAAAGTAATTTAGGTGTGATTTGAAAGATCAAAAGGAAAGTTTTTTTTTCCCCTCCTTTTAATCCTTCTCCTTTTTTTTTGTCTCACAGGCTAATGATATGATTAATTGTTGCTTTGGGCTGAGTGAATGGCTCTTTACAGCTTGAGGAGATGATTTAAAAATTACTCTGACCCCAGATCAAAATCTTTAAGGGAAATGGTTATACACCTGGTGTTAGCAGAATATTTGTGGAGCTACCAATAAAACACTGCAGCTACTAAAACACTTTAATTAGAGCAGTTTGTTCTGTGTATACACACTGCACATACTGCTGCTTTTAAAACTTCCATTCAAACTCGGCACAATGGAGTTGTTGAGTGCTTCTTGAAACTCTGCCATGTGGTCACTTATTTTAGCTCAGTGTGCTCGCATGCTTTCCACATGCTGTAAGCGATTTGTGTGGTATCTGGCAAGACAGCTGAACCAGTGCGGTAATCTTTGGATCGCGCTGCTACATGAATGGTGGCTGAGGCCCTGTGAGTGTCCTGACTGTCTGCCTGGGTGCCAGGCCACGGGAATGAGCCCATCCCTGCCACCGTCTGCCCGTGAACGACACCGTTAATGCCCACATTGTACTTGACTGAGACAGAATTTCTGCTGTGTGAAAGACTCCTTTTTCCCTAATAATATTCTTGTTTACTTTTTCTACAGCACTTTTTCACCAGCTCATTTGCATGGCAGGGAGAATGTGCTTCACATGGCACTGAAGGGACTGTAGGTGGCATTGTTTCCTATGTACCATCACCACTTTAGCTCCCCTTGGGCTTTGCTTTGCAATATATTTGAGCCAGTTAACTGTACATTAAATCAGCTCGCCTTAGTTCACGCTTCCACCCCTGGCAAGCTTCCACTTCTCACATGGCACACCACATATGCAGATTACAATGATAAGTGTGGCAGATTTACCATCCACATTCTTAGTCATTTTGAAACTCTCACTCCTTGATCTCAGATAGAAGTAGACAAAATCAGGCTTTGCATTTCAAGCCGGCAACTGTTTTTATTCCTGCTGAAATAACACCAGTAGATACTGTAGAAATAAAGATGAAGACGGTTTTCTTGCATTTCAGTGTAGACTAGTTAGTAAGGAAAAAAATGTATGCTCAAACTGTCATTTCCTTCCAACTCTACCACGAGTGCACTGCTCAGAGTAGGGTTTTGGTTGAATGGTCAAAGAAGCATTGACTACTATTCCATCCTACAGTTACATAACAGCTGTGTGATATTAAGCTAGCTGTGACCATACTGTAGTGTTACTTTCTAAATATTTCAGTACATAGCCCCATCTGGACATTTGGGAATTAAATGTTAAACACTGTCTTTAACATCTGTGTTGCAGCTCAAGAGTTTTCTCAGAGCACACTTCAAAATGTGCCCACACCTTATTAAACTCTTACTGGATGGTCATTTAGTCACTTTCTTTTAAGCTCCATACCTAATTCATCATATTGTTTTATGTTCTTTGCATGTTAAGATTTTATGTGTTATGGTTTGCTTTATTGATATGTGGTCTTCTGGTTTTTGTTCTGTATTTTTTTTCTTCTAACATTTCTTTTTTATTTAAGGAAGTTGTTTCCACCAGTATTGTTAAGAACTGAAGGAAAAATACCTTTTAACCTCAGTTGTAAACACGATAGTCAGAAGTCCTTTTAGTGACATGCTGCACAGTTAAAATATGTTGACAATAATTTCCAAGGTAACTATAAAAAAAGCATATGAGGTAAGTATTGTGGTTTTAGTGTCATGAAACAAAGCTTTTCCAGTTCTGCTCTCCCACAATTAGCTTGAAGAGGTGCTGAATACGCAACTCTTTCCATTTTTCACCGAAATACTGAATGACTCCAAATTCTCAAATGAAACTGAGCCTTTGAGACATTTCCTGGACATATTAGGTTACAGCTGGACATGTCAAAAGGACATTTATAAAGAATGATCAAATCAGTGGGCATCAGTAGTTCTTGAAGTGAACATTAAGGTATAATAAAGGAAGATCAAAGATTATGGTGAGGTTAGCCAGTGGCCTTTTAGTTCCACATTGCTGTAAATCTACAAAAACTGGCAAAAGCTTTAATCCTGACTTCTAACACCTATTAAATGCTAATGTGGGCTCAAACTCAGAAAAATCGTGAGGATCTCTAACAGGACAAACGTTGCTGAAGGCAAATGGCAGATTTTCCCTTTCCAGAGCAGTAAATTTCACTGGCAGCAAAATAGTGAACCACGAAATGCCTTTATAATGTTATTATAGTATTACTGGGTTATTTGAATAAACATATTAAAGTGCTAACTTTATTTAAATATGGGCTAAAACCAACTGTAGTCTGATGTGTATTGCATTTTTTTTTAATGAGGTATATTATTTTATTCAATTTCTCTTGAGATCTACTTTGGATGAATTTTGGATGAAATTGTATATTATTTGAAAAATGTCTATATGGTGGTCTATATGGTACCCTATCCTTGGAATTTCTGGATATTATTGTTTGCTTTTTACGTTTCCAAGATGCTAGACTTCGCATCTAATTTAGTTTCACTCCACAGTCATGTGTTTGGAGCTTGTGATGACATAATTTGAGTCAATTATAGCCCACCTGTGATTTGTTCTCCTAACTGCCAAGCAAGCCTTTACGAGGCATATGTGAGCGTTCCTCGCTTGCAGGGAATGCTTAAATGAATGTCACTTGCTTTTAAGTTGGTCCAGAGCTGAGCTTATTGGTGTGAGGCAAGCCCATTGTTCATCTCAGTCTGAGTCTTGCTTTGAATCACTGAAAGTCAGTGATTGCATTTGGAACAAAGCCTTCTGTCCACATTTGCACGTGCCCCACCCCACTAATTCTGCATAATGTTGTATTGATGACAGTTGAATGCCAGAATAAATGTACAGTAATACAACACCGCATCACAATTTTCCTTTCTGTGAACCAGACAAATGCAAGTGGGTTTGTGCTCTTGAATCCAGCCTCTTAAAGAAGTAGTCTGGTATCTGTAGCCAAGATAAACAATCCCATTTCATAGGAAAAAATTCCATTGCACTGACAAAAAAAATTGATCTTCAGATGCAAAAGGGATTAGTATATTACGCATGCAAAAGTTGAAGAAAATGCAATGAATGAATGAGAATGTGACCAAAAAGCTCAGTCCCTGGACTATCTTCAGCACAATTTACAGATGATCTAAGTGGTGGTGGCTTTCTGCAAACCAAACTGCAGTGCAGTCAGGAGATGCAATATGATTTTTACATAGTTATTTGCCAGATTCTTTATAGCAAAGAGAAACCGGTTCACTCTGCAGTGAATTTAAATATTTCCTTGTACAGAGAAAAACTGACAGTGACATCTGTGAAGACTGAAAATTCTCACAGATTACATGAAGGACTTCATTCAAATGAACCATTTCCAACACAGATTGGACACACTGATGCACCAAGAAATGTCAAAGGAACAATAGAATTAAATCCAATCGACTCCTTTGTGCATCTTTCCAGCCTTTTTTCTCATAGGTCTGACGGTTCTCGTGTCTGATGTGATATTTCTGCGGCTGCTTCCTCTATCCGTCTCACTGTGTGTGTGTGAGTCTGGGTTTTTTGGGTGGCAGACGTTTCAGCTCATGACTGGAAGGTGATGTCATCGCTGAGGAAGGCCTCAGTCTTTCTGCTTCGTTCCAGGGAGGGCTGAGCAGAAATGTTGTACTGAAAAGACCAGGGCTCAGCCACCAATTAACAAAATCCCAAAGCCTCCTTTTCCATCTCTGTATGTTCATTTTCAGTCAGGAAAGTAATTGTTAATATTCACAGCACAGCAAGCTTTATATGCTATTTGCCAATTCTAAGAAACTGTGAAAAATGATGTGATTAATGTCAGTCCACTGCCAAAGGCTGTGCATCTTTCATGTCAAGCACATTTGCTTGGCAATAAACCTGCAAAAGCTGCCAACGTTATTTATTCATTCAGTATTTTTAGCATATTGTCATTTATAGTATCGTAAGTACTTTTTCTCTAGTGGAGATTCTGATAAAGAACCTCCAAGCTTTTAAATAATTAAGTATTTGTCAGAGAGCAGCCAGAACCCTTCAAGATTTGATTGTAAAGTAAAATAAGGACTATGACTTGATGTATGATATAAGTTATGCAGTTTCACCTCGTAGCAAAGCCTTGCTGCAAACATCCTGCTCCACCCTATGTCAAATGTGTTTAAGTGGGTCGGGATCTGGGACCTGGCAGGTCACCGGAGAACACTAAACACACGCTAATGTTCTTGGAGTCATTTGGAGAATCATCAAACATGCGCTCGTGTCAAGAAGCTGCTGCTCAAAGCTGCTGTATTACCTGCAGTCATGAAAGAAGTGTTGGCAGATTCTGCCCTTCATCTCTCTGCACAGGACACACTGAGATTTAGAAGGATCATCGACCTCCGTCATACAGTATTCATAACATCGTAACACTGTCTAGCCCTTGGAGTCGTCCCAAACACTAACAAACAAAATCTGTGAAGAGGTCTCTGTTATCAGGGGAAACAAACTGAGTGGAATACAAATCTTGGTTTGGATATTCTTTTTTTCTCACAATAGCTGTTAAACTACCAGAAGGCTTCATAGAAGATAACAGGAGGAATGTTTTGACACTGTGCAAACATCTTCAGCTGTGCCCATGCTTGTCTTATTGTGTGTGCATAGCAGGACAGAAGCCACATGTTGAGCATTACAAGGGTTATATGGGTCATTCTGAAGGCACTGACAAACAACCAATTATCATTAATGACCTCTCTTTTTTTCTCATTAGGTATAATGACCACCTGTTATGAAAACAAGGGGTGACTATTATGTATCCATTAGAGACATTGCAGGGTGATCTATTCAAAATAACAATACGCACAATAAAGCAGGTCAGTAACCTGACTTTAAATATATATTCTGCAGTCAATTTTGTGCTAACCAAGTTAGCCATCTTACTAGTTGCCTAATGTGTAGCCTTTGATGTTATGTTGCTCTCAGTAGTTTTGTGCACTCTTGTGCTCTTCTACTGTGCACATTTTCACTCGATTAATTGCTCTGTTGTACTCACTACAGGGACAAGGACCTTCTCCACGAGGAACAATGTCACCAGTAAAAGTTGGTCTGCAACTCTTTCTTGTTATCGTGCCAATTTCACAAGGTTTTCACATGCTCTGGAAAGCCCTCCATGCAATGCCGCGTCCATTTCTGTTTTTAAATCTGGATTTAAGACTTCAAATGTTGTATTATCGTAGATTTTTCTTGCATGCTTTATGTAAAGTGTCCTTCGGTTATGTGAAAGGTGCTTGAAAACGAATGTAACTCTACACTCTATACAAACACTTTACATAAGCTTTTCCTGATTTGTGACCTCTGTCATCGAATTTGGTGCATTTAATCCTTCTTATCTCTCCTTGTCTTCAACCTTCTTTGGAAACATGTTTAGCTTTCTGCAAAGCGGTGCACCTGCATGCATAGCGAGGCCCCAAGAACTATTTTTGTCACGGGAATATTTGCAAATGAAAATGTATTTATTCTGTTGCCCTGTTCAGAACTGCAGTCACTTGAAAAAATGTGCTATATTTCATTTAAACATGAAGTCCTCTGTGGTACAGTATATTTTAGCCCTGCTCACTTGTAGCTCTGGTCTGTATATCATAATTATTTCACTCTGTGTTTCGAATGCTTTTTAGTGATTTCTTTTTCTCTCTCTACTTTGTAATTCTATTATTGCTACACCTGCCTGTCCCACAGGAATCACCCCCTCACTATCGCTCTTCCTTAAGGTTTGTCCCATGTTTTAGTGATCCAGTCAGTGTCACAGCCATGCCATTGTGCTGTTGAAAAGGTCAGTATATCATTATCAAGCATCTACAGTCTAGGATCACAGGTGAAGGTGTTGGATGATGCTGACATCTAGTGGTAGAAAATCCATGAGCACCATCTTATCACTGCCAAAGGGGAAAACAATGATGTACATAAATAAGTAAGCAAACAGATTTAACACACAGGGTGAAAAATGAATGTTAACACTGTGAAACACTGTGTTCTCCTACTCCCCTTGAACTGGTCATTTATTTCCCTGTAAGAGAGGAGACTGGAGGTTACTTCACACAGTCACCTCTTCATATGTTAATTCCTTGAGCTGAGGTGCAAAGACAACACTTTGCATCATTTATGAGTCATTCGGCTATGGTGACAGTTCATCAAGAAAATATGTCATAATTTATTTGACGTTTCTGTTCATCTCAATCCTAATGCGAAACCACAAATGGCTTAATTAACAAAACCTTTCAAAATGAGATTTTACACATTTCATATCAAAATGAAGCAGAATAAATGTGTCATCCTGAAATATGATTTAAATCTTGAATTTTTTTTTAGTTACATTCCTGAAAGAAACGCTTTTTGTGGCCTTGAGCACATATTTGATCAAATTAATAGAAAATGTAGCAGAGACATGCTGACGTCTCTGATCTTGTACATGATCAGTGAAAGCAAAATGTTGTGATTATAAGTCTTTATTCTTCATAAATGCAAGGCAAGGCAAGGCAAGTTATTTATACAGCACATTTCAACAAGACAATTCAAAGTGCTTTCCATAAACATTAAAAGCATTGTGACAAATTGCAAAAGAAACACATTATAAAAGGACATTTGAATAGATTACAATAAAAGAGCTGAGACAGTAGAAAATAAAAACCAGCTAATATAGAGTAAGAAAGGTATAAAAGTGACAGTGCACTGCAAGAAATGAATAAATCATTTGATTTAATGAAAAGCAGTGGCAAACAGATGTATGTTTATGTTCTGATCCACCAAGATTATATTAATATTGGGCATATGAGATTTTAATGCTACTTGGAAATATGTTTATTTACTGATGTTCTGTAAATGTACCATTTTGTGTATTTATTTGTGCATTTAATACAGCAGTTTATAGATGATGATGATAGACATTTTGTGTGATGGTTTTTATTCAATATCCAGAAGGCGTCCAATGAGCCTGTTACTGAAACCGAACAGTTTAAACCCGCCTGCGAGCAGATGGCAAGCACAAATGAGGTGCTATTTGAACTAGAACCTGTATATTTAGTCCTCAAAGGCATCAGTCTTGGCCTTCCATTTGTCAAATGTTAATAATCTGAGAGCAGCTTGTTCCTGTGATATGTTGCTTTATCCTGATATTTCAGCCTTACTTATGTCACATCAAAACCATTAAAGTGACAGAAACCATTTTCAGCTCTTTGCTTCTGAAAGTCTGTGGTTTCTTTTGGATGGTGACAACTCAACAACTTTGAAAGTATCTTTTAACTGTCCTGGACGTCCTCTTGATAGTCTGTCTTTTTTGTATTATGGTTCAAAAAGTGATTGTAAGTGTCTGTCAGAAAAAAAAAGCTCTTCGGGAAGAATCTCCAGATCCATGGTACAGATATGGACCTTTAAGAGTGCTGGTTGGCACAATAAGTCAAAGCCACTACGTTGTCTGTCACCTGTTTATCAGTGTCCCAAAGGCAAACAAAGGATAAACTAACATCATAAACTAATACAGATGATTTATTTAACCACTGTCACACAAAGCCTGAGATGATTTATAATGCAAATATCAGCGGACCACATGCAGGCGTGTTTTGTTTGCCAGACAGTGTTTGGTTTTGATTTTAACTGCAAAAATGCTGGAATATGTAGTCATCGGTCTGGATTTTGTTTTTTCAAATTGTCCATGAGGAAACTGTTCAGTGGTGCTAGTCATATAAGGCAGTAGGTGCTGGAAAGAACATGTGACATGACATGGAACACATTTGTTTGTCCAAACAAGCTCAGCGGCCAGGTCAGCTTTTTCGGACACATTCTCAGCCACACGTGTGAAGGAAAATGTGACGAACCCTAAGAACTGCTGTATCGTCCAACTCTGTGGGTCTGTGAAGCTTTTTAAACTGCTCAAGATCACTGTAGTAGTTTTGCAGCACATTCACTGTATGTTCAATAAATATGTGATAAACCGACTGCATGCTGCCACCAAATGAGAGTCAGCAGCTAACTCGTGAGGAAAATCCACCATCTAACTAAAAAGCCTTTTTTTTTTCTTCTCAGGACTTTGGCGGAGACTAAACCAGAGATAAACGGAGAGTGAATATTCATCAGGTTGACAGAAACATAGCTCCCACTGAATGCTAATGTTACTAAAGTTATACGTATATAAAAACAAAGACAAGAAAAATACAGGAATTTAATCCTCCGTGCTAAAACACACAGGAGAAATCAATTTACTATCACCGGCAGCCCACCTTGACAAACAGACAGAAAAGACAAAGCCTTCAGTCTGGCAAAAACTACATCATTCACATTGTGTCTGGCTGGAAGAAAGGGAGGTGAATTACCGTCTGTGTGCTGTCACCCGAGAGGAGCCAATCACCTGTGGTAGCCATCAGTCAGTTGACCAGTCTGGTACACACTGGTCACATGACCTGCCTAAACATTTACACAGACACATTTACAACCATGGAATATGACCAAATATGAGAAATAGATTAATATAATAAATAACATAATTAGACGGGGGTGTTTACATCTCCATTGCTGTTGTATTATTAGTCATGTTCATACAAACGTGTCCTTTGGCTCCATGCAGCGTAACCTTGCCAGTGGCGGCACTCCAGTTAAGCTGTTTACATACACGTTCGACGCCCTGTAACTGAGTCTCTCAGCGTCCATTAATAAACCAGATTATTCGTGTGCCACCCGAGGTGTGCACCTGCCCAAAGACACAACAACACCTCACCAACAAAAAAGGACGAAAACATTCATTGGATCTGCAATTTGAAGAAATGCTTATCTTGTCCAAAATAGCTTTTGGTTGTTATCAAAATGGACCCTGGATGCCATAAAAGACATCTTGTACACATTAAGGGTAATGCGTTAGAGAGCAGTAAGACGTTTCACAATGACCCAGTTTGTATCACAGTAACCAGAGCATCTGAACCAGACTTCTTGTAATAGAATGATAAATTAAAGCATCTGACATGTTCAAAGCTCCAATCTGCCTGGCCTTTTATAACCATATTACCTTTTCCCTTTTTTGCACATAATGTACTCTTCTACTCTCACCACTTTCCACTGACACTATTATAACACAAATATCTTTCATTACTGAGATCTTGACAAAGAAAGCTTGTGATCTGCTTTCCTGATGTCAAAGACAGTCTCGAGGAAAAAAGAGATCTAAGAAACTCCAAAATAGGCCCATAAAGGATTTATTGACTCTTCATAATGAGAAGCTGATAAGCTGCAGCCAATGCATTTTGATCCTATGCCCTTTATGAAGGTCACAGCCAATATGTGTTTGATGCAGAATATAGCATGCAGCAAGAGGACTACAATTTCAATTTCGTTTATTTCACCTGCATAATGCACTCAGTATCAGTTCTGCTTTTCAGGGATAGACATATTAAAAACAAACAATTAAAATGCATAAACTAGTAGTAACAGATGCAAAGTCTGCTGGTCAAGTGTTATAGTGTGTGATTCCAATTTGCATTTGAAAGCCTGTAGACTACTTTGTTCCCTTGTAGACCTGTCTAACTGATTGCAGATAGTGATGCTATACTACTCTGGGCTGTTCTTGAAAGCAGCATTTTGGCTGCAAACACACACTGTTCAAAAACAAGGAAACCAAAACAAAATGATGAAAATGCAAGATAACTATAAAACACCAAACGTGGACTCCTGAGTTTGAATATTACAAAGCTTCAGTAAACAGTTGTTTCAATCTGATACAGAATGTAAACGATAGTGCCTGATTGTGTGAAATTATTACTTAATTATAATAATTTGGGTTCGAAATGACTAATAAGTACAAAAACTTTAGGAACTAGTCTAATAAAAAGCCTCCATGAACAGCTGGTATTGGTCAGCAAACGAGTTACAATGGCCATAATATAATCATTTGGCCAGCTGCGCCAGATCAAAGTACGTCCATTAAAATGCTTGTTTTTGCCACTGACAGGCTCACATTGTTATTTGAGGTGTCTAACAACATTACAGAAAGGATCCCTACAGAGATGGACCACTAAGATCCCTTTGGTTTCACCAGAAATAGCTTTTATATCAGTCAGTTTAAAGACACAAGACTCCATTGACCAAAACCATTATTGTACACTGTAGCTGCTGGTCCAGTGCTGTCTCCATCAGTTAGTTTGTTTGTGTTACTGAGTGACTTTGGTGTTTTAAGAGTTACTGCACATAGTATTTGTAAAGCACACAATAAAACAAACTAACTGATCAAGGCAGCCTTGGACCAGCCACTTCTGTGTTCTGCTGAGTAAAATTATTGTTTTTGCTTGTGGAGTCAGGTGGGTTTAAATAGGACGATTCAACGGCTGTTTCTGTGTAAACAAAGAGGATCTCACAGGTCTATCTCTGTAGGGATACTTTCCATGATGTTGTCAGACACTTTGAATAACAATTTGAGCCTGTCAGTGACAAAAACAAGCACCTTTAATGGATGTACTTTGAACGGGCGCAGATGCCCAGGAGGATTACATTGCAGCCATTAAAGCCCATTCGCTACCTGCTCTCGGCTGCTGGCCGAGGCAATCTACTGGACCAATTCCAAGTTTTTTTTTTGTTTTTTTTTACTACCAGTCATTTCAAACCCGAAACATGTACAAATTGGATTTATTCTTCATCATACGGGTCAAGGCAGGGTAAAATGCCAGCTAGTGGTATGAAAACAGGAAACAATAGATTGTGTAGAGCGTGTGTCTTAAGGGTTAAACATATAAGATATCAAGGCAGAAAAAGATTCTGCTTTCTTTCCTGCCTTCTGGGTCTCACTGGTTTCTGCTAGACACAAACCTGAAGAAGATAATTCAACTCTGACAGTGAAGTATCCTCCCCAGACCTGCACAAATACATCCTCAGACACCCCCCCCCCACACACACACACACACAACCACACACAAATCACATGCTCTTTGTGGGGTTTAAGAGGGTATCATTAATGCTGTTTGTGATTTCGCAGTAACGTAACAGTTGGATGTAGACCGTAATCAAGCCCAGAGAGAAAGCTGAAAGCACAGGAATATATAAAGCCACAATCTGGCTCTGCCTGAAAAACAGCTTTGCAACATTTATTTTCATGGCTAACCTGAAGCCATGTTCTTTACTTGAAACAGTAGAGGCTTTTTAAATCTAAATTGACTGTATCGAACACCTCCTGAAAGCCGACTGAATCAGTATGCAGGGATGTGCCAGGCAGCTGTTATTCAAATGTCACAAGCATGTCATGAAATGGGAAAAAAACAACCTTGAGTGTGATTATATGTTGTTACCTCGGATGAATGTGTCTTCCAGCAAGCAATTCACTGCTAAATTTCATTTTCACTGACACTGAGTCTAAACCATTAAAAAATCCCTAGAAACCCAGCAAAATTTGACTTGGTAGAAACAATACTTTTTTTATGATCAACTGAGGAAATAAGTGGGAGAAGGTGCAGTTTGAGTTTTTCATTATGCCTCTCTAAAGATTTGCAAAGTGTTTCAGTTCAGATTGAGCCACAGAATCTTTAGCATACAGGGAAACACTCATCAAATCCAATGTTTATCCGGAACATCTGAGAGCTTAATTTTGAATAAACTAACTTGAAAAAAGAAGATAATTTCAATTCTACACATGAAACTTTAATGCAAAATTATCATTTTGAAACTGAAACAGCTGTAAACTGCTTATACAAGCATGAATGCATTTTTGTTTTATGAAAATGTCTTAAATCACTATTTCTACTTTGAAACCTCACACAGAGACAAACATGCACAGCTTGACTTGTTTTTCTGTCTGCTTGCTCCTAATCAGAGTGAATTGACCTTAAATGCAATTATGGCTCAAAGCATGCGTCATGCGACTCACACAAGTGCACACCCATTATGGCGTTTTGGTTGTTACATGTTCCCTCTCTGCCATTCTCCGAACTGGCTCTCTCTGGTGAAGCCAGAGTGGCCTCAGATCTCATCTCATTTCCACATAATGAGACTTATTTATTTATTTATTTATTGATTTTTTAATTTCCTGAAACAGCTGAGGAAATTTCGCAAGATACCAGAGTGAGCATATCTTAATGTTACTAAATCATTATTCATGCGCTGAGAAAATATATCTCTGGATTCACAAACGGAGCATATTACTGTTCTTAAGAGAAAAACTCATATTTTGGGAATTTTAATGCTTTGTTATCAGTTATATCAGTCTTCAGTCACTGTGTCTTGGAGAAGAACCATCTTAAGTGAAAAATAGGCAAAAGGGACATTTTTTGCATTACATTTTCTACACTGTGATTTTCTGTAATCTGGATTATAAGTGTACTGTATCTAAACTGCTGTTGTTTTATTGCATGACGACTGATTCTTTCTGTCAAATGTATGAGCAATGCAGCATGTGCGACAATGCAAACAGCATTTAGCTATTCAAGATCAAACAGAATTTATGCAAAAACCTGTATGCATGCATGAACGAGTGAATTCTGTATTCTGTGTCAAGAGCGTGTGTATATGAATGAGCAATATGAATGAATAAATGAATAAACCAGATTTATCAAATCAAAGGGAAAGTCTTCTCTCCCCACCCACTTATATTCAGTCTACTACGGGTATTTTGGACAAGTGTTTGGTGATGAACAGGCTCCTAAATAAATGTATTTACAGTCAGTCAAGAAAAGAGCTGGTTAGATTCCCCTGAAGGACAAAAAAGAAGCTTTGCATGCTTCTTTTCCTTTATCTGGGAGAACACATGAGAAAAGAGAGGGGCTACGGTCTGCAGTAGATGATTTAAAGCTTTTTCATTCACTTCATCTGCTTTTTAGCAAAAACACATTCAACATCACATGTTTTGAGAAAATTAAAATTTAGAACCAACACATTTTTAAAAATTTGTTTGCTGATGTCAGAAAGAATTGTTAAATGGGTTAGGACGGATTATAGACTAATACGATTTGTTTATGTTTTACTCATTTTGGCAAAATTTTTCACGGATAAAGCTCCTCTGCTTTAACTTAACGGCATATTATAAGTATCTACACCTCAGAATCACTGAAATGAATAAACCCAAATATGAAAATAAAAGCTAAAATTATCTTATGCTTTGCTTCCGTTTCAACTAAACTAATTAACCTTAGATTCATTTTATTGATCTTACTGATCTTGTATGCTTCAACAAGGAAGCACTCTGAGCCTGTTGTTTTGTATCTTAACTTCCTCTCAAAGCAGGAAGTGGGAATGTGTTGAGATGTGATGGTTGACATCTGCTGCTGAGATCACCTTGCACCTGCATTTCAGCAAATATCTGATCAGTTATATAATATAAGTCCTCCTGCACAGCTCTGAGATCAGCTGGTCACGTACTGTTATACTATGATATCAATGGCATGGGCTTATTATTGTGTAACAAAATAATAATGCTAAACAATAATATCAATGAAAAATATAATATATCACATAGTTGAGTGAAAAGGTGTGCTTTCATTCATGGTGTTAAATCAGATTCCAGACCAACTAAGCAAAAGAATCAGCAGGTTTAGTGATTGTTTGGGAAGAATAATGTGATTAACTTAATAACCTGCTGAATCACCATAGAAACATCTATTACACTACATAGTTAGCTAGTTCAAGCATTGTTAAACTAGTTATGCTAAACTTAATTCTGACTAATATTATATTTTTAGTTCAATATCAGCCATGCATGTTGTGTCGTCAGGTCATTTGACCACCTCAAAAAAGTGGACCCAGCTGTGGGGAATGAATAGCAATCTGTCTAAGCCGATCTGGGGCTTAGACAGCTTTTTACCCATATTTCCTATAGCTGGCAACAGCATTTACAAGTTAAAAGACAAAAGCAGGGATGGAACAAATGAAAAAGCGAATGGGCTCAAGAGGTCAATATTAAAATCCTTAAAAGTTTCTGGAAAAATGGGACAATCCTGGAGGAAACTGGTGCCATCTATGTGTTGGCTCTCTCTGCCCGGTCGGTATCCATGAGAGTCACAGAAGTAAGAAATCCTACACATTGGGGCTTAAACTATTCGCATTGCAAATCTTTGGCAAATCAGTATTGAAACAGTGTCTTTTGTAACAACCTGATGTTTAATTTAAGCATTTACTTTGTCCTTAGATTTTCTGAAAAATACAATTTTATATAAAAAGTTTCTGAACACTTTGTGTTTCTGAATGTGTGTATTCTCTCAGCTTTACGTCATTTTTTCCATCATTATATTTTCCACTGAAGGAGGAGTGGTCTTCAAAGGAAAATGGATGGATTATTTTCATCGATTTGGATCCAGATTCAGGACATTACATAGGGGATTGTGTGTTGCATGCTAATTTGTATCCCTGCCAGTATTGTAATCCTGATAATGACCTCAAACGATAGCTTGTTATGACTTCAGCTTTACAGATTCAGTTCATCTGTTAATGCGCTGCGCTGCTGCCAAAGACAAAACATAAACAAAACTGGCTTTCTCACACTTCCGTCTGTGTGTTGTGTTGGGCACTGAGTGAACGCTGACATAAAACTTGAATCAGTGTTCATAAATGCACCGACTATAATGAAGCTTTTCATTATGTATTACCCACATTTCAAAGTGCCTCACCTTTTTACTCTTTCATGGCTTTTGTAAGTTTTTTTTTTTGCACTGAAGTCTGATGCCTGTTTACCCTCTTTTCAAGATTTAGACATTTCTATTATTCACGTCCCTGATGAGGAGACATGATCCCATTAGCTTCAAACACTGGCAGGCCATGTGAGGTGCCAGCAACAAGCTGTCTGCCTGGAACTCTGTGTGCCTGGGACAGTGAGCCACTGTTCAACCGAATTTATGGCAGTATATGAGCAAGTACTCCAAACAATGTTGCCTTCACTGCACCATTTTGATTAAATGTCATTTGGTTGTGATAATAAAGCATGTGTCAGCTGCACATGAGACCTGGATGTTATTGACCAGTAGGTAACAATATGTAAAGCAGTTCTGAAGTCAGGACCATACAGTAGCTACCGCTGATCACACCGACGTCCTCTGTATTTATCTTATTCACACTGGGGTCCAAAAGTCTGAGACCACACTGACAGTCTCTAATACTTTAATGTACACCTGGAAATAACCAGAAGGTTTGAGGATTCAGGAACACAGATGAAATATTTCAGATTCTGCACTACTTCTCGCAATCAAATTCAAGCTAATTTGTGGGACTTAACTCCTTCGTACAAAAGAGGAAGTTGATTAGTGTCATTTGGACTCAACTCAAGGAAGCCTGACCTTTTATACAAAGGAGTTAATTTGGTCAGAGCCACATATTTGTTTAGGTTTGGTTCTTCTTTATTTTACATTTCATTACATCTTGTATTTTTACAATATTCTCAATCCACAAACTTTGTGATTGTTTCCAGGTTCATGTGAAAGTATTAGAGAGTTTCTTATATGGTCTCAGGCTTTTGTACTGTGAGTACTTTAATCTTTTTGGTAAATGGACTGTAATCATATGGGACATTTATCCAATTTGTTTTACGATTTTCCTCTGTTTGCATCAATTTGCCACTGATTCTCGCACACACACACACACACACACACACACACACACACATACAAATGGTGTTTGAGTTGACCACTGGTCTGACCATCAGGACAGTTTGGGGTTCAGTGTCTTGCTCGAGGACACACTGACATGTGGACATGAAGAGCGACTGAACCACCAACCCTGAAATTGGAAGATGACTGGCTTTCCTTTAAAAATAAAGTAAATTGGAGGGAGATTCCATTCCACAGATAAAAACATACACATGATGTGTATTTTAGGAGCTGATAGCAGTGTTTTTCACTCAGTGCTGCATGCTTAAATTTGACAATAATTCGAATAATAGAATAATAAAAAGCTTAAATGAAGAACGGGTTTAGCATTTCTCCCCAGAATTTAACTCCTGACAGTATGGAGAAGCCTTTGAATCAGACCTTAGATCTTCATGTTGGGAAATAAAATTGCATAGCTTAACTAACAAATGAAAAAAAAAAAACTAATCAGAAGTTCATGAAAGTAAAAGTCCACTTGGAATACAGACTGATATTCGTTGATATTCCATAAGTGAAAGAGACTAAAAGTAAAAAATGTGAAATATAACTCTATTTAGCTGCTTGAGTGTCTGGGTCCTGGTATTGTGCATGCTGACTCACTCACTCACTCTGGGGCACTTGCATAAGCTAATGTCACCGGTAACACTTGCGATGTTCCCACTCACACAAAAAGTCAACATGTCTGCTTTGAGAAAGGCCTCTGCTCACATCTACTGCACACGTGTTGTATTTTTAATAACCCAAATTCATTTTGTTATGAGACGAAAGGAAAAGAACTTTCAGGATTCATTAACAAAACAAGTACAGCCACTCCTCGTTCTTCACTCACCAAAGCGCAACAGCCGAGTGCCTCTTCAAAAACAATCTGGGCTCATTTGACGCACGGTACCTGTGAGTTCACAAAGTCACACGTCACTCGGTAGCCTGATATAGACCAGAGACAAAGGCGTGGATGAAACCCGAGCTTGCCAGCCTCCTCTCTGTTGCCATGACGACAGCAGCCGTTTCCACTGCCTCAATGAGAAAGGAAAAAAAAAAAAAAAAAAACAGAAAGAGCTCAGAGGACCTGTGGCCAGAGGCTCCACCCACTGGGGGAATTCACAGATCTAACCTGGCAACCGGGTAAACCTGGCAACCAAATGTAATGTAATCAACTTATTTAGATGGGAACAGTGAAACCAAGCAGTTACAGATTTACTCATTCTCCAAACCCCTCAACCCTCTTCCCATTCTCTTGTCCTCTAATTCTTTCCTATCGCTGTCCTGTGTGGCCTTTTCACAGTTTGCGCCTGGATGCAGTTCAGGGTGTGTTCCTGTCGCTGGCAGGTGTAGAAGCAGGTTGAGCAGGTTGCTCCCTGAATGCCACTCTGTTGGGCCCTCCTCCCTCATTCCCTGCTTCTCTCCCCAGGCCGACTGCTGATTCACTCTCACATGTTGGCAGCTCAGTGAAGAGATTTTGTTGCCTGTGCACCTGTTCTCATCTGATATAGGCTAAGAATAAGGTAAGGATTTACTGAGGGAGGATTTAATTCTTTGTCTTATAATTCTCAGGAAATATGTGGGGCTGTAAACTGGATGGATGCATTTTTGTCAAAATATGTATGTAAGATTTGAATTGCTGTTATATAAATGAAACACCCTATTTTTTTAAAAAAAAGGAGATTAGTGTAAAGACTTCTTTTACAATTATTTTTGTATTTGAAAACTCTAACAAAAATAAGTTACATAAAAAAGTGGCTAATCCTGGCAGTTTTCGCTACTGAGTCCTCTTTTTTCAAGTGTCAGAAATGGGAATACTTTTATTTTTAATGTGGATGTAATACAACACCAAGTGACATACATACTGTAGCACCTTATGTAACCTAAACAGGGGAATACCTACAATGCAGTTAGAAAAGTGTTTGTCAGTTTTACAGATATATGAACTCAGAAGTATGTGCAAAGTATGTAAAGTATGTGTCTATATCACAGTGACAGATTCACTTAGAGGTATAAGAGGTGGAAGAAATATTTACATATTTAATTACTATTTAGATATTTAGTTAATATTTAATATTTAGTTACTTGAGTGAATCGCACACCATGAAAACACTATTACAACTAAGAGCCTTGCATTCATTGTTTTCTTTTAGTAAAAGTACATGAAAGTCAGCACTTGTACTTGAAGTATAAAAGTACTCTTTGTACAGAATGGACCCTGTCAGTGTTATACTATTATATGATTACATCATTGGATGAGGTCAACCTAATTTTAACTGTTTTGTATGCTGTTGGGTAGTTTAATCATTAACATCACATTGTTTAAACCCATCATATGTTTTATATGCTAGGAGTAAAAATTACAATATTTGTCTTTGAGTAGAGGTGTAAAGAAACATAACATGTAAGTACAAGTATCTCAGAATTGTGCTTAAGTGCAATAATTGACTAAATGTACTTAGTGACTTTTACCCCTACATAAGAGAAATGAAACAGAAAGCACAGTATATATATAATATTAAAAGCCACTGTTAAAACACAGGTGAACTTAAACATATATGAGTGATAAACAGCATAAATGTCAATTAATTAACGCCTGCGTAAAGGAGTTCAGAGTGTTTACTGGATGTGTGTTTGCGACTCTTTAAGTCTGTGTGTGTGTGTCTGGGTGTAAAGTCACGGCTGACAGAGCCGTTGAGGTGATAGCTGCTTCAGACTCCAGCAGAGTGGGAACTCTTTTCAACAGGTGGCTTTCTCTGAGTGCATGGGGGTCAGAAGTGAACATCCCTGCCTGTTTCTTCGACCCGCTGCGGCGCAGAGACTTTTTTGTGGGTCGACGACGGCCAAATAGTCTCTCAGCAGGGCCGGCAGTTTGCTGCTGTAATTTCTAAAATCAGATGGGGAGCTGTTCCACACAGCTATGCCCAATATGACGACAGGCGTGATATTTTTATTATGGTCAGGAAGTGACGAGATGAGTTTACACAAAACAGGAATCACTGGAAATTGAAATTCCATAAAAACAGGTATTAGTGGTAACGATTCTCTCTTGGAAGATATAAATCAAGTTTAAATTCACGTTTATAGTCTTGTCTTTGTGTGATCTTAAATCATGTGCAGTTTTACACAGTTACAGTAGAAATCTGAATAAACCAGTGACTCTGCTCAGCTGCCTGTTGTGCTGGATCAATATTAACTCATCTCATTTACACCAGATTCCCAGAGAGAGCTTGTTCAGGTTTACATCTCATAATGGTATAGCAAATCCACTGTACTAGTAATTGTGACATTTACAATTAAAAGCGTAAATGTTAGAAATGTATATAAATTGTAGATTCTGTGAGTTTTCCTTTGATGACATTCTCAGTGTTGTGCCATTTAGAAATACTGGAGTCTCATGAATACTTAAACAAAGCGTTAAGTTTATGTAACAACTGGAGATTTTATTATTTTAGCTTTGATTGAGAGAATTCATGTTATTTTTTTTGTCCGTTTGGTATGCCAGCTTTATTTACTACAATACATATGAGCCTTCGCTGCTGTTTCTCAGTTAAAGGCACAAATTAAATCTGTAGCAAATTCAATACACTTTAATGTTGCAATTAGGAACAAAACACAACACAATAGTTACCAAATTTATCCAAATGTATCCCCGGACCCAGAATCCGACACTTAACCGATTAAAACTGATGAATGTAGAGTCAGGCCTCTTCAAGGTATAATCTGTACCTTATGCTCACCATAAAGATGCACACAAGAGAATTTTAAGCTCTGTGATTGGATGTTTCTCACTGGAGACACTTTGCAACTCTATTTTGGCCCGACGATGACTTGGCAGGTGAATCGAAACACTAACCTTTAACTCGAGAGCGCTGAAGATGCTAAAAAGCAATTTTCAGCCAGGTTCACGGTTGTGAACCTTAATCTCAAGGTACAAATGAACTGATCAGTTTAATCCAGTTAATTGTTTTTACTGCTGCAGTGTTATAGGCTCCAAATTAACCCTCCACCCTCTCTTTTCTTGGAAGATTGAGCCATTTTGTTTAATTATGTCCTCTAACTGTAGTATAATAGCAAACTTGAGCCATTTGATTGATCCTGCATTCACACAGCGGGCTGCACCGTCAACAGCCCACAGCTTTTTCATTTATTTCCCACAGAGAGGAAAACACATGCACACATGGCTGATGAGCGGATGATAAACAAGCTTGTTGACCACAGGTGCATCGGTCATTGACCTCCAATAGGATTGCATGTTTCCATACTTATCTAAGAACATGATTTCCATCTTTGGAAGTATGACATGGGTAAGAAGTTGTTTGCACTGTTTCAGAAATCCCAAACTTGTATTAAAAAAGACTTCAGATATCAATTCTTTCCATTGCATAAAGAGATGAACAATCCACTGATTGGGGTCAATGAACTTAAAATAATTTACTTTTCAATTTAGTTTAGTCAGTGGTACCCGTAATGACTCGTTAAAATCCGGTAATATGTTATGACAGTTAAAACTCCAGATGTGAAATCCTCAGATTTGTATGTTCAAGCCTCTGGTGCTGCAGGCCTCAAAGTTAAACACTGCAGACAGAGCCTTTTGCTCTGCTTATTACAAGAATCAGCACAGAACAAAGCAACCGATCAACAAAGCAACTCGCAGTGAGAGCCCTGTGGGGAATAACTGGAGCCGCACTCATTTGTGTATTGGAGTGAAGCCGAGGGGAGAACACATAGCTCACAGGGCACCTGTGTAAATTCCCGCTGCCAAGGAGTCACAGATCTCACAGGAGATTGCGTTGGGACCATGTTGAACTGTGGTAACTCGCTGTGTGACAATGCGGAGATGACTGCGTTGAAATATCACCAACAAGTCCCCGATGCAGCAGCCGCGGATGTCATGTTCACGATGTTGAGGCCCATGTTCACTGCACCGCCGAGTGAGCATTTCCCCTAAAGACGGGAGGTGGGACAGGATTAGCCGTTCAAGGAGTTCCATTATGGCTTGTGTCAGTGCAGCTGACCTTTGCTGTTGAAGCAGGTGATTTTGTACTTCTGGAAAATAGGAACAAGCAGAGATATCTTGTTGTTCACTGTGTGGTCAGGGAGAGTTTGAAGGTGGTGATGAACACAAGTTTTACACCTGTGGCTCCTTCCTGATGGTGTTTCTCCTGGGCAGGTGCCAAACAGACTCATCAGTCATCGGGAAAAATATACAGAAAATAACAAGAAAACACACTTGTTTTATACCTTTTAGTTTCATTCCAGCCATCCTTCTTTTCATATTTTGACTCAAAATTGACATGGGATGGATGTGCAAGAATTACATTGCATTTAATTATATTGTGAAACTGTTACCACGAGTATGGGTTTGGAGGGATGCCACACAAACACCCAGTGAAAGTATATTTGCACGGTTATATGCATAACCTACCATATGTTATATACAGAAAATATATCTTTTCTTTTTGGCAAATGAAAATCTACTTTGACTATGTTTTTTCCCACTGATTTACTGAATAAATAGTTGCTCTGTGCTGATAATTCCAACTTATTTTGACTGCTGGGTGATACGCTTATAATCGATATAACAATGATGATAACATGATCTTTTTTCCCATCAGTTGTTATTGTGACATGGCAGATGTCAAATAAAAAATGACAAAACAATCTCCACTCAAGATCCTCTTGCTGACACAATCAGGAGCTCTCAACCTCATCACATGGTCTTCACTACAGGAGCAAGTTAATTTTGCTCAGCTGTCAAACAACTGTAGATGTTTAAGCGTACTATTATTTGAGCACTCTTATGAGCATTGAGAAGTTTTTAAAGTACCACTTTAAAGTAAGTGGACCATGAGTGGAGATTGTTTTGTCCATAGATGTCTTCAAGGTCAAGAACAAACTGAAGCCCACCGCATAAAAAAGGAAATAGATTTTCAAGGCAATAAGATGTTTTCCTTTGTCATATATTAATTACATCAAACCAACAATCTGCTGAGAATCATTAATTTTGACAACAATGTTTTGTACAATGATAACACAGTCATTTAATGAAATCACCATCATATGATTTCACTGTAGGTTGACAAACAATAATGCTCCTTTTCTACTCATAACATAATCCGTATGTTATATGTTCCTGCTCAGCTTCTGTCACTATGAAAACACAATGGATTACATCTATCTCAAGATATAAAATAATGTTTTATGTTCTCTCTTGTGTTTCAGAGTGAAACCAGAAGGTGAAAATGGGACTGTGTTTAAAACTCACAGCAGGCCTCCTCCTGCTTGTCCAAGCCTTTCACCTGGCAGCGCTCCAATATTCAACCGACTCTCCAGGTCGGACAATTGATCAAAGCTGGCTCCGTGGTCAAGCTAAAAATTCAGCTGGAAGTCAAAACGCTGCAGTTACTGCAGACGAGACAGAATATGACCAGGCAGCTGATGCGACTGCTATGGAGTCAAGTAATGATTACAGCGGGATAGCATCTGGCTCCATGGCAGCACAGACTGAAGAAGAGGCGAATGTGGAGAACTCAGATACAGCTCAACTTGATACATCTGATAATTTGTCTGCTGTCACCATCACCGCGCCTCCAACATTTTCAAATGTTTCAACCAAGCAACCTGAATTGCCAGATGCCACCGTTTCTCCAGCTGATTCTAAAAACTCGAGCCAGATCAACCTGACAGAAGCCAAGGAGGAATCTGACAACTCAACGACGACTTTTCAAAACTCCACAACTCATCTGAGTGCACAAAACTCCACCAGCTTTCCAGATTACTCAAACCACACTGACTCACAGGAGACAACCTCGGCTGCAGAGACAAATGTTACTCAGGAATCCACAACAAAACCAGACGAGGATGCAGGGTTAACTAATGGGACAGAATCTACCAACGCAACAACTGTAACAACCACAACAATGCCAGAGATAAATGAAACATCCACCACGCCTCCATCTACAACAGCGTTCCTATCTGAGACCACAGAAAGGAGCCCTGCGACTATAGCTCCTGCTGCTCCGAGCACACCTGAGAAGGCCAACAAGACAGAAAAAGCTTCAGCCTCAGGGGGCAGTGCAGAAAGAGGTACTGCTGCACTTTCAGGTGTCACATTATCTGGTGCACATTTCTGTGTCCAGAAAAAAGGCTTTTTTTTTTAATGCTTTCCTAGCAGCATGACATCACTTTATAGATAGGTAGCAGGAAAAATTAACATTTGTGTGAAATTCTAAGCCTGACCAACATGTGGTAACGTTTGAGCATTGAGGTAACAGAACAGGGACAAAATCCTTTAGAGATCACCTTTGGAGACTTGGTTCTAACGTAACACTATGCTCATTGCTCAATAGCATATATCACTGCCGTTTGTCTTAGACATTGCTTTTTTCCGCCCTTTCCCCGACCCACATTTGTCTGCATCTATTTTCCCACTGGCAGAGGACAAACACCCCTTCTTTCACAGGAAAAGGTTGGGTTGGGTTTCAGGTGCTATCGATGTGGCTGCTATGAGCGAAGGGCTCTATTACAACCACCTTCTCAGCAGGACAATGAAACCCTGTTTTAGTGGCAAAAAAACCTGAAAAAGGCAGCCAGGAGCTGAGGTCAAAGATACTTGTGCTGCCTTGGTGCAGGGGCGTGAGACGAGTCTTTAGTGTCGACCACAAGATCAAGGATAGGGCTGAAAAAGAAACTGCTTGTCATACACACTACAGCAAATCTATCAATCAATCTCTCTATCTCTCTATCTCTCTATCTATCTCTCTATCTCTCTATCTATCCGAAAAGATACTTTTCCTGCAAAATATATGAGGACAGGCTCAGTACCAGCCCCATGGCAAGAAGGGGGAAAAAAAGTCCTTTTGAGAGCTGGCGCGAGGTTGGGATTAAAATAAAACTTACATCACATGGACAGATGTGACAGCAGGACGTAACACTAACAGATGATGGCAATGAACAGTTGGAAAACAGTTGTGAAACTGCAGGCAACACAAGAAGAAACAAAAACTGCTCCACAGTCACCATGACAGGCACAGTGTGCACACAAAAACTGTCCACAAACACAAAGCGTTGAGTACAGACAGTCTTTAAATATGGGCCTACAAGGCAGCATTGCTTTTACTGACATCTGTAAATAAAAATATCCATTCACTTGAGCTGCTTGACCTTACTAGACCAGGGCAACGTATAGTTTTAACAATGACATTAGGTTTCTTATGCATGACAATCATGTTTCATCCTAATACAATGAGAGTCTGCAGCCGTGCTAGCAGCTCTCTGCGGCTGCACTCAGGCACGGCAGTGATTTGAGCTGAATATAACATCGATACGTTAACATGCTCACAATGTCTACGTTACCATGCTGATAATATATAACATGTTCACCATCTTAGTTTACTGAATAGCATGCGGACATCTGCAAGTGACCACTAAACATGCTGAGGATGATGGGAATGTCATTAGTTTTGTATTTGAACATAAACCAAAGTCGATGAAAAGTCAGAGGATCAACAAACTGTTTATCCTGAGATGTTCCTACAGTCATGGCTATCAGTCCAACAGTTGTTGAGAAAATTTCAGACAAAACAAATAGGAACCCCAAGCTGGGACCAGAGGAAAAATCAGTAGGATTCATCCTCAGGGGAACCTGGATGGAGGTACAGGATGTTTGGTACAGATGTCCTGTAGTTTGTTGAGCTTTATCAATATTGACAAAGTGGTCGACTGACCAACATACAAACAATACCATCCATGCTGCGAGCTCTTCTAAAAACACTTCACACCTACACGGGTGTTTAGGATTTTATTAGGATTTTCTTTGCCCCTGAGAGAGAAAAAAAGTATTTCAAAATTCAACATGACTTACAGTAACCTCTACTTTAACACATATTTGTGTGCCAACATTCAAGGGAGAGCGGGTAGGATCACCACACTATTACTTATTTATTATGACCACCTTCAAATGAAGTGGAAAAATGCAGCTAAAGAAAATAGGAATTGAAATACAATGTCTGCAAAAATAGTCCTTGTCTCAGGTTCGGGGTAAATTGATCCTAGCTAGTTGGAAAATTGAGACATTTGTGGATAAATGGAGCAACTGAATTATTTATGTGTGAGTGCCGATAAAATACAATTGTAGTATTTCTAAGTCAAAGGATAATGAAGATAATTCTGTCACTTTCAAAATCTGCCTTTTTCCCCCACTTCTGTTGTCCCAAACACATTGAACACAGTAGGAAAAGTTCTTTAAGTAACTTCAACAATTACACTTAAAAAAGTATCAACTTTAAGTCTATTGTTCATTTATATACTTAATTGTTTGGATGCAGTATTTTTTTCAAGCTGCACAGCTGTCATAATGTGAGAGCACAGATGTTGATATGTGCAGGTGATAATTATCTCTGTGCTATATTTAATGTCAATCATATTGTTATTTGGTTCAAACTCTCAGTGCATTAAGTTAAAAGCGATTTAAAATAATGGGAACTAAAGTACTGTTCAGTCACAATCTACTTTATCTAGATATTCACAGCCTGCCATCTTAAAGTATTCAAATATATTCAAGAAATTAGCATGATTTTGGCATGCTAATTGCATTAATTATCGCTGCGTAAATTAGACAAATCTGTACAGCTGAGTAATTGGGTTTTGTATTAGAGTGCTGCTGCTGGAAACACAAATTTCACAATTTTCAGTACCACATTTCAGCGATAATTATCTGACAATTAACCCTTGAAGACAGCAGTTGATTTGAATAATTTCATTGTTGACAAATTATTTATTGCACTCCCCCACCTCCTTGACCCCTCCTTCTCCTAATAAAGGCTTGGAATCAGATCACCAGAAGAGTAACAGGAACGGAGCGTGGGGGGCTGTGCTGGGAACGGCGGTGGCTGTAGGCTGTGTGGGACTGGTGGCCTTCATCATCCTGAAGAAGAAACACCAGAAGGGTTTCTCTCACAGGAAACTGGTTGAGGAGTATCCATCAGACCCAGGTATGCCCCCTCTCCTTGACAGTAAAATGCTAAACTCTGTTGGCGTTTTAAAGGAAAATTCCACCATAGGACATATGTAAATACACTGTTATCTATTACCCTGATCAGAATTAAATTAGGTTTGCCAGCTTGATCTGACAAAGATTTCTAATCTTTGTGGGTAAACTTTTAATGTAATTCTAAACCATAACAGCTAAATATGATGTGCATTATTGTTGCTTCACTCACTCACTCACTCAATCGCTTATCATTTCTTGGGAGTCTGATATACAACAGCCCTGAAAAATGGCAAAGTTAAATTTTTACACCTTTTTTTAATGGATTAAACAAGCAAGATCCAATGTGTTAATTAGTGAGCTTTAGAAGTGCTGGTAGGTGAATTTTATTACATCCATTTTTTATGCTAAGCTAAGGTAACCGGCTGCTGGCTGTAGCTACATTTTTAACATACAAAGATGAGAGTAGTATCATTCTTCTAATCTAACTATGCTGTTATTAAATGTTAAACTATTCATTTTAGCACTTGGCTCATCCATTCTCTCTCTCTGTCTTTGTGTCTGTCTGGGGTGGATCTAGAGGAATATTCCTGGGGAAGCATGGTGGCAAACAATCACATAGATCAATACTTGCTTAAAAAAAAATCTAATTTAAATAAAAAAAACTTTACAGTGCATTATTGTAACATATGAGTAAAGAATTAAACAGAAATATCTAGCTGTTATGTTTTATGTTCAAACCGTCAGACATTTTTCCAAATCTTTATACACAGTTATAGTGAACAGTCATTGCATTACTAATTGTTTGAGGCTTAATTAATTGTAATGATTTTAGTGCTTTTTAAACTGGGCGCTATTGTATGTTGCACTCATGCTTGTCTGCAGAATGAGCAGGTTCAGAGATCTTGGTAGCTACAGGCAATTTGGAGACATTCATAAGCACCATTGAATATTTGGGTTCACCGTTCATTTTACACCTGGGCCTTCAGTGGCGTCCTACCTGAATCATTATGACGTCACGGCTATAGAAACCATCAATATTATACAGAAAGGCAGTATAACAGGACGTTGCATCGCAGAGAGGTATCTCATGTTACGAGAAAAAGCAAGAAACCCAATTAAAAGAATTCAACAAGTCACCAAACACTCTAACCACCGACTTGGCTCCAAACACAGAGTCGTTCAGTTGTCAACACCAGGCATTCTCAGCAACACAATTTGCTCCTCGGAGCCTGTAAGCCGAGGGTACCGCTCGTAGTTGCTGACCTGAAAGTGGCGGACGAACCCTTTTCCCGGCTGGGACAGGCTTGCTAGCTTTGGGGGTGGGCCGGCATTTCCTCAAAATGTCCAGCTTTTCTTGGAAAGTCCACCTTGAAAATGGATTTCTAAGTAGATCTGCGACCAAATTAACATCTTCTCCTCCGTCAGCCATTGTGGGTTAAAAAAACTGCTATTAATACTTATGATTTAAGTTTTTAGCTTGTGCAGGTCGCTACAGATAAGAATCGCTAGCTTTGGCTAAGCTCTCTGACCAGCCAATCAGAGGACGTGAAAATACGTGAAAAGTCATCGTGCGCCTGCTAGGAGGCCCTGGGGTCACCAACTCGAAATCTGATTGGTTAAAGCAACAGTTTCATTGCGATGTATTTTAAGCTACGGGCGCCTGCACTTTTGATTCTGAAGGCCTCAGGGCAGATTTCTTTGACCCTGGCAACACATGACGTAAATCATTGATTCTGAGATTAGGCCAGCAGAGAAGGCCTTGCTGGCCCTGACGGCCCACCACTGGGGTTTAGTCAGGTTTAATCCATCCCTCACAATCAAACACTACTTTATTTAGTTACTCTTAAACCACGCTTCAACCAGCACTATCCAACTGTGGCTGTTCTGTATTTCTATTAGTCAAAGCTGGCAGCCCTACACACACATATAGTACGAAAGAAAGGCCATCAGCAGTCATTGTGTGCAGCCGAGACCAGGAGAGGCTACACAGAGAGCTGCTGCGGCTAGAAGAAAACAGGACTGCTGCTCGCTGTGGGGATGGCTAGCTAGACAGCTGGGTGAAATCGGCCTCTTACCAACCCTGTGTGCTCTCGACACTCCTGGCACCACATTGTGGCAAGGTTGTTTGTTGGTTTCTCATTTAATGGGGATAAAACCTGTTTTTGACTCAGACTGTGTAAAAATAAAACCTAGCAGTACATGTGAAGCGTCATCTCTTGCTGTATTCATTGTTACTACAACCTTGGAGTTTCGCTCTTGTAAATTTCTGAGGTAGCAAGGCATCTTTTAAGCCACCCTGTTATTCCGGTCCTGGTCTCTGTCTCTATCAAGTTCAATTCAATTTTAATTCAATTGGCTTCACTGGCATGAGAATTTCAGAAACAATGTCATTACAAACAAAAAACAGTTTACTCAATAATTAGGACAGTATACGATAATATGCACACAACAGTAATAAGACATTAAAATTGATTAGTTAATTATATATACACTATCTACAGCATATCCTATATCCATATTCTCTAGCATGTCAGCAGATCACATCAGACTGTGTGTGTGTGTGTGTGTGTGTGTGTCTAGGCCAGTCACTGTCCATTAGGTTGTGGCTTGTTGATACATATTGGGCAGCATCGAGATATGCCCTGTCTCCTTCTCATAGGAGTATTTTTAATTTGGAGAGCTCATTAAGATCTTTGAAAGCAAGGTGTATTTGCTAAAGTGAAAATTCCTTATTTCATTGAATGTTTTTCACACACACACACACACACACACACACAAAAGCACACATCTCCATCCTGCTTTAATAAGGTAACCTCACCATGCAAAATCGGATCTACTATGACAGTTTGCAATTTGTCTCATTCTTGCCATGAACTCAGAGGAAAACAGCATTTTGTTCCCACTGTTCTCATTTGTTCCTCAATATTTAACCTTTCTATTAAAGTGCAGCTGAAATGCTGCAGCATACAGGTATGTCTGTATGTTTCAGAGCAGTCAGACTAACCCCATGGTAGGATTATGGTAGGATTGTTGTGTATATCTCATGCATACTTTCTCAAACACTGGAGGAGCCACGTGAGGCCTTTCGGTGTGAATTGATCCTTGAAAAATATGTCAGCGATGCCAACCACCACTCAAAGATTCCTGCATGAAACAAAAGCTACCATCCAGAACAAAATATTGAAAAAGTCAAGTCATGTCAGGTTTATTCGTACCCCAAAATTACCAATTTGGAATGGGCATTACAATCTCTACAATACACAACACACTCTATTCTTAGATGCTCTGTTTGGATAAGACACTTCTAAACAGGACAATAACAGGGGAGAAACAATGGCCTTACATCTTAGCTGTGTTATTTATAGTAAAATCAGCCAAATTTACTACAATATCAGTTTGTTGAAGAATCTACAACTGTAAAAAACTCCTCCTCAGGAATTGAGACAAAATTTTCCCTGGAGGGCTAGCAACCCTGCTTCTGTACTGCAGTTGTTATTCTGTAGTGAAGTGTGAATTACTTCTTCAGTGTACTTACTTACCTTCAATCTGCCTTGTTTGCACAAATGTGATGTGCAGGGATTTCCTACAGTTCCCACAATGACTTTCAAAAAACTCAATATGAAGGGTGTGTGAACCTATTGCGTTCAGAACTTCTAGTTGCTGATGACAGTAAGGACTCAACGGGACCGATGATGATTCAGGAAAAGAGCTTTGTGTGACTGATTTCTTTGAATGGTGGTTCAAAATGGAGGCTCAGCAAGGCAACCTTTGCTCTTTAATTCTGAGGCAGTTTTACACTCAAAATGTTGGAATATATAAATATGACGGTTTGGCCAGTTATCTGTGGGAATAAAACCAGCGTGACCCAAAATAACAATACAGACTCACAATTTCCACAACCACAGTAACTGTTGAAATGGTTTTGAAATGGATGAAATGGTTTTAGGGTGGATTTTTCCTTCAGTATCAAAACATAGGATTTAAACACATTTAAATTTCAATAACCTCAATAAAAAACATTTAACCTTCAATGTAAATCCAGCATTAACAGGGGAAAAAACAGGCTTCTTCACTGTAAAATACAAGGTTGTAATGAAGAGTTTAATGGTGCAAAATGTTTAATGTTAACTTGTCTAATTTCTAGTTCTCAGATTAGACAACAATGAACCTTTGGACTTGAACTTCGGTCGTTCGGCCTATTACAACCCAGCGCTGCAAGGGGACAACATCCAAATGACCAATATTCCAGGACGCCGCTGAAACTGAAAAGAATCCCAAGACCAAAGTCATGAACTCCTCTGAAAGAAAGTCTGCCAGTTGCATTTACTGGCAGTTGATATACAACCTATAATGTGGGGTTTTTTGTAAATAAGACTCTCTGAAAGTGACATTTGTGGATGGAAATGACAAAGGAGTTTGTAAAGGTCTGTTGTCAGCCACCACAAGTGATACTTACGTTAGATTATGCATTGTGTTGAGTAGATTCATTGCTTTGAAATAGAGGGATCTCTGAAGGCAATCTATTTTAACTACACTGCAACAGCCAAAATTAACTGTCAGCCATTTACATACAGTATGTTGCCAAAAGGAATCAAATGAAGTTTTTTCCTAATGAAGAATATGTTTTGAAGGATGTTGAAAATTAAGATTTGCAATAACTTTTAATTATTTTGTGTGTGAAACAAAGCTACAGGATGCTGTTAAAAAAAAGAAGAAGACATTAGCACAATCAGAACATCTAACAAGAAAAACCCAGAATGAGTCATTTGTAAAAAAAAAAAAAAAAACCAACAAAAATAGAACAGATATAAAGAATAACAGATGACACAGCTGGCTCGCCGAGGCCTCTGCAACAAAATTCAAAAGCCATGCTGAACAATGACATTATCCATGTCAACCATGACTTTGTCGAGGCATAAGGAAGGCAAAAGCAGTTAAATTTGAATATATTCCACAACTGGCAGTCACAGCCGGAGTCTGAGAATTGAACCTTCAAACCAAAGACTTAAGTTTGTTTTTCTACACCAGCGAGGGAGGTGGAGGGAAGCTGGGTGCTGTTTTGTTATTCATAGACAGAGGTTTTGGTATTCAGGAAGGAAGTTGTGTATTTGGTCTTAGCACTACTCAGCAGCAACAACTATATCATCTAATATACTGCTTAAATCTTCTGACCTCCAGGTATCCAAACAGAGATGTGAGCTTCTCGTAGTGACAGTGTGCACCTCGGAGAGTTAGCCTTGCTCCACACCTTGAGCAAAGTTAGAAAATACTTGATGCTGCATTTTTGAAAAACTTTAATTCTTATTGTTATTCTTCTCCTACGTTTTCTTTAACTTTGAGGGACAACCTTCAGCAGCAAAAACGTCTCTTTTTTGACTGTTACGATGTTGTCGGGCCCGGAGGGAATAGACAGGGATTAACTACACTCTCTCCTCCTTTAATGCGTCTAATACCTGTGTACAATAAAATCTATCAATATTTCACAATTGTTCATTTATAATCGTACTTACTGCTCTATGTTGTATAAAAACACGTTTGTGACTGTATATGTGCAGAAAATCCATCTGGTGGAAAAAAACATCCTTCAGCTCCGTTGATCCTTTCACTCATCATTAGTGAAGCCCACACTCAATCAATGTGCGTCCTGATTATGATTGATATGTGCCTCAGCTTGGCCCAAACAGCCAACAATAACTCGGAGATGTGTGATTTTTTTTTTGCCGTGGATACATGATTCGGCGGCAGGCACGGCAGCGCTGCTTCCTTCCTCGCTCTAATCCAGACATCAATCAGCGCGAGAGCCATTTTGTCTGAGTGAGAGGTGTTTTGTGCCGCAGTGTTAAAGAATTGCAGTGATTACTGCAGGAATAATACAGGACAGATGGATAATGGGAGACTTCTACATCAGTTACCACTGCTTGGGAAATGTCATGGAACGTGATGACGCCTTAATAAACAACATCACTCCCAAAAAATGTTTTCTTCGTTTTGTGACTTCATATTAAATGCTTTTACACCACTTTTTCACCCATGATACTGAATAAAAAATGGTTCTTTTATTCTTGAAATATACACAAAAACATTCAGATACACACACACACACACACACACACACACACACACACACACCACTTATTCAGTATCAAGAACATATTTGGACAAGCCAGGGTTTCATTCTGTCATTGCAAAAACATGCTCTGTAGATAAGACCGTGCCTGTTTTAATTGAGCTCAACAATTTTGGATGTGACTGTCTGGCAGGGTGCTGAAATGAATTAACTAACACCAGGTTCTCGCTAAAGAATGTACATATTTCACCAAGGGGTATGGGCAGGTTAATTCACACCTCCAGCTGAGCCAAATTAATTTGAATGAAATTAAATGATTGCTATCTAAATTGAGGCTATGTCAAATTTATTATTAGCCAAATTCAAATCAATTTTCTTCAAGCTAACGCACTGGAAATGAGTTTAACCTGCAAGATTAGCCTGTTGTAATAACCCAAGTCAAAGTCTCTTTATCAGATGAGCCTCATCGACAATTAAACGGTCAAGAGAGTATTTTGCTGAAATTCTGAATTCTGAAATAAATGTTTCTATTAATGAACATGAGGCCTTTAGGTTGGGGTGGAGGCCAAACGATAGAGGCCAGAAGGAAAGAATTAGGAGGCGATTCACAACAGTCAAGTTTTTCCAGGAACACGCTCAAGGTGAAAGCACCTGTGCTCCTCGTCCAGACTTACTCTGAAGCATCAACACTGTTACAAACGTTAATATTTGTTAATTCATTATTATTCAGTTAGGGGTTAAAGTTGAATATCTTCATTATAACGTAGTTTTTGCTAAGATATCAGTACTTTTACTAATTTCCAAAAAGAAGAAATTGATGCCCCATTTATCTATTTTTCTGCCACCTTACTGTTCCCCAGTTGGTGTGAATTTTTGGTGCCAACTGACACTAAAAATAGTTCATAATATCACTTCAATTTCAACATCCACACGGGCTGTTAACAAGCTGGGTGCCTCACACTGTTACCCACTGCTTAGTCCCATCACTGACTTGAGGACTCCTTAAGTACTCCAGCTGAGTCGTGTGGTAACATACAGAGTGCTGTGATTACAGCAGTGCCTGCTGCTGATGTGAGTTTTGATAGTCTGATCATTTGTCATCAACACACCTGCTTCCATTCCTTCCAGGTGGACTACAAATTTAGCAGCATGAAGGGTCCTCTCAAAATCCAAATGTTGTAAAGGAACGGATGTCTTAAAGGAACAGTTCAACATTTTGAGACGTACGATTATTCGCTTTGGTGCAGACAGTTCAATGGAAAGCACCAAAAGGTCCTGCAGGACTTTTTATTGCAGGACTCCTTTACTACTTAAACATATTGCAGAGTGGAGAGACTTTTTTTTGTACAATTCTCACATTTGTAGCTCAAACCTGACAAATTTAGTACCAAGCTGGGGAAACAAGCAAGTCAGGCTCTATCAAAAGGTAACAAACTTGCCTATGAGCACCTCCAAAGCTCACTAATAAACTGTTTAATCCATGCAAAAACTGAAGCTTGCCATTTCACATTGGTTATGTATCAGGCTATGTCTTGGCCAGGACCAGTTGTCAGGCCAAGTCCTCAACTGTCAGTTGGCCACTGAAAGGAGAAACGACCCCCAGAGACTTGAAGCCTCGATGCTGTTTTCATAAATATGCCCCAAAAGTGTGTTACTCTAGTCTGAAAAGTGGAAAAACATGCACAACAGCCACAATATCACCAGACTTTACATTCCCTTATACACAAGGAATTCAAATCAGTTTGACTTTATTGTCTTTAATACAGTGATGCAGTGTAATGATGCCATTTTCAATATGAAAACAGACTCTGGCATGTCTTAAGATTAAGCGGGAATGTTCCACTGTGTTCTTATCTTCTCACTGATAAGCCACATTGAACTTAATAAATGGCATATGATGGAAAAGAGCATATCTGTTTTTGCAATAAATCATCAGCACATCCTAATAGACCTCCAATTCCCCATACTTAATGACTTGGAGGAAATGTAGGAAGCCAAAGCATATGGAGGCTGATGTGCAGCTGCTGTCTCAGCCTCTGTTGCCAAACCTGTCCAACTAATCCACAGAGACAAATTCTGGTGAAAGAAGGAACAGCTTGAACTCCAGTTTGACATCACATTCAGAACATCTGAGCAGCTACAGTGCCTGGCACACTCAGGAAATAATGATGTGTCTTTAAGTCTTCATTTGCAGAATTTGTGACACAGAAGGGAGCATATGCATTTCACTTCAGAAAGTTTTTTCCTTTAAAACTGAAACACTTGAATGATTGAAATGTCAGCAGTCAGCTTCAGCCTTGTTTGTTGCATGTCACATATTTTCCTCAAACTCTTAGTTTTACTTTTGCCAAGTGAGCTCCATATGATGGGTATGAATAAGCCTAAAGGTTTTTATTTGTTACATTTCAGATGTGGCTTTCTAGACAACTACTGTAAATATCTGAGTATTGTTATTGAAAAAGCATTTTGCTAAAGAATTTACTGACAATATGAATGTAAAATCCCAACAATGCTGAAACATCTCTTGAAATTCAGATTTGGAAATGTGTGGGATGTGCATTATGCATTAATATGAATGTTATGACATTCATTTGAATCAGTATTTAGGTTTTAAGGCATCATCACCATCTCAACACAAAATCAGTAAAAAAAAATATTACCAAAGGTTTAAAAGAATAGTTTGTCATTTTGAGAAATGCTATTATTTGCTGTCTTGTCAGATGGAAAGTTTGACACCATTCTCATGTCTGTGAGTTAAATTTGGAGTTTGAGGAGGTAATTAGCTTAGCATAGCATAAAGACAGAAAGCAGTGGGATAAAGCTAGCTTTGCTCTGTCCAAAGTTTAAAAAAATCAGCTAACCAGCACCTTTAAACTCAGCTAATTATCCCTCTTGTATCTTTTTTTGTACACAAACAGAAATGCAAAAATTAATGTGGTCTTATTTAATCTCCTTGTAAACAAGAGGTTGGCATCAACAAATAATCACACTACCTGACTCCCTCTAAAACTACAAATTGTCATTTTTATCATTTTTGTTTGTGTAGATTTAAAAAAAAAAACAAGTGAGCTTATTAACACTGCACTGTGTGCAGGTTAATGAGTGAGCTCATTAACACTTGGGAAGTGAGAGAAGATTAAGTGGAGATGTTTCTTCCCGCTTCCTTTATGCTACACTATGCTAATTACCTCCTGCTTTGGCTCCATATTTAATACACATTAATATGAGAGGCATACACACAACTATACCATAAAGCAACAATTTGAGAAAGTAAGAGAGAGTAGGACAATAACAACAAAATTGTAGATGACTATAAATGAAATAATTATGAAACACCGAGAACAATGATGAGTAAACCACAGCAAATTGAAACAACTTTTTTCTTATGAAGCACAAAACTCGTGTTGCCTGGTTTGTGTGTGTGTGTGTGCAGGTGTAGTCAGAGTTATCTAGACGAGATTCTCTCTTAATTGGGCAAACTCAGTTTAGGGCAAGCCCTCAGGGAATTAACTAAGTGAGTATAATGGTCCCAAAAGTATGCAAAACCAACATACTGTATGTGTGTGTGTGTGGTTGGAAGTATTGTTTTGAATTTTAATAGTACACCCACAGCTCACACTGTTGTGACATTAAAGAGATTCCTGGGGTTTATTTAAAAGCAAACTCAATAGGATATGACAGAGAGAGTGAGAAATGAGGCCAAACAGCAGGTTAACATTCTCTCTCTGTCGCCGTCTCATTGCACAGGTCGGTCGCTCTCCGCAGCTTATACATTACCCATGTGTCTGACAGGGTATTGTCTGTCAGGGATCTTTCCACACTGGTTGCTGCTGCTGTTGGGTCACTGGGGTGGATCTGAAAGGTCAGCATCCTCCTCTGACAGAGCCCGTTCGGGGAGATAAACAAATATGAAAGGTTTCCAAATATACAGATGAGACAGGGGAGTGAAATTTGCATAGACAGGCAATGAATACTGAAGAGCACCGTGCAAAATAAGCAGGGGTTTTTTTTGCTATCAGTTATGCAAACTAATACACCTGCAAACCTGTGGAACACGCCTGTGGTATTCAAAGCACAACGCCTTTTTGGACAACATACAGTATACCCTGCGGAACAGTTGCCAGGTAAAGAACAGTCTGATTTTCACTTCTGCTTCACTTGATCCCACTGCCATTAAAAAAACCACAGAGTAATATATACAGTACGTTTTCCTATAGAAGCCCAGCTTTCATAAAAAAAATAGAAGAAACATGCAACAAAACCCATAAAGTAATTTAGTATAATGTACAGCAGCAGGACCATGTCATATGCACATCTGTGCTCTAAGTTTCTCTTTTTAACTGAAAAACCTTTTTCCATTCCAAATTCTAGTTTTTCCACTTCACCTAATGACACTCAACACTTACTGCTCATTCTTCAGATGAAAAGCTCACAAATAAAGAGAAAGCAGGACTGGTTATGTAAAGAATCTGCAGGATCCTGAAGATTGTTTAACACTTATCAGGTTAGAGTGGTGAGTATGGCAGTCCTCCAAATAAACAACTAAATAGACTGGATTGAAAAACGTTTTCTAAACTCGTCGGTAGGACAACATCACTCGCCTGTTACAAATTACAGTTAAAACCAACAATAAAATTGTTGTCTGGTTTTGCGGCTAGTTTAGGTTTAGGCACGAAAAAATCAAAGGTTGGGGAAGGATCATGATTTGGGTTCAAATTATGACTTCAGGGGGCTTTGTTGTCGTGTTTAAAGACATTGCACACCCACAGTGTAGAATTGTGGTCTGACATGGGAACAAACAACAACATGCAGCAACAGGCATTTGCACAATTAACAATTGTGCCTTTTGTGATGCTGTACTGGTGGAATTACTGCTATGGAAATAAAGTTAATACTAATTCTATCAAAGTAAAGTAAACATAACAGACATAATGAATTTGTCTTAACTGGGACAGTTTGAAATAAAGCCCGGAGACTATTGACCGTTTAGGGAAATAAAAGCGAAAACAGAAAATTCATCAACACTATATATATATATATATATATATATATATATATATATATATATATACACACACATTACAGAGGTAGGGTGAAACTTAGCAATGACGTAAAACACAAACACTTAAAAAAGTCTTTCTTAAGGCCTCAAGGTGAGGCTTTTAAATTCTCCAAATGACACATGTCAATCCAGCACTTTTAAGTCATTTTGTGGTGAAGTTCAGCTCTAAGAGATAGAGTATTCTTAGAACCCTTTTATCCAGCTATGCATGGACTTAAGGCAAAGAGATAATGGGCATAAGTCCTTTGAATGCAGCATTAACCCGACTTTGGACAAGTATAATTCCAAAGATATGACAGAAAGTGGGCCAAGAATGGACTTATAAATAAAATGAATCCAATGGATAGAGACAGAGAGAGAGAGAGAGAGAGAGAGAAAGAGAAAGAGAAAGAGAGTGCCAACCAGTTCTTGCATAAAAGGTACAGTGATAAGTGCATTTTTAATCCAGTAAAAAGATGTAGGGCCCCATAATAAATCTGAGCAGCCAAATATAATGATTGAATGCTTTGATTGAACATTCACAATGACAAATATGTCTTTTCTATTTTTAGTCGGCATGAACATCATTACATTAGTTTTACCTGCTTTCAGAGCAGGTTGGACCAGGTTTAACACAATGGAAATGTAATAAGGTCAAAGGCTAACAGACTTCATGCTTAAGGCAAGTGTGAGATTGTTGCAGAACAAATCACTTGGTTCAACTCTAGTGTCTGTAAATATGGTGGATGTGATGTGGACCCCAAGGGGGCTTGATTTAACCAATGAGAACATGAGGTGTGAGTCTCAAGTCTTCATAAGCAAACTGAGTTTTTTCAGGTTTCTGACTGCAGTTCATGCTCATTCATGACATAATATTAGTGGAATGTAAGACTGAAGCCTTCACAATGACAGAAGTGACAACCAGAGCTCTGAACAACATGTTTGGATGTAAACCACCTCTCTGAAGTGGCCAACAGAAGACACCAACTGGTACGCATGTTTGTGCTGAGAGTTTTAACTCTCAGCAATAAAAGATGAGTCTTCTCATTACAGTGAGGTTTCTATTTCTATTCTGTTGTATTTGCATCTTGCTTTTCCTGCACAAGACAACTTTATTAAGTGAACTTGACAAAGAAGCAAGCCTCTCCAAATGTCATACACTTGCTTCAACATTAAAAAATGTAAATACCTCACCATTACCATCTATGCACTGAACTTGTAAATCTTAACTTGAGAAAATGATCATTTGATGATCATTTCATAAACTATCATTTTAGTCCAGCTCATTGTTTTTGTTTTATTTACTTTACTTACCGCTTTGGCTCTCATATCACAGCTTTTTGGAGTTAGTACTTAGCGGTTTTCAAGCTCTCCTGCCCTGCACCAAACAAACTTAGCGACTAGCTGGTGAACATAGTGAAGCATTTAACAGCCAGACATTTCTCTCAGCAGTTGCCAGAGACCAAAAAACAAAAGGAGAGTGAATGGTCTTGAAATACATCTGTGTAATTAGTGCTACCTGCAGGATGCTCTCTATCTGTAGGATTTGTAAATTAAAAGTAAACTCTTGGCTATCATAGGTATAATAGGTGATAATATGTCAGCGTTGTGTTTAAACCTTGTTTCCACTGCCCCGAAGCAGCCAGGCAAATCAGTTTGTTAACACTGGACCAAAGAAATGCTGTGTGGCGTTAAAATGAAGGCCATCTAAACCAGCTCCTGCAGTTCCACCACGGCATCCTCCTGTGCTATTTAACAGAGCTGTCTATTTACAGCTCTGAATAAAGGCACAATAATGTCCATCAAGTTCCTCTGAACAGCTTGTGCAGCATAATCCAACTGTTTTGTGGACAGATGTTTGCACTGTGGGTCTAAATGTCCAATATTTACTTCATTATCGCTTGGATTTCCTTTATGAAAATCTTAGTTTCACAGCGCGCCAACTGCCAACAACAATCTGGAGGAATTCGTATGATGTTTACAGAAGAGTATGTGAGGGATGCTCGAGGAAACAGGTGGTAGCCTGATGTGAAAACAACACAGCATAGTCTGGTGGTGGTGGTTTGGAGGCTTTTGGCTGTGATGACCTGGATTCAACTCAGACCAAGTATGCAATGGTCATGGTGACTAAACATACCCGTTATTTTTATTATTTTAATGATCAGTTAATACAGGGGTGGTTGCTGCTTGCTCTGAACGGGAAAGAAAAGTTAGTAGCAACATTATCGGCCATTTACTTTGCAGACAAATAAGTTTAATGTTAAATAGAATAAAAGTCAGAATGTGAAATGCCAGTCAACAAAGGCAACCAATTTAATGCAAGATAAAAGAAAAGGAAAGTACTCGCTGGCAAAATGGTCACTGATCCACAAACTATGTGTCTTTAAATGGAGGCAAACCTTCTGCTTTGGACGGTTTCCAGCTCAAATGCTGCAGAACAACCTGATTCAAGGAAGAGAGTAATTCTACAGTACAGTCAGGAGAGTCAATCAAGACCAACTCTGGTCTTGTATCTCAAGTTGAGTTCATTTAAAGCTGCCTGTAAAGAGTCAATTTTGGAAATGCAATCAAAAAGATTTCTGAAGTTCAACTAGTCTTATACAGCCTGACTAAGCAATACATTATGATAAATTACTCGATCTTCAGATAATAACAAATAGGTGAGTAGTTATTAGTCAAAATGCATGCAGCCACATCTTTCCTTTTTCCCCAAAACAACATTCACTCTTGACCCATTCTTGAAAAAAAGCAGCTGACAAAATAATTGCACCTCAAGGTGCATTTAGTAGCTATTTTGGCACATTTGCTCATATCACCTCTAACAGACACACTCAAAATCACATTTCAGCACACAGTAACACCAAGTCACAATGTACAAATGCAATTCACCTGAAGAAAATGAAACAAAATAATTATATAATGAATAAACAATCCAAGAAATAGCTCCAAAGCTTTACAGGTAACTGTTAAAACATTGTTAAATACCTTGTAAGTAGTACCACTGTGACAGGAGATGATGTTTAGGAAGAAATTCAAAGTGGAAACTGGGCAAACGCCATCTGCTGATAAAGATTATGTGATATGATCGAAAACTCAAGATCAGCTTCTAAGTGGACCTTGAGGTAAGATTGTTATGTCAATAAGCCCCTTGATGATAGATGCATGAACAAACGCGGCAAATACCTATGTAATATTACTGAGCACATTACTTTATTATCCAGTAGTGGATTACAGCCATGGCTGAGAGTGAATACATAATAAATAGGAGATGAAAGAGACCTTCCTCATTTCTAGAGAGACTGTAAGCATCCCCCACCACTGAAGATGTGTCTAAACCAACTAATTTACACCTTGAAATGAATCAGTGTGAGTTCACTCGTGAGATTGCAATTGTCAATTGTGTTGACTTGCTGCTGGCTCAGTGCTTTTTCTACTTTTCTTCTTTTATATCTTGTACTCCTGACAATGTTTGTGGTTTTGGCAGTAAACAAGCATAAGAATACAGAATAAAACAACAGATGGTTTGTGCCAGTCAAAGTGCCTCTTCAAGAGTAAAATGTTATTTTTCTGCCTTTCCCCCTCTATTCCTACCCTCCTAGCATGGAAGTCGATGCGCACACACACACACAGAGGCTGACACACAGAAGATCTGAGGCATGAGAACTGCAAGGCAGGCAAAAAATTTGCCTCTGGTCTTCTTCATCTTCACTCCTCTCCTCAGCAGCACAGCTGAGTCCTGAATCCCCCATCTGAGCAGCTGTAAAAATGTTGTTTTTTCAATATTTTCACTAACTTTAAGCTGTAATTTGTTTCGCTGTAAAATAAACAAAAAAAATTTTGATTAATGTGCAATTTTGTGAGGAACAGAAAAAGCTGATCCTTGTTTTCATTTTCAATTAAAGGGGGACAGAATGCAGTTTTTTGTGAAGTGTTTTGCATCGTGATACTCCGAGCTTATAGATTTTCATGGGTTCTTGAGCATCTTCTTAAAAAACGTCCATACATTATTGTTTTATTACAGTCTGTTTTCCAAGAAAAGTTATCAGACTCCCTTAATATATTCAGGATTTTATGATGTGTGACCAAACTAAATTGATGGTCCTGATGCTTCATGGAAACTAGTAAGGGGTCATATGGCTCCTTGACCATATTTCTAAGTGTGTTATATCACAAAGACAAACTCATTAGGGAAGAAAACAAACAGATCTGCATTTCTGTGTAAGGGTTTAAGTTAGATGAGGCTTAAAGGTTGGCCCAGCAAGATTTGCACCAAAGTAAATGTCTTAGCAAAAGAGAATTATATCCTCTTATTGGCCCTAACCAAATGTGATGCATGGAAGGCGCATACCTCAGCATCTCGTGAACAGCTCAATGAAAAATGTGGCGGAGTATCGTACAGAGTGAACTCACTGGGGAAAATGTAGAGCAAAAGTAATCAATTATCACACCTCCTAGCACATTCCCTTTGCAGAGGCCCCTTGATTATTTAAGGGAATTAGCTATCGATCAGCTAAGTGAGTCAGCGGGACAGCCAGCAGCCAGCTAGCCGGTCAGCAATACCGCCGTTGACTACACCCCTCCACCGCTCATCATCCTGCTGAAACAGGAGAAGGCTGGTTAAGCACTTGCCACTTCCCGCTTGGCATCTGACTTCAGATGACTGGGGAGGAATGCAGAAATTAACAGGTGCTAATTATGTATGGGCAGCAGGCAGGCTCAAATCAAGGTCAACAAATGTTGAGGAGACATGGAAATCTCTCACCATATGCCAGACTGCTGCAATGAAGTGTGTTCTAAGCTGAGTCTCTGCATGCTCCCAGTTCATTATCACCATTATCATCCTCGATGTCTGCGTTCACACCAGAGCAATCAGCCGTGGAGTTCACTCATTAAAAAAATACATTGTGCTTTACACAAGTGCTCTTGCTGAACAATTTGCAACCAAACACAGCTTCATGCAAAGAGCCTGTCGTCCTCAGCAGATCCCATTATCTGTCCAGCCAAGCCGCTGCCGGTGTGAATCTTCTGGGAGAAGACTCACAGCATCTCTGTTGTGATGGTTTCTATTTGTGGGTCTAAAAGAAAGTCAGTCTTTTTGAAAACAGACGTTATTATTGCAAAGGCAATGAAGATGAAATGAAAAATGTTTACAACTTTGCTTGAACTCAGCAAAAACAGTATGTGGGGGAGAAAATGTTAGTGACTTCAGTGACTGTAACTTTGTTGATCATAAAGTACACTACATCAAACTATTCTGCGTGTAAGTGGGTCAGGGAAGGTAAGTTATATTAATGCTTGCAAGAAATAACTTTCTGCGCACACACTTCTTAGTTTCAATTAGCTCGGCTGTGAAACTCGAATTTTACCAAAATTTCTGGCATTAAGGTTTATGTGCTTTTAGCTCTTTCTACTTAAGGCTAATTATGATCAATGGCATTTCAAATTAACACAGTATCGGATGGGTGTGTGTAATGTGTCTGTAATCTTTTATCTTGCTGTTTTGGCCTGATATTGGTGGTGATGGTGCTGAGCATTATCGCCCCAAAAATGCATATATTCACACCAGCTAGTGGGACAGCAAAGGTCAGCTGTCCGTCTTTGTGAAATAAGTGGTGTAGGAAGCTTAAGGTGACTTCTTGTCTGAACAGGAAGTTCACAGTTAATTTAAAGGAACACATAGTACAGACTTTATGTAATTGGTAGTATTCACTGAAATGTCACATTTGTGCTTTTTTTTGGGGGGCAGTTTATAGTCTGGCAGAGCAGGTTATGTAACAATCAAAGGTAAGACACAGCTCATTTAAAATACGTCTCCCCTTTGGACTCTTTGCATCTCTCTGTTCCCTCAAAGGTTAGCACTGCCAAGACAGTTTGCACGGATCTGTGTGCAAACTATCAGTGTAGCTTTAACCGTGTTCGTGGCCCAAGATGCTTTGTGATCCCTTTGCTGAGCAGAATTGTCAAAGACAGGCAGCAGCCAGCCTCCATTTATCCTATGCATTCTGAAAGCTCCTCTTACGTGGGAAAGGCCCGCATGGATGACACTCAAAAGCAAAGCAGCCACTCCAGCAACTGCTGACACTATGAGACAAGCACAATGGCTCCTAACATATCCCCGGAATTAGGAGTGAAGGCAGACAGCAGTTGCAGTTGATAGCTTGAAAATCACCCTGCTGTATCCAGGCCACAAAGCGTATGACAAACGTGATTACAGCTTCTACTTAGGTGGTCATCAGACACTAATATCATTTCCTTTATAGCACTCACCCTACCTGAGTGGAAATAAATACACACTTTTAGTGAGGTGCTTTTGTGGTTTGAGGTGCCACACAGTTAACAATCAGGGCTCACACCAAGCTTCTATTGTTAATTGATGTGCTGCATTATTAGCCCCTTACAGTGCCATTAAGAGACTCTCAGTGACTGTCGGTGTTGTGTGTGTCTCTGGGTTCCCCTGCTCCCGTGGTGCGCATCATCCTGTGGCTGAGACAAGGAGCTGATTAAAATCTGCCACAGCCCAGTGCACCGAGGACACTCACAGTTATTTGGGGGCCTGCAATGCGGAGGATGATACTCTTTTCCCACCACCATCAAACCAATCGCACCATGTTTTCTACTTTTTCTTCCCACTGTATTCATGTCTCTGTAGTGAAAGAAATGTCTTTGAAGGACTTCAAAGTGGGAACTGAAGAGGCTGAATCTATTTTGGTGAGAAAAATACGTAAGACAGGTATATCTAGACACACAGGCGAACACCAGAGCAATTTTTCTTTAGACAGGAGGTGATTACATGCTACATTACAATGCAACTCATTATTGCTTATGGTGAATTAATTACATGCCTCTCAGCTGAACTAAATTAAAACCTGGTTGGCTGTGATACTCAATAGAAAGGCTGATGAACAAGGCTATATTTGATGATGCTCTGTGTAGAAACTAAAAGCTGGTAGAAAAGCTAAAGAAAACATTAATTACACAACGTGAAATAGTCTTTTTTTTAGTAATAAAAAGCAGTGAGATTTGATAGCTGTCAGTCTTTTGCAGTTTCTCTCACTACCTTCTAGCTTTCCCCTAACTCACCTCTTTTTGTCACTAATTATTTCTCTTTCTTAAAGCACTATTAATTGATTTTTTTGGCGACTTGGGGGCAAGAGCTACATTAGTGTTCATTTGGAGCCATGTTTGTGACCACCTGATTTATATAAGTTCAATATTCACTCTCCTCTCAGATCTCATCCTGTTCCAGCTTCTGAGGGATTGGAACAAAGAATTATTCTAAAATATGTTGTATACCCTGCCTTTAAGACATATTTGATAGATAGATAGATAGTAGTCTATGTATTTGACACTTTATGTCCTTGTATCACAACATCCATAACAAATGGACATACAGTGTCTACAAATTAGCGTCACGTTAGCTGCCAAAAATAACTCTGAGGCGCCTGATGTGCAGGTGCCACTGAGGGCAAACACACAGTATGTAGCCATACATCACTTTCACTGTCAATGAACTGCATGCAGTCAATAAATCAACACACTGTCAGTGGTTCAACAGCACTACAAATAATCAGCATAATAAGGGACAAAGTCTGGTAGCAATTTACTTTAAATTTGGCATGTAACAGATTCCTGACACTTAGTACAGTAAGAGCTTCACAGCGACTGTATTAAAGCTCATGCATACTCATGAATTATTTGTGGCAAACCCTCAGGACAGCGTGCCAGCTTGAACAAAAATATTCAAAATAAGAATAAAATGAGTCCAGCTAATTGCCATTTTAACTTGAAAAACATGTTCTTAATGTGCCATTTATAAACCGCGGAAAAGACGTTCACAGCTTTGTGTGAGCTTCAGCACCTGAATGTTGACTGAACTCTTCAACCGGTTGTAATTATGTATTTATTCACAAGGCCATTTATGTTGCAGCAGTGGAAGAAAGTTTAGTGATTGAAAAACTTTGTAATAAAATAATCCAAATAAATTGCAAAAATTAAACAAACACACAAATAAATAAATAAATAAAGAAAAATATGATATTAAAAAACACTAAGAAGTATGTGGTATTGTTTCAGCAGTTAACATACCAAATCTAATAATATAGTTAAACTCATACTCATTAAACAATGCTTCAATATATGTAAAAAAAAAACCCAGAGCAAAATAAACAAACAAAAGAACAGAACAAAATCAAACACATAGACAAACTTCTGCTTCCTACATCCAGTCTATATTCATCTGTTATATTGAATACTGTGATGTCTGGCAGATATTTTAAGTCTATTTAAGTCTTTGAGTCTAAAATTCAATTACCAATTACATATATTTACTCTAAACTACTTAAATGCTCAGATTTGGTGTAAAATGTATGCAGTTCTGTTACCCTGCTGGTACTGTTTTTGTCATCTTTTCCTTTTCACTTGTGGTTAAAGCTGCATTCAATCTTTTTTGGCCACTTGGGGGCAGCGTAACAAGCTGTAGACACAACATCTGATCTATTACAACCTTATAAAGTTGTTATGGCACACTTGTTAACATACAATGACTCACTACACATCCGACAAAAAGCAAACAGAGCAACACTAGTATTTATTTGGAGGTTTTTCAAATATTCACTCTCCTTTCAGCTTTTTTGGTCTCCATCAACTCCTGAGCAAAACATTTGACTTTTTGTTTGCTAAACACTCCAGTATTTTATTTTAGTCTAACAGTTGGTGTTGGATAGAAGAAGTCTGTCTTTAAAAGCTGGAACAAGCTACAACAAAATATACAAATGATTTTTTTATATTTTGTGGATAAGCTGTTTTTAAAAACCTCAACGCTACTTTAGGGGAAATAAAAAGAGCAAACTGGATGCTACGGGGTTATATTAATATTAGAGGGTCAAGTGATGTTTTTTCACTGAAAAAGAACTTTTCTAAAATAGCACATAGTTATTTCCTCAATTGTTGATAAAAAATGTGTGCAGCTTTAATGTCAAACATAATTTTTCTTTCATTGTGTTTCAAGGTTGTTTTTTAAACTGACGCACTCATGTTCAAACTGTGCTGCATTAGTTGCTGGCCTTTGACAAAGGTTGCATTCTCCTCTTTGTTTGCCTCAGAGCAGAATAGTAGAAGACGTCTCCTGTGCACATTTTGCACGCCAGTCTAGCAGGAAAACAGGCTTTCCATTCTAAATCTGTATCCAGCTCTTTGTGTGCTTTGCTAACCCAGCCAGTGGTACACTGCTGTCAAACAGAGCCCGTTACTGCTGGATTGTGCACGCTTTTTCCAAGATCCAAGACTCTTCATTTCCATAGCAACCAGGGCATCAAATTTAGTTTGCAGAAATCAACAGGAAGACAACATAAGAATCCAATGCAAACACCACATGTGTATAGTGTGTCAGCTGGGCTTACGGTGAGAGAGGATTTAAGCAATATGCCTCCACAAGGCTGTTATGACGGCCTTTTTATAGAATCATCAAGAAGAATCTGTAGTAAGTGTGCAGAGCATGCACTGCTTTTGCCTATGTTGTCAACAACAGAAGAACATGTATTCCTTAACACTGTCAGTTTATTTCCCACACTATATTATACACCTACTAAATCTAAAGCAGCCATCGGGAATTTAATATAATAACATACAGATATGAAACGTTTTAACCACTGATGAAAAATACTTGTCGAAAACATGTGTCTTTTCATCAGCTGCGTGTATGAACTTTTAATTACAAAAGAAAACATTTTTAACTTTAATCTTGTTGTTGTCCAAGCTTGCAGTGTTTTTCCTCCTTAGTTTTGTTGGTACAGCACTAACTCAAAAGCACTGGCATTAAAATGTATAACGTTTTGCACATGCAGTAGATACAAACCACCCACTGGCACCCATTCGTGAAAACAATGCTTCTTTGTAAGTGGTATCTTTAAAACACCTATCGATCCAACAGGAGGCTCCAATCCTGCATTCTGAATTTTGATATTGGTGCTCCCAATTTTTTTTCCCTTCTTTTTGCAGATAGATAACTGATTGAAGAGTCAAAGCTCATTTGTTTCCTTGATTTTTTAAAGCTTAGCCCATGTTTTCTGGGAAATATACTGCTTGTGTCTTATGTGTTTCCATCAAGGTGTATCTGTGGAGATAAATCACCAACCAATGAAACATTAATGCATTTTTTAACACTCCTGCCCTTCTCCTCAAATAATCTTTGTTCCCCACTCCACCCCTATCACCAGACAGAATATTAGTAATACCGCTAAACCCAGGATTACTTTCTATTACAAGGGTTTTTCAAATAATTTCAGGATGGTTAGGAAAAAAATTGCAGTCATCGTAAATAATCTGTAGTTAAGGTTTGTATGAGATTAGGGAAAAAAAACTTGGTTACAGTTTTTGAAAAGGAAATGTTAATTGCAGGCCTACCTGCCCAGCCGCCACCCTGGCCCTCACACCCTTGCTTTCTGCTTTGTTACATAAAAGTGACACTATCCTCTTTTTACGGTGACCCAACTGTCTGAAGAAAACATTTTATCGTGGCTTCAGCATATCTTCCCCTCTGGGTTGCACTTGCTGCTTCTTGACAAGGAATCATTTTATAATTGTCGTAAAATAAATTGTGGCCATGTCGGTACCAGCAAACATGCTCTGCTTACATCGATTTAAATTGCTCTGTCTTGGATGAGTTGTATGGAGCTCCAGAAGGGACATGAGGTTTAGTTTTCACCGAAAATCCTGTTGACAAGTCGGGGGAAAACACTTCTGGTATCTGCAGCCCCTCTGGCATGTAGCTACAATCTCTTTTTTTTTATTTCCACACAGGAAAGTCACAGTGCATCAGTACAAATAATTACAAATTTCCTCTGAGGCCTGGCAGTATGTGGATATGAATAATATACAGTATATTTGTCTACCATTAGTTGCATAAATTGGATATGCATTTTCATCTCATCAGGTGTTAAGGTTTGAACGCACATACATTTAGTGAAATTAAGATACAGAAGAAAAAAAAAATAGATAACCAAATTGTACGGTACTGTTCATACTGTCATGTCAAACAGATTTGGGCATTTTCAGCCAAATCTTACCCTTGAAAACTGACAAAATGGACCACAGAATGTTTTTACTTCGAAAACGTACTACTTTTAACAAATTTTGTCACATTTTTCTCTCTGGCTGGTTTACGGTAAGGAGATTTTTGTCACTTTTGTGGGGAAAAGTGACTTGGTGAGGGAAATATTTTCACTGTCTTGCACAAAAAAAAACACATCTGCCCCTCTACTGCAGACTCAACAGCTCTCTTCCATCAGTCAGTTTAGTTTCAAGCCACTGACTCCCTGACTTGTCCTCACATAATCCTTTAGTGATGGGAAAATGTCATTCTCTCCCTTTTCATGTATGGAGCATATATTTGAATTTTCACAACTCATTTCGTGAGCAGGAGCTGTTGGATATAAGGCAGGCTGGCAAAGTTATTACACCACCTACACTGCATGGTCCTGTTCGAGAGACTTGTGCTGCGCAACAGCTGTTGACTAAGATAACAGATTTAAATAACTGAAGTAATGATTATGTGTTTCAAGTTTGCTTAACCTGCACACGTCATTAAGTCAGCCTGCAGTCCATGCACGTCCTGAAAGCAGGCAGTGATGATCATATTAAGGTTACATCCTCAGAGGTAATGGTCTGTTTCTCTTTTCTTTTAAAGTTTATTGTGTTGATTAAACATGACCGTATTCCTGTCTTTGTTTTTTGATCTACAGCCGGTCTGCTCTCATTACAACCACGTTTGCCTGAGTTTAAATGCTCAGCTTGTTCCACTGTGTTTTCCTGTTTTGAGAGTTACTCTCTTGTACTTATGAGTTGTTGTATTTTGCCTTTTACTGTTATGGTCCATTAATAATTTATCTGTTGTAAAGCACTCGGGCTGCTGTGTAAAGAACTGCCTTTGAATCAAATGAATCACTAACTTCATCATCGCAAGGCACGATATGAATTTTATTGTTTTCTTCCTCTTGAGATGTGGGATGTGACCATATACAATATGTAATATCCCTTTAGCCTGTGAGATATGTAAATATTAAGGTTACATACACCATAATAAACTTTACTATTCATTTTGTTATTTTTTTGCAGTTCAATAAGTGTCCTGTGGTATAGTGAGCATGTGTGGGAGTCAGTCTTTGTAGAGCAAACTCTGCTTGAGTTACTGTAAATGACCACATTATTCCTTTTGCATGTTTTAGCCCATTTACTACAACTCAAATATACTTTACATTACTGCTGACTGCTTTGGACAACAGTCCATAATCTACAGATTTGTGATTCCCTCCCTCCTCAGTTCCAAGGCAACCAGTGGTTTGTATTGCATATGCATTTCTTAAGGTGTGAAATTTAGCATGCAGAGCCTTGAAACTTGCTTGAATAACTGGAGGTAATCCATTGTAGTCGGAATCACGCCTACTATTAGTTATTGTTGTGCTACAAGGCAGTACGTATTGTCAAATCAATTTGCACTCAAGCACAGGGTCACACAACAATGACGCAATGATAATAAAAGCAGAGATCCGGTCAAGTCAAGTCAAATGTTATCATATAGCCCACACTCACAAATCACGATTTGCCTCAGGGCTTTATCTATTAATCTGCATCGTGTACACTACATAAAGAAGAATTTCATCAAATGATAGAAACTGCCTTATTAACAGAAAGTAGACTTTTTTAAAAATCACATTCAACAAAAGCTGCTTTTCAGAGTCAAGGGCCATGGCAGTTACAAACAAGAGGAGAAAAAAAACGAGGCATGCTGAATATAATAAAAAGGACTGCATATCACTGCCAAAATGCTTAAGTGCAAATGAGCTCCTCACGTGGATGTAGAGGAGCTGCATGCGTTATAGTCTACAAGGAGAAAACAATGCTTTGAGCACACGGCTGTTATCCCCATAACCATCATCATTGTCCTCCTGCTCACAAAACTTTCACCGGCTTTCTCACAAAACAACACATTTAATGTCAATGCTGTGTGTACAGGGCATTAAGGCCGAGGACCCAAATACAGACACTGAGGCAGAACAGGTCGAAGAAAAAGGACTGTGCTAAACCAAATGAACAGGGTGACAGTCAGGCACGAGAAGGCAGTCCAAACAAACAGACCCCACAGACACCCAGAGAGGCAAGGAAGGCAGACAGTTCATCAAAAGGCTGCAGATCAAAAGATAGGCTGTAGGCATAAGTCAGAAAACCAGAAACAGGCACGAGCATAAATGGCTGAACCACAACTATGCATGTCTGCAACAGGAAAGCGCTGCTGAGCTGGTTATATACACTGAATGACTGATGAGATAATGACAGGTAGGTGTACAGGTCAGCAGGTGGGGATGATTTGGAAATGGTAACAGGTGAGCAGGAGGATGTGGGAGTCAGGTGACCAGTATAGGTGGGAAAGCCTGAGGACGTCTGGTGGACAGGTGGAGGATGACAGGTCTGGAAAGGTGCTCAGGACCTATGGGTGCAGACTGAGGCAACCTTTCAGGTTGTTCCTGAAGTGTTAGACCATGTGAGTTCCAGTTTCCTATACAATGTCACATTTATAAAATGACACAATTAACTTTGTCAGGAAACCAGAGAACTTTTCTTTTCTCATCAACTAACCTTGTATTTCGCATTGAAATCACTTTAAATGTGAAATACAAGGACAGTTCCCACTGCATAATGGAATTAGAAACCTGCAAGAAAAGCCTCAAAATTCAGCCTTCCCATAATTTAATTATTACACAGAAGAACTTAGTGAAAATTCTCAAAGTAACATCAACACTGTGAGCACCATCTTTGTGTTCGCCAGAATAGTTATTTTGCAATTGTCACAAGTTTAGGTGGGAAACTGTTCCAGTAACACATTTAGAGTGTTGTTGTATGTAGCTCTAAAACTATGAGGAAAATTTCAACAAAACAGTCTCAGCTCAGGGTCCTCACTTGTTCCTTCTGGTGCTTTCAACAATATCACAGTCTTCATAAGCAGATGGGGTGTGCTCAGTAGGCATGGAGCTGTAGACGCTCAATCCCTCCATGACTCTGATCACCTTGAAGACTTCTCGTCCATGTTGGCTCAAAAGTGGAGCTTGATGGTTCATTCTGACGCAACAGTGTCAACTAAATGTCGTCTTATGGTAAATGGTCTGTATTTGTATAGCTCCTTTCTAGTTATTTCAGCTACTCAAAGCGCTTTACATGACATCCTCATTCACCCATTCACACATCATTCATACAGGAGGGATCTAACTTGGAGGAGACTATTCTTTCATACTCATTCACACACTGAAGCCATGCTTCAGGAGCAAGTTGGGGTTCAGTGTCTTGCCCAAGGACGCTTCAACATGTTGACCCATAGGAGCTGGGGATCGAACCCCCGACCTTCTGATTGAGGGACGACCCACTCTACCACTGAGTCACAGCCGCCCTTATGTGATTGCTCCGGAGATCTGGAGCATGTTTTTCAGCTAGTCCAGTATGTGCATGAGTGTATGAGGTGTACTGAGTGAGGAATGAAAAACCATCAATATGAACATTTATATGCATTTATAAATACATTCAGCTGCATTCTTATTAGGCACACCCAGTAAAAACTGATGAATAAATAATACCATGAAGGTTACACCTTTCAGTGTCTGGTGAAACTGTTTTACAGAGATGTTGATTTAATGTCTAGGGTCATTTTGGAGGTTGCAGTTTATGGTGCTGTATTAAATTATATTACTAATATTTTGTCCATCGTGTTTATATCAGTAACACCCGTCAAGATAATGCAGTACAACTCAGCAGCACCACAAACTACATCCTCAGAAATGAATGTAAAGGTGAATTAACAGGTGTAGCTAATGAACTGGCAACACAGTGTATGTGTAGCATTTTCAAAAGTATCATCTCTGCCTGAAGCTACACAGTGAGTTTCATGGATATTAATGTGAAACTCGAGTTGGTAACTTTCACTGACTTCAGACTCCCACACAGAGTTTGAGCTAAAGTCTTGGAAAAAGAAAAGAAGAAACACAATTTGAAGTCGCTCAAAGAGATTGAAGTGCTTCTGAAATTTGAGGAATATACAGAAAGTGCAGAAAGTCACAATCAACCCAGCAGGGTAGCCATCATGGTGACAATGCGTCCATCTGAGCACACAAGGCTGTCATGGAACAAAAGAGTGGTGAAAAACAGTCTGCTGTGAGTGTTCATATGCTCAGGCCTCAACTGGAGAGACTGACAACAAGCTAAGTACTTTACTTTTTGAAGGTAAAATTATGCTGCTGGGTAGAGGTGGGTGTTTACATCACGCGCTGCTGCACATAATATTGGCCTGTAGGCCCATCTCTCCAATGACTGAGCTTTCTTACTTAGAGGCCCAAAGTTTGGAATGACAGACGGAGGAAAACCAACATTGAAGGCAGATGCTAAAGCTGTGATAAGACCATCATCGACAGGGCAGATGTATTAATGGAATCGTATCAGAAAAAAGAAATAGCTTGTGGCCATTTTAGAGATGATTTGGAGTTTGGGTCAATGTGTGACAGGATGGGGAGAACTAATCTTTAAACAGTTAAAGGCAAATGTCCACCTTCATTTTCATTCTTATTTGGCATGTGGGCTCATTATGCCATGCTGCAAAATGTTTTCCCCTAAAGGAAGTATCTTCGTTGGTCTGTCCAATTGTGGCTTGCAGCTACAACCTTTATTCATTTTCCATTTTTGTAGCACAAAAGTGCCCCTTCAAGAGCAACTCATTTGAACAACAAATATGCTCCTGATTTGCTACTTGCTAAAACATATTTCATTTCCCCTCCATGTGGGAAAATGCAACCCCGGAGAGGTTCCTTTTAGTGAGAGAAACTTTCTTTATTGTTATTTCTAGTCATGTGTAGTTCAATATTCCAATCATTACACATTATGCTACTCTGCTGTGCCGAGCCAGGACTGCACACAAAGCAGGAAGCGCCTAAACCTGCTGTGGGATTAAAAGCAAGCTTTGCATAGCTAAACAGTGAGATCCCTTGAAGCTGCCAGTCTTTTCAGTGTGCCATCCTCATAAATCAATACTGACATTGAATGTGACAGCTATAGATTTAACAACTTCGCCCGGATCTCAAAGAAAAAAGTTGACTTCAATGTAGTTACCTCACTTTCCTCTTTAGTGCCTCCCCCCAGTAAGGAGCTATTGACTGTGTTGACTCAGTGTGAACTGGAATTGCCATTCTTTCCCTAATCTTTGCTCTCTGCTGCTTTTTTGAAATCATCAGCACTTCTGGCACCTGCAGCTCCTTTTCTTAGGCTCTTAGTTAATATTATAAACACGTTATCTATTGGAAATCTCTTTCACACGCTCTTTCTCTCACTCCGCCTTTCCCCAAACTTGAATCATCCTGTAATAAATATGGTGTGAGGGAACACAGTCCAGCGGGAGGAGAGGGAGAAGAGCGGGAAGAGATTACTAGGGCTGCTTGTAGAATTTTAAAGATCCATTATCTCAAACTGACCTGATTTAATAAGCACTAGGGGACACTGGAGTATTAAATCTATCTGTGCTTTAATGAAAAATTCACCTAAATTATGTCAGTTTCAACTGAAAGTCTTCCGCCGCTTCCACAAGATACAGCCAGAATATCTTAAAGCTAATCAGGCTATAGGAGGCACAGAGACATGAGAGATTTCCACATCTGAGAAAAATGACTGATTTTCTTTGCTGATTCAGCTGAGTTGACGCAGAGATGATTTTATAAGGATGTGTTTTCCATGTGCCTGTGTCAGCAAAGGTGGGCGACCATAAAATAATTGCTCCAATCTTTTATGGTTGTCTGTGTGGAAACTTTAATTTTTTTTTGCATCATTGACAAATCGTGCGTCTTGTCGACTGTGAAACATTTAAATCATACACTAGTCAAACAAGCACTTCTGTGCTGTCACATCTTTTTCTTGCCTATTCTTCCTTGGCCTTCAAATCCACATTATTACTGCAGAGGAGTGGACTGTACACCCACACTTCTTTACATAAATGAAGTAGTGCTGTCTTCAAGCCCTGTAGCTGACAAGCCATCAGCATATGAATTTACATTGCTGGGCTGCATCCAAGCGAAGTGGGTAGCCTGCTTTTTGAGAAACAGCAGTTTCTTAAATGCTGCTATTTTAAGGTGCTATAAAAAACAGTTTATCTTACAACAGTTTTAATACATAACAGCTCACTGCTTCTTGTCCCTTGCAAAAACAACTGAAATGTACATGGATATTTTACTACGGGGTAAGTCTAGGGAAGCCTGGGGATGCAAATAATAATATGGCATCATTTAATCAAGTTGAGTTGACCTGTGAAAAACTGATCCTATCCTCTTGGGTATTAGATATATTGGCACACAGATACTCGATCACTGGGAAAGACTGAACCACTGAAGAATTCAGCCATGCAAACGCAACCCATTCAGTGGATTTGATGGTCGAGTTTGGAAAGAGCTGGTAAAATGTGCTGATATTAAAATGATCTTGATCCATAATTTTTTTTATTAGTATTGAGCTAAAATCAGGACACAAATGTAATTCAAATTGAAAAAATCTATTTTCATTAAATCTCAAGTTTAGGTTGCACAAAATGGAAAAGGCAGATGAAATATCTTTTTTTTACATACAGTTTTGCTATCAGTATGGCATTGTTTCCCTTTCAGGCACACAAAACAATTGTCAATAGAGTAATTATGTACTTTTAAAATTTAAAACACATCAATGCAAGCTGAACGAAGTACGGTGTACTGGACAAGAGCTGTGCCTTGTGTTTTAATTTTCTGTGAAGTGAAGAAAAATAAAATAGGACTTAACCCTTTAATGCCTGAACCATGAAAAAATTGCCAGAAAATTCAAATTTCTTTGAAACTGGAGTGTTTGTTGAACCTTCTGACAAATTACAAAAAAAAAGTTTAAAAAGTTTAAAAAGTCTTAATTTGTATTGTTTTGCTACATCCGGCATTTTTGTGCAATTTATTGCTCACAGTTTGTTCATCTTAAACAAACAAAAACATATAAAACACAGATAAGATACAAAAAAACAAAAAATATCACGCTGATGATGTAGAGGTCTCAAAAACTCATGTATCAAATATGATACACTTGGCGTTAAAGGGTTAAATCAGAACTTTGGCTTGAAGGAAAATGTTTTTTCTTTGTTGTTAAAATTAAATCTAATTAAATTTAAGTACGTTGTGGTTTTTACTTTTAGATTTTACTTTAAGCGAGCAGTCCTGGACTTCGGTACCGTAGTATCAGTATTAGTAGTCATATTCTTTGAGGTCAATTAACAAAAACATTTCTGAAACTAAACCTTTTAAAAAGGTCATAGTCTTTATATACTTAGGAGTATTACTGGTCCTCGATAAAAGTCTACTTTGTTCCACAAGTACATTAACAGTGTAACTATATATTTTGTCTGCACTTCTGAGACCTTCGGAGTCCTGAGCCTCTTTATCACAGAGCCAAAATAAGATGTGATTTTCTATTTATTATCTACAAACCTGCTCTGGGCTCTCTGTATCCTTTACCTGCCAGTAAAGTGAGTCTGTTTGTGAGTGTGTTTCGGGCTGTAATGGATTTAGAAGACATCCTAACAGTGCAGCCCGTGGCTGCATCACAGACTTTGAGCATCCAATCAAAAACATTCAGTTGTCTTAGACTTCTATACACAAAAGAAGGAGAAATATGTCACATACACTTTTGTCCGAAGAGATTTTTTTATCCTGAAAATCTGAACTCTCCTGTTTTTTTCCTGCTGATTTTCTCAGTTGGATTGTTACGAGTCTAAGCCATACCTGAGGAATTCAAAGTATGTTTCACTCTGCCAGCTGAAAACTGATGCTTCATCTTTCCAATAAACTGTGAATGAAACCTAAGTGACACTTTATCTCCTAGTAGATGTATTTCCTCTGTTCTTTTTATCTGTTCATGATTCCCCATACAGTCTTTACAACTAGGGTTCCTTCCTCCCTATTCATCTCTCAACTCAAAAGAGCAACATTTTACAGAAAAGGTAGGTACTCTAAGGTGAATATTCATGGCTTTAGCAACACAACTACATTTCTTGAGTGAAATTTCACTCAACAGCTGTAATGTTATTTGTCAGCAACATTTGCCTTGACTTGTTGAATGTTGAAGTGCCCTCAAATAACATGTATTCTTGATACAGATGAGTCAAAAAAGCAAAAAATAGAATTAATGAATAAATAAAATAATGAATCGCTAAATGACTCAACATTCTTGGTTTTGTTTTCTGTTCTTTAGGTGCAACAGTTTAGAAAATGATTGCGAATCAGTATGTGATAACCACATTGATTCGCGCTCCTTATTACAAAGCTGATTAAACTAATGTGTAATAATGTTACACTGAAAGAGAGAATTCAAATGTTAATAGAATAATCTTGGTGAGGACGAGACCAACTGTGAGATACTATAAAACAACAAGGGAAATAAAAATGAATTAAAAGGGTGGGATGGTGATTGTGTGTGTGAGAAAATGAGAAAGAGAGACATAATATGAGCAAACAGTGTGACAAGGAAGGAGAGCGAGATTTTCCACGATGAGTTACTCATTCTGATACTCACATGCTGATTTGGTTGACTAGCTCAGATCTTGAATTTCATAATGTGTAATGATTAAAACGTCCCTGAGGAACAGTTGAAAAATGAGATTAATCATGCAATAACACAAGAGGCAGTAAGCAAAAAGTTTGAGTGCAGGATGTGTTTGAAAGTTGCATACTTGTGGTTAAAAAACAAACAAACAGCCATGCTAGTGACCTTGGGATTCATACCACTAGTGGGGAAAAAAAAGACTGTGACTGTGTTGATGGTGCGAGACACACGTAAAGAGTAACTCAACACTCCTCGTCGTTAAACCCAGAGACATCACTGCTGGGCAAGGCTACGAGTGCAAAAAAGCACAGTTGTAATGGATGGCCCATACGAATTCATGCTGGGAGAATCAATCCCCCTCTAATATATAATGATATACAGTGAGCTATAGCTGTGAACATACATGAGCATTAGATCTGAGCAAGTGACTAAAACCAGGCCTCAGGTTGCAGTGTTGGCCACTAAGTACACTCCTCAGTCAGCCAGAAGATAAACAAATGATGCAACAATGCCAATGACACTTTTACTTCTTAATTGAAATGTTTTAAGCTATGCACTTGTTACCGCTAACCCCTCTGTTGGCCTGGGGAGGTTGTAGACAGTCCAAGACCCAAAGTGCTTCTTTTAAACAGCTAACAATGAGCTTCAGCTGGAGGGCACAAAGCTGTCACCTCTAGTTCCACACTCCACAACCAACCAGAGGAAGTTACTAATGCAACAACAACAAAAACATACAATTATTTGATTTAGAGGAAGAGAGAGAGAGAGAGAGAGAGAGAGACTGTCACTGACTTTCCATCTGTGAGCATGGCTAATTATGTTCATTAAAAGAGTGGAAGCGCTATTTTGCAAGGCCAACATGCAGTTATAAAGTGAGCTTGAAAGTTTCTTCTATATCTTGGGATCCCCACAGATGTATTTACACAGATACCGCACTGACTGCCTCATGCCGTTGCTGCAATATGTCACCGTCGTTGCCATATTGGACCAGGCAAGATTAGCCTGTAAACACATATGAGTGAACTGGGGAATTGTTTTTTCTGGATACAAAACACTATAATTTTTACATTTCAATTAGTCAGGTTTTATATTCAAGGGTTTATGATCAATGCATGGAGTAGATTTTTTTTCCAAAATGTTTTTTTTCTTGTAAATCAGAAACCCTTGAATATGAAATAACTAATTGAAATTTAAATGTAAAAGTGCCTTACATCTGATCCAACATTGTTGCAAAAGTGACGTACAATCCAGTGGCCCAATGTGCCGTGTATGTATATGTCTCTATGGGCAACACTCTCCATTCATGGTCCACGTATTTGCTTGTTCTAGAGCTTTCAACTGTATCACAAAGTTTGCTCAGTTGTTATGGAGCTGTAAATGCTCCAAATTCCAATTATTCTGAGCACTTTACGGAGGCCTTGACAACGTCGATATGCAAGTTGCTCTGAAAATCCAGCCAAAGGTCTTTTGTCAGGACAGCAGTAGTAACCTTGTCAAAGGGTATTTCAGTACAGTCTACCTTTTTAAGAACTCGTCATAGCAGGAAACTAAAATTATAAACGGCGACTCCATTTTATTCAAGAGTCCCAGTAAGCCATGGCAGTGTGACAATAAGCCGGCATTTACAGTACTAAACTGAGAAAGAAGCAGTTACAAGAAATGGAATTCAGCCATCATTCATTTCATTATTTACACCTGTGCTTCTCTACTGTAACATGTCGAAAAGTCCTCTTTGACTAAGGTCTGTGCTGATGGCCACACTTATAAACGTGTTGTATTTTCACTACTCCTATGAATTGTTTTGACATCATTCCTAAACCTTTGATATGCCAGACAACTTTAAAACAGGCCAGTGGTCAGTGGAATAACGTATGTATGACTTGATTAGTAATGGCAAAGAGCTGAGCTTACACTGAGCCTTCACCTTCCTGAAAAATTACTCTGCTCCCATCAGCCTTAGTAAAAGTCAATGCCTTTTACTATGTCATGTTAGACAAGCTGTTTGAAGTGGCTTATACTTAACATACTGAGGGCATAAGCTCAGTTTAAGGATGATGGAAATTTATACATCAGGTGGTTCCATTCGAGCAACATGATCCTCTGAGAGGCTTTCCACTGAATGACAAAACCTCACGACAATGGTACTTGTAACCTAGCAACACCTCACTGCAAAAATATGTCTGCTTTGTGTATATTGTCAAATATATCATACAGCTGTAACCTAGCAACATGTCAAAATCACTTCTTAACTCCATGTGAATGTCTGAAAGAAATGGAGGGAACTGAGTGCATAACTTTTGATATTTTTCTTGCAGTGACCTTTGAAGAAAAGTCTTGATAAAGCCACAGCGTCTGATCCTGATCTCACTTTGATGAAAAGGAGAACTGAATACAATACAGGCAGTGAAATAACTGGCCAGGATAGCTGGAAAAAAACTGCTGAAAAGTGATCAGATCAGCTCTACTCACCATGTTTCCCTTCTTTAGGTGTGTTGAGGAAGATTAAAAAACAGAAGAGACACAAGACCACACACCAGTCAGCGGGGTCACTAGATGACATGTGCAGAATCAATATCATCTTGAGCCTCTGAGTGTTTAGAATCCAAAAGAATTACCATCTTTATATCGATAGATATACACTATTATCAATTTAACTTCACATAATCGACTATTTTCCTTCTCAGTCATGTCTGTCAATAGGCAGTGGACAGTTTCCATGACAATAAAACTAAGTTGTAAAGATTCAGGGTTAGACAGAAAATGCAGTTTTCTACAGAAAGTGAGTATATCAAAATAGTTTATATCTAACACATCAAAACTGTTTTTCTGGCCCTGTAAAACTCACACAATTACATTACAAGCAGTGCGTTTAAAAAGTATTTGACCCACTTTTGAGTTTTTCATGTTTTATTGTTTTACAACATTGAATTAAAGTAGATTTAATATGGCTTTTTTTTGACACTGATAACCAGAAAAAAGCTTTTGACATTAAACTTCTTTAATGTCAAAGAAAAACTTTACTTCTAAGAATTGGAGAAATGAATCAAAACGGATGGGGGGCTGGGGGAGAACAAAGGAGAACAAAAATGTAGCTTCTGTTCTGGCACCAAACGTATGACATACATGGTGTGTAATGAAATATAGACTTTAGGTTATTTATTAACCCGAAAATTGTTATCATAGCTTATCCCCATATTCTATTCCATAAAAATGCCAAAGTTCCTCCAATCCTCAACAAGCAGTTAAACAACAATAACACTGATACAACAGAAATATGTTAATTTTTCTGCTTTCTTATCTTGTTAACAATTTCAGGACCCCTTAATTTTTGATTATACTAGCAAACAATTAAAATAAATGAACTGGCATTCTCCAATTGGATACTAAATTCACTTTCCTACAAGTTCTACCAAACTTTTTCCAGGAAACTTTTGGGTAACTATTAGGTAAGTTCTTGCTAATGCTGATTGTGCTGCTGACATTCAAAAAACAGTGAGGAAACATTACGTAAGGCCAGTGAAAGCAACACACCAGTGACACCTCATTGTAAAGCACTTTCTCTCTGTCTGGTATTACTGTTTAATTAGTTTGGGGGTTAATTGAGTGTATCCTCTGTAGATTCTGCTGTTACTAGCAGGTACTCTGGTATAATGGCGTGTGGGAATATGGTGCCATGATTGAGATGCACCTCTTAAATGCTTTGAAGGACATTTTATGTTTGCTGTTCTTGACAAGGACATAAACATATATCAGGACTAACATAAGACCAAAATTGATGTTTTTCTCCAGTGGGGGCTAAACATTTGTCATTTTGAAATAGCCCCAAACCTAATTAGGAAGAGTTATTCACAACAAGGAAGTAGCCAGGACCCCAAGTCCCCACAAAGTTTTGAAAGAGAGATATCTGGGGGATTGGGAGTCAGCTTTGTATGTAAAGCAGGATCCTCCAGAGAAAATGGTAAGCAGGCAGTCCTTGGCCCGGACCCTGTCATCAATACTCAGAATTGGGCAATCCATAACATGAGGACTAAAAGATGATACCATAAAAGGTTGAGTTTTTAATCAAAGTCAAGGTCAGAAAAGCAATAAAATCAATTTATGCAGGCAGCATCTTGGATTCTTTTTTCAACTTAAGCCTACTGTCCGAGTTAGATTTTTTTTTTTCTGTTTTACAGCAATATGACCATAACACATCTGCTGAGACATGGCTCAAGCAGCTGCTGTGACTTCCAGCTGTCAAACATTGCCAATATGTTGTTGCAACATTTAATTTACCAGCCAAAAACTGAAAGACAAAGCAACATGTTTTATTTAGCATTATGTATTTTTACACAGGTGATAAGGCCAGTTACAGTTCAATACATCTGTGAATGTTGGAGGACAAATCCACCTTTTGTCAAATGTTAAGTTTCTCCAAAAAAAAAGGCAATCACTGTCAAATGTGGAGATACAGTATGTCAAGGCCATTCTCGGATATTTGGGGATATTTTATAATATTCTAATATCACCTCTTCTCTATGAAGATAATGCCAAGTGAATGGAGCCTGTCTTGACGAAGAGACGGCTCATTATAAGCCATCCTACCCTTAATGGTGCTGCACTCAAACGTGTCCCAACGGCTTTGCTGACCTGCATTGTTTGGAAATATGCAAAAAGATGGCATTCCTGCATGGGCAAAGATGCAAAGCCACAGAATTAATGTTATATTCTACATATGAGCTTTTTACCGTAATGAATATTCATATGCAACCTCTTTGTAATCATTAACATATAATTTAATTTCACATTTTCTCTGGGTGCCTGGAATGTATTACAATTACATTTACTTTGTCATTGAATTACATTAAATAGTTACATGTAACCAGTTACTCCCTAACACTGATGATATTCAGCATACTAAAGAAATGAAGTTAAGAGATTCAGGGACTTCAATGGTGCCTGAGAGAGATGTGCTTCACTAACTTTACTGAGTGGATCATGGAAGTGTTTAACATCTTTCATAAAATAAGACGAGCAGTATTTTTCACACACAAAATGTGTCTTGAGAGAGCTGAGTTGGAGGTGGTTTATGGAGCCAGTTTAGACAAAAAATCCCAAGGCTGACATTTTTCACTGACTCTATCCAGGAGTTTGAGTGAAAGATGTAGCGATCCCATCTGATGAAGGAGAACGTAACTTACAACCGTAGATGCACTCGAGACAAGGAAAAACCATCAAAGAGACCTTAAAAATATGAGTACTGTTCTTTGCTGTGTTCTGTTCTTGTTGGAGAAAGGTCTTTGAAGGGACTGTTGTAATTCTTCAGCTGTTGCTGATAAAGTGCGAGCAGCATCCTGCCACCTTCTGTTTTCATCACTCTGGTTTCATCTCTGTCTTTGACTTTGCAAACTATCTCTAACCTGTCCTTTCTTTGCATATCGAATTGCCTAAAACTCAACCCGTTAATAATACAACTCAGTGGCAGAGGTTCACAAAGACAGTCTTAAATCGTCTTGTTTCCTCAGAGATGTCCCACAGTGACGTGCACGGACACATTATTGTAAATTCAAAAATAAAAGCTGCGTCTTCACAGACAGCACTATAGAAGACTCCTTAACAGGACACTGAGTGATTTCCTCCACACGCTGAGAGAAACTCACAATACATTCTAACTGTTGAGGCATTTTCAAAAGGCCTCTCTCAGTTTTAAATATATCCTCCAGCATCAATAGCAAACGTTCATTTAGGAGAATGACAAATTAATGGTCCTCTGGCGTGACCTTTACTTATAAACTAAAGACACTTCTGAGCCTGATCATTCTGTTCGCCCCTTACGAACCTTTAATACTTCTCATGGCCTAATTAAACACACTGGTGGGTATAACATAATTAAATATACTGCTGACACTGAAGCTAAATGCTGACTGAAACAACCTGACACTAATATTCACTGATGCAGAAACTGTTTCTGCTTTTCACATAAACCACATTAATGAACTTTACATTAATCAAACACATATAGAGAAATTTGGTGATTGGCAATAAGAAAAAGTCAACGACTGAAAATAATCAGCCACTACCTCCAGTTCTGAAATAGTGTGAAGTCAACATGAATGAAGTCGCACTCTTAAGGGGGAGATTAAAGATGAGAGCAGCTCCAAAAAACTACATAAACTGTAAAAAAGTGCTGATGCTCCAAACATTACTTGGATATCCCCAGTATTTTTTCCTTGTCCTTAAAAACTATTTTCTCATTTATTAACCATTTCGTACTTTTACTGCGAACAGGATGTGTAAGAAGAGCACCCGTAAAGGCCTTAGATGTGTCATCTCTGATATAAAAGTAACTTTAGAGCGCAAACTTAAGGTAAGCAGCTTCCCAGTTCTCGTATCTCGGAGAATATTAATCATTCATGAGCAACATCAAATTGCAGTTTGGGATCTTCTGTTATCCATGTTTAAATTTCAAAAAGATGGAACAAACTGTAGTTTATGAATGAATAATGTTTGAAGAAGTGATATTTAGCCCTGAGCACAACCACACAGCACTGCAGGGAACAAGACTTCAACAAAATACTACCATTAAAATGTCAGTATAACTCATGTAGAAACAGAAAATAAAGCAAATAATTTTCATTTTATGTGTGTAAGCTTAGTTACACACATAAGACTGCTTATTCAGCCTCCAAGCTTAGTTAAGTGTTTTTTTTTAAAGTTAAGTTTTAAATAAAGAAAACATGTTAAAGATACTTTCGTGTGCTCATTATATTCCATGTAACAACGGATGCTGGTATTCTAGTTTAGTGAAATTAAGTTTTGAGTGGAACATGTTTAAGTGAGCAAGGTCTTGATTTATTTGGAAGTAAATTACCTGAAAAGAAAAACAGAGTTGCTAATTAGATTTCTGCTGTGCCTTGACCCTGCTTGTTGAAACCGAAAGAAAGGGAGAGAAAGAGAACAGAGCCTGAGAATGCCTGAAAATCTTGTCAATTTTCACACATTCAAGAAGAAATACAAGTGTATTCTTTGCCCTGTATGCAAAAGGTCCATTTTGGCAACAATTCTTTGGAATAACAGCTGGGATATAAAATATAGAGAAGAAGAGAGGCTGAAACATTATTTGGTGCATGTTTCTTTTTCTAAAATCTGAAATCAGGAAGCTTTTCGCCAATATATTCTGTTCAGGATCTGCTGCTACACGGGTTCTGTGTTTCTACATGTTGGCATTCATGACTGACCAACGCATTGTTAAATTTTTCAACATTTACTGTATGTTTTAGAACTGAACATTCACTTTCATCAATTCAATAAGATGTCAGGTGAATGAATGATTTATTTCTTTGCATCGCCGAGAGACGCGGTTGTGTGTTTTCATCTGACAGCGTGCTATCCCCCGGCAGCTTGAGGACTTATCTTTTGAGACTGTACATAACATCTATAGCATGAGTTATGGCCTCTGCTCCTACCATCCAGACCTTGATTGCCTGTTAAGCCTCCTTGACTTGACATTTGCTCTGACCACAGCTACATAATCAAGTGACAGAATCACAATACTAAACATGTCTTCCATCAAAGACGCAAATATATTTTCACATGTAATGGTGATCAGACTGTAAAGAGCCATCTCATTTCAGCAAAGCATTTGAATTTTTTATGGGCACGTTCAGATGAAATTTCTTCAGCTTCGTGACCTCCGACTCAAGAAAAGTCAGCTGCTCAGGGAATCCACAGTCACAATTGTGATACGTGTGTGTGTGTGTGTGTGTGTGTATATATATATATATATATATATATATACACATATATACAGTGTATAGTGGAGTGTTTTTTTGTCTTTACCTCAGAGAAATATCCCTGTTTTTCTTTCATTGGACGATAAAGTATGTTTGAGTTCATGTGATGAGTTTTGACAGGCTTCAAGGAGCCAAAGAAGCTGGTGAGTCATCACAGAGGAACTAATTTAATCTTTCAAATGAAGTGAAAACATGAAAATCGTTGAAAAATATAGTCAGGAGGTTTTCTCACGGCAAAAGCAATCCACTGTGCACATATCATGAAAATGGATTCCAGACTCTTTAATATCATTTCATTTTTCATTTAATTTTCAAATTGAAAGCAAGCAATTGACTTTAAGCCTGGCAGCTGATGGTTAATAAAAATTAAAGGTGAAATGTGGCCTGGAAAGCAAAAATCTGCAATTTTCCTTCAGCAGTGAGGTAATGCTTTAAAACTGCCAGAGGCACATATTTTATGAGTTCACAATTTTCAAGATATCATACCCGAATGGTCCCACATAAGGAGAAATAATTGGACTGAACAGAGCGTAAACCTGCTGTGGATGACAGCAAACATAGACATCCAGTAGAAATGAAAGAAATGCTGTCTTTGATCATTTTGTTGATTGTCTCTCTTTGTTTTATCTGACCAGTGAATTATGATATGCAACACAGGCTAATTATTTTATCCAAAACATACTTCAGCTCACCCTGTGAAACCATGTTCAAGCCTCTTGGGAATTTACAGCCTATTTATTATTGCATTGTGCAGAGGCAATTAATAAATTCATGTTTTTCCATCCACTTATTTCACTGCCCAACCTATTTAGAGCTGATGTGCCTGTGAAGGTGCTTTTATCAAAGCAAAGATGGCCACTGAGCTTCTGGTTTGAACTGCAATTTGCTGTGTTTTAGCATTGAGACACAAGGCTTTTATAGCAAGAACAAAACAACAGAAGTAGAGAATATTCACAAAGCATGACTGGGAATTCAATGTTCTTATTCAATGAAAGGAGAATGTTATTAGTATTTATGATTAGAGTTAAGATTCCTGCTATTCTCTGCATAATTATAACTCTACACGTGATTTAATTTTGAAGTAACAAAACAACTATAATTGAAGGAATTCAGCGTGTGAGAATTGCCCTCGCTGTATGGTTAAACTGAACACTGAATGACTTTTTTCATCATTGATCAATCTGTGGATAATTATTCATCCAATTCATTAACTGATCTTTATATATCTCTGTTAAACAGATATTTAATATCTATCTCAGTTACAATGATACGGAATCATTACCATCATAATATTTTAATTAGTTTGTGTGTGTGTGAGTTAAGTAAAATCATTATATATAGTATAATATATAGAGTATAATGTAGGATTTGATTATCTGAACCATTCATTGTTTATGTCATTACATTACCCATAACATTTTCATCATGTTGCAGCGATGCCATCACTACTTGTCACTGAAGACTACACTTTATGGACATTGTGATTTTAATGACACTTGAGTCTGAAGAAACACTCTGATCTGGATTTCTGTGCAGAGAAAACGGCAGGCAGAACCTGTGCATCACTCATTCTGTTTCATACTTCATGTCTCTGCCCCCCTCCTCTCTCTCTCTCTCTCTCTCTCTCTCTCTCTGTCTCTCCATGACTGTCATCAAACATGCTCTTTCTCAGCCATCTTTTATTCCCTATATTCATTGTCAAGCTGCCATGACATTGTCTCGTACAATGCACTTTAAATATGCATCACACTGGCGTCAAATTGAGTTCAATGTGTGTATGTGATTTCAGAGCTGCAGCAGACAGTATGGGGTTTGAACAGGCACACTACACCGTGAACTGACCAACAACCTTTAGCTTTAATGGATAACAAGGACTTCAAAGCGGTGAAGGCATGCGTCGCATGCAGCACCAGTTCCCTTTCACTTTTATTCTGGGATCAAGTCTAGGCTTTCTGTTTCTTTTTGATCAGACTGCAGGTTCTCATATAATCTGCAGCACCTCAGAGGCTGGGAATAGCAATGGAGCAGGTGTCACGCACACCTGACAGCAGGTTAACTCAACTCATCTCTAAAATCCATTCGGCCTTTTTGTGTTTGACATCTAATAAGCCCGGACTTAAATTAAAAGCCCATTAATGCCATCTAATCGGGCTTTGCTGTGCTCCCTGCACCAACCCTCATCACACTTCCTCCATGAGGAATTAGACTGGTCTGTAAGAGCGTATCTCACCTATAGTACTCACTGCACATCACCACAGTTCACTCCATTAAAAAAGTTTCAGGACTAGATGGAAGAAAGATTAGAAAGTGCTGTAAGGGGAGCCACAAAGGGGGGAAAGACAGACTATTCTTTTACAGCGCAATTACATGCTATCACTTAAGTAAAACGGTTTTATCTGTTTGATCATTGTGGTAAGTATGGTAGAACCAGAAATGTGTATCTGGATACCTTAATTGGTTTGGAAAGGCTGTAAACGCTTGCAGAAGTCCTGTGATTGGATTGGTCAGACTAAATACTCGCGTCATGTTGAAAACCTGCTTCTTCCCTTTATGTCGAACAAGCCCAGGAAAAAGCTGCAGGCGACCACTTCCTCAGCAAAGGAAAAATAAGAAGGGCTTATTCAGCAGCATCGCTTCAGGAGACTCTTGAGGGAGAATCAAGACATGCAAGAAGAGGGTTGCTGAGCTACAGTAGCAGTAATGCTAGCAAGCGTCTCCACTGGCACTGATTTCTACTCCTCCTTAGAATAAGTAACATTAGCCCACAAAAAAGCAGTCTAAGAACACCTCTGGCTGTCTCCACCTGTCTTGTGACCCTGGCCATCGCATGGTCAACCCCACTGTCAGAACAGGAAGTCTTTATCAAAAAATTCTACAAAACTGTGGATTATTTTTAATGGCAATGTATTTTATGTCCAATGCTGGCAATTTTGGGGTTCACACATCAGGTCGGAATGCAACTTAATGTGTTTTGGCCAAATCCCTCACAACAGTATTGACTGTCTGTTCAAATGGTTAAAACACCCATATTTACCTTGACATTGCTATACTGCTGCAAAACACTTGACAGAGGAGGTTGAGTGGCTTTAACACCAGCGGGTACAGTGTCCCAATAGACCAACGGTTTATTTAATCCATTACATTTTCTTGAGCGAGAAACCTTTGTTGCCTAAACCTAACCTGACCTGAAAGGGATTGTTTAGATTTTTTTGAAGTGTTAACCTACAAATGTGTTCCAGTCAGCAAACCATAAGTTTGGAGGAGCCAACAGGACTCCTGGCACAGACATTTTATTTTCACCACTTAAAAAAAGCCTACCAAAAATCAACATTGCTTTAAGAGTACGCTATATTTTAAATATTTTCTTTAATTTTAATGGGATACTGAAGTTGTTCTCTCTTTGTCTTTGCTCACTTTATCTACCGCTGCCTCGATTGGTTCATTTCCTTATGTCATCGTGTGACTTTGGGCTTTTAATATGTTTGTTTATTGATCAACGCAACGGTAGCAAAGCAAATTCCTGTGTTCTGTGAGGGTGGGCCTGTTTTTTAGGTGGCTAAAATATGTTTTTCAGCTCCCCGGCATCTGTGCTGGGATTTCTTTCTTCTTCTCCAAACTGGGGGCGTGCTGACCGCAATCTCCCTTAAGTAATGCACTGACTATAGATAAGCACGTTATACAACTCCACTTCAAAAAGTCCAAACCATCCCCTAAAATTAATTATTGAAGATGTATCTTCATAATTCAGCTTGCAGAAGACTCTTCACCCAAATACCACAGTACTCCTGACCCACATGACCACTGATTCTCATTGAGGTGGCAAAAAATGCTCATGAGTTGTTTTTGGAACAATCTGGTTAGTTTTTTTCAGAGGGCACTGACAAACAAGCTATTTTGTCATTCAGGTGTGAGTAATTCCTGCTTCTGTTACATCTGAGCTTCTGGACCCCAAGTCACAAATCTAAAGCTACTGATTCTGAAGTAATGTTTTCAAAGTCCCTTAAATATTTACAACACATCCCATTAAATCACCATTTGAATTGTTTTTTGTGTCACAGGTTAGAGAGGCCGAACTGGTTGCGGAAACATCCACTTTTTTGTTTATAAGCTGCTTTGATTTAGTCATCCACCTAAGGTGAAGAAATGTAATGGAATTAATTTTCCCTGATGGTCATTACTCCTCTGGCTGAGAATGCAAAAATGGAGTGCAATGCTCAGGACTTTGTTTCGGTTTTCTCTCCCATCAAATTTGAAGTTACACTGAGAAAATATATTTTTCAGCGAATTTCTCTGGTGCAAGACAGCGATGACAAAGTGCCTCTGAACCTATTGCTTTGAAACACATCAGAGAAAAATAATGCTTTGTGGCACATCTAATTCATCAATGCACCGCTACACCCTCTTTTTGCCAGCTTCAATGGTGATGCATTTTTTCAGGTTGCCTCTGCAAGAATCAATCCGCAGAGGAGCAGAGACTCTCAATGTGTTCTCTACCAGCAGTGTGACCCAGTCGATTATCTCTCAGCTCAACCTATTAGCAATACATAAAAAGATAGTTTGGATTATTGAGGCACTTATCCATAGTTAGTGTATTACTCACAGTGGACTGCGGTCAGCACATACCCAGTTTGGAGAAGCAGGTAGGCGTCTCAACACAGATGCAAAAGAATGTAATGCTATGGACAGGGTCAGCAGAAATATATACTATATTTAAAGTATATTCACTACTTTACATTGTCATCACAGCCGTTTTGACAGAGAACTGAAGCTGTTTCAAAGCGACCAGACTAATTTCAGGAAAACATACATTCACCTTGCAGAGTCAGTAGCTTACTGCTGCCTGGACTGGTTAGTTTGCTTTTGCTGTTGTGTGACTACAGTGTTTTAAATGGTTAGTTTGGATCCAAAGTAATTTGTTAGTTCATTGAGCGAGGCAACAATAGCACTGTGAACTCCCATGTTTCTGTGAGGTTTAATTACTGTGTTTCTCAATGGAGTCCGGTGGCCCTGTTGAAAGGGCTGTCCGATGGCATTGTTATGGGTAGAAAATATTCTGAATATAGCATATAAATAAACTGATATAGCCGACTCCACCATCCCTCCTACATTTCTTAGCTTCTGTGCTGGGACTCCTGCCTGCTCCTCCAAACTGGGCACCTTCTGACAGCAATCTACTGTAAGTAATCCACTAACCATGGATAAGTACCTTGCACAACCCCACTTCAAATAATCCGAATAATGCCTTTAACCTTTAAATGAATTATTGAAAATGTATCTTCATAATTCAACTTGCAGAAAACTCTTCACTCCGTTCACCACTCTTCACCATAGTACTCTTGACCGACATGACCACTGATTCTCCACAACATTACCTTTCTCCCCGTCACTGATGAGAGCAAGCCATCAGCCCTTGAACACACTTCATGCTACTAACTCTGCAGAGAAGTTTACAGTGTGCTGTGTGGCGTGAGGAGTGTGCAAGTTTTTATTCGAGTCAGTTGCTACATCAACTCACTTACTCACATGAGCTCATTTAACAGACCTTTAGCCCAGTGATCATTAAAATCAGTGGCTGTACAAATTTTTCAGAATTAAAGCTTGCTGCTGGGGGAGCCTTTAGAAATGTTGCAGTCTTGAAAACATTTCAGCAACAGCTCTGACACAACAAATATCCTTCTCATACGATGTATGTTCTGGGGCTCCTGTCCATCTCTCTGCTCATTTATCATTTCCACCCTCTAGATGCCCTCTGTCTGTCTACAGTAAACTAACTAACCAAGTATCTAAGGAAGTGCATCCATACTGGACAAGTCAGCAATTCAAAATGCATGTCTAATACCAAAATTCAACGCCAATGTCAGAAGTAGTTTGAACTCTATTTGGGTTAGGGTTAGGGTGCGTGAATGTGAATAAGGTCAGGATGGTGGATGCACATGTATTGTCTCTGACTTTAACAGAGGAGACTGTGTGCCATTACAGATCTGCAATTAATATTCATATTCTTTTTAACCACAACCACAATCTTTACTAACTTCAGCCCTTCAACTGGGTGACTACATGTCAAACTTTAACTATACCTTAACAATAGTTGATTTGTCCCCAATGTGAGCCACTGTAGCCATGTGCAAAAAGCAAAATATCAAAAATCCTTTACACATTAGACGTATAAAAAGTCAGTAGATGTAATCCACTGTTTTACAGAATCGTCCATTACTGACATTCCTGTCTGATAATCAGGCTTTGTCAAAAGTATGGCTGTTTCCTGTCATTTTAACATGTTGATAACATGGGTGAATTGTGCAAAAGTGAATTATGCTGCAAGCACAACACAGAAAAAATCTAGTATGTAATTGAGTGTCTCAAAATGGTACAGTGCTGTTTTGACAGAAAATCCTCTTACTATGCATTAGTTTTTATTTAAAGCAAAGCAGTCCAATAAAATGTTTTTAAATTGATAATAGAGTCGACTCTCTCTGACGCTGTTGAACAAATGCGGAATATTTTCACAGGTCTTTATTGTAGGGCTGCTGTACTGAGCTACATTATATTGTGCAGGTTTTATGCTTTTTTATGTCTATCTAAATCACTCTCTACAGGTGAGCAGTAAGTACTGCTGCAGTACGCCACTGATGGAGCTTATTGTTCAACACAAATCCCTCCTCCTACCTTCTCCTGTACTGCTACTACACACAAGTCACATTTTCACATTAAAACAAGCAAGATCTCACTAATTCGAACACAAACTTGACATAAATGTTACATAAGGATACAACATATTATTTCACAAAATTCCATCATAATAATGCTTAAATATGTTTGCTTGTATTGTTTGTTGTTAGGTTTTTATTCTGAAATAGATGAAGCGGCTTGTTGACTGCAGCACTGCTGAACAGCTGAAAAAGAAAGTGGAAGATTGGGAGTGTTATAGTTAATAGTGTTTGTTCCAAAGCAGAGTTCAAGCCAGCAAGTGAGTTTTGAAAGCCAGAAATTGAGGATCTGGCAAAGAAATTGTTTAGTCATTGGTATTGATCAACACAGCTTTCAAACCCTGCAGATCTAATATGTTAATGTGCTTTTGTCCTAAGGGGCAGTAAAAACATTATGTCTCATAAGCGTGATGCTGAGTATATTTAAAACTACATTGTTAAAGAATGTTTCACTTATCAAAGCTGCACTGTAAGTATGTGTGAAATATGTGTGAAACTGTATAGTGACCATAATTGGATATATGAAGTTATGAGGATACATGTGTCTGAGAAGCTGTTACTCTTTTACACATTTATTTTCACATGACAGTTTTTCACCACAGATAAAACTACAAATGCACATTGTTTCAAAAATGTAATCAAGAAAATTAAGGAGGCATTAACCAGTGACATATTGGACATATTGATTAATTGATCAAGAGTATTAGTTTTGGAAGGAAAAGAGGGACAAAGAGCACTTGCATACCTTGTTTCAGTGAAAAGCACAGTATGAACTGAATAGTGGTCCAAAAGCTGGCACATTTAAATTGCAATCAACTATACAGAACATGGCCCGGTAGCTGTGGTGAAACGATTTATCCATCAAATGCAAAAGTAGAATAATTCATTGTATAGAATAAATCCTCTCACACTTTTAAAATTGTTGTTAGTTGTGCATACACTGTACTGTCTACGTGATGTTCAATGTCATCACAGCTTAAACAGTGGCGCTTAAATGTTGAGGCTGTGCCAACGGCGCCAAATGTTCCAGATTTTGTTGCTACATGTTTTCCTTACATGTGTTGTGACACATTACAAATGTAAGGTCTCCACAAGTAGCAATATTCCAGAAGAGCGCTATCTCTCAGCGCTATCATATAATGAATAAATATATTACAATTATAATTTTGTGCAACAGTGGAATAAATGTAATTTACACATCTGCCAATACGTTCACATGCTTCAGATGTAGATAAACATCATCCTGACAACACAGCATCCTGATGCTTGCTCATGTGGGGATTCTTGAATCATTGGTCTCTCTCTTAATCAAACAGCTTGGTCTAGACCGAATCTTTATGGAAATCGTCTTGAGATATCACTTGATATGAATTGGAGCTATATAAATAAAGATTGATTGATTGGCATGCCAGTAAAGGAACAGGAGGCCTAATATGCTATTAGATCTTGAGAAAGCCGAGCATCCTCAAGGCACACGTGAAAGCACCACTTGAGAACAGGTTTTCTGCCAAAACACCCAGAAAGGATGACGTGATAGACCCCCGCATCTCAAGCGCTCTTTGAAGCACAGAGTAGACTGAATCAACATACATGTGAGCTTCAGAGTTGATTTAAATTATAAGGCTCTCATGAGCATCAACAGATACATTTCGTCTCCCATGGCACTGCAGTGCAAGTGCACTTTTTCTGCATGGAAACAGCTCTATCTGTTTAATTACCCTCCTCTGAGGCATCAACACATCTCAACTGCCACCCCCACCACTCATGAATTAATGATGCACATCGCTGGTTGTTATTAGTAAGCTGCATTGGGAAACAGACTGGTCGAAGTTAATTTGAGATGCAGCTCTAAAAAACCTGAGGTGGTTGTTGTTTTCCACTGTAGTGACTGTTAAAACAACAAATATACTCCTTCATTTGTTTCAACAAGATGTGCAGCCCTTCAGGGACTGCAGTTCACTCTTTGGATACAAGGCCAGCTGGCACTGGCAATGATCTTGTCTTGTTAATTGTCATACAGGATCTACATGTAGTATGAATGAAAAGCTGAATTAATCAATAACACCTTGGAGGTATTGTACTTTGAAAGTGGTCCTGTGTGAATTGAGGATCATTTCTATGTCAGTGTGTTCATGTGTGCATGATTGAGTTTGCGAGCACAATGAGAAGGGCTATAATTAATCCAACACCAATTAAGTGTTTGATGTTGTTAGTTTCCTTTCAGTTTGGATTTGAAATGACAGCTATTAATGTAAATGATGTCAACATGCAGGACTATTACTTCTTAAGGCTTCGATATGCAAATGTTTGCCTAGTCAAAGGTTTGTCACAGACAAGCAGAGGTTGATAAAGTATAATTAATTCTTTTAATCTTTGTTTTAAATTCAGAGAGCTGTATATTGCTCTGTCAAGATTAGGTTCACATGAGAGCTACGATAGAAATTGCAGTTCTTCTATCACCTTGATGTAGCGCAGCACTGAATAGGTGTTGGGTGATACATTTCCCAGGATTACCTTGTAGCTCTTAACACAGGCAGATCCTATTCATTTCAAGTCCAGCACACTTTGATTAAGTAGAAATTACCGGGAACAGGGGCTTCAGATTTTCCCGAGCATCAGTGTCAGTGCACAATTTTTCAAATGACACCCAAATCTGTTTTCAATATTGGGACATAGAGTTCTTTGAAGTGCTGTGTTTCTGCAGGGTTAAGCTGCTCTCACTGCTTTGTATCTCAAGAGATGCCTAATGCATTGTAATTACTTACAGGAGAGCCCTTTGATTCTGTGGCAGTGTAGGTTAGTATAGTATGTGAAGGCTGTTTTCTGACAGTGAGTCTAATATGATTAAAAGCAGCAGATGGACAGCACGCTGAACAGAAAGTAGGATGTCATAATATCAGAGGCATGTTTATCATGTTCATTGACCCAGTGTCTATTTACCCAATGCAAAGCGAAAACCTTTTAGAAAGAACATGGAGTGCTGTTTTTGTTTTTGGTGCTGGAACTGGGGACATCTTGGTCACATTGCAGATTTAAGATAAGGCCAGCATCATATTTTCCTTACTGTCAATAGGTGCTGAAAAGATCAGACAGTGACAGAAAAATCTGCCCAAAACATATAATTTCTAAAGGTATACTGAAATGGAAATCTCTTCAGTTTTTGTGTAAAGGAATACACGCTGATTATATTGTAGCTACTGAGGGCATGTTTGTATAAACAGTGTCTAAGCTTTGACTCTCTTGTGGGCATTTCTCATGGCAACGGTTGACTGACATTTGAGGCCCGGCATTGCTAGGAGACGCGCTGTCAACATCTGTGACTGTACTGTATGAATGTTGATAAAGATGTTTTTCCCCTTTTGGAAACAGGCAAACATGGTTTGATTCAGTTTTATTCTGTCATAAAAACAACCCGCACATAGCAGACTTCTGCATACATTCATAAACATACAGTTCAACCCAACATAGGGTGGGTTAAGCCATCTGTCTATTAACACATAAATATTTTATAGGACCCATCACAAGTGCAAAAAGTGATATAACAAATTATTTTTGCAACCCCGCAAAGATATTGGACCAGTCAGAGTTCTAGTACCAACACTGCTTGTCACCCACTGTAAAACACAGAATGTAGGGGATGCTGCAAAATGAATAAAACTTAAATATCTTCCTTTTGGTAAATGCATTTTTTGTATCAAATAAGTCAAAACAAAGACAGTGGATACTAATTTCTTAGCAAAAATACTTTCAATTTCAATTTGACTTTAAAATTGGCTCAGTTGGGCAAAGCTGGGCACTGTGGTTTTTAGGAAACATTATTCAAATAGTAATAAATAGTGCATTTGTCATGGACTATTTTCAACTGTGGATTAATTTGCATTTGGTGTTCTAGTGAGAAATAATGGCTGCAGGTGTATGTTGGCTCATTGTGATGAAGGAACATGTCACAGGTTGGCTGGTTTATGTGTTGTAAACCATAATCTAATAGTTTTTGGACAACAATGGAGTTCTATGGCAGCAAGGAATAAATTATGTGAGGCTTTTTTTAAATTCACATTAGATACTGGTTGGTAAAATCAAGCCATTGGTAAATGAGATTTACATATTTTAACCCACTCCTGATATTTCACACTTACAATGCTGGTGCCCTCTCTTCTTCCATGCATTTGGAGGATACATTAAAAGTATAATCAGTTAAGATAGATTAGCTACAAAAACACTACTACCAATTGAGTATGTATTTATTAGTAACAAGTAAAAATCTAAAATCTGACCTGCAAAACAAAGTATAAAAAATATTCTCTGGAACAGCGAGACATACATAGCTTTAACAAATTAATATAAGCATGTAGAGGTCTGTGCTATCAAATCAGCTTTGTTTTCCTCTGTTTTCCCTGCTGCAGAGCTTCAAGAAAAGCTTGAGTGAGTTAGCATTTTCCCCTATCAATTGTCCCTGATACTGTAGGAAAATTAGCGGGGAGGAAAAAGGCTAAATTCACTCATGCCTATCTATTTTGCTGTGTGCAAAACACATTACAATTCAAAGCTGAATTGGCAGCCTGCACCCTTGATTACTTGTTCTTGTTCTCTCAAATACCATACAATTAAAGCTCACAATTTGCACTTGAATATTAAAAACATGGCTTTTCACTTTCCAGGGTTATAAAAGGATATACATCAATGCCGTACTGTCCAGTGTGTCTCGGTGAGTCCATGTAGGTGACTTTAATTCATCCTTACTTCTCCATTTCATGAACAGTGTCACATTAACACATGTAAAAGCGAACAAAAATGACCCTCATCCAACAAATTCTCCGGATGCAGTAAAGGTCAGAGCTTATATCCTCGCTAAAGATTTTAAACTACTCCACTGCTTGTCGTTATAATGAAAGTTAACTCTCCACAGTGTAGACTTCTAAGGGGGGAAAAAAAATCCTATTGATCCAGAGAGTTGTGGGTATTCTCCCAAGCATTTTCACAGCACATTTCACCGCATCAGCACTGCCTCAGGGCATCATAGCGAAAGCAGCAGACTAGTGTAGCGCTTGAGGAGCAGGGTGAAGGAACCTGATACAGGTGAAGTGAATATAATGACTTAGCTTTTGACATACCAGGGAGACTGGAGCACTTCAGGACTAGGTAACAACATCCTGATGCCTTGATCCCTTGTTATAGACTATTGATCCGATGTGTTAGCTTCTGTATTTTGAGGGCATAGACTTTAAAAGATGCCAAAAGATATTGGTAGTTTTCTACTGTCTCATTTTCTCACCATTGAAGCATCACGATCAATTTTTCCCTTTATTTTACTGCAGTCAATGCAACGTGTTCAAAATGTGTATTAATTAATTATCACATCCTGGTGTTTGCAGTTATAGTAGCAGAAGTAGTCACATTTGTATCAGTAGCAAGTTAAAGTAGCAGCAATATTGAGGGTAGCAGTAGCATTAGAAAGGCTGGCACTAGAGTAACACTCCCTTATGCAACACATGTATATTTTTCTATATGGAGACCTGTTATGGTGACAGTGCAGCATCTTTTCCTTTCAGACTTTCTTCCTCTCAAGGCTGCGTAGGCAGGCTCGCTATATTTCTTGGGGAACCTTGTCATTCTCCACCTGTCCAACAATGGTGCCCAGAGAGTTGCACAACTTTGCCAAACACCTGTCCCCCTCAGTGTATAAATAAAAGACACTTCCCCACTCGCAGTTGCCAGATCATCCAGCTATGTCTGTTTGCCCGCATACCTGCCTGTTAACTGATATTTTTTTGCCACCAGTCGTCCTGCCTCTTCCCTGACTCTCTCCTGTATCAGACATCAACATTGTGACATTGGGGTTCTGTCGTGCTCCATATTATGGATGGAGCCCTGCTAGTGACTCCAAGGTCACAGTTGGTGATCGGGCTTTTCCTATTATAGCCCCCACACTGTGGAACTCTCTGCCCACTGAACTGAGACTCATAAAATCTCTGGCTTCTTTTAAATCTCATCTTAACACTTTTCTCTTTGTGAAAGCTTTCGGTAACGCTTGATGTGTTTTTATTTTTACAGTTCTAACATACAGTATCTTATCTTATTTTTATTCTATTGGTAATAACTTATTATAGTATCTTGTCACTTGCCATCAAATGCACATTGAAGACCAATGGCAGAGTTCTGATATCAGGTATCATTAAAAAACATGGAATTTCCACGAAATTCATAGACGTCAGTAAGTAGCTAACAACTAGCTACAGCTGATGAAATCTGCTAGCAACAGTTAAAATAGCTTTTGTCTACCTCTTTCTGAATCAGGGCTCTCTTGATTCAACAATTACCATGAATTGCTCTGAGTCTGACACTGTTTTTGTGAATTGCATAAGAACGGTGCTAGCTTGCACGTAGCAACAATTGTGCTGAACTTTTGCTGAACGCGTGAACCCCCCTGGCATACATATAAAGCCTATATAGACTATTTTTATGGTACAAAGTAAAAGCGATGGTGTTATTAGTGATAATAACACTGGTGACAATGGCATGATAGTGGTAACATTGACAAAAACCTACTAATGATCATAATATATTGTTGGTAGTTATACTCTAGTTTTAGATAGCAACAGAAATGTCAATGAAATGTAATTTGTAATTAACATCAGAACTGAATGGGTACTCTGTCAGTCACACTGGCTGCATCCCTGCAGACAAGCTAGAACAAGCTTATCCACCAGATATGATTAGGCTTAACATTATGGTGGATGTCTGCACAGTCTGAAGCCATAACACGGTTTGTTAATTGAGAATGTAAAAGCAGGGCATTGTAACACTTGAGGAGAGATGATGTAAAATGGTGCTTAAAAATGCATAAGGCTCCCCATGTTATTTAAGACAAAACCAGAGGAATCAGTGTGCCTAAGATGGTAAATCTGAGTCTGACATAGATTTGTAGCCCACTGCTCAGGGTTTAAACATTCGTAGTTTTTTTTCATTATTACTTTAATAAATGGATTTAAAGCGTTTTAAATGACAATTATATATTTCTAGAAATAACTTTTGAGCAAATAACAAGATTCTCAATTTTTGAACAATTATCTCCTGACACTAGCCAGACAGTCATTTACTACTGGCAACTTACAGCTACATGTTGGCACTGAGTACTGCTGGCAAAGCAGTTAAAGGAAATGCTTACTGACAAACACTATGAGCCAAAGGTTAAATAAAACAGTTCTGGCCCCATAACAGAGCATGGAGATGCATAATCACCAATGGAGACCAAACATTTTATGTTTGATGGGTAGAACAAGAACCAGCCCATTGTAGTAGAAATGCCAACCTTATTACCCAGACTATCAATTACAATAACATGATTAATCACATCTGAGAGTGGGCTTAGGTCAAGCAGCGCTTACACTGAGCGCTTACTGGAGTACACATTCATTAGATGATAATTAATAACCCAGAGAATGGTATTTTGAGTGTTATTGGGTTTACAAAAGCCTCCATCTTTGATGCTATAGACCAGACGTGTCAAACATACTGCCCACCGGCCAGAACCGGCCCGCCAGAGGGTCAAATCCAGCCGGATGACTTTGCAAAGTGTAAAAATTACAGAAGACAAATTTCAGGTCGTTCACAATGTTTTGTAAAAAGATAGTTCATTAAATGCGAAAATTTTCAGAATGTACTTTTTTGCACTAAAACAAAGGGAAACATTTGGAGTTGTCGTCATTTATAGGTTATTATGCTCTGATGTTACTGGTTCGGCCCACTTGAGATCAAATTGGGCTGTATGTGGCCCCTGAACTGAAATGAGTTTGACACCCCTGCTCTAGACCATTTTAAATGATATTTACACTTGTCATTTCAATGGTCTCCTGCAAAATCTAAGACACTTTCATTCACACTTTGTCACATTTCTACATCTCCGCTGGCCTGATTACAAATTTGGTTGCAATCCATTTCGGTTTTCTATGCAAATCAGGCCAGCTCAGTTCAGCAGGTGTTGATAATACATCTACAGCTGGTTATTGCCAAAAACCTTGGAAGAGGAAAAGCTTCTGCACTTCACTTACAACAAAAACAGTATAGGTTCTATTTGCTGTCCATTGTCGATAAACTAAAAGAAAGATGAAACATGTTTATTCTAATTTAGTCAAAAATCTTATCATCTTCACATATTGTGTGATGTTACTCCCTCACCCATACAGCCCATTCTCTGGTTGCACCGATAAAGGATCACATAAGTGCTATAACAGCTTGGTGCACCTCCACTGTGACTGCATATGTTGAAATTATTGGAGAAATATTTTCCCATCACTTCATCAGTGACAGACAACACTGGCTAATTCGGTGTAAATAAAGTGTAACTTTAGCTGCTGTTATCACAGGGGACAGACCCTGTAGACACTATTTGTACAGGGTGCTTTGGGTGAAGCTTACTTATAAAAGAGATGGACATATTTTCATCTATTTACCATATTTGGCTAAAATGTGTCCTTACAGCAATTGGATTTCAGTCCATCTTAAATGAATCTTGAATGTATTTACACTCACTGTTTTGTAATCTGTTCAAGACAGACGACATGCCAACATGGAGTGATAGAGTCCAAGCACGTGGCACGAAACAGTCATTGTACAAACAGAGAGCTGTTCACTGTACAAAACAAGCAACTGCCCACCTCAGTATTTCTTCTAACCAATTTGAAGGAGCTAGCGAGAATAATACCTGAAAGAAGAGCATCTGAGCACCCACTGGTCTGTCAGTGAAATTAATAGAAAGTGTCTTAACAAGTCAGCTCGGAAGTAAATCATGAGAAACAACAGAGAATTGATGCGCTGATGATTGTGCAGTTAATAATTTCTCAGAGTTAACGATCGGAGCAGCAGGAACACCTGTCGGGGCAGTGATTACAAAGTGATCAACAGAAGTGAATAAAATTGAAGAGAGGTAAGTTTAGAAAAAGATCGTCTATGTCCAGATGATCTGATTGCTGATTGTTTCCTGGATGGAGCAATAATATGCACAGCTGGGTGAAATCATTAACAGATGCATTGTGGGGAGGACTGCACCATTTGCACTCAAACAGACAAAAAAAAGAGCCAATTCTGTTGGATACTCATTAAAGATATGAGAGCACATAGTGTGCTAATGATGTGTGATGGCAGCTATTAAAAAGGAATAAAATAACAATACGCCAGTGATCAAATGAAAAAACGGCTGCTCTCCTTAAGAGCGTTTCTACACAGACCAGAAGCAAGATGTGCATTTAAAGTGCAAATACAATTGAGAAACATACAACTCAAAGTGGGGTTTAAACCCGTTTGGTGTCATTTAGTACAGTAGAGGAATTTAAAGAAGTAGATAATAGATAAGGGAGTCAAACAGCTGAACATAAAGTGTACATGAAATACTGTTTAAACAAACAGCGCATCAGGATTTCATTTCAATCTTAGATGACGCAGGGCTAAATTTGTTTAGAGCAGCTTTATTTTAACTTAATTAATCTATTTAAGTTTTTATATTTAATGTCTGAAGTAAAATCAGTAATAAGTCAGCACTGAAGGGAAAAGGAGTAGGAGTCCAGCTACTCACTTGCTGTTGTCCCAGGCCTGACGCCCTCTGTTGTAGTGTTGTTAGCTGCTGGTCAGACAGTCCCACTCCACAAACTGGGCTGGTTTCCCACAACATGCACGCCATCTTTATTTCCTGTTGTTAGGAGCAGCAGATCAGAAAACGCTGCCATGTGTTGTTCTGGTGGTACATGGACAAAAAACTTTTTTATGCTGTTAAATTCGCTTATTTCTCAGGAAGCCCGATCCCTGTGCTCTCTGTATACAGCTGTGTTGCAGACGGCCTCACACTGGATAGGCCAGAGTGGTTGTCATGCTATGTGTCAAACCAAACATTAACAAATATACACCAGTGCACCTGCACCAAGGCGAGCGCAGAGTAGCTTAACAGTATAAAGGTTTACATATCAATCTGCCAAACAGCTTAAACCCTTTTCAAAAAATGAAATTTCATCCAGAATATGCCAGTTTATTCTATTGAGACATTTACATGTGGTAGCAATTTCATGTTTCAAACATACAATATATATTTTAGCAATAGAAAGATTGTGAAAATGACATAATTCCATCTTGTGCATATTTCCTGTCATTGATCACACTTGAGTGCTCACCAATTTTCTCTTTCCGAGACTCACTAGTTTGTCTCTGCGAGGTTTTATGTGTTCTGCCTCAAGCAAGATTTTAGTTTTGCAATTCAAGAGGAAAATGAAACCATGTGTAGAATTTCAGCTCACTCTTTCTCCCATCTCTGCAATTTCCCTGGAACTCCTCTTCTTTTTTTTAGCGATTTTTATTATGTGTTTGTAACCTGTGGTGTTTATTTACACTGTTTAAGTGACGTTACTTTGAACACCTGTTATCCCCCTCAGATTTTGTTAAAGTGTCACTAAGCCATTTGATGATATTAAGCAATCTGCAAAAAGACGTACACTCATTATCCTCCTTATAAACATTAAGAATAACATATCTTGGCACAGTCCAGGATTTAACACTGAACAATGCTTGACCTCATTACATAACCCAGTCTTCATGCACCTTGGAGCACATAGTTAGATCATCACCACTTTGTCTTCTCTACCTCGCTTCCTTTACCAAAATACATTTTCTCTGTCCTCGGCTGATTTTACTGCCAGCCCTAAGAATATCATCTCCTTCAAAACAAAGTCAGGAGACAGTTTCTCAGTGCTTTCAAATCCCTCCCCTTAAATAACCCTCATATAACACCGCAAGGTCCCATCTCAATCTAATGCTTTTTCCTGTCTTGCGTCCCTGGAAAGTTTGCTCTCAATGCAACAGTGGCCAAAAATACTATCCTCATAAAATCTGATGCCCACTATACTTTGTGATTTTGTCCCTCTCATCCCCTCCTCAGTCAGATCGGCCTGGTGAAATCATCCGTCATCACAGCCTTTTCTCCCCCAAATTACACCTATGTAGCCTACTGCGAATTTGTTTTGCCATATATGTTTTGCAGAAAATGTAATTGCAACCAGGTTTCTGTCCATTTCCAATGTTGCCCCTTGGCATTACATTTGCTGTTGCAAATTAATATATAAATGTATTATCCAGGAGATCATCATTCAGTCAGTAGTAGCTACTAATGTTGCTGCAGGTTCGTCTTTATTTGGAAAATTCTTATATTAGAATAGCCCCAAACTGTGGAACAAATTGACTCTGCATATTAGGCTGGCCCCTTCACTGCCTGTTTTTAAATCTCACCTAAAAACGCAATTCCTCGGCTTAAAACTTAGTACGAGAGCCTTTCTTTTTATTTCTCTCATGTTGGTTTTATTATTATTTTGTTTTTTTAATTAAAAAAACAACAACAATTGAACTAATCCTGTTTCCACTGTGTTGTTTTATGGTTTTTGATATTCTGACTGTTCAGCACTTTGGGTCAACTGCTGGTGCTTTTAAATGTGTTTTATAAGTAAAGTTGGATTGGAGTTGGACTAGACAGTTGATCGTGTTTCCAGATCCTAAAGAGACAATGATAATAAAGAATGACCACACCTAAAACATCCCAGCACTGATGCAGCATTCTTTCGATGGTCTCTTGATGACTTGAGGTAATGGTGAAGCACACGTTAGGACAGAGAGTTCCTTTTGCTGCGTCTTGCATTAGGTTTATATTAGTGCTGTAATTTCTGGAGGAAAGTGAGCCTATTAGGGAGAAGACACCTCCAATCAGGATGACAGCGAACTGGCCAACTGCCCCTAAACAGCATCTGCTGCCCCTGTAGGGCAGCGGATCTCATTTCACTACATTCTAGATAATGCTTGTTCATTTACAACTGTCCCACTGAGCCAGTTTTGTTTTGTGCCATTATTACTACAGCATGAAATGTTAAACTCATGGGCACTCTGTAAAGGGTTTTTATTAAATCTCTGTCTCGGCATTTCTCCAACGCATCCACTGGTCCTAGCAGGGGGTGGTCACCTGGAGAGGGGACATCACAGTAAGAAAGCCTTACGTTTGGCGCCCAGATGGCATCAATTAGTTGGTCTGTATCATAACAGGAAAGATGGTCCTGAATACCATAAGAAGGAAGCCAACTGGATAAACAACTAAAGATCCTCTCTTTAATAACAAAACTCCAGTGGATCGTTTTATTTGGACTTTGCTTTACATTACCTGGAGATCACTCTGTGCAGACGAGTCTTCGGAGCATTAAGTGAAACTTTGCTTAACTGTAACTAATGCATCTCATTAAAAAGTGGTACAGTATTTCCCCAAGTGTTAAGACTCTATGTGCCAAGTAAGGGCTGGGCTTGGCATTGCTATATATTCTAAATTTATGCATTATGCCTAAACTCAGCTTCCCAACATTTGAAATACTGGCATGGTGTGTTCAACAAGAAAGCTGGCCAACACCCAGTTAACTCCTATCCTCATTTGCCCTGGCAGTTCACTAAAGATTTAAAATTTATTTAAAGGGAAACCTGATGGTGCACTATTTTCTACTCCTCTTTTTTCCTCACTAAATCTGTTGGTTTTACTCAGCATTTTGCCTCTCTCTGTCACTGTCAACAGTAAATCTTGCCTCTAAACCATCTTTATTTTTTCCTTAATGTGACACTTTGTCAGTTTGACTAAAAAGTTACAGTCAGCAATTCCTTTATAGGCAGTCAGTCAAAAACTTAACTGATGACCTCAACTTAATTTTCCACCATCCGAGCCATTGTTCTGCCCAACAGTGTAAAGCCTGTAGTTTATTCAATTCAGACTCTGTGCATAATTGTCTCAGTCAGATTCATCTAATGACTGCTGTGAATATTGCTGCTGACAGCTGTTGAAAGACCATTCAACAACAATAACAGTAGTAACAGATGATGGGAGGGAAAAGACCCAACTGAGGATATAATAGGACACCACAATACACCACAGGTGCTGTATTCAAGGCTGGTTCAACATGATGCTTACATTCGCTAAATATCACGAAGTTACGAATAGAATTATGAGAATTTCTGAGTTGGAGGATGACTTGCACAGCATTAAAACTTGCAGGAATATGAACACAAACACGTGGCTAAAAGGATAAAGTAAAAGGTAAAACAGGGTCCTCACATCAATCAGCACCTCTTGAGGAGTCAAAGATACAATCTGTTCAAGTCCAACTACAGTCCAGTCCATAACTATCTAAGCTGTGGATGCACGTGCCAAATTGCTGAGTGGAGGGTCAAGAGTTCAAGCAGCTGAAGAAGGAAAAGACTAGCGGGCAGAAACATCCAGAGTAAAATGGCCTAGGGCTACTGACAAAAGGGAATGGTAAAACTCTCTCTAACAGCACTAGACAGACTAAAAGGAAGAGCTGAGAGCATAGCAGATCAGATGGAGCATGTCAGAGGGTGTCATACAGTATATGACTCAGGAGACAAAAGGTGTGGAGTTCACAAAAACAAAGAGGCAACATCAGAACTAAAGTGGTGTAAGCGACAGCAAACAGCTGTAACGTGGAAGAGAGACAGCTCAAAAATGCCACAGAGAAAGACATCTGAGAAGAAGATCAGACAGATCAGACTGGAGGTGTCAATATACTGCAAGCAAACAAACAATCACTTGATAGAGCTGACTAGAGAGAGTCTTTGATGGAAGTGAAAAAAAAAGACAGGACAAAGAAGAAAGTTGTTGTGACAGAATTTTACAAGCATCCCTTTAAATGCATAGAGCTACGCTAAAAAGGACAAGACTGGTGTGATTTCGTCTTTTTGTTATTGACAGCAATTCCCCTGAAGGGACTAAAACCAACAATGAACTTCCCCTTCCAAAAAGGAATGCCTGTAAAACTTTTTAAATGCTGCCGCATTGTTGTCGTGTTGTTGTGCGCTGGTGGCGAGTTCAAAGTTAGCGTGACCCACAGTAGGCAGATTTATGGGAAGCACATTTTCCTTAAAGTTGTGAGGTGCAGAATAAATGCAAGGGATACATAGCTGTAGGACATCTGTCAGCTAATGTGAAGGCAGAGCACTTTTACGTGTTCTTTGTCACTTGTCACTCATTGTGCTCAGTGCTAAAAAAGACAGCATAATTGGATGTCTGCTCTCCAACATCAGTATTGTCGCAATATCTCTTTCAAGAGGTGTTGTTAAAAAAAAAAAAAAAAATGTGATTTTCTTCTTGACGTGCCACATTTCATCAATTTATTATTGTATTATTGAATTATTGTATTCCCAATCTAATCTTATTCAAAGTGTTCCTCAATAACAAAACCTCTTTACCCAATAGAACGTGCGGCACAAAAAAGCGGAATAATCTAATCTTCTGTTTATTACATGTGTATCCAAGAGATTTTTAAAGATGTCCTGTGGAGTTTTGCAAACAAAGAATTTGTTTACATCATTACATGTTGCGTCCTTGTCGTATCCTTGAAGCGTAACACGTGCTGAATGCACTTTCTTCCTCCTGAAACCTGCATTGTTTATATCCATGCTTACTCGCTGGCAGCCTTTGCTTTGCCTTCGCTGCATTCCTTGGTGCATTCCTGCACCCTGTAGATCAATAGAATGGAGCGAAACCATTCGCTGAGACATATATTTTGCTATCCATGTGCTCGTGCGTGCACAAGAACAAACAAAAATGGGGCCCACTCATAAATATCACTGCTAACAGTCGAAAATTCCATTGGGTGCTTTTAAAACAGTTTTGAAAGCTTCAAGAAAAGGGTTACTGTGACATTTCAATGAACTCATCCTTGCCAAAATGTTTCAATTTGCGATTGTTATCTAAAAAGTAACACTGTGTGTAAATAACTGACGAAACCAACAGGGCGAACGCTCAGGCAATACTGCAAAATCCAGCTTTGTCTCAGCACCTCGTTTCAGCCCGGCTGAGGCAACCAGCCTGCCACCCTTGAGCTGCTTCTCTGCCACTCTGCCACAGCTTGTCTGCCGCCCCGCCACCACTCTATCACTGCTCCTTTTGTCTGATGCTCTCTTACTTTTCTGCCACTGCTGGACCTCCATGAAACTGTTTCTCTGCAACAAGTTCCATCCTTAAAAAGTTCAGACATGAAAATGGGAATATTTTATCTGTTCATGATTTTTATTTGACACACTGACACAACCTCAGGCAATTGAGTGTGGTTAAGATGAGTCCATTGTCAGTGGCTGCAGTTGGACTTAATGGTGTAAGACTTGTGTCACTTCTCATGTTGACTTAAATGATGTGTTCTCTAAAAGAAAAAATCTCGATTTTAAAGTGTCTTTTCATTCCGGTAGAAAACCTCTTTCACAATAATTTGGATATTCATGCACTCCACAGCCACAATCCAACCAGCAGGAAACTTTAATTTTTTGGCAGCTTTTCGGCACTTAGGAATCGCATGTGACGATAATCAAATTTCTTTTCCGCCAATCAACATGGTCTTGATAATAGTACAAAATAAAGATGAATAACAAGAGGCAGAAATGCAGTCAAGTCTGTCAATTAGTTTTCTGCTATTGCTTGTTCCTCTTGAATAACTATAGAAGCAATGCACAGCACTGTAGATCGTCACCCTGTGTGTGTGTGTGTGTGTGTGTGTGTGTGTGTGTGGGCCTGTGATGATGATGACTTTGCTTGTTGATGTCTGCTGCAGCTGCCATTATTGGCTGTTGTGCTTTGAAGTTTTTCTGCTTATAAAACCAACAGGATTTGACATATAAAAGTTGTGTCAAATTCACTTTGACTAACATGTCTAAAAAACACAGTGATAGCACAGAACACAAGTGTGCCTTTGATGTGCAGAACAGTAAGGCTTGGTACCAAAAATGCAGTGTTTGATCACTAAACCGAATTTCCTGCCTGTGCCTCTTTTCCCATTTTGGCACACTTAAGTTCAAGGTGAGTTACTCATTCCAAGCAGGTGCAGGCAGGGTTAAAAAAACTAAAGAATTAAAACCCTCAGTGTGCTTGATGAATATGCCGTTCCACTGGCAGTAATCTCCACAAAAACAGAGCCGACAGACTCACCTGGACAGTCCCACTGACTGCCTTGTATGAAGCTGCCAACGCATGAGAAGCAACAATTGTTTCCCCATGAAGAGAGATGTGACACTGTGCTGTCTTTGGCCTCAAACTCACTTGTTTGCAGCTCCCCTTTCAAAGTGCGAACATTAAGCTTGAAACATGACATATGAAGGAGCACGGAGCGAGATCTTGTCTTAAATTTGTTTAAGAAAGAAAACATGATGCTTGGAGCTGACAGGTCTGTAGAATCAGCTATACTTAAAAGGGTTTTAATGACTTGCAATCTCTTCATTCTTAAAAGTGAGTGAATGTCTGAGCAGTGCAAAGCGAATTTGTATTTGCTTTATGTGTATATTTGCATCAACTGGACCATTTATCAGTGAGTTTCTTTTAATCTGGGGCGCTTCAAGGTCCTGATAACTGTAACCGACAGTTTTCCACCAATTATAATATTCTAAATATCAAAGACACAGTGAATTTAAGAAAATACACTTTTCAAGTATTATTCTATGTCCCTGTGTTTATTGTTCACTCACTTCAATCTCTTGGAGTATGCCAAATATATTTCCAAAAATTACAAGTGTTTTTATATCATAAGCCCCTTTTTAAACTGTACCCAATCAAATGTGATTCAGAGTAAGGAGGCAGTAAGACTGTTGAAACCAGAATGTAAAAACAAGGAGTACAATTATAGGTAAAATATCCCAGAATTCCACAAAATATCAGTGTGCAAAAGCATTTTCTGATAAGGCAGAGCTGCACGGGAACATACTATTTACTGATAGCAAAATGAATTCCAGTTAGTCCCCCTGGAAACAAAGTGCTCATCACATAACCGGATACAATTATCGACACATCTAACCGAGGCAGCTCTTATTTCTACCAAAACCCCAGAATAAACAGCTAGAGAGGGCAGATGCACGGCACCAACCAGAGTCAATCTCTTTACCATCTAATGCTCAGCCTGCAACCCCTGGCTACAGAACAATATCCCTTTTTAACCCAGCATAGAGGTCCTCAGCACCCTGCTGACAGAATAATGACAAGTTGACAAAGGTCAAACATTGTGGTGGAAGAAAAGACAGAGGACGCAGGAGCATGGTGGGCTGGTAAATGGTTATGAGACAGGTAGGATATGTGGCATCTAAAAGCAAAAGGGCAGCGGGGCCACGTCAGCGAATTGGTTTATGGGCTGTTTAGGCGTGAATGGCAGCTTCTAAGTCACATTTCATGCAATTGGTTCCTGCTAGGATACAAGTGTCGGTGTCAGATTAGAACGGAAAGCTGTTATTATGGCAGCTGCAATGTATTTGATAGGGGACTATCACTTCGCTATTCCCTTTCTAGATGGACTGCTAGGTGCTTGCTTGGGTGAAGATTACAGTACTTCACAAGTCAAAATTGATTCCTGGAAAGCATCAGGTGACTGGTCTCCTCTGTGTCCCCGCACAAAAAAGGAAAAAAAAAAAAAAATGAAAATAAAAATCCATCCCTTAATTTTCCAACTGAACTCCCACTAATGGATACTTTAATATTTCTATTACCTTGCAGTGTTGTTTTGGAGGTTAATATTATTTTGCAATTAAAGCATCAATCCTCATTTATAAACTATATTAGGCAATATATCTCTCACTGATTGGACCTCAGCCTAATGCTGACTCTGCATCTCAGCTGTCGTCGCATACGCTGTACTACAGTATGACTGCTTAGCCCTAAACAATGTGTTTATGCAGACTTTGAAGAAACTGTGGGTGACTTGACTTCTTGGTCAACCAATTATCTATGCTTCACTTCATTTTTTGTTGAGATTTGACATACGTGAGGGCAGTTAAAGTGGCCCAGTTTAGGAGATGACATTAGTGTTCAAACCACCACCGCCGCTCGTACAAACACACACTAAAGATGAATTTGATCACATTTTCTCTTTAAAAAAAAAAAAAAAGGAGAATTTCTTGGCAGTACAAATGCAAATGCAGGTGAACTTTACCCACGTCTCACAGCAACAACCATGAAAAAACGAGGCGTTGAATAAATTTACTCTGACAATCAAACCAACTTTAGGTTCCTACTGGTTCAGCTACTTTTCACGTCCAGCTTGCCAAGTACAGGACATTTAACCAAAAACCACAGATCCTTAAAATACTTACAGCACCGGAGCTAATCACAGGTTACAGCTTGTCAGTGAAAGATTGCTCCTAACTTGGCACATGTGGCGCTGTGAATAGTCAGTGAAAAACTCTTTTATTCTTCTGAGATGGAAGGTTCCCCAGGAGTTAATTTTTCCAGGAGATCTGCAGCTAAACCTGGATTCAATAATGTGAGAATCTTCACAGCTTCAAAGACAATTATATTGTGATTAAAGAGATGATCAAGACTTATTAAAAGATTTGAAACCATGTTGATGGGCTTAAAACTTTATATGTATGTAACTTTTTCTTCACGATTAAAACCAGAACAGTTTAGTTATAATTGACTTACACAGAATACTTTAAATGTCAAGCAAATACAATGGATGAAATGAATAATGAAGACCACCTTCAAGTTCTCAACATGAATATCATTTTTGTGAAGCATATGAACATCAAATACTCTCTCCAGTAATGATCTGATCACATAATAGAAAAAGTGAATCTGATGAGTTGCGCCTATGTAGAATCAACAAGCACATTAGTGTTACAGAGTGTCCTGATATGTGAAAACCACGAGGTGGAGTCTTTTGTTTTTATTTTCAGGAGTGTATCATCACACCTACACCATGACCACTTGTCTACACTATAACCACTTCACTAAGAAGCTGTATTGAAACTTTCATCCATTTTCTAAATGAATAGTTTTGGGAAACAGTATATTCACGTCTTTTGCAAAGAGTTAGATAAGAGGATGCAACTCTCTTGTCTTGTCTCAGCAGCCGGTTTAGCTCACCTAGTCTGGCTCTGTCCAGAGGTAACAAAGCCCACCACCCTCAGTCTTCACACCCAGTCATATGTTTTGCTTTGAAAGTTACTTTATATTATGTCCGTGGGTTTGCAGCAAGTATTGTTGCTGTAGATTCATTTTGTAAAATATACCTACCTTAGATGTCAATGGGAGCTATGCTATAACTATTTGCATGGACACCTGCCAGCCAATCAAACAACTGTATACACGGCGCACAATATAAAGAGTTATATTAAGAGAGGAAGAGTAGAATACGGTGCGGCTGGTTGCACATGATGCCTGGTACAAAAGTAGCAGAGGACAAATGTGTCAGTGAAAGCCAATTCCCGCCAGATTCTGGACTGCTGCAGGCCCATCTCCACCGCACAGACACACACAGAGTACTGTGTATATTGATCAGAACTTTGAATTGTTGCCTTGGCGTTCAATTCATTTTCAAAGTACGGCACACACACACCGCGGCCAAATCTCTGTCATGTACCATACCCTGCCTGGCATTCCCCTAATTTGTCACTTGGCCTTTCATATAATGGTTCACAGGGACAGAGAGATGAGCAAATCATTTGATTAAAGTGGGGCATTACAGTGAGTGTGGAAATCAGGCTGACAAGGAAATGTCCCAGATGTTACGTTTTGGACAATGAATATGCGGAGGGGGTGAGACTCTTGGCAGTTGGCACAGGTTCATTCCCTGCATTCGGATGGCCTCATTCCTGTCACATTCACAGCCACACAGTGTCCGTCTGGAGAGCTAAAAATAGTAACAGAAGCAAAGAACAGTGGAGAATTGTGCTCTCTTAAGGCTGCACTGACCTGAGCACATTCAACTAAGTTGTACCGCCCGACAGCGCGACCTTTTTCTTACACAGGGCAGTAAATGGGAAACTGCAAGAACGATACATCGGAAACTACAATATGTCATCTTTCATAATGACTTTGTTTTTTTTTTTTTTTTACTGTCGAACACTCAGCTGTCCTAGTTAGAAAAAACACCGGAAATTCCCTGGAGCTCAACTAGCTTGTGTCTGAGTCACATGCTCGGTCCACAGATCACTCCTCCTGATCATTAAAATGACTCTCCAGCATTTGAGTTTTTGATGGCTCCTCGCTTTTCCACTGAAGAAATGACTGCCGTGCTGTCAGCCATCTGCAGTCATGACTGCCTGCAGCTCTTTTTCTCCAAGTTTTCATAGTTGGCTCTCCTTCCCATTGTTGCCTCTACAATTCCAACTCTTCAGGAACAGCCAGCTCTCAAGTGTGCGCACTGCAGACAGCCGTAAAATGTCCAGCCTGCTCAGGCATTGTTGCTACAGTGGTTTCTGGGAATCTGTGCTGCTTTCTTAGGGTCAACTTAAGATACACAATTGGTATTCTTGGCTGAGGCAGCGGCTTTCCCCTTGCTTTTCTCCCTCTCTGCAGATAGTGCCTGTTTCATCCTTCACTACCCGCTTGAGAACCTCCTCCAGTCAATGTCAGTTTGTCTTTCATCCAGATAATAAACTGAATAGTTGGGAAACTGTTGAGTTCTTTTCTCTGCCACTACCTGTCCCAGTCCACTTGATCCTGCTGAGCTGCATCCTGCTCAAACCTTCCTGCCACTCTTCAGTTTTAAGAGAGATACTTTATCCTTAAATGTAAACATGAGCAGCAGGAAACCTCCTACCTCGATCAGACTGATCTGGTGTGTCAGGAAAGAAAATAAGCGTTGAGTCCAACAACTTTTTTTTTCTGGAGACAGTGTCATAGTGGAAGTAGAAGTGCGTTGCTGTGTTCTGTCCTGCAGATGTGTGTAAACATAACCTGCTTCATTGTGACCAGCTCCGTATGGGAGGCACTGCTGCTAACACACTAATGAGGACAGAGGATCTTCCTGTTAAGGTTTGTGTCAACATACAACAACACGGGAGGGACCAGAAAAAGTCCCGTCATTCCAATTTCAGAGCTCTATTTGTGTAACATGTCTGCATTCACTATGAAGATGAACTAAAACAGAAATAAATATTAAATATTATAGTGAATCGACTGTATTTGCATAAAGCAATGTTATGCAACTATTTTACCTAAACATTAAACTATCACCTTTAAAATCACTCGTTTTAGACTGACTTGCAATGGGCAGAATGGCGCCTCTTTCATTCCCACTCCAAAGGCCTGATTATCTTATTATTATAAGACTCTGGACTCACCTGGTGCAGTAATTTACCTCTGTGTAATAATTTGTAATAATAATTTTTAATACATCTTTTTTTTTTTTATCCATACTTTTATATATTTATATTTTACTTTGTGTTTGAAGTGTATTCTTATTCTTATTCTCATTCTTTTGGAGCTGTGTGTAACAAAAAGCAATTTCCCCCTGAGGATTATTAAAGTAATTCTGATTCTGATCTCATACTCCGAATTACATCTGCGAGAGCGACCTTAACATCTTTTACAATGGGAGTAGTCATAATTACGACCGGTCCTTGAACGCAACACATCGGGCACACTGTAAACAAAGCGGTGGAAACAGGTGGCAGGACTGACTGACTAATTAAAACAGAAAGTAAGAAAGAGACAAGAGAAACATAAACACAGAGTAGGAGCTTTACTGTTAGTGATTTAAGACCTTTTTTTTCTGCCGCCTAGCGAAGCACATGGAGAGCAGAGAGTTTGGGATGTGAGGCCGAAGGGTGAATGAAAACAAAAACGCACCTGGACTTTATCATGTGGGATTTCCTGTCCTGACGGGTCTTCTTCACAGTCTGCAGTGAGCCAGAGGAGCCGGCTGAAGGAAGGACAGCTGCCTTGGCTGTGTGAAGCATCAGTGTGTCGGACTCCTGGAAGTCACCTGACTGAGTGAACCATTAGTTACCATCTTGAATTAATGGTGTGCATAAACCAGCCCGCCATGTTTTTTTCTGATCAGCTGACGTCAGAGAAATAGGTTAAATCCTGTTCTGGCATTCAGTACAGGTGCAGCAAAATGAAGGAAAGTTTTGTTTTTTTTGTTGTTGCCATTTTCCCACAAGACTTCTTATATATGTGTGTATGAATTTCATAAACTTCCTGTATTAGCTCGTGGTTTGGGTGGTCTCTACTGTGTGTAGGCTCACAGGCCTCTGTCCTAAATCTGTGATTCATGGCTGCCTCATCTTTTATACCTCTGAGAGAAGGACACTGCAGAGATGAAGTAAACATCAGTGAAGCTAGAGTTTGTGTGTTTCCGTGCATGGATGCCTGCTGCTTACTAATCTGAAGCTGTATTAAAGGAGGACTTTTTAAAAATGTACTTTCAAAATGTACTCTCTTTCCTTTTACTTTTATATAAGTAAGCACCTTAATAATGTTTCCACAATAGAATGCGCATGTATATTGAGAATGTAGGCAGGCAGTCTGTGAGCTTATTCAACTGCTTAAGTTTGGAAAATAAAGTAGACCTTCATCTTGTCATGAGTTTAATCGAGTTATACCGATAAACATAAGAATAATGTAGATGATTTAAATGTAACTGGACTGATTATCAGACACACTGATATGTATGGAGTCAGATCAGTCTCACTTTAATGAATGCATACAGAAGTATTCACTATGTATGTTGTAACACCATCCTTTTTAAAAACACATTTATATTGTTAAATACATTTATTTGTAACCCTTATTTTCTATGTGGATTTTTGCACGCATTTATATCAACAATCACTACTATTGTGGAGATTCATCTGTCTGTCTAGATAGATGAATCTCCCAGAATACATTTGTGAATCATTCTCAGACATTCAAAAGACGCCATGACGGGAAGTGTGAGAGGTGACAAAGTGTTATTAACATGCTGATGCATATGGACATGTTTGGCTAAGCTTTAGCCGAAAGCTAGAGCTCATGGTTCTTATGAGCGGGACTCAGTTTTCTCTTGTTGTTTCATGCAATAGCACCCACTAGGTCAGACTACAGCTCATGTTTGCATAGTGTAAAGATTTTCAGGTGAACGCAATGATGCCTGAAATCAATCTTACATTGCTCAAAGCATCTGCATACTTATATGGACCATGTTTGTGCACCCAGAGAGTTGCATTGGGGGAAGGCAAGGCTTTGAAGTACTGGTGGTAAAACATCAATCTATGGTACAAATTAGACGACACTGTAATATAAACTTCATCTTTTTTGTGCTTGTTCTGTCTGAACATTGATTACCGTCTCCCAAAATGCAGTAGAAGACTGCAGTAATAACAGAATCTATATCAGGTTGTTTTCCAGCCTACTTTCTTGTCGTCTTGTCTTGTAGAGGTTTTAAGGATGATGTGGTCTTTTGTGCAATTTGTATTCTATTATCGTATTGAACTTACTGATACAATGCATGAGTAAATAATCAGTTTTTAAGTTAAACAAATCCTTCAATTTTGTCTTCAGATTAGGTGCATAGACAGAAATACTTTATTGATCCCCGGGGGGAAATTCTGGTGTTACAGTAGCAGCATAGAAAGTTAAAGTGACCACCACCATGAATACAAACAAATAAGCAAAAAAATATTAGGTAAGATTTATGCAACGTAATCCTTAAAACTGACTTAGATTTTCCTCGCTTAGATGAACTTTGTTTTCTCTATCCTCACAAAAATTGGCTCCCTCAGAGGCCACAACTACTGACATCAACATAAACACGGAGACGCAAAATGCATGATGACAACGCTGATGGAGATGTGTTGGATGAGTATCTCTAAAGATAAAAGGAGACAAAAATCAGGCTGTTGTTCAGTGAAGAAAAACGTAAATTCAATATTAAACATTTGAAATAAAACACCCGTCTTGCACATCACAAAGAGCTTGTGGATTTGTGGATTCATAAACACAGTTTGCAGTGCAAGAAGAATCAATCCTAAACAGGTTAAAGTTGAAGGAGTTTTGTTTCTGACTAATTACCCTGACTTCATGCATCATTCTGCTGAACTGGTTGCAGGCATGACCTCAATACTGTACAATCAGTCTTCTGTTTCCCAACAGGGGTACATTGTTTGCCTCTGTGCCACAATGAGGCACTAGCAGGTTAATATCTGTCCTTATCATCTCCTCTGTGGCCGTGTTTTTGGTGAAGGACGTGTATTTTTGGGGAACTTTGTTGTGTTCAAAAGAGGGAAACTGCAACTTCTTTAGTTGAGTCTCAGGTGTTGCCCTGAGTAAGTCTAAAAGTAGGCCTACCAACTGTAACAAATAGATAAACTATTCCTTTAATGTTGATTATTTATTTAAGATTTTGGAAGATTAGTTCCTTTTTATCGGAATAAGATGAGAACATTGATGACAGTCCCACATCTTTGTGTTCAGAACAAGAGTCACGAGCATCGTGACTAGAAGCAGGAGGTGGCCTGGTTCTTCTTTTTCATGGGTTTGGTACCATCAGACCTGTACTGCGATCAAAACCCGAATAGTGTCCTATGCGGTATTCTAATCGGTTGTCCGGTATCAAATGCTTAGAGCACTTTCATGCCTTTCTCTGGCACGTTGGTGTCCATGTTCAGAGCAGGGAGCCAGAGTTTCTGTTGGTCCAGCCACATAAAAGCATGTCAAGGTTTTGGGAGCATTTTAAAATTGAGTGTCTGCTGTGGTTCTAGCTTCCATTATCCTACTGTATGGTCAAGTTAGTTGTGAGATAGGTTCTGTGTTAAGCCCACTGAATATTAACAATAACAACAATATGGACTTCTTTTTTCTTTTTTCAGCTTTTAGAGCTGCATAAGCACTGAATGAACAAACTGTTCCAGACTTTCGGTCAAAAGGCAGTACAGAATGTGAAATATTTGGCCTCACTCACTCAATCAGTGAGTGAACCACTATTTCGTACAATTCATGCAATCCTATGCAAGACAACTGAATGAGCATGAAAGCGAGTTAGAAGTGAAGGGAAACAAATGAGTCCAGATACATTTTTATAACATACAGTAAAGTATGACTCAAACTACCTGAATTCCTCATTCATAAAAGATGCAACACACATAAAACCAGTCTGTAGCATTGACATTAATTATTACTCACTATGGTAATGACATGCATAAAACAAATTCTGATGTTCTATGATCTAAATCTAACTGGGCCTTTAGATAAAGATCAAAGACATCAAAAATCTTGCATGTATCACACACGCGCACGCACACACACACACACACACACATATATACACATTCAATACTCAAATACACAGATCCTACATTTCATCAGAGGTTTGGAGCCGCAGAAGGACGCATGCAGGGAAAAACTTTACGAAGGGCCTAAATATGAAGTGATGCAATTTATCCAACACATCCTTCAATAGGTGTGATTGGAAAATCTAACTATTCACTGTTTTTCCCGCTTGAAGCCTCGCGCCTGTGCCTCGCGCCGTTCTCCCAGCGCCGGGGTGATGAGTGTGCAGCGAGCATTAAAGGGCTGCTTTGAACAAAAAGATTCAATATGAAAAGGAATGGGATATTAGGCACCATGAAGCGATCGTACAGCCACAGCTCTCCTCCCTTGAAGCTGTCACATAATTAGATAAAGGTAGACGCTCTGCTGCGAGTCCATCCCCGTGGAGAATTTTCAGCGACCCACAGGTCAGCCCGTAGATAGAACGGCAGGGGGAATGCAAGATGTTTCTACCTTCATGTCAAGGTGACATCACCTCACAACAATGAGGGAAAGAAAAGAGCGGAACACTCTAAGAATACTGTATGAGGATAATTTGATGATAAAAGGGAAAAAGAGGATACAAGGGCACATCTGTAAGGTAAAAGCAGACACATTGAAGTTGTCTCACTCTTTCCTTCATGCAACCAGCCTGCTGCACTGTACAAGTCACAGTTAAAAAGAAAATTGAGGGTCATGCTAACCTCTGTGGCATAATTTTTTCTTATAATTTATTTATTTTTTCATCCACCTCTCCCTAACAATGGAGAGAGAATTTATTCATAAAAGCCATGTGGTGAGGCAGGGAGAAATAGAATGGGGAATATTTGGTTAAAACTTCTTGACATCTGTAATCTGTCACATTTCAGCAACTGCTGTTCTCTGAGAGCAATCAATGTAATGCTCTCTGAAATATCTTTATCTAGAAATCTCAAAATATAAATGTTCTTTGCCTCAAGTTAGACACCCCGTGTAGTTCAATCAATCCCATAACCTGATATGCTTTAATAAGCATAGGTGCACATTTTCTACTCTCAAATCTTTTGCCTCATTCTGACCCAGTTTTCACAACCTGTGTATGATGTACTGACAGGCAAACCCCTCTGCTGCACACACAAATGTTCTGAAATTTGTAGAATTGCAGGCAGTGCAGGCCTTTGGGCGATTGTTGTCTTTGGATAAGTGACATAAAATCTTGGATTTTCAGCACAGCAAACCTTGGAAAGAAGTCTAAAGTCTATTCTATAAGACAGCGTTTCTATATTGTAAGAGTCAGTTGATAGGTGAACTTGAGAAATAACAAAACAGACAGAGAATTAATCCACGGTGATGTGAGAGCGCTTTGCTTCACTGTGTAGGAGGCTGAATCTGTGAAATGATGGAGCATTTATTTCAAAGAATGATCAGAATTTCTTCATGGTGCTGGGAAAAAACACATCCACAACAGCACTGCCCATACAAATGTTCTCATATTGTGTGCTGTTCTCATTCACATTTAAGTTTGAAGGAAATCTTTGTAACAAAGGTGAAATACAGTACAGTACATACAAACATGCGTGGTAAATTATATGAAAAATGTGTTAACTAAATACCAACCACATAAATCCATCTGGTCAGAAACAAGTGTAGATGATGATGATTGGGCAGAGGGACACACAAACTGGGCTCTGTTTTGTGTCTTTTCTGACAATTTTTCCATTTACACTTTTGAGTGAATACTGAAGAAAATATTCTCAAACACGATTCCCTTTGCTTTTGGACTGTTAAATGAATGTTGATTGTTATACTACTCCCCAACAGTGACTGATCAATGTGCTTAATTTCCTGCAAAGTGAATGTCTCAAGATGTCCCCTGTGAGAAGATCTAAAGGCAAAGACTACCATACCTAGAGAAAAAGAGAAGGAAAGAGTCTACAGAAACAATAGGGTGCCGCTGCACCTTTAATGGATGATCATCTAATAATGATCAAAAGTCGACTGTAAGATCTCTCACACTGGTATAGACAGACAAAGACAGAAATAGAAAACTGACAAAAGTGGCATGGAATTATTTTTATGTTTAGATTAGTGAATACTCTGAGATCAGTTGTTGCCGTTGAGTCTTACATGAGTATTTCTTTCGGGGGAAATTAATCTCATATCACATTGTTGGATGTTGATTGTTGCATCAGTTCCCAAATGTGACAGACCTCTTTCATCTCCCCTGCCACTGCCAGTCAGTGTTGCGCAGCGGGTATGTGGTCGAATGCCCACAAATGAATGATCAAACAGTGGAAGCTATTGGGGCAGGCGTTAGAATGCATCCTGTTGAGAATGAGCAGGTGAATTAGGAACACAGGTAAATATTGGAATATTGCAAGATAATATAGATGTTAGAACTGTCTGTTAAAACCTACCTGAAACTAAATTGCCTTTTATTGTCTGCCACAGCATCCATATGTTCTTTTGTAAATCGCTGTGCTCTCCTTTTGAATAAAAATCAGAAACCGAAGGGGAGAAATGTATATTCTCTATGGTATCACAAATGTGCCCCCTAATTTTGTATTAATTGAAAAGAATAAAGTTCTGGTATCCGTTTGTATAGATGCAGACCTATATTTATTGAAGTCTCCCTCTTATCTGACAAACATGAATACTCGTCTTGTCCTACACCTTGGCTTTGTTGAACGAGCGACCAAACAAATTCATCGGGGAAAAGTCAGTTTGCAGGCTGGATAACTAATTAGCTGCTCATCTGCACCACATTAAACAGAATGTAAATGTACCTGCAAATCTCACTGAATGTCAAATGAGGCTGATGTGGTCCTTCACTCTTCAATAGCAGAACATATGACATGTTGACTGCAGTGCAAGTTTGTTTACTTCGTCTCTTATTCCCCACGGTGTAACACCGGCACTCTGCCAGCCTGCCTCGCCAGCTGCTGTCAATCAACCACAGCCATCGACACGCCCCTGCAGCCAGCTGAGACTAAATGCAGACTTTCTGATATTTATATACGGCTAGGACACCATAGAGCTTTTCAATTTGGAATCAGCCAGGACAAGATGTGTTTACTAGTTACATTGGCTACCATGCTCTTGACATACCCGGCATTTTTCCTGTAGTTCTGAAATTTTATCCATCTATATTTGGCAATGCCTCGATGTGTTTTGTGCTTTGAACTGCATTAAAATTACAACACTGTGTTTTGGGGACATCATTTTATTTCCCAACAAAGGTGTAGCTCCAGCCGACCTCAACCTGAGCAGATATGCAGGTAACCCTGAAGGTGTGAGTGTGAAGATCCTTCAGTGTAGTATGAGAGAGAGAGAATGCTTTCACAGTTACAGGAAAACAACATTGACTTTTGCTAGAAAACTGGACTTTGTGCGTTGATCTTTTCACTGCAGCTTTTGCTAAGCGATAAGAGCATCACACATCCTCGTTCCTGCTTTGGTATTGAACAGAAGCAGGTGGTTTTAAGCTTTAAGCTTTTTTTTTTTTTCTTCAAACAAGTGGCACCACTGCTGTCATCTTTCATGGCATTGTATATACATTCATGCTAGATAATAATGCAAACCCATTAAACAGTTGTATGCGCTACCTGTTTTGACTGAATGTTGATGTGAATTAGAACAGATTTTTTTGCCTTCACTGAATCAAATGGGACAAGGACAAGCATGGTAATGCCTTCTTAACAACTTTATTGAAGCGTCCTTCTGTACTCATTCTAAATGCAGTATGTATTCTAAGTTCAGCCTTTTGTTCAAGGACTTGTGAGTTATAGACTTATTTGTTAAGAATTTTAGTAAAAATTGAGTTGGAATCATTTCAAATATTTACATGGAATGATGGTAAACATAAGTAATAGTAATCTAGGCCACTTTATTATTAGGAGCATATCTCAGTGTTCCAAGCAATGTAATTAAGTCAATATGCATAAAAAAATACACCAGTAATGACTAAAAGCTTATCCTCTGTGACAGGAACCATATTTATCAATGTAAACCTGTCTTATGCGGCAGGTTTCGCCTCATTTCCCCTGCAGCTTTGATCCTCCTCACTTGTATTGTCTCAGTATTGAGCTCCGCTTATCAAACTACCCTAATGGGAAATGCTTGTATAAGCAGTGTATGTAAGCTAAGATGCACTATATTGGCAGCCAAGGCTCAGCTGCGACTCTTGAATGCTGGGAAATCCCGTGTGGATATTTGCTGCCGTGTATCCCCACCCTCTAACACTGCACTCAGTAAGTCAGACGTTTGCGGGCAGGGTTATGTCAAGCCTGGCTCCTTGGTAAGTTTCAGGGGCAGCTGAAAAAACAGCTGGTGAGTCTGGCTGGAGAAAGTATGAAACTATCTAATAATAAGTAAGACAGATGCTTCAATTTATCATTTGAAAGTACTGTGGCGAAAGCTGCATTAGGTAGGCACTCAGTGTCTGCAGGTCCTGGTGTATTTATTTGTTTTACATAATTGGAGCTATTGTTTGCCTGTACAGTGTAGTTCACTAAATGCTGAATGGGCTTTTTTACAGCAACAAGTTCAGTTGTTCCATTAGCGTTTGATTGCCAGTACCGAGGCTATTGTTACTAAGATTGATGTTACACTCTGAGATTATTTTCCGTAGATAGGGTAGGGTGTGAATCGAGTATTCGGTGCAGTGTCGGTATGGTGGTGCGTGCACTGGAGTTTAGATCACTGTTTGGAGAATGTATTATTGGTATGCGCTGAGTGCAAAGTATAATGTCTTGTACAAACTGTACAGCATGTAAGTCGATCAAGATCTACATCAGGCCTTAGATTAACAGCAGATGCTTCTATTTACTTCAAATCCCTTTACAGTGAGTATAGGATTATGCATTGAATGGCTTCCAATGAATGAGCTCTTTGCTTGCTTCTGGGATTGTGAACATGAGTTTATCTTCTACTGTAGCTAGAAAGCAAAAATGGACTGTGTTTAGCAGAAAAGTACTTTCCATGATGGGATAGTAAAAGTGTGAAATACCAAGTGTGAAAAGAAGTTGGACAATACATTTTGTTAATTATCTATAAAAAATGTGAATGCCAAAGGGTTTTTGATTATACATGGAATAAAAGCTGCACACCCCACCATTGTACCACATACTCTGCACCTTTTTGAGTTGTTTTGCAATACAGTACACATTTTTCATTTCCTTTTAATTATGTTTCTTCTACACACAATAATTTATCTGAACAATTTTGAAAATGTTTTGTATTAAAAGGCAACTTTTTTCACACCTTGCTTCAAATAGAGAAGCGCCTCACTCAATCTCACAATAGATTTACGCTTTGCTTGTGGCTTTACAACTCAACAAACAGGAGGTGGAGGACTGCTTGACTCTTTTTTTTTTTTTTTTCTGAATCAAAGCCCAAGGTTTTAGCTCACAACTTTGTCGGGGTTTAACAGAAGTGATGAGTTAGAAACTACTTCATGTATTTTATGTATAATTCCAAACATGTCCAAGGCACCCTATTGGATAACAGCATTATTTATCAGGATGCCATCACCAGTATCTCTACCTCTCTTCACTTTCCCCATATCAGCACCATCTCGCAGTCCATTTAAACGAACAACTTGTAAGGTTGTAAAAAAAAAAGCCCTTTTGAAACACTTGTTTCAAAAAAGAATTTTCAGGTCATGCCCAGTTTAAAATCTAATCAAGTCAAAATCTTGTTTGTTTGTTTTTTTTCCATCATGATGCTATAGACTTCTTAAAAGAGTCTTTAATTGTGGTCGTTTGTGGATGTTAACTGGATGGTCAGTGCTTCGTCAATTAGAGATTTTAACACAAATTACACTTGGTGGCTGTCCAGTAGCATTCTTGCATGGAAATGAGATCTCACAGTGGTGGCAGCACCGTGTTTTAATTGCATACTTGTATGCAAAGCAAGTTCAGCCACAACCTCTTGGTTTAACAGTGATATTGCTGTGAAAGAAAACCCCTGCATGCAGACATGAGGCCAATTGTAGCCTATTTTTAACACGATGACACACTGTAGAATGGCAAAGCATATAAATAGTCTATAGAAGAAGAGCACTGTGGGATTTGGTTTCATGCTTATTTTTTGGGGGTGAATAATACTTAGAATGCACAAGCTATTTTATATTTAATACTGTGATAATTGGCGAAATATAAAACAGAATATGTTTAGTTTCGCTTAACATGTACGTGTATATCATATCTTTCTAGGTATCAAAATAAAACGGGGCTGTAGAATGATTTATAGGTTTATGGAGTTCCTTGAATGCTCTGTCTGCTCTGCTGAAATTACTGTGCTTGGACATGTTGTCCCATTTATCATCAAATCAGTCTTTTGGAGGATTTGCTGTTCTCCTGCATTCTGTTTTACTTTTTTGGTCAACATAGAATAGTCTCAAGTTTTTAACATCTCTACGTTCATACTCTTTTTTTTTCTTTTTTTTCCATCTTTAACCCTTGTTTCTATTCTCTTCAATCAACTCATAATGTCTCCATGCAATACAATGTCTTAGGGGATGCCACTCACAACCAAGGGCCAATTTAGCACATGGTGGGAAGTCAAGACTTGCTTTCAGTGAGTCTGAAATAAATGAGTGCCAAACAGCACTTTCTGGCTTAGTAAATCACACAGTTGGAGTGATTTGATTAATCTCATCACCCGTTTCGGATTTACAACCGTCACACCTTAAATTTAATATTAATCAGGAAAAATGAGCTGTCTCCCCATCCGTCTACATTGCAGGCATGCAGTATGCTTGAGCACCTGGTCAGCAGATTATTTCTCCATAAATACCTTGTGAATTTCAGCGACTCTGCATTTTTTTGTTCTCGCTAAGATTCCAATGGCCATTTCACAAATGAATGTCAAAATTGACAAATTATATGACATGTTTTTGGAAAGCATAATTTTTTATTGATTGGGCCCTAAATGTTTTTCATTTGCATTTCCAGCTTTATACATCCCCCAAATAGGATCAGCTTTCCCCATTAAAATCTTGTCTGAAAGGCTGAGCGAGGCATACTTTGGCATGCTGTAACTAAAGAATCAGAGTTAAGTACATTTGGAGAGCAGTTGGACTGTTATCAATGACTTGTTCCAGGAGTAATGCTCATTCTGCTATAGACAATCTGCCTCCTCTTAGAGCAGGTTTTAATAGGTTTTAATAATCCCTTTGTGTGGTCTTTTCAGACATCAAAGGATTAGCACCATAGGCGTAGCGTAGTTTTAGAAGGTGTTATCCAGGGAATGTAAACGGTTACTTTTGGGACATGAGTGTGTAATTGGTATTGACAGTCGTTTTATTTATTTATTTATGATATACCATTTATTATATACTACAAAATCCTCTCCAAGATTCTGCGAAAACATGAACTTGTCTGCAGCTGGTTTACACAATGCTGCATTCTTGGAAACGCCGTGACAGGGGCGGGTTTGGTCTGCTGTAAGGCTGCAGCACTTTGTAAGGAGGCTAGAACAGTAGACTCCTTGTTTCCATGGCAACCCCGCGAGTGTGTGAGTGAAAAGGAGGGTGCCACGGTAGAGATGCTTGAGGTAAGTTCATGATGCAAAATGATTTGACCACATAATATTCTTCCTTAAATAACTGGGCTGGTAAAGCGGCATCTCTCCAATGTGTGTACTGAATCCCAGTTGTTCTTTATTTTTCCTCCCTGCTCAGCATATGGCCCACGCCTACTGTAGTTTTCTTCTAAAATAATAACTTGAGGGTGAAGGCTGCTGATAGTACATTAAAGGTGGGAGACTGACATGTCTGATGAGGATATCTTCACTTTTTTTCAGCGCTCATTATTTCAAAAAAGGGAGTGCTTTGATCTTTAAGAAAACTCTCCAGAGAGTTGTGAAGTATGTGTACGATGCATAATATATTTAAACTTTCTGAATCTCCAAAGACTTCCTTTAGAAACTCTTTTTATCTCCCATGACCTCTATAAAACTAACACCAGTATACTGTAGCTCAGTCATTTGTTGCATATAAAACACTGACTAGAAACAAATCAGCAAAAAGAATTGTTAATCATTTTGCTCCTGAAATTTGAATATAAATCAATTAGCGTTTATGTTTTTAACTTTTGGGTTCTATGTTCTTAGCTGCTGAACGTATAATTAAAGTAATAACATCATCTTCACATTTCAAACACACTTGGCAATTAATTAGTTTTTACATCTGGGCATCAAGGCAAATCCATCCATTTATGCATTAATAGTTTGTTTTTTTTCTCTGTACCTTTTTTAGAGACGAGGCAACAGAGGAAATGGAAAACCCATCACTTGAATCCATGTATTGATCCAGGTCTCAAATAAAAAGGCTAACTGAACATTTAATATTCAGAGATTATAAATTTCTAAAAATTTCTAACAGTTCAACATTTCTCTCTTGTCTTTTCAAATTTGGATGGAAAATTAAAAGGCTAAAAAGGTTGAAAAGGAGAATTACCCTCATTCCCATCAGCTGTCAGACACCAACAGCTTGTCCTTCAAGGTTCACTGAAGTGCTGCTGTTTCATCCTTCTAGCGTTTGGAGCATAATTTAGCTGTCCTTTTAGCTTTTAAATTAGAGCATGGTAAAATGAGTATGGCGCTTTTGCTCATGCAATACAACAAATGCCTGTGCTCATTTGGCACCACTGCTAGAGAGCAATAAAACTTGCTTTCTAGACATAAATGGGTGGCTTGATGTACCATCACCAGGCTGCGTAGATGGAATTGTCTTAAAAAGCTTCTGGATTTTCTGCGGGAAAGAGACCAAAGTACTTCAAAAGTCCATCTGGAGGCAGATTTAACAGATGGGAATGTTTGTCAGTGTCATTTACATATGAAAATGCTGCTCCTAAGGACAGATTCAGCCATCATCTGCATGTGCACCATTTCTATATAAATGATTATTGTTTGAAGTGTGCAAGCTGAGATCAAAGAATTTGATTTGAGATAAAACAGTGAGTTGTGTTAATAAAAAAATAAAAAATGGCCACCCAGCTATAGGAGAACATTAAATGGGTTAGAAAAATAGTGGATGAAGACTAAAACTTTTTTTCAGTCTGGCCTTTCTATCCTTGTGTTTTTCTTCGTTCTCTCTTGAGTAACAGGAATTTTGCTGCTTTCTCACGCTCCCACCCACTCCCATTAGCCTACAAGACGTGTTATGTTGTTGTTGATGTTTATTGCTGTAGCTGCTGGCCATGTAGTGCAGAAAACTGCAGCTCATCCTTCACCAATAGAAAAATCCTGCTTGGATTTCCCACTAACATGCACCCATAGGACTAAACTGCATCAGTAGGTGCTACACCATGAGGCATTTTAGCGATGCTGAGGTGGCAGTGGGAGTTTTTATTTAGCATCATGGCGAAGACGAACCTTTGGAATGCCATTTCCAGAAATTTTTAAATCATTATGGATTTTGCAGATTTCATTACCAATAAACAGTTATATCATATCATTCTGAACTGGAAACAAATACATCTCCCTCAAGCAACTCGGCAACAACTACTCCTTCCTGGCCTCATTATGGAGCAAACTCTGCCTCTAGGCTCCTCAAATAATAACATGATAAGTCAGATGAGACTTTATACCTATTGGTTCGATGCTGAGGGCTTATTTTGTCATTCCACATTGTCCTTGGCATCCATTGCAGCAATACAGGCAAGATGTGTTCTTAAGTTTGACAGCATTTGACGAACCACGCAGTCTCTTCTCGCCGAGTGTTTGATTTTAATTTCTGCAAGGAACTAGACGTCCCTCTCTTTCTTACCATCTCATTTAGTTTGATCTCACGTCTGATTACAGTACACCGAGCTGCTTGTGCCAACATAAGCAGATAATTATCATAGTGTGGAGGGCAAATATTGAGTGTGGGGGGGGCTCTCTTTCAGCCACCCCACTTTCATACCATTCAGTCTTCATTTCCCCACACATCAACCTCTATCGGAACTTCACTGCTTTTGCACCAAACAACATTGTCACTTTAGCGATGAGTCAACTTGTTCTTTGACACATTAATGATTTTGCTGTGGCTGAGGCTGAATGTAATGCATTTCCACTGCTCTTTGGTGTAAGTGCAACCGTGACTTGATTTAGAAACCACTGATGTATTTCGATATGCTGTAATTGCATGCTGGTTTCATTAAGATCAATTTATCAAACTCGGCTGTCTCCCCTATCAGTGAGAGACATTTCTTTGGTATTCTGTTTGATCTGAGAAATCATCAATTGTACAAGGAAATGAAATGTCTCTTGGAAGAAATGTTTCCATGGATGCAAAAAAGTTTAGGTTTGGAGGTAGAGAGGTAAATACAGGATAGACTTAGTGAGTTACTGACTTCACACAAATGAAAACAGGACGTAGAGACCCTATCTCTAAACTTATCTCTGTCTACAAGCTGTTAGTGAACAACATTGTGAACTAAGCAAAAATGCATCTATTTACACATCCAACAGGCAAAATTATTCACATGGAGGCAACTTGGAAAGTATAAGACTCCTTCTAACTTTTGGTCTCTACCAGTTCTTAAAGGGGAATATCTGCCTTTGTTCACCAGCTAGTTGCTCACTTTGTCTCGCTACTTGTGACCTTAATTTAACAGCATCTGGATCATCTCCTGCTGGCTTAATGGAAATTCTGAGCAACAGTCAAAAGAAAATCTGGGATTCAACCTTTGTAAATCACACCCCCAAACTATTGAACATGATACTTGGAGATTTCGTGGAAGCAAGCTCACTAGATACTTTTAAACCTAAAAGCTTATCTCTTCACTTGAGCCTTTAACTAGCTACGATTTTCCTGATTCTGGCTTGAAATTCTATTTTGCACTCTGCTCTGCACTTATGCAATATTGGCTTTGTTTTATGCATTGTATGAATTCTGTTTTTGACTTTGATATGATGATAATAATATTAATAAGTAATAATTGTTGTTATTCAATCTGTTTTATCCTCCATTTCATATGGAGCATGCATTTAATTTCTTTTTTCAGCTGCACCTCTTGTATGAAAGGTGCAATTGTAATGAAGTTTTATTACTATTATTATCTGAGTGGCGACTTAAAGTTGATGTTTCGTAACACTAAAAGGCACAGCACCATACATTTTACAATTGTTAATGCTTTGTATTATTACAGTGTTGGTAGTATATGCAAATGAACAATGTTACAATGTTTGACTTTCCTCGTTCTCCCGCAGTGAGAGGTCAGCAGAGCTCCCTCTAGATGTTTCGTCACAAGGCAGACACCATTACCAACACTGTCATGACACAAAGCCGGTAGAAAATCAGGAAATTACGCCCTTAAATTCCAGCAGCATATTCTGAGTCAGTTAGCCTGACACGTGTCGTCACCTTAGTAACAATACTATTAGCTGTCTAAGGAGCGTTAACTTTGTTACTGCACTGTGTTCGTTTTTCTGAGTGGTTTCCATCTCAGATGATGTATGCTTAGGTCTTAACCAACGGTCTTCGTCTGCATGCCCTCAAGTTCATGTCATTGAAACATGTCATATATGCTATTGAGAGATACTGCAACAACACATGCAACAGCAGAGGGAGCTCGTAGCCTTGTGCAGAGAGAGAGAGGTAGTGCGGCAAGTATGTTGTGCAGTGCAGAAGTCGGTCCACTTTCGCCCCGTTCGTCCCGCATTCTGAACGGTCAAATTTTAAGACATTTCTGTATAATAATTCAGGGATTTCCTGCATTAAAAGTGCTAGATTTGCGGGAATCGATTGCACTCCCAGTAATGTTGCACTGAAATTCAGGCCATGCACTATATTTTAGTTTTAGTATTTTGAATTCAAAGATATCGAATCCAAAATAATAATAATGATGATGATAATATTCAGACCTGAAACCTACATCCTGTGTAGTGTAATTGGTAAAATTTGTACAATGTAAAGTCCTTCAAGTTCCCCATATTTCCTGAAACAATACAGAGGACATGTGGCTCTGCCCATAGGTGAGTGTAATGTATGAAGGGATCTTCCTCCTCCTCCTCCACTCAAAGGTACCACACTTTTGTAGAGCTGGTGCTTGGTAATCATCAAAGTTATTGGTTATTTGTGGCTACATTTTCTAGCCAATTAAACACATCAGTTACTTCATGTCCGTGATGTAGCATTCATGGGGAAAAGGAAAAACATCTAATTAAAGATTTAAGTCATACTCAACAGCAATAAATACACCTGTATTCTCTGTGGATTTGAGTAATTCAGCTGTGCCCATAAACATTAGCTCCATTTGAGCTAATTCTGACATTGCACAGACTTTTCCACTTTTTTTCTCTCTCATTTGGGAATTAATTGTTATATAATTGAGTTTGTATCGTTTGATCTCGTTTTAAGTCATTCAGTTGGGAAAGCTGACGTCTAAATGTATATGTGTGTGTGTATATATGTGTGTGTGTGTGTGTGTGTGTGTGTATATATATATATATATTTTAGTGTGTTTATCTCACGATGCTGAAAGATGAAACTGGCTGCCATTCATTGATATTTACACTACATCAGAAGGAAAAAGGACCAGAAACATTGTAACCTTTAGGTTTTTTGAAGTGTGAAGAGTTGTATTTATTTCATTCACTGGTTTACAATATAAATTATGGCGGAACAAGCTTCCTCTGTGGATCAAATAGCCTAGACAAATTAGGGTATATGCACATGTAGATTTGAGACACTATACTTGAAAGATAACAGCACTGTCCATCTATGCATAAAAATGGTTTTCTCCATGACTTTATCTGGATTGAGTGTTTCCCGTGCTCAAGAGGCAGTAGTAATGATACCCTCCAGGTACATGAAGGGTTCATTTGAGTGACCAGTGAGGCAGACACACTGCTTCTCTGTGACATTCAGATGTTCTTTGACAAAAATTCTGCTTTCATATGATTATTTTCACAATTTGTACTATTAATCATCAGAAAACGGTGGGAAAAAAAAATTCCAAAGCATCCAAGGACAAAATTGCTTTTTTTTTTTTGTCTGACCAAATGCACACAAATCAAAGATATACAGTTTTACTGAAAGACAAAGCAAGAAGCAAAATCTCATATTTGGAAAGGTGTAACCATCAAATGTTTGGCATTCTCACTTAAAGAATTACTTCCATCATCAAACATCCATCATCAAAAGAATCAGCAAACTTTGGCTCTTTAAACATAACGGCATACGTGGGCACCATAACATTGCAAAAAGGTAAATGACCAGCACTTACACCAGCATTCTGAATGAGATGCATAAAAACATTTGTATAGGTTGGCAAATCTTGCCTTTTAGTATCCACCTATTAGGGAAGATGGCAAAGCTTTTTTCTTTTAGTCAAACTGTGATAGACACAGTTTTATCATGTCTTGAACACAGCATTTCCCAAACCTCTCCTAAAGTAACCCTTGTCCTGCTCCAGCACAGCTGATTCAAATGATTATGAACTCTCAAAGCTTCTTAAAACAAGCTGATCATTTAAATCAGCCATAGAGGAGCAGGGAGAGATCTAAAACACGCCGGACAAGGAGTACTCCAGGAGAGGTTTGAAAACAGATAATCACCCAGACACAAAGGCAGAGGTAGGTTTCATTATCCTGCTGAAATGACTAAAGCTGTCTCAGTTTGAGTGTTGAGTGTGTTCACGTGTCCTCTGAAGAGCAGGTGCAAATCTGAGGTTCCTTGATAAGAATGCTTCTGTTTGCAATGGCTTTGGTCATTTGTGCAAAATGGAGACATGCTGTGTATAACACATTAATCTGCTGATAGTCTCACACTGAATCTCATTTCAGCTTGCTGAAAAACACATTGTCAGAGGATGCCCATTAAGCAGTCAAGAGGACCTCAAACACTAGTGCCTCCCAAAAGCTTTCTCATTCACACTGTAATAGTAAAGCTCCCTGCAGGTTGACATTTTCCTCTTCCATCTAGACCAGTGCAAACACTACACAATATCCCAGCTGATATTGGAGGCTGTGATTCCAGGCCTATAATCTAAACTCTGAGCTTCAAACAAATTCTATTTCTGACACAGAGGCGGATGATATCTAGTGTAAGGCTTCAGTGACAATTCAAAGAGAAGTTGGTGGGCTGTAGATGGTCTGCTAGCAGGGGAGGTAAACTGGAGAGTTTCAGGAAAGGGCTGAGGGCAACCAGTGGGCTTTTGGCAGGAGACTGGTGAATTGGTACACTACAGCAATGCACAGAGTCAACATTATCAATTCTAATACTTCAACTCAACTGGATGCAAGTTGAAGCAAGTGAAAATAGTGGGAAAAGGTCAGATATATAAATTGCTTGCTGTTTTTTCAGCTACTATAATAGCCAACCAAAGTATCACAAAACCTGCAGGTTATACAGACAGACTTGTTTAAATAGACAAGAATTCATAAATATTGGCAGGGCATGGAATCATTTTATTTGATATAAATATTGCACTATAACTGTAGGTTGTAGTGTTCATCACTGTAGAGGATAATAACATAATAAAGCCACTGGTCTTACAACATACAGTGGTGGACAAACCACACATGCATATAAAGGCAGAATGGCTGTGCGGACATGTTCCAGACTCATAATATAGTAAAAAAGAAAGTCTATGAACCATCTTTTCAAGGACACTTTGAAGTTGCATGCCACCATCATAAACTTCAGAGTTGTAGGTAGATTATTTCTTGGCTGAGATTCCTCGTAGAATATCTTTAAATATCTTAAATCACTGAAAAGCAGCTCCCTAAATACAGTGACAATTTGTTTTGGTTTGAAGACCAAATTCAGCTTACATGGATGAAGTTTTTTAACGTTCAAATTGTATTGTGCCAGAAAAACATGAGAGTGACAAGGGAGGGACTGGAAACGCCACTGTGAATCGACTGGGGCCATTAGAGGCAGTGGAGGAGTAATAAAGGCAATTCTGGACAGCTGGGACTGAAGTAGTTCAACAAGATTCAGGTAGCGACATGTGATGCAGGGAAGGGCAGTGATGACAATTTCATCAAGGAACACACTGGATGTCTTGCTGTTAAAATGGGGCAGCTTGAGTTTTCTTTGCTGAAGACTTGAGTTGAGGAAAGAGAACTTGTTTTTCTTGTTGATGTTTCTGCTTTTTTATTTTGCATGACAATTTTAGGAAACTGTTGGTGTTTTGAATTTTAGATGGGCAAGAATTTGGACCTGCTTTTAAAAATCCAGGAATTTTAAGTAAAAATTGGTAGCTAAAAATCAAGGGATTTACATGCACTGCACTGTGCAGCATTGCTCAAAAGCCATTTCTTGATTATTTTTTTTTTCCACATTTAAGCCTCTTTCAAACTGTCACTCACTCCTGTTTTCATCCCTCCTGCATGAATGGGATAAATTAAATAAGTGAAACCAACATAATATGGCAGCTTTCATTTTTCACCTGTTTCACACAGCAATTTTCCCTTGTTCTGTTTGCTGTGTATATGGTTGTGCTGTGGTATTTCAATTATTAATGTACAATAAACACTTAAAATGAGCCAACACACACCAAAGTTTCTCCATTCTGAAATTGTCTCAAGACACTGACGCTGTGCTGAATAAGTTTCAGGGTTACTACTGAATTTTACACGTAAGGAAGTATAGCTGCAACTGATGTTTGTTTTATTTGTGTTTTCATTATCCAATAATCTGCAGATTATTTCTTTGATTATTGGTTTGATGTGTAAAATGTGTGAAAACTCTATTTTCACCTAGAGCCCCATGTAACAGCTTGAAATTGTTGTTCCGGTCAGATCAACAGTCAAAAATCCAGAAAAAATTCTAGGTATAATCAGTGAATAGGCTTTTTGGTTTTCAAAAAAATGGCTTAAATTATCATTGAGACATGTGGTGTAAAAGCATTTTCTTTGTAGGATGTAGAAACATTATTATTCTAACCAGACACCAATCAACCATAAGAAATAACTGTTACTTTCCAGGTGAACAGTTTTGCCTTGTCACATTGTTTTCCAGTTATTGCCCAAAAATGGTGTCACAGTGAGTGGCAGAATTGAGCTGTGTGGGAGGTATTTACGCTTTCTCTTTCAGTTGGTTCAGTCAGTTACAAAGGATCATTATAGGCTTTGATATTGTGAGACAAGCCAATAAAGACTGTTCACGACTTCTGCTGAAGCATTGAGACAGCTCATGGATGGGCTCATTCCCCAGGTCCACTGCACTTCACCTCCAAAGATTTGTGCTTTTCCTGTAGCTCTGGACTGCGAGTTGAGAGGCACCTTTTGTTATCACAATGCTGCAGGTTCGAACGATGCCCAAGTTGCATACTGTGGGCTTTTAAATTAAATTGTAAATCTAATAAATGGGCATTGTATGCTGTGTATGAGAATGCCATACCCCAAATTAGAATATTTTTATGGAATGACTCACTATCATACTGTTTGCACAAAACATATAAAACCTCACATGGTATCCTTATATATAAATCTTCCATATAAACATTGTGTTCAAACAGGGGTACAAAGACGCAGGTTATGTCTAGACTTTGTATCTTCTGAAAACATCATTTACACATTGAGCTCCAAATGACCACTGGTTTGGGAGTTGCTGCCTGAGGCTTTGCCTCCTGGTTTCACCACCACAGAGACTCATAAAGAAAAGTTCAAACATAACAAGGTTATCGAGGCCAGCCCCCCGAGTGGAGCAAACAGAGAAATTTTGCACCTGCCTTTTGGTTTTAGGACGAAGAGGAAAAAGAAAAAAAATCACTAACATTAGTAGTGCTACAAACTGACTTTTTAAGTGAAACTAACTAACTTGGCACATGGCCTTTGTCACTGCTTTCACCACCATCTAAAAGCAGCAACACTGCCACACACACTAACAATCTGTTATCCCATCTTTTACGAAATAACAAATGTTCTGTCGTCTTCTGTTAATTTGCACAAACAAATAATTAATTCGGATGAACAGAGTAATTTAGAATAACAAATTAAATGATTTAAGCATATTAATTGCCATTCATGTGCACACAAGTTATTAATTTGATGGTACAAATTTGGAATCCAAATGCAACTCCCAAAGTTTACCACTCTTACCTGCTGGGGCTCATAGAGGCTGTGTTTCAGTGAACATTTTAATAAAGCCCAAAAGTCAGAGCTGTGGAGTGTGAAGCTCTGCCGTGATATAAAGCCTGTATCAAGGTGCCTACTTCCAACAAAACACCAGGTATCTGTCAGTTACTGTCTCAGCACAAGACTGTATTTCAGGACATTCCAGTTTGATAGCAGTAAACAGTAATATCAAACAAAGCATATGGGTGTTATACTTTAAATTAGGGCTGCAACTAACGATTATCTTCATTATTGATTAATCTGCTATGTTCTCAATCACAAAAAAGCAATTTTTGTGTTGTTTTTTTGCTGTCTAGCACGACTGATTGATTATTAAAATTATTGCTGCTCTCCTAATATTCACAAAAACCTTTGGAATATGCTGGCCTACAACATACCCAACATTTTCTCAAACTATGCTGAAATAAAATACACAATATAAAATACACAAAATAAATTGGTATTTGTGCTCCTCTGTAGACGCGGAGTGACACTCAGCTGGATCAGAAATCATTTGGTTATGTCACACTCCATGTTTCACCGATTCAAGCGGAGGAATGCGCTTTATCTGGATTTCTACTGGAAACATGAGATGATTTATATTCATTTCTGCCTTGAGCTGCTTCTAAGAGTTGCCTGCAATTACTGACTGTGCCTGAGAGGTCAAGAAATGAATTTGTCCACAGTAAAGAGGTTTCAGTGCAGCTTTTGAAATCAGGTGTGAAGTAAAGATGTTTAAAAATAGTGAACATGACTCTGCATAATACTTTTGCTATTAAGGCCTTATGAAAATGTCTAGTTCATGCAAATATTGTTTAAAGGTACAGTTAACATTTTTAATAGTGTAATTCTAAGTCTAGGCAAAATGGCTGGATTATTAATGTTATTAACAAGTGTATTATATTAGAAATTTCATTTACATACTGAAACATGGATGAAATATGATATAGATGTTGTCCACACATTCTTATCATGCACATTTTAATACTTTGGGTAAATCTTAGTTAACATTGCACCTTTCAACCTTTAAGTTTTAAATGAGGTAATAATTTCTCCCCATAAAAATTCAAATTAACAGCATTATTTGTCTTCTAAAACAGCCTCCCTAGACTTTACCTTGTGGCGCTCAGATGTGATGTATATTTAAAGGAAAGCACGTGAAGCACAAGCAACCATGGGAGTAGCTAGAAATCTGTTAGAAAATATATCTTTTGTGGAAAAAATGTCTTAAAATGTAGAAGGGCATAATAATCTCTCAGGTGACTGGTATTTCACTACTAAATGTGCAATGGATAAAAACAGACACTCACAGATTTCGTGCTGCCTGTTTTGCACTGCCTGACTTGTTTTGTATGATTTTTGTACAGTATAATGAAACATTTTATTGCTGAACCAAACATGGTTCATTTTAGAGAATAATTTTATAACGTGCAATGTCATCCCACTCCTAGACTTCTTTGCTCTCCTGCACTGCAGCAGTCATCCTCTAAAAGCTCAGCCATCACCCTGGGGGTTTGATGTGGAGCTAAGAGGGGTTGGGATCTTCTCGGTTGTCTGCTTCAATATCAGATATGGGAGATTATGGAGGATAAAGGAGAGAAGTCTTCCAACTACAGTGACCCCTCAGTAGTAAAAGCATACTGAGACTCAGCGTCCCCCCCCTCTATAGCATGAGTGTAACAAGCGAGAGCGAGCTGTAATGAGAATATGAGGTGAACCCCTCTATCACTGAGACACTCACTATGTTTCTTTGTGGCTTTCCACCTCAATTATTCCCATATTTCCAGCTAGTCAGCAGAGACGGACTGAAAATTGTGTCTCAGAAATCTTTGATAAACTGAATCTCACTTTGATGCCAGATGCAAAAAAGTCTGATTTTTTTTCATTTTTTACATTTTTTCCAACTGGTGTGAAAAGGCATTTTGAGATATTGAGCATCATTGCGGAGGAGGTTTAAGCTTCCTGAATTGCAACCATTTTTTACAAGCATGTGAGTTATCACAAGATTATTGATTTAAAATGTCAGTGACTTGTGACCAGGAAGGTTATAAGATCTTTGAAGATTTACCTCCTGCCATTGGAGTTCTCTGTACTAATAAAAAACACTTTTTAAATGTGCCCAGTAGGAGTATCTCAGGTTAAAATGTGTCCTTTAGCTCACCTTTCTCTGTCTCGACTCATGGCTGCTTTCCATCCTAAATGAAAGTGAAAGTTTGTTTTCACTCCTCAGCCAAGTCAATGAGGATGAACAAATTGGAAGAGACAGTGGAGTCCAAGGGCATAGTTCACCTTCTTTCGTTCAGCTTCCTGTTGATAAGCGTGGGATGGAGGTGGGACATCGAGTTTAACAAGAGGGTCATGGGACATGAACACCCAGATATTTACAACAACAATTCCTCGTCTTGAAGCAGAAAGCTGTGTTGTAGTGCAACAAATAGGCAGGCATATTTCCTGCAGCATTAGAAACTGAGTAAATTTAGCTTTTCTATGAATTCAGCTTTAACCCATACAACACAAAGTTTGCAGTTTCCAAAACTGGCTGCAGCTCATAGAGAGCAATAGAATGCAATGAGGTTGCAGAAGTAAGCCTTTGAATAGTTTACTGATGTAGAAGGGCTTATGAGAGCAGGGCTAACCAGCTCTGGTGTCAAGGGAATAAGAAGCTTTTCTTTTTAAGTTGCCTCACATGAAATCTGCTGTATGCAATACTGAAGGGCTTTAACTATCCATGGCTATTTAACATTTATGGATTATTCTTTTTTTTTGGTCAATAAAATGTAAGTAAATAGTTGGAGTCCAATTTGACATTGATAAATATCTCGACCAACGGCGCAAAACTCAAAGTTCAATTCACTGTTCATAGAACTAAGAAAATTAAGAAATATTTGCATTTGTGAAGATTGAACAAGGAAGTTTTAGACTTTTTTTGCTTAAAAAAAATACTTTAACCTTTAAGCATTTATCCAAAGTACTGAGTATTAATTCAAATTGCTATGTATTCATTTTCTTTCGATCATCACTTAATAGCCTTATCATTTAAACTCATGTCATGATAACACTGTTACCATAACATTTGTGCATAATGTAGATATTAACATGTAATAAGTTCATATGAATACAACCTATAAAGCATGATGCGTCCATCTGTCAGTGGGCAAAGAGTTTGTCTTACCCTTCTGTATATTCTTGATATTTTCCCTTGTGGTATCCTACAAGTGACTTATGTACAGTATCTTAAATAGGCAATCAGATGAAGTTGACATTACTGCTCTTGCTTCTGGTGTCTCCTCTGCCACTGTGGTGGCAAGCTATCTATCTATCTATCTATCTATCTATCTATCAGGTGAGTATTCAGATTTGTTCGCAGATTAGTCATTGCGGAGTCATTGAGGCAGCTGCTTTTTACAAAGTCAAGGGCAAAAGGCAAGCAACTTTATTTCTTGGTAATTTTGCCATCCATAGAGTTCAATCCAAAATGCCTCCACACACATGCTTCTCTGACGCTTTGGCATTGTGATTCCTCCTCTGTTTAGATTTATTAGCCCTGTTTAGGGAAAGGTCAAGGGGCATACTATATAGGTCAAGCTGATAATGAATTCTGTGAGCAGCCTGTGCTTGACCATAAGGCAAATAAAATTAATTAAATTAAATGAATTAAATTAAATTAAAGTCTCATGTGCTTTCAGCTGTTTGTTTAAGTTTGAACAGGTCATTAGAGTTCAAAGTACTTAATTTTTTACCTAATTTGAATGAAAGTTCAAATAAAAGGCGACAGGCCCAGTCCCCATACAATTAGCTTGTTTATTGGTTTTTCTGCCTGGTGTTTACTCAGACGTGTTCTTTGTCAACTAGTTATGAAGCATCTGAACTCACTCACATAACATAACACACTCAATAAACCATGATAATTTCTCCAGTGAAAGATTACACCCTTAATAAATGCAAATCTCGTCTGCTGGTAATTAATTGTTTACATATATACAGTATATTGAACAAATGTTTAATTCAAATTGGAACCATTTATAAATAAGGGCTGTAATATATGTCAACAAGAATATTCCTCCTGCAGAGTGAGAAGGGATGCCAGAATTAATGGGTTGCCAGGTTATTGTTTGCTTTGTAAATGCTGAGTAACATACAGCAAATGAGGCTTAATTCAGCACAATGAACACTAATCAACATACATTCCAATGGGGCTATTTTAAATGCGCTGCAGAGTAGTGAGTCTCTCGAAATTCTCCACCAGCTATCAGTTGAGTACTCTTGTTTAAAAAAAAAAAGGACAGCATATATTTATGTTTTCCTGACAAGCATCCTCTTGTAGCAGTGCGAAAAATGATTGCTGTCTCTGAGAGGCAACAATGTATGAAGCGTGATGTCGTTATATCACAGCAAAGCCTCAAAGTGAGGAAAGAGGGTCTGACTTTGATACTAGAAACTACTGCTCACATTGTGCGTCCTACCAAGTGTCAGACTTGTGTTTTTGCACCTATAACCATGATTGCTCCCTAATCTTAACCGATTAATCTCACTTGGCAATAACTACATCACTATATCAACTATATCACTACGGAGTTTAAGCAACTAAATCTGAACCACAGTCTTGGAAGGTCATTGAACGGTCCTATAGTGGTGTAGGCACTAATGTTTTTGTCCGGCTGATTTTGTTGCCAAAGCAGAAAATGCTCATGTGGCGTTTTGAAGGGTGCTGATTGTTTGTGGTTCAGCTCTGAGGACTTGTTGATGATGGTCACTGTTGTGAAAGTATTTTATTAGCAACATTGTGGTAGCTCACATCCGAGTCTCAAAAGATTTCATGCATCACCACCATTAAACCTAAGCTGCTGATATATATTCAGGGAGATCAAACATTGTCATGTTTACACAGCTAGAACTTTACTTATACCAAGGTCTGGGGGAATATTATGATTATGATTGGCTGCTGTGTGTCGATGGAAAAAAGTGATGTAGGACACCCACTAAGTAGTTTGGTGAAACTGTCTATTGTTCGTTCTACATTCACACTTTGGCTGCATTAAATATGTAACCATAGCAACAAGGATACAGCCAAAGCCTTTTACAGACATTAATTTACTGCAAAATCTTTACTTTAACATGTCTAACAATCACTTCAGCATTTCTTTCAACCTAATTTGACAACTTTGACTAGGAGCAGCTGAAGAAAGAGAAATTAAAAGAAAAAGGGGAGGTAACCACCATCCTCCTCTGTGTGTCGAACAGTTCTCTGCCTCCAGATCATCCATTAACTCCTGATAATTGACACCTCGTTGGGCATTACCCCTTACTTAATTCTAAAACAATTCTAAGAGTTCCCACAATTAAAACTATTAGTTTTGACTTAATTCTAAGATACATCAACTTGGTTGGCTTATTTTCACATCGCCCATTAATTCCTGACAATGGACACCTTGTCAGGCATTATCCCTTACTTATTTCACCGTGGCACTTCTGGTCTGACAGCACCTTTTAGACTGGTGGCAGTCAGCCAGTCAACAACTGATGTGTTGTGTCTCTTTGTCCTGGTAATTTACTCTACTCCTTGTTCCTCCTCCTCCCTGCCTGTCGCACCATTTTCTTCACTGGTTTAATAACTGAAATTACTGACAAAAGAACTCAACAGTGGTTTTCTCTAACATTTGTTCATGCATACATATCATGCTCAGTTGGCCCAGACTTTCTTTCCACTGCAGTACTGACTTCCACTCCCCTTTCCAGGAGCCATAGGCAGCTGGACGGCCTAAATATGATGCTGGACAGCTTAGTAAACACTTATGAAACAATGTTGAAAGCGCTCTTCCCTCCAACTGAACCTAAAGGCGTAATATAATTTAAAAATACATTTAGAAGAATAAAAGAACTTCACAAGAGGCTGTTGTTTCCAGAGTCAAAGTTAAACCGGCCAAGACTGCCTCTCTTATCTTGACATCCTATCAAGAACAATTTGGTCTCCTTTCCCAAGTCGTATATGCGCACTTTAACTGTGAACAGAAGAATCATTGAGTAAGCTTGGCTGACTTGCTCACCTCAAAACATCACTTACAGTGGAAAACCTATTGGAATGTCCAGATTTCTCTTAAACGGCTGCACGATCAACAGATCAGGACAACTGAAATTACTTTGCTATTGCTTCTGGTCCGCCGTACTTGCCATAATCACACTATTTCAGTGTCTGCCAGTTTTTATTGTGCTTGTGTTACTTCTTTAACAGGTCAGGGGAACCTATGCGGTATTTTTTTAGTTTTTGTGCACAGAGCATGTTTGTATTTCAAGTCGCTGGGTTAATGTCACAAGATATGGGAGACCACACTCTGCATGGCTATAATATCTGCGGGACCTTTGCATATTTTTAATTTCACATCTCCAGTTACACCAAAACAAATGCAGATGCATGCCACTATTATGCAGTTTTATGTGTCTTGCTATCAGAGTAACTACGTCATCATGAACAACAGAAAACATTTGATGAAGCCAGAGACTCTCATTGAGAGGAGGTGGGTGACGTTGTTAAGATTATAGAAGTTGTAATGTGCATTGATTTAAACAGACTCAAAGCTGCATGAATCAGTATTTTGTTTACGTTAAATAGCAGTAACCCCACATTGACTTTCTGCACAACTCTGCAGGTGCACAGCGCTTTTATAGCCTGTCTTGTTTTAATTGTTTTATGCATCAACTGTTTCCCAGCAGCAGATAAAAAGCTGAAACATGACTTTAAATGGATGATAATGTTGCTCTGTGTCTGCTGAACACTAGGGCTGCCACTAATGATTATATTCATTATTGATTGATCTGATGATTAGTTTTTGTATTAAAGGATAAACTGTTTTGTTAGAAAATAATGAGAAATGGTCATTAAAATTTCGTTCAGCTCAATAAGATCTATATTAGACCAAACAGCTGGGATACGTTGCTTTTTCATCGTGATAAGTTAAAAAGTCCCCATGGTCACAGCCTCCATCTAAATTGATAGCTTCCAAAACTCAAACAGCCCAAAACCTAAACATAATTATTTTCCTGTCATATACCACAGAAAAAGGTATCGACTACTGACTTTTGAAAAGCTGGAACCAGAGAATATTTGGCATTGTTTTAGTTTAAAAATGACAAATGATTATCAAAATAGCTACTGATTAATTTTCTCTTGCAGCTCTATGAGGGCTGTAACTAATTGTTTGGTAACAACTTAGGCTCTGGAGTTCTTCTGCACCTTTGTGGACAAAATCAATGCAAGAATCACTACAAAGATGCAGTTTGAATTGTACTCCGTGTACATGATGGGAAAATCCATGAGGGTTCTGAAGAAAGTACCTTTTTTATTGAAAAAAAACAAATATTAGAGCTAAAAATGTAGAATGCTGTGGAAATTACACATCGGTTTGCTCTGTGTTAGGTGGCTTTATCGTCACTTCAATAGAATAACATGAGGATACTGAGACTTTGTTATCATGTGATGCAGGTTATCAGGTTTTTAAGTGAAACTCAGGAGAGTTGCCAAACATCTTGGATCCTAGAGCTGCTTAAATCCATCCTTCATTTAAGAAAGAATTATTTTTTGTACTCAGCACTTGGCACAGTTTTCTCTCCAGACATTTTGACTAACAAATAGATTTTTTTTTATGATATAGTGAAAACATGCAAATGCCTGCTCGCAACTGCACAGTGCACACGTTCAGTACATAGAACACACACGGTGTAGGCAGGGTTGTGTGTATGTGTGTGTTTGTGTATATGGTAGGGGTGCTGCTTAATAACACATAGAACTATAATATAATCTTTATTGGGCTGCACCAATCAAATATTAAAATAATATTTCCTTATTACTCTGATCATAATGTAGGTATTTAAAGATCCATGGTGCTGCTTAAAGTAAGAATTAAATCCATTCTAACTGGCTTGAGAGAGGAGAAGGATGCATTTGACCATTACAGTGTTTTGCTGTGCATTAGGCCAGTGAAGGCCACACTGTGGATGCTCTAAGATGTATTTTTATGTTGCTGGCATTAATGAGAGCGGTGACAGTTGCTATAAGTTTGGGATGGCTGAAGCGCTTAATGAGTATTTCCACAGCGTCTAAAATAGAAGTGCGCAATTTTCAACAAAGGCCTGTGTATGTTATTTGTAAATTATTCAAAAAGTTGCGTTTTCGCTGCAGCCTACTTTTAAATGCTGTCTTTGGAGAAGTCCTGCTGTTAGCGAAACATGGTACTCCAAACTCTAATGGTGCCCACTTGTTTACTGAAAATATTCTGTCCTCTCTCAGCAAGTGCCTGATTTCACAACATTTTTACAGAGAGTGGAACACTTTGTAGCCTTTTGTTTTAATGCATAGAGCACTATCTAGCATTTGACTCTTCTGCTACTGCACCTTACGGCAGACTGTTCTTACGAGTGTCAAAACCAAGTCTGGCTAATTGTAAAGGCGAAATGCTGAGTGATCACGTAAATATTGTGCTGCAAATAATTGACTGAATTCACTGAAATTGAATCTGCAGATATTTTTATAATCTATTAATTGTTTCAATCGAAAATACCATTTGCCAGTCCAAGCCTCTCAAACAGGATGATTTGAGGCTTTTCTTTATCATATAAGGTGGTGAAGTGAATATCTTTGGGTTTTGGACCAATTTGAAAATATCACCTTGGGCTCTGAAAAATTACGGTTGTGATGTGTTCTTTTTTTATTTCAATACTGTTTTTTGACATTTTATGGACAAAACAATTGATTAAGAAAATGAGTGGCATCAAAATCCAAGTAGATAGGTAATAATAGTGTCAAACTTTGGAGGACAGAGAGATAAGTTTGGGTTTCAAAACAGTGTAAAGACTGGAAAATGAGTTTTGTAAGCCAGAAATCTAACTCGCTTCATTAGTATTGATCAACAACCCTATCAACCTGGGCAGATATATCAAGGTCATCTTGTGCTATGAGGCAGTAAAACCTTGAGAAAGCTTATTTGATATAAGCCATGCCTGAAACCTGTCAATGTTGTTGCATTTCCTTGGTCACTAAATGAGGCTGTTTTCATTATGTGGAAGTCTTTCATCATGGACAGGCTAATTCAGAATTTGTCCTTGCAATTTAAGTTGGTTCTTGATTTTCAACTCATGTCCTTTGTTTATCTTTAATCACACTAAGTTCTCTTAGATTATTTGTCATCTTGTCATTTTGATACAAATGTCCCAGTATCAATACAGTAATACAAGCGCTGATCGTCTGATCTCTTATAATGCTTCTGCCTCCAGACCACTTACAATGTCAGGCAGAGTGAAAAGGCTTCTACAGGCTTCTTGTCTGTGAGCAAACATGCTCTTCTCTGAGAAGTCACTGTAAGCTCTGCAAAAAAAAAAAACTGTTTAAGTAAATGAATACAAAACACCAAGCTGAGTATTTAATAGTCTGGCATACACTGCGTATTAATGTTTTAATAACACTGTGAAAATGGCAATCACCATTGATTTCTTTTTCCTTTCATAGCTCATTTGAAAAGGATACTTCATTTAGTGACAGTGGCCATTTGCATTAATTGTTGTTTCAGAATTGCTCAAGGCTGGAAAATTGTGTGTTTTTACAACCCCAGGCCTTGCTTGCTAGGCTTGAAATGAGAGCTTATGTAACCAAAATGTGGGTGGTGTAATTATAAAGTGATTAAAACTGGAATTAAACAGGCATGCAGATGTGAGTTCTCTTTGTATCGTAATACAAAAGTACTTCTTTTTGTATTAGTGATAAGACTGAATAAATGTCTGACTGTTATTCAGTCTTATACCTCTTTGTGTTCTTTTGCCTTTGACTCCTTGATGAGATGAATTCAGCCTCAACAGTCTAGCTGGAACTCAAGCACACTTACAAATATACAAATGCAAAAGATCTGATGTAAAAATGAATTGTTGAGGCTTTGGCTTTGCAGGTGCAAAATTGAAAAAGGGGGGATTTAGGGCCAGTGCTCATATTGCCCAAAAGTCCAAGCGAGATGTCCAGTTTAGCTCAGCAGCCCTCGTATGTATTTGGACTGACAACCCCGGCATTTTTTTTAGACCACAGGGACATTGGGGCTGATTTCACAGACTCTTGGCTCAGGTGGGCCTCTGGTGTGGCCTTAAGGCACTGACTCATAAGGGCAAAAACTCAACTTGGTGTCATATAAGGGCAATCTATGCAAAACCCCCAACATACTTACTCTTCATCGTAGCTGTACTGATTCTGGGTTTATGAGGTTGATACAGATATCAGTAATTTGAAGTGTAAAAAAAAAAAAAATCAATAAAGATATTGCCTGGCAGAAATTTCTTTCAAACACATAACATGGGACACAAATGATCTTGATGTGGATCAAATTTGATACAAAACAACAATTAAATATCTTTTTAAAGCAATTTTAAGGCAATACATTCTAGCACGTCATTTTTCAGCTTTCAGCTTTTTTAGTGCAGTGTGGTCGACAAGCCCTGTAATGGTGACACCTTATATCTGCAATGAGGTAATACAGCCTCATTTATTGGTCTAGCTGTACTCAACATTGGGTCTGGATTTCAAAACCAACCATGTCTTTCCAACAGTGAGTGTCCTCCTTCTGTGCCTCATCCTCTGAACACAGCAGGATGGACACTGTAGCACACAAGCTGCAGGAAGTACACTGCCAAAACATACTAAAATATTAATTAATGATGTTATTTGCTTACATTACAGTTCTAAGAGTTTTTACAATTAAGATAATTGATTTTGATGACTATTATGTCATCAAGATGTAATCAGTGTTGTGTCAATGTACATCTTTTCCTTTGTCATGTATTAAATTTGCCTAATGAGGAAATATTGCTTTTTTTCATTTGAATAATTCAAGTGATTATAATAATAATAATAAAAATAATAATAATGTAGTAATAATTAAGCTTGAATTCTTCTTCTTATTTTGGCTCAATATTTTTTTGTTTTGTCTCAAGAAATGGTAATTGGGCCAATTCAATACTAAAATGACTTTTTTTTTTATTATGTATTCGATATTTTCTGGTAAATAATGAGGTATAGTTAGTTTGCTCTGTTGAAATTACAATGGATTATGCTTCAAATTTTAAGGGAAAATAAAGTGTGTGATGAGATGAAGGTGGAGGCATCATGGCGTAGCTGCTGTGACACTGACGTCCTGTTTACCAGAAAGATTGTGCAGGACGCAAATGCATATCTGTGTGACTCATCCATGTTCGTCCATTTGTAGCCGTGCTGCAGTGTAGGTGTGTTTTAAACTATGCGTCATAGATATTCAGCATTTAACAAGGAACAAAATGCTTTTGTTTTTGGTTGTTTTTATGACACTGTAACAGACCTTGCCTCTGCTGGCAGCATCTTTTATCTGAATTTCAATGTGAGATTAAGTGGATTCTGAACAGTTACAGGCCACATATAAGCGTGTCGCTTAAAAATGTGTCAAATTGGAGTGGAAAAGAGGATCTTCAGTGTCACATTAAGTTGAATGGTGATTGACCCTGAATTTCTCTTTACCATATTCTCCTTGACATTAAAGGATGGTGTTAAAAGAGGTTTTACAGTTGGTCAGGAGGAGGGAGTGAGAAACTGCTGATATTTGCAAAAACAGGGTAGTACAGATGGATTGAAATGACATCATACCTCCAAAAGATAGGGGACAAAATCAAAAACCAGTCTGGTCAGCAAGTAGAGAGATGGTTGACAGATCTATCTTGTATTTTTCAAGGACATGGCAAGGAGCTCTGCTAAAATATTGTTGTAGTTATCTTAAAAAACAGCATTTCTTTCTACATCTTTTGCTTCCCTATTTAAAAACGTATGAAAAATTCATGCACCATCCGCTCTGAAACTGTTGGAAAAGTGAGGCAACCTCTTTCAATAAACTCTTTCAATATTTGTTGTCCACTGTATCAGCATTTCAGCTCTGTTTTTTAGGTATTTATTATTATTTGCATCTGGGTCTTTTAAAAAACTTAGAATACAGCACCCACCCATTTTTCAAGTAAGCTAAATGGGTGTTTCTTGTTGCCGAGGTGTGTCCTATTATTTTGAATTGTTCAAACAAGGTGTAACCAACATGAAGACCAGCGAGTTGTGTATGGGTGCAAAGCAAGCACCTTTGAGAGGAATTTTAAGGGAAGACGGAAAATCAATTGGAGTCATTGCACAAACTTTAGTCATAGCCAGTAAGACCATTGGAAAAGAATAAAGACACCTCGGGTGTACAGATCAACAGACTTCAAACCAATAGACCAAGGAAAACATCAGCAGTTGATGAAACATTGTGAGAACTGTAAAGAAAAAAACACAAAACAAATGCCAGTGTCCTCATAATCAGTCTCCAGAGGGCAGGGTGAAGGAACCATAGTCCATCATTTCCAGAAGACTTCAGGAACAAAAGCACAGAGCCTCCACCGGTAGATGCAAACTACTCATCAGCAATAAGAGTTGTAATGCCAGATTTTGATTTGCCAAAAAGTAAAAAGATAGGGCTCAAAAGTTCTGGGATAAAGTTTTATGTAGTCATGACGCAAAGATGAACCTTCACCTAAGTGATGGGAAGAACGGATCTGTTCATGATCCAAAACACACAAGCTCATATGGGAAACATGGCGGATTTGGCTTGTGTGGCTGCATTGAGCAATGTTAGATCCAACCACCCATCCCCTCTCCCTCCCCCCTGCTGTTCGACACTACATCGCCTTTTAGCATTAGACGCAGAAAGGGTGCCTTGTGTGTCCGTGTCCCAAAGCGGGTGACAAAGTGGTGGGATTTGATGCCATGGAAATGAGAACTGGCTGAAATATCTGGGAAATGGTCAGACTGATGAAAGAACAGACATCTCGTTTTGTCAGAATATAATAACGTGGATTTGTTTTCCCTGAATTATGCTACTGATTCTATTTTGTTCTTATTTAGAAAGAAATGAAAATTATAAGTACAACCCATGTTCTGGTAATACTTCAGCCTAATTGGTTTCAGCTCTTGATAAATTGAATAAAATTCAGGAAATGAACACATTGTATAGACTCGGGGGCACAAGGAGGTACAAGAAATGTGTATTTGTAAATAGTTTCCCTCTGTTGTAGTCTAATTAGGTGCCAAGTGGGTGGTGTTCACCAAATGGGGGTCCTGGTACTAATGAGTGCTAAACGATCAGAGGAGAATATTAAAAGTCAAAGTCGGTGCTAATCTGTGACTGACATCTAACGACTCGCCACTGGACTGGTGCTCATGTGGTCCTTATTCTGGTGCTCAAAACAGGTTTAAAATAACTGCTTAAAAAATGTATCTGCTCCGGCTTTTTGACCCGGGAGTGCTTCCCACACCGTTCAGAATTGATAGGAGCGTAAAGCAGCTCTTCCATCACAACCCTCCACCTCATTAAAATCATTTACTCTCTCGCCGCATTAGCAAGCTGAGCTTTAAGAGCTGTGGATAAAAGAGCAGATGAAGTGGCCAATCTCGACACACTTGTGCGTGCTCTATAAAGATTTTGCAGTCATTAATTTGTGTCTCAATTCAGTATCATCCCTAACACCAGAAGTTTAAATAGAAGAGGCAGCTCCAGACTGCGTAAATAGGGTTTGTTTAAATACGTTTGTGTGCTTTAGTAGTGAGGGTTATTCACGGTCATGATAGCTGTCTTGAAACTTTGCCCCACACCTATTTCCTTCATTATAATTGTAAAAGAATGATATTTGCTAATGCATAACTGGATAGACAGAGTGGGGGGGAAATGAAACCATCTAAAAATGTTGACACTACTATCCATACCCTCAGTGGTGATTTAGTTGAAGCATACATACTCAGGATTACAGAGATATCTAATATGATCATGCTCTGATCACTTCACTTGAACCACTTACCACAGTGCCATTCACCTCATTACAGCTATCAAAGGCACCATTGTTAGTCATATGAAAAGGCTGGATGGTTATCACTGAGAACTAGAATATCTCAGCATACCAGTGTTTTCAGTTGCTACCTATGCCAAGTGCAGACTACAAGACTTTGAAAAAGGTTTTTTTTCTGCTCAAACTGCAAGACACTCTTTGTCCCAGACTGTATTCACATTTACATGAGACACACCTGATGTCAGACAGGTTGTGCTGATTACAGTACCGTTTAGAGAAACCCAATACCCAATGGTCGTGGTATTCAAAGAAACCCCATGAGAAGTGATGCAGAGCATGTGGGGGTTTCCAGGTGCAGATGTGATGCCTTATGTCCCAGGCATGTGTATCAAATGAAAGGGCAGGTGTAAAAGTAGCAGAGATGGGATCTACAAGGAACTAGAATGAAGAGAAGAAAAATAAATGAATCTTAGTGAAAACACCACAAAAATGTCCAGACTATAGTCTTGAGTTTAAATAAATGTGAAAAAAAAACAACAAAAGATTGAAATGAAAGCTGAAATGCCTTAACATCTTGAAAGCTAACAGTCATAACATCAGATCGCAGTAAGGTGTAATCCTCCTTCTACCACTGACTGTAGTAAGACTGGTTTCCAGTAATAAAGGCCTTTTGACAGGTAACATTTTTGACATTTTGACAGGTCAAAGTAGGAAAACCAAAGATGTGATTTATGAAAATAATGATGGCTGAATACCATTTAACTGGTTTATTTCCGAGGCTGTAGTTCTGCTTAGCAGTTCCACTTCCCCTCGCTTACTTACCTGCACCCTTGGCTATTACATAATAGGGTATGTTGCACTGAGGCCACTCAGAGAGCAGAGGGAAAGTGGGCGGAGGGATGAGTGGGGAGAAATAAATGGAACACACCTGCCCTTGTACACTTTCAGCTCAAACTTTTCAGTAAGGACGCACCAGTTGCATAACTGCAATGCAAAGTGAGGGATATACCTCAGAGAAGGTTTCCCATTGAGTATTTGTGGTTGTATAATGGGTGAGTGTGTGTGTGTGTGTCATTTATTTATTTAAAAAATCTAGTTAGAAGGAATGACAGTCTGATATTTAGCCTCAGTTTGAGTTTGTACCACAAAAACACTCAGCCCACTAGAGGTTGTCCAGCGGTGTAACAGAGCGATGCTTCTTTTACCTCCTAAACACTCTTTGGCTGAGTGTAGACACCAGCTTGCAGAGAGCCCACAAACCCAACAACAGCCAAGTTTTTGGCCGTTGTTGGCTTGCCGTCAACTTTCTCACCGAATTAATGTTAATTAGCGACAGCTGACCTGCAGCAGGTGACGTTTGTAATTCTAAGTGGCGAAAGCAACAGTCTGCGCCAGCTAAACATGAAAATCTGCTTCCTCAGTGTTTTGTACTTTTTGCTAATGAAAAAGACACAGGTAACAGATTTGTCACGGTTGGAGCTTATTGTATTATGTATGTCGGAATAGTCAATCATCGGTGCAACCAAATAATGTTCCACATCCACACACTCTAATTTTCACTCACATATGCCATGAAATGCTTGCATTGAAGAGCCCAGCTGTCATTAATGAGAGCACTGCTGTAACACTAGCAGGTTGAGGTGAGCAAAACACATTATGGATCAGTCCAGGAAGGATTGAATTCTGATCGGCTTTATTTTAGCTGATACCAATCCATCAAAATATGCCTTGACAGCTCAAATACCAATCCTTAGGATCAGCTTGGGACATCTCCAGCTTCCACACATTACTTCTCAGGTGGTTTACTGTAGAGATTATCCAGCACTGCTCACTAGTTTTTTTTCAATTTTGCATTAGGGATGAGAACAATATCCTTTTTTTACTGACACAGCAACCGGATTTAAGAATAGACTACAACCCTGCTGGAGTACAAGGCATGGCATATTGTACTTATTCTTTAAATGCTGAGTTCGGACAGATCATTGCAAATTAAATATTTGATTTTGTTCCACATCTGAAAGGAAGATTTGATACAGTCCCATCCTGCATACATGTTTTATGGTCTAAGACCTCTATGACACTTCCTGACTAGATAGAAGTTAACAAGTTAGTTAGTGTCATGAACTGACACTGTTTGGGAGTTCACTATCTTCTGTTAATAAGTGTGTAAGGAGAATCACTCTGGATTTGACGGTTTTTATACTTGTCCCAAATTGTAGAGTTGGAACAAAAAAATGATTAACTGGAAAGAAGCTTTTATTGTTGTAGTCTATGAGTAACATGAAGTCATATCTGCCTCAAGAAAAACAAAGTGGACGTGAGAATCAGTCAAAGAGGGGTGGAAGGGATGGAAGATTAGCAGGCATACATTTGTAAACTGAGTCCGTCCCAGCTCATGGTAGCAGGACAGAGCTGGTGCTGTAGTGTAGCACTTACTCTGTGTGTCACATGATCACATGAGTGATGTGCAGTCTCTGCATATGATTCAACTTTTTTTTGAGCAAGCACAATAAATTGGAATATCAAATAGAAAAAATCTCAGCACATATTTAATTAGCACTAAAGTATGATGATAGTATCGAATCGGAAGATTGTATTGTCTTTCCAATTGGCAATGACAAACCATTTTCTCATTGGCGTGATGCATTTGTTTCCTGTGTAGCTCAGAAAAATATTAAATCTGAGTAATTGTTCTCGGAAAATACAGCATTTCGACAAACTGTGAAAGGGGGGCAGTAAAATGAAGATGATGTACAAAAACCACACCGTCACTTCAAATCAAATCCCAAGCCTGTTTAATTCATAGCAACCTTGACCATCTTTCTTCTTCCCTATTGCCTCGGCCACTGGCAGCTCTGAGATTTAATGGCTGCATTTGCAAGATGTGCCATTGGTTTCCAAATCCTGGTGACAGGCCCTTTCGTTTGCTTCTCAGCAAGACATAGAACTGAAGGAGGCTCTCATACTTGCAAAAAAGATGGATTATGGGCCTTAAAATAGAGCTGTGCACCTGTCGCCTAACATTTTCCAGCGTGGACACACTTGTATCCAGTGACTGCACCAAATGTCACACCAAGGGGATGCTGTGACCACGAAGGAGATGCTGTGACCACAAAGCTGATTAAAGCAGTTGGTAGCTTTCAAAACCTAAAGAGGAGCCACAGAAGTTTTTCACAAACTACAAACGGCTCAACGGCTCCAGTCTGAAACGGCTACCTTGACATATCATTCTCTAGATACTGCCATAACATTGTAGAATCACATCAATGTCCTCTACAAGACAGCTGGAGACGGATGGGCAATTTATAGTGATAAAGAAACTGAAAGGTGAGGGAGTGGCTTGATTTAAAGTCAAATGTATGTGTGTGTATATATACATTTTATACTTTAAGAATTTCTTTCTTGTTTATTTGCATACTTTCTCTGTATGAATTTGGCTCAACTGTTTTTTAAATTCTTTGTTTATTCACCTGTTTATTGTGTGTCTGCTGTGTGGCTCTGATTGATTTAGTAACACCCCTGAGGACTCCAGTTCTTTCTGTTTGCTCCAGTTTCTTTTCTTTTTCCTTGACATTAATGGAGTGAAGTCATTCAGCCTCAGAATAAGCATTTTAACTTACCCGGTCAAGCTTTTGTCTCAGTTTATGATCTGATTTGTATCCATTTTGCATTGACTTTATAGGCATTCAGCACACCTCTGCTCCACGTTCGGTCTGAACACATGCATCTTAAGACTCATATATACTATTATAATCCCATAATGCTATAGCATTTCTTGACCGCAAACATCGGGCGTCGTGCTGTTTCCTTTGTAAAAATGTCCTTGCAGTCAAAATACGTTGGCTACATTAATGTTGGTTTAACAATACCTATTACCTATACCTATACCTAATACCTATTTGTTCACAATTCCGATCCAAAACATTAATAAACATCGACATTAACTGCAACAATTAATAATCTATTAATTGATAGAAAATTGCCTCATTGGCAACTCATTGGTTTTCAATTTTAAAGCCAAAATCTTGAACATTTGTTGTTTTCAGCTTCTAAAAAGTGAGAACATGTTGATTTTCCTTGTCTTACCCGATAGTAAACTGGTGATCTTGTCCTTGACTGAAGATGATTTTGGGCTGTGGGGTGTGATGACCTTCTTTCACATCTTGTAATGTTTTTCAGACAGAACAATTAATCGATTATGAAGACACACTAATGGACACACTGTGCATGACGGCACATACACAGCATATGAATTTGGCTGGTGTGAGTTTTACATAGTAATGCACAGAGGCAGCACATTTACACATGGCCTTCAGTGATCAAATAAGACTTTTAATAACCCTTAAAATATGCCACTCTGAGAAGTGAATGTGCTTAAATAAGTTTCACACGTTGTATATGAAGATTCACAGTCACCCAGGCTACTGAATAGGCTACAGAATCTGTTGCAGTGAAAGAAAACTTGCTTTGTAGGTTGAACAGCTGGAGCAAAAAAGGTCATGCTGTGACCTCACTCATTTGTAATAAATAATTATTCAACAAAGCCAATGTTTCACTTTTTTTTTTCCAGAAATACAGCTTTTGTTCTGACCTAAGATGTCAAAGCCTCACCAGCAACCTCTTCTACTGTAGCAGTGTCTGACATGTAATGAATATTCAGGAGGCGTGCATTTCGATTGCTCTTTGCACCGTGCAACCTTTTCCTATGTTGATCACAAACATATTCACTCAATTCTTTCCCACAAATAACCATTTATTCTTCACACATTTACTGAAAATTACAGTTTATTGAAAGGACACAGAAAGGTCAGATAACACAGATACATGTAGCTAGGAGTTACTACTCAGTGCATGGCACATTCTCAGGGAGACGACCCATTGTGAGTCTTTGGCTCTTTGCCTCTGGAGTGTTAAAGGCAGAAAGAGTGCTGAAGTATTAAATGTTGAACAGTTGGCCAGCCAACTTGAGCCTCTATATTTCAAAATGTGGAGGAGTAAATTAACCTTGCTACAATGAGTGACAAACAATATTCTAAGTTGGGTAGTAGTAGTAGTAATAGTAGTAGTATTTTTTTATTCGTCAATTGATATACTTATCACAGGATACAGTGTCAGACCTCACCAGTGCAAAGGGATTTTTCTAGAAAGATCACACATTTAGAAAGCAGTGTCCTCACTCAGAATAAAACTCAGATAAGTAAACAACAAATGAACAATCATGAAACAAGTTACCAGTGCCATTGCTACCTTTTTAAAAAGAATTTCTAGAATGCATGCCATTTTACTATGGAGTTTTTCAGATGACAATTTTGTTGACAGTTCCAGTGTCTCAGCTTTTGCAAACAATGCTGATATGCAAATGTCTAGCTGTGTGTGTGTGTGTGTGTGTTTTAAAAGTGTGTTTGTGTGTGTGTGGGCGCACATATGTTTTGTGAGAGTGCGCAAGTGTGTGCTCTTAGAAGGTTCCTTCAGGCAATGCAGGAGCTCTGCATTTTGGATGATATGCCGTCCATTCAGTTGTATTTGTGTGGCTTTGTCTTTTTGCTACTGCCTCCCTCTGCCTCCTCGCTGTCTGAGGGCTTTGTGTCGAATTTTCCAGTCTGCGCTTGGCTCCTTTGCTGTTAGGTTCAGAAGATAAAGATTCATAATGAGCAAGACTGACACAATAATCTGGCACAGTAGACATGTTGTGGTCTGTAATCTGAGCAGGAAATGCTCCTAAATATCTGCAAGATGCAAAGGAAGTACAAAAACATGTTTTTTATAGTTAGCCTTGCATTGCCAACACTACAGTGCGTTATAATCAGACAGTTTCTGATTCCTCTCTCAGCCCTGGTCTCACCACACAACTTTGTCCTATTTTTGGGGCTGCTACTTTAGTTAATGCAGCCAAATGAAGGTGTTTCATTTGGAAGCCTGAATGCTAATAGTGTGAACCCTCTCATCCTCCCCAAACAAGAAGATTGAGAAATTCACCACAAAGGCGCCAGTTAGCTCCTCATCAGCCACACAGACAGCAAAACTAATTATTAAAGGATCCAAACATTAGGATAATCCTTTTTAAGTCAAATTGGGAAATGTCCATCTTTGCCATGCAGTTGCCCTAAAATATTCACTACCATTGAAGGCCAACCTGAAAGTGGCCTGTGGATGTAAGTACAACAAACATAACAAACATACAGAGGACATTTCCTTTTCATTTTAAATTCTGCATTGTTTACATCCACGTTTGCCTGCTAGCAGTCCTCTCTGTGTTGCCTTTGTGCATTTGATTTATTATGTTTGCAAACAATACAGAAGCCCACTCATTAACACTGACCCATGGTACTACTAGAGGTCAAAACTCCACAGAGTTAAGTTCAGTGTCTTCTGAGTTTACAATGTGAATTGTGAAATTTTACATAATCTAGAAAGTTCATAGAGGAATGTAATGCTCAGTCTTATCTTGCACAGTACAAATTCAAAAGATGGTATAAATGGAGGGTAAATATGATTCAGCTTTGTAACTTAGGGGTGTTGAGTACAGGGCAATATTATTTCTGTGGTCTACAGGGCAGTGGTACTTATCCTTCTTTGTAAAAAAGCAAATTACTGTTGTTAAAATACTCTTAAGTCTTAAGTTTAATGGTAAGTATAGCTTTGTCAGCCTGCTATGATGTATTAGCTTTTGAAATGCTGACTTTGTAGGGGGCAGTGCTGGAGATGGGGACACAGCCACGCAGTCCTAAAGTCCCCAGATTTTGAAGAACCACTCTGACAGCAGTCTGCAGTCAGCATTCTGTTTACACTTCAGTGACATATTGAAGCACAATGCAGTTTACAAGAGTGCTTGTGTGTAGGGAATGTGCATTCCTGTTATTTCGCAGTTTCCACAAATTCCTGCAAACATGTGAAAGAAAATTATTAGGCTCCAAAGTATTTCATTGATGGACTGCATTTTTCTTTGGTATTTTGAATAATTTTCGTTAATTTTTAGCAATGACATGTTTAAGCACTGCACACAAGCCCTAGAAACCAATTCCCCAAGCAAAGCATCTGTTTTGTGTTTACCAATGTCACTTTGGAGAATGCCTTAAGGCCCGCTGGCTGCTTGCAAATGACTGAGTTACACATCACTCTGCATGGCAGTGGGTTACAGTTCTATCACCTGGCTTGAAGCAAAACAAAAACAAAAAGAGGCAACATGCACCTCTACATTTTATCCCATCACTTTCAGGGGAGCTTGAAAGTAAACTTTGAATCTGACCATATCATCTGGCCGCTGTGGAATTATAGAACAACAAGAGTTATATTTTCAAAACAGTCTCTCACTTAATGTGCTCATGTAACTTTGTGCCAACCTCAGTTGCCACCCATTGTTATGTGGGTATTTTTGTGCATCTTATTTGTCACTCGAAAAAAACTCCCTTGAGGACATCCAAAAAGTTTTCATGCAAGGGTGGATTTTTGTCAGTAAGAGCACTACTGATGTCAGCTGTCAAGTGGATTTTAAACAAGTTTATCTGACAAAACAACAGCTTATATTTCATGTTACTGCTACATACTTGCATTTTGGCTGTGTTTTGACTCTGTTTTTCAAATGCTTGGATAGAAAGGAACTTCAGAACTCTACTATGTTTTCTGTGCGTTCTTATCCTATGGATAAGAAAATGTTTTATTGTGGCCGTCAGTGAATGTGGGGGTGAACACCAACTAGCTAATTAACAAACTAGCTGCGCCACAGCAGGCAGATGGTTTTTATTTCTTGGGATGTGTCAGCAACTAAAGCTAATCACATCATATGAACCACATTTTCTTTGGTATTGTTGAATAACAATCACAGCAAAGGTCTAATATTGTCTTTATTCAACATTTTTCAAGAATCCTAACATCTAGCTAAGTAGATTTATTTATATATTCTTTTTAGCATTTCCTGACATTCACTCACTGTAATTTTATATTCCAGCTGGAGTGCTTTTATTTTCACCTTTTTAATGAATTCAGGAATGTCAGAAACCAACAATACTGATGCCACTGTGCTTCAGAGTTATGCTCTGTTGTTTGAGAAAGTGTTATGGACTCAGATACAGTACACAACATTGGAATAAATGTTACAGGTCCGATTGTGTACTCTGTCTTTAAAGCCTACACAGTATATTTACAAAGCTGGAACAATGTTATTTTCCTCCACGTTGTTGACATTATAGTTAATCTGGCTGGAAACTCCTCTGTGGGTATGTTGTGTGGGTCTGACAGGCTGTCGATGTTCAGGACACATCAATGAGGGCTTCTTTGACTGATCAGTCTACCAGGGGAGACTGAGTGAACAGACAAGGTCTTATTGTACAATATACCTGACCGAAAAAGTGCACATGCTACTCTGTTTTCATTTAAACCCTTTTTTGTGATGTACAAAAACACATCAAGTGCAAAACTATAAGAATAGATAAGAAGAATTTTGTTCTCCCAGAAAGATTTGAACATAAGGGGAGATGCCACTCAGGTTTTCTGTCTTGAAGTCAATCGAACATGAGAACACATAATGAAGGTAGGGTAGTGACAGGAATGGAGGGCACTTTAATGCAGATTGATCCACAGAGACCCAAATGCCACTCATTACTAATCAAATTGTTTACTACACCATGAATGGCAAGTGCTGTGCATTAGGGACACTAACAGACAGCAGGAAAAGAGAGTAAATTGTAGACTCAGTGCTGCAGCACAATGGGAAAATTTCCCAAATAAATGAGATAAAAAAAGGTTACACTGAAAACAGTCTGAAAAGTCATTAGCCCAACTGAGACGTTCTAGTCACCTCTTCTTCTTTGTTGCTATTGCTTCTTAAAAAAATGAATAATTAAAAATAAAGTGGAACATCAAAGAAATCAGCTTTTGAGTTGAAAAACAAAACCCCACCATTGTTGAAATCTACAGCGCTCACTAACACAGATTTCTTTCTCTTAATGCATTTTTTGCAAGTCTTGCATCTCGTGTTGATTCAGAACGGCACAAACGCCTCTGGGAATGAACTGCTTTTGACTTCAATAACATGTAACATATTATGTAGAACTATTTCACTACATTAAATCTAAAACGGAATACTATTATCTTGTCCTGCTTTGAATCAGTGACACAGTCCACTGTTGTATTACATAAAAAGCAATTGTCAGACTCTCTCACTGAATTTCTTTCTGGCACAAAACAAACCAGTGGAGTCAAATCTGCCCATTTGTGGAGATCTCTATTGAAAAATTCTCGTATTCTTGTGCAAATAGTCTGGGTCTAAAAATGGATCGCTGCCACTTGGAATGCAAGACAGTTGCTCAGTTACACAGTATTGCACTGCATTGAAATGAGATGCATTGTTTTGCTGTACCATCTGCCACCGCCAAACAGGTGTGACTCAATTCAATAATATGATGAAGGAGGCAGTTATGCATAGACTTTGGCAGGGCTTTGAATATCACATACTATAGGTGACATTGGCACACTGAATATTATGTTTTAGTAGACTGTTTGCCTTCTTTTAGGAATGTCATGTAGGCGTTGTGTGTCTCTCCATCACACTGTATCATCTGCTGTGCTTTGTTTCACTTCTTTGTGTCCTATTTTGTTGCATACTGAGGTTTAGCTTATTAGTTGTTGGTCACTCTGTAGTCACACTGAGTTGGGCACATCCGTTTAGCCTTTCTTTCCATGAAGTCCTTTTAACTTGTCAGGGGTTTCAAATTTTATTAACGTGATAGTTGTGTAATGCAATATGTTATTTTCAAAATGGCTACAAATACTTTTTCAACAATCCCCATTTAAAGTAAAGTTTTTATTTATAAGACCAAAACCAGCAATGACTTGATTGATCATCAAGTTATTCCCATGTGTAGCTAAACGCTGATATATCCTATTTCTGTGTGTCATAAACCTCCAGTGTTGTCCAAAAACGTTTAATTCTCCCAGATACACGTCATAGTCGGTGCTGGAAATATTAATTCGGCACCAAATTAGTCCACAACTGAAAAATAGTCCCCAACAAATGCACTGTTTCCTCCTGTTTGAGTAACTTTTAATTCATAACTACAATGTCCAACTGCTTTAGGAAATTACTGAGCATTAAAAAAAAAAAAAAAACTTTATATCTATGACCCATTTTTCAAGATTTGTCTTTTCGTAGGAACAAATGGTCGTGTGGCTGAGAGCCACAGAAACGGTGTGAAGTCGGAAAGTATTGAGAGACTAACACAGTGTTGGTTTTGGTCTTTTCATTTGATCTATTGACGATAAGGAAAACAAAAATGACATAATCCTGTATGACACATCAATAACTGCCTGTAGGTCAAAAAAAAAAGAACAAGAATTCACTGCACCAACAAGAGTACATTTTAAAATGTCTGCATCTGTTTTCCACATAAATTCAAGTGAAGCTCACCTGCTGTGGCTCTGGTAGCTTTTTACTTTCCGGGGCCGATTCCCCCGTCTGATTTTGGAAGCAGTTGCCCCCGGCCTGTAGGAGTAGAGGTCAAAATATCTCAGTGCAGTGTAGAGAAGACATGCTGGGAAGCGTCAACTCCCCAGCCGTGTGTATTGTATGAAAACAGAGTCATATTAGTGACATTAATATGCCCTTTGGTTTGTTTACAAAAAGTTTAACTGACTTCTTCTACAAGCAAAGAGTCGCCCAAATTACCGTCACTAAACTGAATTAGGATGTTAAGTATATTTACGTGTTTACATGTTTACTGGACAAAAATGTTCTATTAGAATGCAGGTTTCTTCAATTAACAGTAAATTAATCGGCAGCAACGCTGATAATGGAATGGTTGATACTTGTTCAAGTAATACTCACTAACATTTGCTGGTTCTAGTGTAAACCTGCAGTTTTTCTCATAGTATCATAGTAAATTGAATACCATCAGGTTTTGAACTGTTAGTCGGAAAAAAAAAGCAATTCGAAGATGTCACCTTGAGTTCTCTGAACTTGAGATGGACATTTTTTTCCTGCATTTTCTGACATTTTGTAGACTAAACAATCAATCATGAAATAACCAACACAGAAAATAATCGTTAGTTGCACCCTTAAAAGATGTATCAATTTTTTACAGCATTGAACATGTGGCTATAAGCAATGCCAGTCATTTCCCTGCTGTGATAAACTGTGATAAGCCATTTTGAGCTCATCAATCAATCAATCAATCACTCAAAGTTCATTTATATAGCCCTTTACAACAGCCCAAAGGGTGACCAAAGTGCTTCACAGTGAAAAATATAAGAATAACTCATGGTAATAATTTGTCTCTCATAACATAGCTGGACAGGATGAACACTAAACATTGTTACTAAAAAGTCTGTTAATTACTCCTCTCTGGTCTGATCTTAAATCTCGTAAATTGTGAATGACTTGCCTGAAGCACCTGATGCACACGAGAACAAGTGGTATGAAGCCACTTGCAGGACGAAGGTGAACGCCGTATCACTGTGAGACAACCTCTAGCCTAATGCATTTTGTATGAAATATACAATTCAAACTGTTAAGTCTGTCTATGAAAAGCAAATAATTCGTTGGGCTGCTGCAAACCTATCACATTTCATTTTCAAACCGAAACACGGGCTGTAAGCTATCCCTGCTGTCTCTCCTCATTTCCCACCAGCCCACGGGGAGAGAAGGACAGGGGGAGACGTGGCGGTGTTCACGAGCAAACACAATATGTGATTCTCTGTTTCAAATATGTCTCCTCTTATCTGTATCAGAATGTTTCACCCTCTCGCTGCAGGATTTTTACAACTCTGCAAAAATTATATAATCAATTATGGGATACCAGTGAACATTGTTTTTGGCATGATTTCATTATAGAACAATCTCTCTGACATGGTTTCCACAGAGGGTAATTTCCTCTCTGGGTGGCATCCCTCCGTACTCCCCTGTCTCCAGTGGTCTATCAACTCATATCTGTAATAGTTCTTGATAGCCACTTGTCAGAAATCCTTATGGACCCTGTTCACTCCCTCTACTTTCTTCAAATCCTCTTGGTTTTGACAAGGTTGGAGATACTCATTCTAACTCTCCCTGATAACTGACTGCTCACAGTTGCCTGGATCTTAGAGAAGCAAGTATGTTACTATAAAGAACCAAAGTCCTCCACAGAAAGTCTGAATTGGAGAGGTCAGCAACTGCTTCTTTTCCCTCTCCCCCTTTCCTACCTTAATAACTGCTTTCACAGCCAGCGAGGCACTCGACTCCCTCAAATGTTCCAATGAAGATCCTCAGTGTAAAACTGTGTTTGCACCGGGTAAGTGCATTTCTGAGAGAGAAGCTCTGTGAATTGAGTGTGAATGGGCACATTTTATTTTTTATCACGAAGTTGGTACTTGCTAGTGTTTGGTAATTGCCTTTAATAATATTGCCAATTTTCTGTTGAATGACTAATCAATGAATAATATCAGTGCTAAAGCGCTATCAAAGTGTAAACACATGACAAGAACAATGCACTTCATTATTTTCTTCATTATGAGGGCTATGTGCAAAAGAAATGCTATGGTAAGCGCACATTAATCTCCGCAACTTGTCTTGTGTCAGGGCTCTAATTTACTGTGATAAATTAAACAAAAATAGCAAATATTTGTGTAAACAGTGAATATTTACCATCCTTGCTAGAAGAGATGTCTTAAACAAGCAATAATCAATAGTTAATTATTTTGATGTTTAATGTAATTTGTCTTCATGTAAGATCGTTTGTTTGTTTTAACCAACAGTCTAAACCTCAACAAGATTCATCTTAAAATGATGTAAAAAAGAACTAAGCAGCAAATCCCATTATTTGAGAAACTTGAAATGGGAAATGTTTTGCATTTTTTCTTCATCAGTGACTCGATTAGTTGAATATCAAGACTAATCACTTTGACACTAGAGACGGATCTAAATAATAACTTTAAAACTAAAACCAGATAAAAACTGTTAACTTAAGACTGTATCATCAAGCTGTTGTTGTTGTTGAGTTTGACAATTAATGAACCTAATGAAGATGCATGAAGTAAAAGTAGCTTGTTTGATTTCTGATGAGGGACTTCAGAATGAATTCTATGACCAGATGAACCTCGTGGATACGAGCCCTCAGGTCACACAGGCCATTACAGTTTAATTACTCCAAAGGCCCACCTTTTCCATCTGGCATTCTTTAACTCCGCCACTGTCTCTCCTCATTACTCCGATGTTCATGGGTGATTTACTGGCTGTGACAATTCTCTGAACTTTAGAGATATCCTGTAGAGAAAAAAAACATTTCAGTTTGGGATTAAAAATAAAAGTAAACAGTTCTGAGTCAAATGTTCATAACTGATTAATTTATAGTTGTTCATTTAAACTAATTCAGTTTATTTATTTGTTGTGAATAAATTATGGCTGGAATGACTATTTCATAACAGGCAGCAGGAAGGGCAAAAAGGAACAGGGTGCTGACAAACTAAAAAGAGAATTATTGAAATACTAAGGCTTGAAAGTAATATTCAACCATCACATAACCAGTATAAAGATCAAAAACTTTTCTTAGTAATTAATTCATTTTGCACAAATACTTTTTCAATTTGAACTACTGCAGCTAGAAGCCAGACTCCCTATCCATACCACCACACCAGATGTTTCTAATGTAGGCTTAAAATAAGTCAAACAATTCTCATCTAAAACTAAATACTACTATTAAAATAAGATTTATGTCATGTCATTTATATTGAATCAAAAGCCTACAGTCATACTACGGCTGGCTTTGTAACATCAGCATGTTAACATGCTCACAAAGACAATACGAACAAGATGATATCAATGTTTGACTATTCTCTTGATGATGTCGGTAGATGGAAAGTCAGACCATCATTGCCGCCCTAAAAATGTATTTCCTTCATATAAACTGTAACAATGTGCCTTCAAAGTCAGATATTGAATTTGAAACCTGTGTTTTGTTCCATGTTATGAGACACTGATATTGTTTAAATATGGGCATTATCAAAATTTCCTTTAGGTTGTCACTAAGGGAACATTCTGTATGCACATTTAGTAAATGTTAGGCAGGTATTAAAAACAGAAAAGTAACTAGATTCAGTCATCTTTGTGGTGTTTACATAAAATGTAAATGCAGTTGTTTGCCAATAGAGGTCTGAGGTCCCAGGTGTTGGACTGTCAAACCAGCATGCAATTATTGTCTTTATAAACATACACAGACCAGTGAAAAGCAAGCATAATTCTGGGAGGTAGAATTGGGATTTACTACTATGTGAGCTGCATATGATGGACAATGGTGCTTTAGTGAAGTCGCCCACTGCAAAAACAGCCGTAGCAACCTGGAGATAGTGGGAGCAAAACAAGATGGACAGCCAGAGATGAAAAGGTTCTCTCTGGAGGTAGTGCAGCAGTCTATATCATCACTACCTAAAATGATGTCTGTATGAAAAAACATGACTCTTCAAGGTTCATGTGCTTTAAAACAGTGGATTAAGAAGAAGAAATGCTCTATTCAGTGGGGGGCAGACATAGTAAATAAAAACTATAGATTTCTGGAGGGTTGCACATACATCATCATTCAACTACTGATGAGTAACGCTATGGCTGCAATTCTGCATTTCTCCCAGAGATTCTTAAAGAAAAAAAAGCAATAAAGAAGATATAGTGTAGCTTAGCATAGTTTAGCATAAACACCATGACCACTGCTGGAGTCACAGATAAAGGAGAAACTAAAGAATTGTAAAATCTTCCTGCTTCCCGGAAGTCACTAGAAGTGGCAACATTTTGCCTTCATCATTAGATATGTAAACAGGGAATGTCATTGACAGAAAAATGATTATTATCCATGGGGTCTCTATTAGAATACAAGACATGCAGTCGTATATTCTGTATATGTCAGTTATTGTGTTGTTATTATATACAGTCAAAGCTATTTTTCAGAGACCTTGATAGTCAAATAAAAAGGCATCGTTGAGCATGGCATTGTTCCACCCCCTACCCTTCCCAGCCTATAAATGCTAACAAACATCCATAATGATTTGGTCTTAAAATTTTATGTCTATATTCTCTATCTACATTATGTACACAATGGATGTTAGATGTGTTAAAAAATTGGCATCAATAGCTCTCAGGTGCATAAAAGCTAGTGGATATTCTTTGCCCGCAGGCTCCCTGATGGTGCAGGTAAGACTAATTTCAATAGTAATGTGGTTGAAAATGCGTTATAATAAGGGCCCCGAGTACAGCAAGTGCCTTCGTCTTGACCCTGTTGTAAAGGGAATGTTGACGTGATTTAGGCACAGCTCAAGGTCCTCACCTGTGAGGAACCAGTGAGGTACAAACTACTCACTATGCCATGAACAGGATATTGAAATGTCAGCTACTAGTGTTTGGAACAATCTATACAAGCTAACTGTACTGCTCATCTATAAGCCAGTGGCTCGCATAGGCATTGGGGACAAAATTCAATGCTAGAAAGGCCATCTGTCAGTTGACATGTGTTCTGAAATATCTCGACATTTAAAAGCAATGCAGAAAGTGTACATCCTGGACTTTTCCTACAATAACCTATTTTTTTAGACTAGTTTATCATACGTTTTCATTTTCATTTCACAAAACACCTTTTATTGGGCAAGCTGTTTTTAAAAGTTTCCAGGCACAATGATTTTTAAATAATTCAATAGTATAACACAAAAGCAATAGAGGAAATTATGCTGGGTGCATATACTGTATTTTCCCAGCTGTCTACCACACATTCTATAGTAAGTACCAAACAGTAAAAGAAAAACTGAGTTTATACAGAAGATTTTTCTCCGAAAGTAACCCGGTCTGTCTTCTACAGCTAGTTTTCTGCGCAAGGTTAGTGCACAGTACCTTCCTTAACTGGGTCAAAAGTGGTCTCACGAGAGCATAAAGCAAGTTGGTTGCAAGACGAACACAAGCAGTCTTGACCTGTCACTGTCAAACTCCATTCTTATTTTGTCAGCTGAAACAACATCTTTTTAGGCAGGTTCAGTGAAAATGCCTTTACTTGTGGAAGTGACCGCTTTTGGGCGGACATTTCATGCATTATTTCTTAACTTTTGACAGCATCCATCAGAATCTGCAGAATTTTACAGAAAAGCATTGGAACAAAGCAAGGCATTTTACATGCTGTTCGGTCTCCATAAGACCAGTTATCCTCCAGTAGAAAGTTAATAAAGTGCTTAAACTGACAACATTTATTACCAGCAAATGTGCTGTTTAATTTATGAAAGGAAAAAAATGGGGATATATTCAATAAGAAAGGGTTCATTTGACTAATGAACAAACTGAAAGTTTAATATCTAATTAGAATTTTTTTTAAAAAGAGCTTCGTTAGAAACCCTTACTTGGTCTTCTTGGCAGGGTTTCTTGCATTTGTTGCATGTCATAAATGATATTCTAACATCCAAATTCAGCTGATAAATATCTTGAATCTACTTTTTTTTTTTTGAACACCTACCACCACCTACTTGCATCTAAGAGATGAATATCCTTTCGATTTATATGGACAAGAAAACAATCATAAAAGTAAATAGTAAGCGCTGAGAACAGGGCAATGAAATGCCTGATTTCTCCTCCGGCACAGTGCTTTGAGCTTCCAAGACATACTCTGATGAAAATTGCATGCCATCGGACCACAACACTTGGCTCTCTCCCAGAGACTGTTAAATATGAAGCAACTTCCACTCCAATCTTGCTGATCTCTGCATCCTTGCACTAATGAATCTTTCACCAGCAAGGAAAGCTGTGTGTGTGTGTGTGTGTGTGTGTGAGAGGGAGTGAGAGAGAGAGTGAGAGAGAGAGGTCTGGGAGAGTCCTATCTGTAGCGTCTACCAGAGCTTAAGGCCCATTATGTTAACTCAAACTATGAGCAAAAAGCCTAAAGTGGTGTCAGTGAGTGCTTGAACAAACATTCCTGCACTTACCCGCTTTGGATTTCAAAAACACAAAGCTGATTTTAGTCCAAGTGTGCTCAGGAAAATCAAATGTATGTTTCATCACTCAGTTAGTGGATAAAGGCTTCCTGGAAATGTTAAAAGCTGTGGAGCGTTTTTTGTTATGCCTCTGCGCTGGATGTTATCACGTTGTTCGTCCATCCTTCCCATTCTTTTAAATGTGGTATAACAGAAAGAGCTTGAGGGAATTTTCTTCAAATTTGGCACAGAGATCCACTTGGGCTCAGGGATGAATTGACCTATTCATTGAGATCACTGAAATTGGTGATCAAATGTCACTGTGACCTCACAAAGCACATTTTTGGCCATAACTCAATAATTAATAATAGGTAATTATGAATATATAAAATTTCACCCAAATATCTAATTAGATACAATGAAGGTTAAAGGTCAACTTGACTGTAACATCATAATGTTGTGTCAAAATACTTCTCTGGACGTTATTCAATACCATAACAGAAGGGGAGATTGTGAGCACTGCCTGCTGTCATGGCTATAACTTTGGGTTCTGTCAAAATCAGCTTTATTAGCTAAGCGTGTGATCACATACAAAGAATTTCACTGTTCTGTTGTTACTCTCAATGAACTTGCTCACTAATAGACATACAGCAGAAAAAGAACCGCAAAGCTTAACAAAATCAAGTCAATTTAATTTATATATCCCTATATCATAGATCTATATGATACATACATACCTACATTATCTATACAGCAAATTACATCTTCTATCCTCAGACCCTCCGCTTGAATGTGGACCAATTCCGACAAAGTCTTCTCTAAATATGAGTCTGAACAGACGTGGATGTAAACTGCAACTTGACTAGTTGGCAGAGGCATACAACTGAGAGACTGTAATTCTAGTTTCGTCCTACAGTCGTGTTGGTGCCATTCTACCCTGTTGTTTGCAATTACTGCCCTTTGATCACCAACAATAATTAACATATGATTAGCCATGCATTTTCAGAAGTATTAGCATCTCTAAATAAATGCATTCAGCTACAATTCACTTATACTAACATGTCGGGTTTAAAACCACACAGCTGAAACTAGGATAAAGGATGTAATAACACTCCTTAGGTCTTTCATGCTGTTAATGAGCATAATGAGGAACATAACAGTAGTTATCAATGAATAAAGTTCTTGACATTTGCCTCTCTATCCGTGTATTATTACCTAACTTCTCAGCTGCGGGCTGTTTGACTCCTTTATGCTCAGTAAGTGCTATTATGTGTTGTTTTTTTTTACTACTTAATTTGAGATAAATTTGGCAGTGATTTAAATGAGATCTAACCCACCTCCACATGCACAGGCAGAGTGGACAGATGGAGCACCCCAGTAATCTTTACAGTGAGGGCGCGCTCAGATTTATCAGACAGCCCGTCAAAGTGTACAGCGGCTACAGGAGATAATGGAGCTAGCAACTGCTCGCAAGTGGAGTGCTGCTATTTGTATGCTAATGAAGTGGGAAGTATAAACTTCATTAGCATAAAAAAAATCTACCCACACCTTCCTTGAGTTTCCTTTACTTGTCTTTTCTTTTCTGAGATGCTCATTTTGCCCACATGCTTGCATTTATTTGGCTCACAGTAATGAAAGCGAGATGACAGGGAAAATACACACTTGTTATGATGGGATCATCCTGTTGTACTGAAAACACCAAAACTAGTTAAAATGTGGACAGAATGTGTCAATTACAGAATATTGTTTCGTATGACACCACTGCATAGGGACAGTGGTGACATTTGTGGTACTGAAGCATGATAAGAAATAAAGAAAGCTAAAAAGAAATTCTCTAAGTGGCATGTCAAATCTAGGCACCCACAAAAGAGACAGAGTAAATTGTGACTGCTTTGAGGAGAGAAAAGCCTCTTAAAGACAGAATTGCTCACCAGGATCATGGCAGATAAGGCGCCACTGTGCTGTGGCCGACATGATGATTTCAAAGTGACTGCAGCGACTGCTTTTCAGAAATCAGAACTAACCTAGACTCTGATTGAGGTTGACGTGACTGCCTGCTAGAGGGGAAAAATAACGGTAGGTACCATGAAGTATATTTTCAAGAAACAGAAGTGATGTGTATATTCTGCAGCTTTACAGGTCTATTTTCTTGAGGTCTGTAGAGTCACAGACATACTTGTAGACATGTAGTTTTGAATCAGTCAGTATTGGTTACTTTTGGAAGAACAAAAAGGTATTGACTGGGTGAAAACTTTGACATGTCATAAGTCCTAAAATGTCAAACTAGCAAAACAAGAAGCACTATCTACACTGAAGGCATAATCCTATTTTTACAATGAATCCTCTTCGCAGTCACCTTTTTTTACTCCTAAAAGGGATTAAATCCTGAGCCCTTGGTTGAGTCAGATGTGACCTTGACTTTGAGAGGCTCCAAACAAAGACTGTCACATGCAGTTAATAATTTCATGGAGAACAATTTTAAGTCCAATATACCAAAACTCAATGCCCTAAAGTAATTGGGCTTTACTACCAAAGCTACAGCACCATAGAATATAAAGACTGACATAAATTACTTCGACTGCTGCTTGATTTAGACATGTTATTATTCTGAACAACCCCTCGAATCGTGTTTGCCCAACTGTTATATTTGGTTGTAATTATTTCCTGGGCTATTCCTCTCTGGAGAGTGATACTCAGGGCATCAGATTGACAAATAGCCACTTGAAAAGGAGGTAATAATCGGCTAACACTTAAATTCATATCACAGACAGTGCATTATGTACGCTCTGATGTGTGGTGAGGTGAATATTTTGGCACCAAGTTATATTCCATGATGATACCAAGCTATGAGTTAAAGTGTGAAATGAATTTCAATTTGAAAATGTTTACACAGAGAGCAGAGAAAAAAAAACAGCAGCTTGCTTTATCTTATCTTGAAAGGCAGAAAAAACTTATACTCCACCATTACAGAAGCAAATCCCAATTCCAACTTGCTTTCCATTTCCACTTTACAAAACAAACTTATCTTATTTTCAGCCTAAGACATTGTAACTGCTGTGTATAAACTGAGGTCACTGACAATCAAACTGATCAGATATTACAAGGCAAAGTCAATGTTACAGACCTTTTCATTGCAGACACGTTGACATGTCAGAGCAGGAAAACCAAAGGTATAATTAATAAGATTAATAATGGCTGCACTCCATTTCACTCTCCCTGTTCTAGGGCACTGCTGTATTGCATGCTGGCTCTCTGCCTACTGATACACTTAAATCCAACAGAGCCACTGTTAATGGTATTAATTACACCTGCACTTTGCCTGCTATGACAAGCCAAAGGGTCCGTGGTGAGCAAGGCCCATTGGTCATGCTTCTGGTAAAATCAAAGGACTGTAGAAATGCATTTTGCATTCAGCCTGCATTGTTCAATAAAGGCCAATGTGAATGAAGCTGTGTTGGAAAAAGACACTGCAATCAACAATGACATGGATCCATGGCACAAAATATGTTGCTCTGAATTTTTTAATACAGCTGCAGTAAGTATTTACAGCTAACATTGTATTTGCAGTAATGTGAGATTTTCAAGTGTGTGTGTGTGTTTCCTATTTTCAACCTCATCCTAGAGAGCCTCAATAGAGTCATGGAAAAACAAATTATGCAAATGACTTAAGCAGAGGTCATGATTTTGTTACCACAAATACACGAAAAAATGACTAAAAGGCTGCATTGTTTGTAAATGTGCTCGTGTAAGAAATGTGCTGCTCATTGTGTTTTTTTCTTTTTTTATTAGATAGTGAATAAGAGTGCCAACTTGATTGACTGAAGCTAATTATTTGCTTGCCAATATATATGAAAGGAATAGAAAAGAGAGATTGTTTTTTAACTTTGGATGAATCACTGTGCTTTCAATGGTTTGAGCAATTTTAAAGGTCCCATATTATGGACAATGCACTTTTTACTATCTTTTAAATACTAATCCGTGTCCTTAGGGTGCCTATCTGAGAAAAGACTGCCCTCTCTCTTTTGCTCCTGCTCCATCTTTTAGTTAATGTGTGTGAAAACCTTCAGTTTAGATTTGGCTCCCTTTATGATCTGTTGATCGTGTGACCTCCTACAGCCCTTCAGCAGGCCGACTATCCCTGTCCACTGAAAACCTCCTGAATCCACTGTCCTCCATTGTTTTTTTCCTCACTAACGGCAGCTTCTGGTAACATGAAGATGTCGATGATGAGAGCGGAGCAGCAGATCGTTATGTTCTTCTAAAACAGAGTGTTCAGACAGAGGCTGAAAACAGCTGCAGCAGCCATGTCTGCTCTGAGAATAATATATAATGTGTAACTGTGAAAACCTGTTCTAGTTGGATCTCCAAATACAAGTATGAACTTAAAAATGAGCAGAATATGGAACCTTTAAAAACTTTTCAGTGTGTTTACAACGTTTATTTACTTCATAATAAAGTATATAAACACTTCACATTGTATAAATGCTGGGTATAAAGCTCGTCTTTGTGATATCTTTAGAAAGGACATATGATGGTCTTACAACATACTGAAGTGTTAGTTCAAGGACACTAGGACCTCATCTCCAGTAGATATATGGTAGACTGAGCGTATCACTTGACCAGTTCATTGAATGTAAAAAGGTTGTATTTTTACAACAACCCAGGCTTTCTTTTGGATAAACATTAAATTAGAACGGGAACTGAGGTGGAATTGTGAATTACCTTGGCATGTGGCTGCTGAAAGGTGACTCTGGAGCTGTTGATGAGTGATGAGTATCTGAACAGGTGGGTGGGGGAGGTGGGGAATCTGTGACTGCTGCTGGGCTGGTTGTGCAGGACAGCTGAGAAGCAGATGTGAACTGTGTCCTTCAGCGCCTTCATCTGAGACTCCTGTCCCCAAACAAGATTACACACAAGAAGATTTCTGAATCCCGTCTTCCATCCATCCACATGAGAAATTTATTTAAGCATTAAAGTCATGGGAGGCCATGCTTTAAAGTGACTTTAGAACAGGCATCGTTAGGCAAGACATGAAGCGGAACTCACCAGGGTGATAAAAAAGAAGGAATGCTCAAAAGATCGTTTACTTTTAATCAATAATAATAATGGACAGAATGATTGGTTTAATTATTTTACAGCAGCCTCTGATGTCAATTTTTCAGAGCTGAACATCAGAATTACCCGTTTTCTTAATCAGCATCTTTCTCCCCAAGCATTTTTAACTCATCTAACTGTCCCCCAGTGACAGTATGTCAATAATTAGATATTAAAATAACATCATTCCTCATATTTCAAAGTGGCTGCATGTTTTCAAACTGCTGACGCTAAATATTTTGAAAATACATCCTCAGTAATGAGAAAAAATTTCTATGAACTTTTTTGGGGGGTTATTTTACCTTTATGATTAACCTCCATCCTCTAAATACCACTCTGTAAGACAGGGATTCATACAGACTACTTTTGCTACACATACCTTACTCATTAAATAATTTAGATGCCATTTCTCTACTGCAGGGTTTGAATGGACCACATGAGAGAAATAAGATTTGTCAAACATTATACATACTACAAATACAAATCATTACTCATTGGTGATTTCCCCCATTTTTCACCTTATCCAGTGCAGTCTTTTCCAGTTCTTCCTTGGCTATGGTCAACTTGTGCTCCAAGTCCATTAGCTGCTGCCCCTGTAGAGAGATGGAAGTTTTGAATCAGCTGAGCTCTCTTTGTTCATACAAACAAAGCATTTTTCCATCCCCACCTTGTCTCCCCAGGCCCATCAATAACACAAATCTATAGCACAAACGATTGAGATTCCTCTTTATTATTTTGCAGATTATCACTTTTGTCCTGACTTTTTCAAATCTGTATTATGACACCTCGCACACACTCTCTCTCTCTCACACACACACACACACACATTGATCGAGCAGTAATCTTCATGTAAATTATATACTTTCAGCACTCAATGAATCCCTCATGTCTTTAGCAGGAAAGTACTGGGATCTCATAAACCTTAATGATAGCTGCAGATACATTCGGAGTAAGATGTTAGTTCTAAAGTGCTTTGGATTCTGCGCTTCTGTATGTTCCATGGAATAGACCAGAGGTATTGTTCACTGGATGGTAAACGGAATCAGATAAGCATAAGTTAATTCAAAGCCACATTAAAAAAAGATCACATCTGTCTTTTAGAAAGAAGGTTTAATCTTGTCAGTTATAAGAGCAGACCCTCTGAAACCATCAAACCCTCTAATGAGCATCTTTGGTAGACTTAAATCCCTGAGCTGAACAACACACACAAAAAGGCTTTTTTCAGTAAATGAGCCAGTATAACTCCATGAGGATCAACTGAGTCCTCTCTGAGGAGTCTTTTATTCTTGATAAATTCATTAGCAAAAAGAAAATAAATTCGTATTGGGGTAATTTGCATGCAGTTTGTGTACAGCCGGCCTTGGTGTGGGACTTTGAGCCATGAACTTTTATTGGGTGCCTTTGACTGGCCACTCAAAATGATAAACTGCACGGGTTTACATTCTTAAACACCCAAGGTCAGCCATCCCAACAAACAGCCTCAGCAATCTCTGGAAAAAGTGTATGAAATTTCAGAGATGGGCGATGAGGCTGATTGATGGTTTTTTGGTGAGTTTTACAGGCTTAGGTGGCACCTGACATGGTGGGGACACCTGGCATGTTTGCCGATTTCACCTCATTTTCATCTCGATTTCTGCCGGCAAAGTGGTAATTTTAATGATGAACATGTCTGTCACTTTTACCACTCAAAGGGGCAACTGTAACCACGTTTAACTTTTCCCTGACAGATGACTCCTGCAGTGACAGTCAAGGACAGGGCAACATTCACCACTGTGGGGTTTCAAAGAAGCCAACAAATCCGATTTGTCTCTCAGAAGGTCTTTTTTCATTTACTACGTGTTTGGGACAATCGCACAAAGTCATTTGTAGCTGTCTGGATGTACTCAAGAGGAAATCCACAGGTAATAAAGTTTGAGGAACGGATCTTTAATCATGGACACAAAGACTTGTATCATCTTTTTCTGGCAAGTGGCAAATGAAATGCACAAGTATTCACTGATGCGCCTTTGAACAAAATTTAACATAATGGGATACTAAGGGGTACTGATAAAAAAAAAAAAAAAGATCCAGTTTCAAAGAGACTGGCAACATATTATTGGATATTTGCCATTACATTAGTCAGTGGACATTGTTATATGCTGTCACAATTGGTCAAAAGGATGAATTTAGATTTTGAAATTCGCTTCACAGTACCATTACAAAATGCTGCACTTTGAGCTGCCTGAAATGTTTCTGTATGAAAGTTTGTGTTGGGTTAAGAGGAAATAATAATAAAATAATGATCACAAAATAACACCTAGTGTTAAATTTAAGAAAGTGTAGAGTACTGAATACTCCAGGTCAGATTAGCTGACAAGCACACAGGAAAAAAATGCATGCCTGCTCATAGTTTGTCTTCTTGGGTTCTGAAGACTGTGTGTTTGTATGCACATGCGGGTGTGTAGCATTACAGTAGAGAGCCATTACATCCATTACACAGAACATCATCAGCGGATAGTCCTCTGAGGACTGCGGGCGCATGGCCACTGACCCAGAAATGCTGACTTTCAGGGTTAGTGCCTCTAAGTCTAAAGCTCCATATTTCTGTGCTGAGTCCATTATAGAGGTGTGAGGTCAGTGGGGTACTAGCCACTCTGCTAGACGAGGCATGCAACTACATCAAGCCATCATTTTTCTTTTCTGTTTTTTTTCTAAGCTGGAGGAGAAACAGCTCTAGGGGTACATTTAAAAGTGGACTGACAGAGAGAAGAAGATGTGAAGGCTTGAATGCGGCTCCTCAGCCAAAAATATTGTCTCGTAGGGAAACGCAGAGAAGGCACCCTCAGTTCTTCTGAAGGTTTTAATGTTGTGGCTGAGCAAGCGAAGGGGAACCTGCCAGTGTGTACTGTTTACAGTGATGAACTGGGACTACACAACTTGGATTCTCAGAGTTGGGTATCTTTTTAAGTTGTCCTTCAGATCTGAGGGCTGTTAATGGAAAATGATGTGGTGAGGAAAACACTGACAATGCTGGCTTATTTTCTAGTACTGCAGGTGCTATTTCTCATTTTGTGAATATGCATTTAACTACATTTTATCAACAATACCCATTTCTGTTGGACTTTCCTTTCATGGCCATACCTGTCAGTTCTAAGAAAGACTGAATGGATCCCTAGATAAAATAATTAGGTTTTGAGGTTTCCTGATTTTGTTTTGTTTCCAGTCTGGCCAGCATGCTGTGTTTTTGTGCACTGTGACATGCTGCAAAATGCAGTTTGATATGGCACAACAGCCGTCATAACCAATTCAATTGCCTCCCGGTCAAGGTGCCTTGACTGACATCCCCCCTGTGAGGTTGATGAGGTTCCTTTTCTTCAGTGACTCTTCTCTACTTCCTACTTCCCCATCCCCAGCTGGGCTTTTGATCACAGCATATGTGGAATACATATGAGTTTTCAGGAATAGCCAGAGGGATCAGTGGGGTCAGAGGGACATGATGCATTTCCCTCTGACCTTTCCATCAGGAAAAAAAAAAACACACTGACTGTCATCTTCCAAAGATGACTGTTTGTTTTTACTAGACAAATAGCATGATCAAATTAGCCTTATCCTTCTGCAGCTGCAAATCCACAACGGCCATAATGTTTTAAAGGTGCACATGAAACGTTTGGTGACATTGAGCAATAAGGTTGTGTTGGGTGAGTGACTGATGCAATTTAGAGATAACGATTTACGAGCAGTGACACCAAGCAAACAAGTCAATGCATCCATCATTCACAGGCTAGAAATAGAACAAGGAACAGGACATCCAGGGACAATATATTCAGGCATTGGGCTAGAAGCATAAAATTCAGTCTGTGAGGACTGAGTTCTTTCTATTCATTTATGTCAGACATAGCTTTATGAATGATCGGTCTGAAAGATCAAAACATACATTTAAGAAATTATATTACAGGACTATGTGGCAGAAATGTCGACTGACATTTTAACACTGCAAACAAGGGCTGAAAGGTCAGTCCATCTACCCGTAAATGCCAATAAATATTACATAACCACTCAGATTTAAGACCGTTTAGTCCTTGCAATACAAGGGGTAGTGGAGTATATACAGGTGGGCAACAATACAGAACATATTATTTTTTGCTACTGGTTATATTGTGCTTGAAAAGGACGTGTGTGAGGAGCAGACAAATTTCAGAGGCCTTATACTATGTGGTTCCCTCTGAATTGCAGCAATACATGGTGTCATTTGTAATTTGTGTCTCAAAGATTCCCATATATGACCTAATGCATAATTCTGTCTCAGCTTCATCCACCGCTGTCCACATCATTTATCCACATACCACCCATGATTGAGAAGGATGGGATAGCTCCCGCAGAGGGGAAAAAGGAGGACAGGACTTAGCAGTATGTGGACTAGGGGCTGGCCAATTGACTTTGCAGGCTGTCGACTGGGAGGGACTTTGTAATTGCAGACTGAATTAATTGGAGTACCTCCTGTGATGGGATCATCCTTTCAATGTGGCCTGAAGTACCTGTTTACCCCTGGTCTGGAGCTACTATAAAGCCACCCCCTTCAGTCCGAACTTACCTTAAAAATTAAATCCTTTTTCCCGTACCGTAGTTCTTTCAGTTGAGCCTGGATTTTTTTGGACTGCAAGGAGAAGATAAGGAAATAAGTGTTAGCTTATTCAAATAGCGAAATTGGTTTTAGATCACGTAGCAGGATTCTGCCAGCTGCAGCAGAAGACTCCTTTGTGAGTGTTCCCTGGGCAAAGCTCTGGCTTAAAGGAAGGCTCTACTGAGAGGAAGAAAATATCAAATCTCCACTTCACTGAACTGCATAGTCCACACAATGATGCAGTCATGCACTGGCTTCTTGCCCACTGTCTAAACCTGAATTCTCCCTCCCACAACACACTTTACCACCACCATCACCCACCACACACATGCAGGTTCCTACAGTAGGTTACGATGGGCTCTCATCCGTCATCCGTAAGAAGCACACACACAAACAGAGCACATCTTTACTGCCGCCCCCAAACAGACACAGTGACCAGCTCTGCCTGACATTCACTCTGCTGCTCCACATCAGTGGGCACATGGATCGCAGAGGCTGTCTCCTAGATAGCTTGATACACAGCCATCCTCAAAGCTGCTCATGATGTGAGCATGAACACTGAAAGCCTCCACATGGGAGTCAGCAGCAGTTCAGAGGGTTTCTCTCTGTGTCTTCAGCGAGGCTGGAAGATGTTTTCATTGAGGTTTTATACTGCAGGGGACTGTGAAGCCTGGCAAGACTGTAACTGTGATTAATTGGTATGCAAACAAAATAATCTTGAATGGACTTGAACTCTAGCAAAGTTGAAGTTTTACAAAAAAGATTGGTAGGTCCATGCATTATAAGTCAGTCGACAAAAGAGTTTATTGGAGCTCATATGAAAAAAAAATTGTTGAGCCTCCCTATATTGAAACTGACTGGAAAATTGATGGAAACCTGATATATCTCTTTCTTTCTACCCATCTATACATTTCTTTATATCTAGCTACTCTATAAACCTCTCTTGCTCCCTCTCTATCTGTCTATGTCTATTGCTTTACTTCATTGACACAAGCAGTAAAAATGTGACATGAGGTCTAATCTTTCACCAAAGCACACTGAACACGATGCTGAGGGACAAATTCACTTCAAAGGGGCTTGTGTACTTGACAAGCACCTGTACCCTTTTTTATGAGAATCTTTATCTTGTTATTCCTCTTCCCAGGGTGCTTTCATGTCCCAAGACACCCATCTCCGTCATGTGTAACTGGATTCAAAAATTGCATCCTGGGGCTCCTCATAAAGAAATTGTAAGGTTAAATAAACGCAGCGCTAACTTTAAAACACCATGTCACAGAGGACAAGCCATATATTTGATTTGAGATTGTTAAATCTGTTTTTCTGTGGCCCCGGCCATAAAATGAAATGTTAACAAATTAATTTTATTTATATCATTTAAGTGGAGCTTTTGAGTTACTTGCTCGTAATAGAATGAATCATATAAAGAGGCTGCAGAGTCGAACGCTGTGGAGTGTTAACTTATAAATGCAAATCTGAATCTCTAAATGTGCTGAGCTCTCAGAATTGCCAAAGCATTGGTCTATTATTTACTCAGAATAAATCATGTGAGCCGTCTCCTCGGCCCAGGAGAATCACAGCAGCATCTCTGCCTTGTTGTTCCTGATGGTTCAAATCCTGCAGGGGCGGACCTGCATTTCTAATAGTTACAAACTATACAAAATACTGTGACATGGTATTCTACAAGCTTGGCACATTTTATTTGCTCTCCTTAATCCTTTCCAAATATTCTGGTAACATATCACTATGATCATCATCCTTGTGAGAATGATGACAAAACTGTTCAATTTCAGCTGTCAAATGTGCAAATTTTGGTAGCTGTGTATGTCTATTGTGACAGTATTGTGTAGCTGTATATTATTTTTAATCTATGAAAAATCTATCTTCAACTTAGATTTTGTCCACTTAGGGACAGCGCAGTAAACTGGAAAGACAAAGCAGACATTTTATTACATTATGAAGTTGAAATAGCAAACTTGTCAGCAAAAAGTAGCTTATACACATATCCAGCAGACACTGTTCATTTCGAACTGACAATTATATTAACACAATGTTCATTCTTCTTTTATCTCTGTTTTGGTCTGCACCAACTCCTGAGAAATATATGTGGCACTTTAAATGCTCCATTATCATTAACACCTAGATGGTGTGTCCGTTTCTTTCGGTGCTAAGCAGGTAATGTACACTGGTTTTATCAGAGCTGGAAACAGTTGCCTGCCTCTGCTGGAAACCAAAATAATGAGCTGAAAGATGCTAAAACACCCCGCAGACCTGAGGAGAACTGCAGTGTTCCCAGCACTTAACACTGTTAACATTACACCAAGCCTTTTGTTCAGTTATTAATTTAAATAATTATTATGTCAACCTTGAAATTGGCAAAATTGACAAGGCATTTTCATTTTCCTAAGCAGGAGGTGCAGTACCTGTTTCTGAACCCACAGAAAATCCCTTTGTCATTATTAATTAATGAACGCCATCTAAACTGGAATTTACTTTAATTTTTTTCATCAGACAGCAGTCAAATTATGTTAAATCTATTGTTAAAGCTTTAGATGTCTGCCAAATACCTTTGAAATATAACAAAATCAATACAACATCTGCACAACCTTACATTTCTCATCCTTTTTTTCTGACCTTGACAAATATTCTCCCCGCCTACGAGGCTACATGCAGTTTGTATATATCCAATTTACTGGCCATTTTGTTTGATGCAGATTAGCTTTTCAAAAATAGATTTTTTGCACTTTCATTTTCAGACTGTGTCAATAACTTTGAGTTAAAGCTGAAGCCGCACCATCCAGTTCTGCATCTGCAGACCAAAAGTATGGTATCACAGCCTTTAAGAGTTTCTCATTATCCAAGTTCAAATAGCCTACAGTGCATATGACACAGTATGTGAGCATATCTTGAATTAGTGCATTCAAGCCAAGACAGAGTTCAGTTTGGTCACAAAGCAAATTTGTCGGATAGATGCCAAACTCTCCAGATTTTAAGGTACCTATTTGTTGTCAGTGTACAAAAATCTTTCAACATTTTTGTTCTTGCTTTGTCATCGCACAGTAGTTGTCAACGTTTTATTTAGGGACGAACAAGTAACAATTGGCTTACATTGTTACTGGAAAACACAAAAGACAAGACATTGTTCCACTTTTGGCAAAGAATAGATCTGTTTTGTATGTACAGTCTGTGCCTATAACTTTGTGTACCATAAATCCTCCCTGTGACAGAGCTGCTCCACATTACATCAAAGCAGATACAAACAGGTAACACCACGGGGTAATGCTGATGTGCAAAAGTGTCCACACATCCTTAGCATACATCTGTATGTGCATTGGGGCAGGAGCACATCAGCATCACAGACCTGCTACGTCGCCTTCCACGTTTAAACAGATTGCCCTATTTGTGAAGTGTGTCTGATTGGCTGAAGCATACAAGCTGAGTAGTGACTGGCTGGCAGCCAGAACCTACTGACTAAATTATATATTTTATTTCAATCATTTCAGTCAGGGTAATCTGATTTATGCAATACGGATAGTGAATGAAGCAGAGTAGCATAGTAATACATTTGTTTTATTTAAAGGGATCTGTTCTCGTATGCTCCCAGTGCACATAACTAATTGTGTTGTGGGGTATATCACTGAAGCTGGGAGCATTCAAAAGCTACCAAAACAACGCATTATCAAAGCAGTAAAATATCAAACATTCATATGTGTAGAAACTCTGCTTTGATTTCTTATTTCTGATCACTGGATGAGGCCTGAGCCATTCTAATATTGCATGGCATTTCACACCATATACTTCAGCTCTTCGCTGCTTCTTGATAGGACAGAGAAACAGTAAATGTGTTGGAGATGCACACAGGGAGAGATTACTTGGATTACATGATGAGGGTCATATGACTGACACTGCTACCAAAATTTTCATCGATTTTCTTCAGTGGTTTTCAAATCAAACCCACATCTAATCTTACCATCTGAACTCTAATGCATACTGTAAACATAGCTAACTCTGCATATGTATCTGCTGATTATTTTCACAGTTAATTCTTTTGTTTATAAAATGTTCATCACAGAAACGCTATGACATCTACCTCAGAAAGAGATACTCTAACTTGAGTTAAATTAATATGCAAACACCTACCTACACCTACATGACATTTCAGACTCACTTCAGGTACATTTATTACTGCAAGAATAAATCAGTTTTGCTTTACCCTGTTCAGACTAATAGACATGATGTTTGAGCACAGAAAAATACTGTGGAACTCCCTCTCACTCATACACATTTAGTCTGTTAATAATAAATGGACACAAAGAACATTTATTAAACTAACTTAGGCTATTAAAGACTAGTGTTATCTGTTTCCTAGATCATTAATAGCCCCAAAATACACAAGATGATAGTGGCATGCTGCTCCATTCAAAAGGCCCTGTAGAATTAATTACATGGGGCCATTCACCTTGAAATCAGTCATTATAGGAAATCCTTCCAAATCCAGCGTATTATAGTTTATCTGCATGAGCTTTAGGTTATTAGATGTTTCCATTAAATCCTGATGCAAGAATGAAATATCATAACAGCTGAAATACTAATGTGCAACAACATCCTTCATCCTTCCAAATGCTGACTGCACGGCAACACCTCAAATGTGATTGAACAGAAAATAGGTGATAAATTCATGCTTTTGAGGAAAAGAAGTGCAACAGATTAAATGGCATCTCTAATGCCACGTGTCGCTCACCTTCAGTGAATGGTTTTAACCTTGACTTTGACTCAGGTTTTCTAAGCTATCAGATGTTTCCCCTGAGGACATCACCGTCTGGTTCAGAAAGGTTGCACGACATTTTCCAATGAAGCGGACAAAGAGCAAAAATAGTCGGATATGTATAGCAGGCAGCAGTAGCTTCACTAGCAGCAGTAGCAAACTGAACAGCAACAGAGACCTGGTAAGTTTCCTTTCCAATTTAAATGGACTGCTGAATGTGTGAAGTATTTGTGATTGGTGAAGGGAACAAACACAGAGTTGAGTCAGGCTAGTGGCTGCGTGCCAGTGACTTTTCTGACTGAACTTCACTAAGCCTGTGATGTATTTTTCTGAGTGACCTATACCCATTCATATGGTCTAGTTTGAACATCGACAATTGCACTATTGTATTTCCAAACTGTATTCGAGATTCAGAAAAGAATTTAGCATCCTACTATAATGATCTGTGGGTATACAAAATCCAACCATTCTTGATCATTTATCATCATTCATTTTAGTGCAAACGATAGCACATTGACTTCACTGAGGCTGTGGCAAATGGAATAACAAGGCCAAGAGTCTTAGTAGCCCCGTTAACCCTCATAGCAGCTAATAGAGTCCAAACTGCTCCTTATACCCAAATGGATGAAATGAGTTTGAACCAACAGAGAGAATGACTTAGCAACTTCACAACTGACCATTCTTGAATCCCCACAATCATCACAAAGACTTAAAAATGAAGGATTATTGGCCTACATTTTGTGATTGTAAACTGAATAAATTTGGGTTTTGAACTGTTGGTCTGACAAAACAAACTACTTGAAATTGTCAGTGTTTTAGGAAATAAAGGAAAGGAATAAAAGGAAAAGCAATTTTCACTATTTGCATATATTTTGTAGACAAAATAATTATTGACTATTCAGAAAAATAGTGGGAGATAAATGATTAAAACAATCATCAGTTGCAGCCCTACCATTAAGATAAACTACAAAACACTGGTCAAGCCAAAGACTGAATATACAATGACAGCAGGTATTTGTACTTAATCAAGGCTCTTGTAGCATTTTCTCCAATAACAGCCAGTTTGTTCTGGACTTGGGGAAACCTTACTACAACCTCAATTTTACTGTCAGTGAAGACATAGGATCAGTTCATGCATATTACTGTTACAGCAGCCATACTGTACATCCTTTTTTACGGTGTTGTTAACATGTAATTTCATGTCTTTTTAGCTGAGTAGTTTTCACCACACCACACAGATTAAGAGCACAAAGCTTGATCCCCCGCCTCACATAGCAGGCAAAAGCCAAGCACAAGTTAAAGCTGCTTTCTAAAAACGATTATCACACCAAATTAAATGTATTCCAATATACAATGCAGGATTCCCAAAGCCAATTTTCACAAGATGAGAACTCAAATCACATGTAAAGGAAGGCTGCTTTTCATACAAAATATCAAAATATATCATGTGCAACAAAAAGGGGTTTGTGCTTAGAAAGTTTATCCAGGGCCAGCTAAAACAGATCTGGCCTAATCTCAGTGTTTGGTCATAGCTTCAAAGCTTTGATGAAAGATTCAAAGATTCTATCACAAGCATTCTTTTAAACTTTGACTTGCTCAATGCTCTGTGGAAATCTTAATTGAAAATATCTTTGAAGCATGAAGAGATGATTTCTAGACAATGATTAAGTACAAGTTCAAGGGTAAATGTGTTAAGGTTTAATCTAGGTTAAGCTTTTGATGTTTTGAGTGGGTATCCACAATTATAATTTGTTCAAAATACTGTAAGAATACAAAACCACCCACACATAATGTAAACCCAATACAAAGAAGCTATGTTTGAATAAGCATATGTTACTTCCTTACTAATAGACAAACTAATTCTAATAGAATAATGTTGTTTGCAATTTCTTGCTCTAGTGGCAATTGTTCTGCAGCTTTAGTATTCATTTCTTTTTGTCACTGCAGTAATTACAGTGTGATTACAGGTTCAGTCTGTAACCCTTCCCTTTTAAACATAAATAACTTTCCAGGATGAAAGTAGGTGCATGGTAGAATGTTCATCTCACTGATTTACTTCAACTTTTATAGCCTGCCAAGGGAATTGAAGACAGTGACCTCCAGTGATCTACCAGAGTTCAAGACGATTCTAGCAGCTATTTGCTCCCTAAAGACCTTGAAGACTGCTTGCCTTGATAACAGTTCTGCTGGAGTAATCAGCCAGACAAAGAAGCACTGGACAAGAACACATCTCAGTATTTAAGAGTGCTGAGAATGAAGATATTATCAACTACAAGCACAAAGCGAAACTGTCATATTTTATCACTGTTTAGATCATTTCTTTTGCTGTTGCTATGAATATTCTGGCTCAGAGTAGATTGGCTGACGACTTCAATCAGGACGTCTTCATAGCCTTCATAGTTCTCTTTCCAACTCCTGAAGTGTCTTAAATCAGACTTGGCTACATAGTCAAATGTACAAACGTCGTCTCAGAGTTTGAGTATGTGATGATAACTTAGATAAGCATATCTGGTGGAATGTCAGAGATGTTCAGCTGAAGGGTTTTTCAGAGCAAAGATGCCTGTAATTTTAAATACCAATTTCCTGTGTCTGAATAAAAACTCAAGAATAACCTTAGTGTTGGAACATACTTGATGAAAAGCTCTTCAACATCAAGAGCTTCCAAACACTTAATTCTTTTTGTAGACCTCTGAGCTGTGGTGCGCATTTAACTGTAATTAAGTTAAAGCTGTAGTCCATCATTGCTGATGGACCAATGGAATTATGGGCTCAAGAAAATGTTTCATCTACTGTGTCGAGTCTAGTCTTAGTCTACTTTTAATTGTAATGCATGGCCTGAAGTAAATAATTATCCACATTGATAATAACAAGGTGGATTTATTAGTATACACCTGTCCGTATAACGTAATTGAGTTAAACAGCACTTCAAATTAAAGCTTCTAAATCGATCATACAGTTGAATCAACATCTCTATAGAACGGTTTCAACAAAAACTGAACAATATATTCTTCATGAAGACAGGATCTATTACAGGGCTGTTGTATGGGACTGCATTAATTTTTAGCTAGGTGTACCTAATAAAGTGGCAATTGAGTGTATTTTCCCATAATTCACTGTAAACTGCTTCAAACAGTGATTACTTTAAAATCATAAATGCTCAAATGGACAGAAAATGTTGATAGTATTATCTTTCAACTTTTCATAAATGACGAAAGACAGTGGGAAGCTTCACTGATAACTGAAAACTAGTGAAAGAAAGGCTAACCTCACACAATGGAGACAGGCTGTCTCTATAATGTGCTATAAGTATGGAAGTATGTGTGCCTGAAGGTGTGTCTGATCAAGAGAAAATGGGCAGCCAAATTAAGTAGTTTGAGGGCATGGATTTTTTGAAAATGCAAATGACCAACAATTGTTTGGTCATTCAAAAACCTTGGTAATATCCTTGGTAGCATTGATCAGCCAAGCCTTAACTGTCTCAGGGGAGGTCTAGCACAGGGTCTTTTGAAAGAAAAAAAAATCTTGCTCTGTACCAAGGTTGCCATCTATCATCATCTATCATCTATCTGTTTGCATCACCACCCTTCTCTATGTTGTAAAAATCCAAAGTTAGTGCATATACTGAATCCTGGATACAGAAAATGTGCGCAATCACAAGCTGCACTGCTGCATAACTATTGAGTCCATGATTACACAGCAACAGCTGCTCTCACTTGGACATGTCATCAGGATGCCCGAAGGACCCGCTGCCTTGTGAGATCCTGCATAGCTAAATTACAGCATGAGCGTTGGTCAGCAGGGAGGCAAAAGCAGCAGTTCAAAGCTTAGCTCAAGGCTTCACTAAGAATGTGAACCCGCTGCTGACCGTAACAACTAGCAGCAGAGCTGAAGTAAGAAAAGTAGGTGACAGCAAAAATGACACAGACGAAAAAATACTTGAGCTGCTCTCACTACAACCTGAGTTCCGCAAATTGCACTGTGCATCCATCAAAGAGATCTGTGTTAGAGATTTTTAGAGAAGTTGTTCTGAGATTCACTGGGAAGTCATAACCAAGCAAATTTGTGTGTGAGAGTTACAGAGAGAGAAAAATGTGAGTAAGAGAGATGGGGATGGGGGACTATTTTGAATCTTTTGTGGGTCTTTTTGTGAATCTTTCATTATGTGCAAGAACCACCAAGAATGTTCTAATTACAGTTATAATCAATGACATAAACAACAGTGAATGGGTTTAATTTTTAGGAATAAGACAAAATCTAAATCCCCAGTCCAAATACAGTAATATTTCATTTAATCATTTCATTTAATGACAGTCACTGAGTTCTCATTTAGATATGAGTATTTTGTATGCTAGCTCACAAGACAACAAAAATGTCTGCAAAATCTTATCATGAATTGCACTTATTCCATGAACAACGGTGATAAAACAGACTGTACTAATTGAAAATCCTTACCTCTTCAGCATAGGCGTCACAAAGTTTGTTTCCCGAGAGTAGTTTATTTTTCAAGCTCTTGTTCTGAAAAAGAAAATAGACAGAAATAAGTTATACCATTGGTGTCTGCCTAGTGTCCTGCAGTGCATGCTTCCTTAAAATGTTTGCTGCTTTATAAAAACTACTTTTGACTCAGTGGGCCTCTGTTTCTCCAGCAGGGCACTGGCTGTTGAGGAGCTCTGACAGGAAGTGCTTGGTTGCCTCTCGTTTTCAGACTAGACTGAAGAGCAGTCAGGAGTGCCCTGTCTGAGGATCTGAAAGTGTACTCAGGCTCATAGGCATCTAAAAGGTCAGAAATGTAGTTCAGGACCAGACCCCCACTGAACTTTAAACGTGATCAGTAAAGCCTTAAAATCATTGACTGGCAGCCAGTAGAGCAATGCCAAAGTAGTGGTCATAGGGTCTCATTTCTTTGGTGCCAGAATCCTTAATGTGGTTTTAGAAATAATCTGGAGGCCCAAGAGTGATTTATTACTTAAAAAGCAATAGTGTGTTCCATTAAACTACGTTAATTTACATGAAATGTGTTGAAAGCATTGAAAGGTTCTCTACAGGAGGTCTCAGCATCTCAAAGCAAATGTGCTGCTGTCCCAGTTGACTGACAACCTCTCTTAACCTCTAAGCCACCTTGTTAGCTCGGTAGCCTAGCCGAGTCTGTCGCTGGGCAGCAGCTCTGACGGTTTGCTCACTGAATGATTCATGAACTCACATGCACTAACATTAGTGCGTGGCTGTCCCAATAACCAAAACAAAGGACAGAGAAGCTCAGGTTACAACACTAAGAGTGAGTGAGATTCATTCTCTGCTCAGATGCCCATTACTCTACTTTACATGCAAATAGTTGTATAATGCTATTTTAAGGTTCTGAATGTCATATAGAAAACCTTTGATGATCATTTCCAGGTTACAAGAGGATGTCAGATGTTTTATTTTAGAACAAATCTTCAGCTGTTGAAAGCAGAATTGTACTACTCTTATTTCCAGGTGCTATATAAATAACAAAAAGATATTTTTTTAAAGTAACATAATGTCTTCTTCTTTCTTTTGTTAATACCTATTTTTCCTCATTTTAGAATCATACCTTAACAAGTACTGTATCTATAATACAGCCTGTTTCTAAAAGGTAAGGTTACAGTAAAAGATAACACAAAGGTTTCTGGCCACAGTACCACGATCCTTCCCTCTTATTTGACTCTGAGTGAACTGCAGTAGTATATATTTAAAAGGAAGTCAGCAAATGACACAGCCAAGAGGGGCATGTAGAGACATAAGAGAGTGGGACCTGAAGGTAATAATAGCATTAATTGACAATGATCTGTTAGTAAGATTGGTCCGAAACCAACTTAATACTCAACCCAAAGTGCCCATTCAAATCTCAAGACAATAAAACACCACTATCAACTGTGATGAAAGCTTCACTAAGGTCTAAAAGAACTGAAATTGTACAGTCTCCAGCATCTGGTGTTGAGAGAAGGTCAGATAGTCTCTGTAATTTAAAACTAGACTGCCTGTCTAAGTATTATTACAATGCAAGAAAGAAAACTGGCAAAAACAGTATAAAACAGCATGTAAAAAAAATGATCCATCTGACTTATGAGGACTTTTGGGGGTTGGTTACATAACTAAGCTTGTACCCCGTCTGTGTTATCTAAAGAAACAAATGTAATTAGATGCATCTCCATCATAGTAACCAGAGGAGATTTATTAACTCTTTTCATTGACTCAACAACACATTTAAATTTCTTAATGAGTGTATCAATGAGCTAATTATCTGTAGTTGAGGCTCTATTCTTCAAACCTATCCAGCATAACTCAAGTGAAAGCAATGAATATTCATTCACCAGCTGTAATTCAAGAGAATTAAACTCAGTGACCAAAAAAGAAAGAGAAACTACGGCCCTGCAAAAGATGTTGACCTTTGCTCTTATAATACAATACATATTGTTTAAGTTGTTTTACATAAACAAGTACATGTAACAGCAACTACTTTTCCACAATTGTTTTATATGTGAATGGATTACAGTGTATGGGCTTAGAACGAGATCTAACAGTCTTTGGAACAGCACAACGGTGGATGGAGGGTGGTCCTGATCATCGCCAAGACTGTTGCTGGGCTTTACGAAAGCAGTAATCTCCCAGCTATACAATGAACGGACCAGAAAACCTTATTACAATGTTTCCTATGTGGGAGGCAGCCCTGCAAAGATCCACATGAGAGATGATGGGTGGCTGGGGCTTCAAACAGTTCATTGTTATGCCACAGTCAACATCACAAAACAATCGTGGAGATATAACAGCCAATTTTGGAACACACAATGCACTTAATTAAAATGACAAATCTCAGATAAAGCAAGTGAAACCAAATATGATCTATTATGTACACTTTTTAGAGAGATGTTTTTGTCATACCCAAAATTAGGAACAAATATTGATTTGAACTGTCAACTAAAACATGAAACCATTAAAACATGTAGAATTAACAACCCCCAGAGAAGATGAACAAAATGCTCTAAATTTCTTTTGGGATTTTGGAGAATCTACAATAAACTTTTTCATTCTTTTCATTTGTCAAAGCTAAAAGAAAAGGAGATCTAACAACACAGCTAAGGGAATACTCATAAAGATTGACAGCTACCTCCTTTTTGTAGTTTTTTTTTAGCACATTGTAATTCATTGCACCACATTTCAGACACTACTGGGAAGCCTGTCTGTTGGTCTGCCCTTCAGAATCAGCCCCAGTTAGTGCCTTTTTGGCTCCAGTGCAAGTGAGGCAAGTTTGTTTTCGTCCCCCTGTACCAACCCAAATAACAGGTTTTTGAAAATACGATATTGCCATAAGCAATTATGGCTTTGAGATGGCACATTAAATTAATTTAGGTGGAGATAACACATTTGACTATTATGTTGCTGTGCTCCAATGAAATATTTTCTGCTTGATGTTGGAGACGGCTCAATGTTATTAGGTGACAAGTTGGCTGTGAACCACAGGGACAGTTTGGATACAGATGGAGAGGGGGATGTGCATCCACCAGCTGGCCCTTGACATCAACTTATAAATGATGTGGCCACCTCCACAATTCTCACTCTGTGTCATGGCACACAGAAAGCGCTGACAATTTAATGCTTGATGACAACCATTGACAAAACAGCTGTATCTGTGTATAGGTAGTATGATCAATTTCTCACACTTTTTATATAGCAATGTTAGTCCGTCAGTCATTTGGTTGGTTGAGATTGAAATCTCTCACCAAGCATTTGATGAATGGCCATGACATTTTGACCATTTAGGGTCCTCAAATGATTCCCCTGGATGGATTTGACAACTGGTTGTTTTGTACCTCACTCACAGGAAAACATGGTTGATTCAGACAATGAGAAGCTAATAATTTAATTTACATTAATTTTTAGAGTAATTACATAAAATAATACACAATACAGACACAACATTGTTTCAATAAACCTTAATTTCTTAATTTCAATTGATAATATTTTATTTCATTCTTTGTAAACAATATAACATCTCCACAGGAACATTTCTTTTTTTTTTTTACCATCCTGCCTCGCCGCCAGACTGTTTGTTTTCCCTTTGCTGTCCAGAGGTTGTTGTCTGTCTTGGCGAAACATCATGAACAAGCAGAGTTTGCTTTGGAAAACTTATAATACTTGGAATTATTTATAATTACAGTATACCACTGTAATGACATGCTGGCAAACCTTGGCAACATCAAAGCTACATTGTCCCATTTAATTATATATATATATATAAAAACACAGCACCAGGGCATTATTAGCTGGTTGGGCTGATTGAATCTTTTACACTCAAACAAAAGGCCATTGTACTCCTGTTAGGAAAGTATGTTTGCTTCTGCACTACATAATTATTAGTTGAAAAATAGGAAACTAAACCTTGAACATGGTGCTGAGGCAAGGTTCAGGTTTACAGTACTTCAATACGGCAGACAGCAAAAGCTACATACAGTTCAAAAAGTGATAGTTTCTCACATATGGTACTCTCTGGTCTCTGTCTTTCCTTTGCAATTCATTCCTCACTCCCACACAAACACACACCTGTACTGTGTACTCCAACACATACAATACATGTACACTGTGCAGAGATAATGAGCTCGGATGGCAGTTGTTTTGTGATTCAGTGAGGCTGAACTGGCCAAGTATCAATTCCTCACAGTTGCACCTACTCTCACCCCTACAGAGGGACCACCATTCGAGGACATGTAGAACTGGCAGCTGTCATGAAATGTGACGTAGTTTAGCCCCAGGACATACTCAGAGTGAAAATGAGATCCTCTGGAGCTTACATGTCACAGTGCATTATGCAAAATACGATATACTGAGCCACATATGTCATAATGTGTTATTCCCACAGCACTGTCATTCTGTGGACCTGGAAATAAAGGAACATTTTTACATTGACATGTTGCTGATATTTTGAATTCTGAAAACTGCAACAGCGTTCTCAAAGGTTTTACAAAGTCTATCTCTCAATCTCCTTTATCATTGATCCATGACTATTGTGGAGTTCCACTCAAAGGAATGATCGACCACTGCGGGCATCTTTTGACTGTGTGTGATGATTTTAAATATAAAATCCTATTATGTTACCTTATTCATGAATACTGCAGAGTTGAAGAATTAGGTAAAGTTATATTAAATAAAACATGAAGTCTAAAAAGGTGTCTATACTGTCATATACAGAAATACAGGCAATCACTAGTCATCTTAAGTACTCCAGAACACAGAAATGTCTATCTGACTCAACTCACCAGAGTTATTTTCACACAGTATAATGTGCTGATATGTGGACAGCCCCAAGTGTTGATATTTACTGTCCATCTGGGTCAACTTTCACACTTCTTGACGCACATCAGTGTTGGATCCTTTTAGCCTTCATGTGAAGTATCAGAAACCAACTCTTCTGGTGAAACATTTTTAAATATAATTCTAGTCAAGTTTTTGCCACATTAACACCATGGAGTGTGATTGTAGTTATGTGCAATTAACCCTGCCATACTGCATATTCATGTCTAAACAAATTCAATTTCCACTGTTAAACTGGCGAGATCAGCCCCCTTGAATTCCGCCCTTTCTGCTCTGTGACAACAAAGTTTAAATAAACCATCAAAAGTGTGATGCCGTTAGAGTTGACATTTTTATTTCCAGCAAGTAGTGTCACACTACCCATGGCATGCACATTGCCTAACACCACTCAGGGGTGGTACATGCAAGGAACCGTTGTCACAACATATTTCAGTTTTAAAAGGTCAATAAGCTTCATTGTAATGACAGAGAAAACAAAATGACAAGATGTTTTTGTTGCATCACTGCTTTAATAGCTAACACGTCTCAATTGAGAAAATGTGACTTCATTATTCATGTCAATGAAATGCCAAAATGAACTGTGCCCAAAAACCCAATCAGAGCCACTGTTTCCAGTGGCCATCAATGCAAGCCACAGATAACAAAACATTCTGAAAATAGATAGCATTTTTCTCTGCGAAATGTTGTCACCACAGGTTCTAGTTTAATCAAAAGCTTATTGAATTAATACTAGGTCATACTTGACTATTCCCTTTGGTGTGTATACATGTAAACATTTTGATAGCCTAAGTAAGTACTCGTAGATAGAACTCAAGTGGTTTCTTTGCATTTGTTTATTTCGTATGATAATTTAGCTGTCACAATTCACCCACCATCCCCATGCCTAAAAACTCAGACGACCTGTTCAGCCTGCAGGTAGCAATCTGAATTTTATGAGACCTTGAGAGTGCCACATAAATTCTGGCTTTGTAGAAATTGGAGGTTTCCAACATTGAGCCACCGGGACAAACAAAGGGGAATAATAGCATTATGGGCTATGTAAAGTTAACGGGAAAGTCCTTTGTTGTGCATTTGCATTCATGTGTCCCATGTGATTCTAATTGGGTGCCACAGCATAATTTTCATTAGTATGAACTGGGAAATATTTGCTTGTCAAAGTATTGAATACGCACCAAAGCTTTGCACTTTTCTCTTTTGTCAGAATTCTGCATGTAGTTCATTTCGATAAAATGTCGTAGGGTAATTTATAGGCAAAGCTCCAACAGCCTCAAAAGGAACTATTTGAATCTAGATAATCCTTCAATGCACACAGTACACACATGGGACTGTTTCTGAAAAGAAATCTGAAAATGAAATCATTTAGAAAATATTTGCTGCTCGGCTTTTCCACTTTATAAGTTTTGCCATGAACTATATGAAATGGCCATCCAAAAAGGGGGATGTTGATCAAGCACATTAAATCTAAAGTTTCTAAAGAAAAGAAACAGAAACTTAGTTTGTCCTTCAATGTCAACTCAGCTATAAATTCCAAAAATGTAATAATTAACATTAAATAATACTTGGTGGGGTTTATGTTCCCCATGTCTCAGCTTTTCCCTGATAATTAAAAGCCTTTATTTATGAATGGCAGCTTTAGCTGTTTACTCTCTTACTTAACTGATTTTTCCCTGAACATTAGCCTTGCTAATGAGTTAAAAACCCATCAATATAATGAAATAAAAACACATTCTATTGCCTATCTATTTGCCAGCCTCTGTCATATATTAATGAGCAGATTCCATACATAACAGTCAATTGTAATTTTTGTCAGTACAGTCCAACAGGCTTGTCTACGTCCTCCAGGCAAGACAAAATAAGAAACTTGTGGCAGGGCTTACACAAATTCTGCAGTTATGTAGCTGTCAAACACATCTAATAAAGATTACTAGCATTAGCAAAGCAAATGTTCACTGTGGATAAGCTATTAAATATGACATACACCCAGACATCTTACAAGGCATTTGGCAGCTTGAGCTGAACACATCTTGGCAGTTTCTTAACGACTCTTGAGGTCAAAGGGGGTATTAAGCATAAGTGAAAAGATTGCTTTCTTGTCACTGTTGTATTGTTCTGACACATAATCATATGCGTACAATATGTACACAGTGTAGTGGAAACATGGTTATCTAGTGGTCATAAAATTTTTTCCGTACCCATCAGTCCTCTTATTTTATCTTTGAGCAAACATATTGGACTTCTTCTGATCTTATCTGATCAACCGTTGCAAAGGGGAGTTGATGTTGACAAAATATTGCAAAGTCAAAAATTGGTTAAAGTATGATTCCATTATCTCGCGCCAGATACTGTGCCGAAACATTAAAGGAAAGTCCAAAGATCTATGTCAAAACTGTCAAATTTCATGTTTTCAGAACACATTATTTATCTTTCTGAAATCAAACTTTTCAATTATAGTCTATTCTCACATTTTCTAGATGCAAAGCACCTGATTTAACCATTTTTTGTTACTGACTCACAAACTAACAGATACACATTTAACAATTTGCAGATTCTCTACAATTGGGAGCTGTTAAATCATTGCTAGTTCTATACATTCCCACCTGCACACCCCTTTGGAAAGAAAAGTAATCACAATAGTAATGCAGACCTGCAGATGGAGATATGTCAATGGCGTAAACCCTGGCTCCACACTCACAGATTTAAAGACTTTGAGGAATGTCCCTGCTAAATGCATGAGGGCTCAGGGCTCTCCCACTGTCACATTGTCAAGTGCATACAGATGCAGCCACCTAGAATTATCGGCTGGGTCTTGACAGGGCTCTGGCACACAGGGTCTAGGTTTAAAAATACATAAATTATCCTTCAACAAATTCAAGTCAGATCAATTGTATTTATCTTTTTGTACACCACAAATCAAAAATTTGCCTAAAGGGGCATTGCAATGTGTCATTAGACCCTCGTCTCAGATGACGACAGTGTCCTCCTGTTCCTCTGATAGTCCACCACAAGCTCATTGGTTTTACTGATATTGAGCTTCAGGTTATTGTCTTTGCACCATGTGATGAAGCTCTCTACCAGTCCTCTGTACTCTAAGTAAGTGACGACAGCATCCTTCTTACTGAAAATTATTCACTAAAATCATACATGACAATACAGTAATAACCAAAACTTACATGTAATAACTTTTTATGGCAATGGGTTGTTTCTGAGCAACATGCAATGTCACGATGATGTGTCTAATTTTTATCCCCCTCGAGCCCTCATGAATCACACACACACAACCACTACAGATGTACACACAGGTGACGTCAATGAAGTCCATGAGGGTTCAGTGCTTTGCTTAGGCCTTAGGGTGGAGATTGGGATTGGGTAAATGTCTCTCACTGCAGGCAAAGAAGCTAAATACCACCTGCAGGCAATGAGTGCTAGAGTGGCATTCACAAGAAAAAAAAAATACTCTTGTGTGTTTATGTTTTGGAGCTGTCAAATTTTACAGTTGCGCTGGCTAAAAACTTACTAACTTAAAAAAAAATTGAGAGACTCATACAAAACACTACAAATAATTCAAGTCCTTAATTTTGCTGATGCTGCTCAAAAGAGCATATCTCTCAACTTTTAAGGATCTGATAATAGGATTTTTAAGTGGCCTTGATATTATCTATATATTGATATGAAAAGAATAAGGGGCTTTTAGGTCTAAAGTGAGGGTGTTTGTTCCCTGTGAAATGTAAAGCTGAATAGATAAAGCCCCTTCAGCACAACTACTGTACCTCAGTACACATTTCAGGTAGTTTAGTTGAATATTTCTACTCATGCTACTTTATACTTCTTCTCCATTACAAATCAGGGAATATTGTCCTTTTTTTTCATTACATTTATTTGTCAGCTGTTATTTATTAGTTTGCATGCAGCTTACATGAGTTCACAAAATATGATGCATTATACACTACTCACAAAAAGTTAAGGATATTCGGCTTTCAGGTGAAATTTCAGGATGAACCTAAAATGCATTCTAAACTTTCCAGGTGAACTTAATGTGACCTTCTCTAAACTTTTGAATGCACATGTCCAACTGTTCAGTGTTTCAGTACTTTTTGCACAAGTTGCTGTTCTCTAACAAGAAGCTTAACAGCAAAATTCACAACAGGTTTGATCCATGAATCCACCAATACATTTCCTGCTTCAGTTAGAATTGGTATTTAAACAGTCCTCCTCATCCTGCTGTTCACATTCTGACATCATGAGACCAAGACGACACCTAACAATTGATCAGCAGCACCTCAACACTGGAGGCTTCAAACAGGAAGTCCTCAGACGGAGGTGTTCACTGAGCTTAGAGGGTCACAGAGTGTCATCAGGAGGTTGGAACAGAGATACAGAGTGACTGGAAGAGTCACAGAAAGGAGAGGAGTGGACGTCCTTAGGCCACATCCCAATTTATTGAGACACTGAAAATGTTTTGTTGTGGTATACCTACCACTGTTGTTAGATTTTCTTTCAATAAATTGTTTAAGGTGAATAAAATTACCATTGCATGCTTCTACTTAAATGCCCTACTTTCATGATATAATATCACTGTAGCATTCACTTTTTACATTTTCCATATATTTCACCTGAAAGTCGAATATCCCTAACTTTTTGTGAGTAGTGTATGTAGATTATAGATTTAACTACCAAACAGTAGCGATATAAAATGACTGTCTCAACCAACTAACAGGAAACAGCTTCTTAAACATTAATGCATCAGTAATAATAATCCAACTATGAAGCCTAATAGATAATATCAAGCACTCATGGGCACAACGTTTCCTAATTATAAGCACTTTTGCATTGGAAACCTTACATTTTGACATAATGGTTGTCATGTGGTTTTACTTAGGTGACATTTTCAATGCAGGTCTATTGCTTGTAATTCTTTATACTGCATTATTTCTGCTTTTACTTGAAATAAAGATTTGAACACTTCTTCCACCACTGTCATAGGATGAACATAATTGACAATTACAGCATGTATTTTATGCTGCATACAATAGAAGAGAAGAAGTTATCTGTCATTTTCAGTCCTTTTTCAGGTATCTATAGTCAGTCCACATGCACCAGTGTATCATTACAATGCATTAGATTTTGCTTTGATGGAAATATTGTCCACATCCTCATTTGACCTGATCATGCGTCAATCCAGTGTTTCTTTATAGAAATCGCTTCCCCTCATCAAATAGCTGTTGAGTAGCTCTGTGAGATGCTTGACAAGGTTTCAGGCTATTTGAGGAAAAGGGATGAGATGAACTCCATTGATCCTTGCAGGGAAATTGGAAAGGTCTGGCGTTTCAAAGAAGAGATGAAATATTCCATATGAAGTAGCCTGAATTACCATCTATTATTACTATTATTATTACAGCATAATAATGGAGCTGCAGGCCATCTCTGCACTAACCCACCCACCTGAACAGTAATCTTTTCTGCTTATTTAATTCATTGTCATTCCTCGTGTTTGTTCAAGCTGAATCAAAAATGGTAGAACAATCTGATAAATCAGATGGAAATGATGACAGTGAAGCCTCTAATACTGAGAGTGAATTATCTGACAGATGAACTGACAGTTGTAAAATATGTAGAATGCCTGTGCAAATTGATATTACTTCAGCTCGAATAAATCAAACCTTGATACATACAATGGGTCCAAAACATTGCTATCCACTCTCACGTTAAATGTAAGGTGGACTGAAATGTATGCGATCAAAGATGATTGATTGTAGATGATTCTGATGACACTTAAGGTGATTTTTCCTAAAATAACCAGCCATGATTACACCATTCTCAAAGTAAGGCAACTGCAACTACTTGGCTAATGCTGCATTCACATGGATTCAGGTAGACAGCAAACTGGATATCAATTTAATGGACGAGAGGGACAGTAAAATTTGGTGAGGCCATCAGAGAATACCAGCAACCATAGTGGTAGATAGCACTGCCGTCCATAGTTCGAATATTTTAACCTCTGGCCATCCTCCACGATAGAATTTACAACCGGATGTTATGTAGCTCCCTAATGCAATGCTGCATTATATACTGTGTAATGCTGTTTTATAATATAATAATGCAATGCATACTACCATTTGTTATGCTATTTGCTTGTTTTTCCCATCCTGTCCAGAAGGTGTTGTCTGTCTGCCTGAATCCATGTGAGTGGGACGTAAGGTTAGGAAAAGAGGTGACTGTAGCTCCAGTGGTAGAGCATGTTATCCATTAATCATATAGTTGGCAGTTTGATTGAATTATCCTTGAGCAAGACATTTAACCCTAAACTGCTCCCAATGTGTATGTGTAGGGAAAAAAAAAAAAAGTTTATTTTACAAAAGCATCTACTAAAGCTAGCCACTGAAAGACATGGTTATAAATAGCCAAAGTTAATGTGTTGCTTGATACATGACACAAACTGTGGCCTCAATCAAAGCTGAACATTCAATTCACCACACTCTCTACTGGCACTTAACATGTGCACACATGTGTGGAATACTTAATACCAGAATTGCCCAATGACAACAACAAATAAACAAATGCTAAAACAAAAAAATGCTCCAAATGCTTATCTGTTTAAAACTGTCCTAAACAATCAATAAGCTGTGGATCTAAGTAATGATTATGCTTAAAAGTGTTTAAAATATCTTCAGCCTTGATATTACAAAGAGCTATTCTGTTCTGTTCTGTTCAGTTTGTTCCATTTAGAGAGATGTTGGACGAAGAACAGCAACATCTGATAGTGTGAAGTGAGTGATACTTTACTACACTAACTTAACGCAAATGAATTTAAAGTGATAAGCAGGGTTTTACAATTACAGCGCTTGTTTATGAGTGACACTAAAATATGTTCAAGGAAAAAATAAAGAACAGAAGTCAACACCATTCACTTTATGTTGTCAGTTATAATGGTACATCAGCAATAGAACCTTATGAAGTTATCAGTTAGCTGCATAATATTATCTAGCTTGAATAATAGTACTTTGTACTTGTTGTGCTTTGTAAGCTCACTTTTAATAAGTAAATAATATGTCAGGACAATTTTAAGTAAGAAAAATAACATGTTGTGGTAGTTGAGGGCTTACCTCCACTTGGAACAGTTGACATAAAAGCACAATTATCATTAAAAGTAATACACAGGAAATCAATAACTAATCTTGTTTTTCCATCACTGTCTTTGCCAGAATGAAAGCAGAAACAAGTTGTGAACACAATTTTGACACATCATGAACTTTTAAGTTGATATGGTGCACAGAGCAACACAATCATTCATTGAGAGTTGTGACTCTGGCCACCTTGGGAATGCCCATTGGCTCTTTAGCTCTGTTTTCGGTCTCCACCATCTCCTGAGGGAAATATCTGACTCTTTAGCTTATAAATGCTCCCCTGTGTTCACCAGTTAGTGGCTAACTGTGTCTGTCTGCCATTGGGTGTTAGGAGGAAGTGTACTGTTCGTTTCTAGAGGTGTTTCACTGAATCAGCTGTCTGCTGCTGCAGAAAAAAACTCTAGGAGGATAGAGCTAAAAAAAATTAGCTTTTGTTTGCTAGAAAGCTACTTGAAACTACAGAGAGCTGCAAGTTCAGGTGATATTTCTTTGTAGGTTCTTTCACATTCTAATATGATATTGGTTACTTATATAAGAATATTGTTAAAGCCTATTTAAGCTTTACACACACCAGACAGTTGTACTATCTGAGGACCCCATGTAATTAAAGATTTCAGTCTTTATCTATGATTACTGTGATGAATTTACACAGGAAAAGCAAATGTCTGTCCCTGTCAAATTAATAATAGCAATACAAATGAGTATCTCTGGATATGACTGCAAAATAAAATGTCTCCATGCTGAGAGGCTGGACAAGACTACTAAATTTGCAACATGCTAAGATGATAACAGTTTTCATGGAGCTTCAATTCTAAACTGGGAGATGAAGAAAGTGTGGAACAACCAAGAAAGCTGATTTCACAGGTAATATTAATAGATGATCTCTGTCTTCGGTGATGGGTTTTTGTTCATTTGCAGTGAAATTTGTACTATACACATTACAGAGATGGTGGATTTGTACAGTATTAGATCAATCTTGGCAGAGAGGAGCATGGCTAATATTTTATCACTCATATCTCCCTGGAATTTTAATTTCATTTGATTGGGGCTTGAGCCTGAGTACACTAGGAAGTGCAAACAAAACACTGTGATAATTATCTACCAGTTTAATCAGTTAAAAAGTTGTGAAAAGTCACATTGAACTAATATTCAAATTTCTTTTTATTAATCTAAAAGTTCCTGTTATTTTAAGAGAAATTGTAGTGAAAAATGATACTGATGGGAGAGGAGTCCTCGTTTCTTCTCCCTGCATATTTCTATGATATATCCACATTTAAAAAACAGTTTCTCAGTTTGTTTAAAGAACTTTCCTTCCATATGCATGTAGGTCAGAATGGGTAGGTAAAGTTGCACAGTCTGCATGGCTGAACACCGATTTGTGTTTTGCAATTCTGCGCTTTTGGAGCTTTTGAATCTTTCATCTCCTGTAATGGTGATCCACGGTCAGTGTGGTGGTCCAGCTGTCAGTCTCCATCACAGCCTCCATAGCTATGTAGAGGAGAGGCTTTTGTCAAAAGTAAGGATCTGCTCTTAATGGTGTATTTGTTTATATTAGATCAGTGCCATCAGATGAATCTTTTGTTATCAAATGTAAACTAGTTACATGGCACATTCTGATAGGATTAAAAATTAAAGAAGATTATCATTCCAACTACAGGACCTTGTCAGGTAAAACATCTCTTCAGAATAATGATGCTTTCCGAGGAACAGTCTTTTTTTTCCTTTGACTGAAATAAAGCTTTGTTTTTCTGGTCTGAATCAATTCTGTGGTGCATTGACACTGTCTCATGGTGTCAAGACATTTTGAAATTGAATGTCCTGTGAAGCTGCAGAATTTGTTAAGACAACTTCTAACTACAATGAAGTAAGAAAAAATATATATATAAAATGTTATTTTCTGAACATTTCAAAGACATATCTGCAGTCACAGCCTTCATCAGTTTTGAAGCACTTGGATGTATTTCTGTAAAAAATTAGGCCATCGAATTTATAGCGTCTCAGTTGAATATCACAGAAAACTGGTCACTTGTCTGGAAGCTGAGGGCCAGAAATCGATACCCATGGCAGGCTGTGAGGAATAAAGCAATGCTGCTAAGTGACACCATGACACCAGGCCTCTGAACACATGCAGCCTGTCTTTACCTCTCTTAATGATTTGACTTCAGCACCAGTATCCTTGAAGCCACACAGAGTGAAATTTTAATATTACAGGCAAAAACAATTTGGAGCAAGACACAAATTTAATCCCATTTCTAGAAGAAATTCTTAAACGTATGCATAAATGTAGGAGTTGCCAGCAGGTAGCCGAGTTACCCCGACAGACATCCCACACACTGCAAATGAGGAAGTATGATTTCTCACTTCAAGCTGGCACAAAGCTCAGAGAAGTATCTCCTTGATGGCGAGGGTAACTTTGTCACTGTTACTTCACTTTCACTGAGGAGTTGAGAGTTGTATATTTCATGGAGTAGCTGGGGCCTGCTTTACTTATAGTAGTGGTATAGTAGAGTATAATAGTAATTTACATGTTGTCGAAACAACTGTTGTATGCAACCTAGATGTATGATCACCCTGACTAGGTGTCTACTGCCCAGACAATCACACATTTCAGGCTTCCTGTGATTTGGGTAACTACAACTGCATTTATTTTTAGTAACTGTGGTCATACTATATATTACAATTGCACATTGACACTATCTTTCATCTAAATCTGTATCTATGGGCTTTTATGATATTTCAGGCAGTGATAGTTTATGTTAACGGCAAGCTGCCACAGACAGGAACAGAAAAAGGAGTTTGTTTCCGTCTGACTGATCAATATGAAGCTGCACAGAAATTGAATAGCAAAAGATAGAAAACTTGATTGTAACATCATCCTGAGTGGTTTTATGGATACATGGGTACATTTTGAACGAGCAAGTGCTGCTTAAATTCTGGACAATAACTGTAACATTTCATTATAAATAGAGCATCCGTCTACAGTGCGGTGCGACAATAGATTAGAGGCTTGTTTCTGTGATTTCTAATACTGTTAGAAAATGGTTTACGGTTTCAAACTAATTGGACTATCCTAGGCTATAATAATAATAAATGTGAATTTCTGAAAGTGAGAAATATTACCTGTAAATAAAAGAAGATTGCTGTATTGGCTACATCACAGATGATAACTGTAATTTGTCTTTTTGCATATTACAGCACTGCGGCTGTGTTGGGAGGAAATGCAAATTTAATATAAGCCGCCCTCTGGCTCCCAGGAGGAACACACCCTCATGTTAGTATGAGACACTGAACCAACACATTCTGCTTTCAGGTTTACCTGCCACTCCAGATTTCATTACAGACAAGCTAGAGCAAAATTGCTGTACTTCATGATTTAAATGCTCCCCAAAAAGCCTTTTTCTCTCACAGAACCTGGTAGATTTGCTCTCTGTGTTTACGTATAAACTCAGTGTCTATGGAAGAGTTTATGTTGAATTCTCACACACGCTTTTAATAAGATCTTACCACGGCATATTTGTCAGTTTGGTTATCATTTCTACTTTTAAAAAACCATCACAAAATTGAATGAGAAATGGTTGACAAAGTTACTCACCCTGATGTCATCTCTTGCATAACCAGACTTGCTGACAATGAAAAAGACACAACAATGCCAGAAAGTATCTCCAGCAGAGCAGCCTCTGCTATAGATGACAGAGTCTGCAGCCTAATCCAGATCACAAAAACACTCACTGTTCACTATCCATACCACTCGCGGCATCTAAATCGTATAGATTTCCACTGTAAACCCTGTCACTGCAAAACTACTCCTGAAACTTGAGACAAACCCAGTCAAAGCTGCCTACTTAACACTACACTGCAATTAACCGTTCATGAAACGATTCTGATGTACTCTCAACCCAAAACAGTTTGGTTAAAATGGTGATTTATTTAGAATTGTGATCCACTGATCATTTATATCCAAATAATGTCACTATTCACTATAGAAATATCTACAGTACTTAACTGTAAAAGAACAAGAAGACTGGTACTAGCGGCTGTTTTAAAGGAAGGAGCTGTTGATTGGTTGATGTGTGTATATACAGTATATATGATTAACTCCTGAATGTTTTTATACAAGAAGCGGGTCCATCTGACAACCCACCGACTCATCCCAAGCCACATTAGACAGAATGCTAAGCTGTCCAATGAAATGAAGTGTGTGTTTTCTATGGTGAGAACAAGGTTTCGCTGACAAGCTTTCCAGGTTTCCTCCTGATCTCAGTGGATGGAGAATCAATGCTACGTGTGGAGAGTAAGATCAGAGCTGTTTTGAGCATGATGTCATAAATTGAAAGTACATTCCCACTGCATGAAAAGAGAGAGAAACACAAGAGAATTATGTGAGATAGAAATGCCTAGAAACAAGTCTAACACTGAAGAAGCAAGGTTCACGCACAAATGCTTGTATGGTCTAAATGTGCTTTTTCAAACAACACATCCTTAATACGTAGTCCTATCAAATTAATAATCAAACCCTAATCAAAGCTTTGTTTTCCCGATCATAGCCATACTCATCACTTTAAACCTGGTTTAAAAAAGTGCAGGAAACTGCTTGTGCCTGTGCTGTTTTTCTACTAAAATCGTATCTTTATTTCCTGGTTTTTAAAGAGTTTGGGGTGGGGGGGAACTCATCTGGATGATCTGCTGTCTATTGTGGTGAGATTTTTGTGCTACCTTTACACAAATCACCATATATGCATATTGCCATAGTAACCTAAGACACATGGATTTGTTGTCCTGGTTTTATTTGCATCTAAATTAAATGTCCATACCTTCCCAGCAGTTTTTTCTTGTACTTTTAGCTTGATTTATCTCACCTTCATGTCAGATTTATGCTATTTTCACATTATCCAACTCGCTGTGCAAGAATATAATTATTTGAATAATTTGTTTTAGAGCTCATGCTCAGTTTAGAGTTCTTCTATCACATGCTTTGGAGGAACAATCTAGTGACATTTTCCTAGTTTTCAATTTTCCTCATAAGAAACTTAATTTGCTGACATGCAGAAAAAAAACAATCATTAATGGTACATGATGTACATAATTTAGCCATGTAGCATGGGAAGGCAGGAAAAGTTATGTTTGTGCTCCACAAATACTTGAATCTGTTCTACATTTGGTGAATTACTGGATACTTAAATTTCATGCTTCTACAAACTATAAAAATAAATTAATCTGGGAATGGAAACCAATGCAACCTGCAAGTAATGGCAGCATTGCTTTGTTTTTAGGAGTCACAAACTGAAAAAAAGTTTGAGAACTGCTACTGTATGACATCAAAAAGTTGCTAGATGAAGCCAAAAAGTCATTGCTCATTCAAAGTCATGAAGTCTGGTTACACGATCACACATGCAGTTTAGGAGCGATGCATGCATTACACTGTCAGTAATCCAAATATAGTGGGTGATTGTGCTCTTTTCATTTACAATAAACGCCGTCACTCTCACTGGATGTCAAATGATATTGCTCTTGTGTAACAAGTCAGTCCTGTTGTCTCTGGTGTGTGAGGGCAATCAATTAGGATGTACATCACCTGTCTGTTCTGTGTGAAAGGTGACATCATATGCCATCACCCGTCTCAACCCATTTCACTTAAACCTCCTTTTTTTGTCAGCACACTCTTGCTCTTAATGCATGTCGGTGATCTTGTGTGTGAAATTAGTTCTTGTAGAGTCTTGATGGCTTTGAGAGCCTCTTTGGGTTAATGTAGTGGCTATATAGTTGTTGAGTAATATACTGGTGGAACAGCGAGGAAGCCATTTAATCTACAAGGCAATAATGCAGCTTAGTGTGTCGTGTGAAGAAATAATAATATAAAAAATAGTTGTAATTATATTCAGAGTTCAAAGACAGGAGATTCAAGCATTTACTGGCCAAATATTAAGAAAAGTCACAGACAGAAGACAGCGTTGGATTTAATGACTGTACTGACAGTACACATTACCTTTGGAATATTTTTATAATTGATTTAATCTGTGCCTAACAATGAAAATGAACTGACATGAAATCTGTTTTTGAAAGTCACATTCTTTTAATATTTGCGTTTTATCACTTTCTGAAGATCATGAACAGGTAATTGTATGGGATCAATCAGTGGTAATTATATTAAATATATAGAAAAAGAGCCAAATAACTTGCTAGACTATAACATTAAGCCTCTATTAAATTCAATGGTTTTCATCTGCTCTGTCTCTGTTCTGTTCAACACACATAATGATGCGGTTTCAATTTTCTGCCTACTTCAGTTTCTTGTCACTTTTTTCCGGTAAGAGTATCACAGAGAGATCCAGTAAATGCCCTGATGCATGATTTTTTCCCTGCCATTTAGGCGGTGAAATTACATCAGGAAGACATGAAAAGAAGAAGACAATGACGGGAAGCCATTTTAGACTAAAAAACATCAGCATCAGCAGCAAGGAGCTGATAGTGTGGCAAAGCTGTCTATTACAATGCTCTGCGAGAACCTGATGAATCCCAGCAGGATCCAAGCCGGCCTGTAAATCATTCTCCCTCAGAATACTCATAATAAGCCTTGAAAGCAAATCATTGATAATGACTTCACAGTGAATTGCAGCCGTAAAGCTTCCCTGCTGACACCACATCACAATTCACAGTGATGTGCAACATAAAAACATTTTTTAAAAACTAATGCTGGTGTAGACAAAGGATATGGTTAGCTTTACAGATGTCTATTTCAGCTCTATCAGGTATTTGCATATGCTTTGCATGGCTAAAGAATCACAAAATGGATGCAATCTAGTGCAACAGCCCTGTAAACAATCCTACCTTCACGAATGGTATAATATATAGTTTGTCATGTATGTTTTACTGAAAAATGTTTCTAATATGTGGTCGACCTTTATTGATAGATATGAGGTGGACAAATATTACAATCGCTTCTCCGTAAAACACAATTCAATTCAACAGCACCACAAACAGCATCCATAAAGCTGAATCAACAACTTTCTCAAATAGTTTCAACAAAAACTGAACATTATGAATATGAAGGTAGGATTCAATGCATATCTGTTGTATGAGACCACATTAGGTTTAAATAGGTCTACCTAATAAGGTGGAAACTCAGTTTGAATTATTCCTAAACTAATGGTTAACATAAAACGATACTGTGATGTGATCTATGCATTCACTTGTGTTATAATCACTACTTCAGTGCTTTTTATTTGAGGTGATCACAAAGACGTTGCTGTATCTTCAACTAGGACATGACGGGGCACATAATTCATGCTCATAATACTGTTTACAAGAAACTGTTGTGTTATTTGTACATTTTTCTGCCTCTGGTGGAAGACATTTTGTACTTTGGTTTTGTTGCTCAACACTTGATTTCTTTTATGAGGTAATGGTAAATGACTGATATAATGTGGAAACCATGATGTCACTGCAGTTATTTCTACAGCCATTATGTGTCAATATGTCATTATGTGAGATAACTCTCCTTCTGAGATGCAAAGTTGAGTTAGTACCATATGACTGAGAATAGTGGACTCTGGGATAGTTAAATGAAAACACTTAAACACTTTTGACCTTTGGGTACTGCACACAAGATATTTTCTGGAACTCACACAAGTGTAATAGATGCAGGGAAATGTTTCTCGTGATTCCCTGCATGTAGCCATGACTTAAATGTCAGAGCGTCACAGATGTCAGAGATTTTCCCAGACTATTGACCACAAAAGAGCCTTCTCTGTCTGATTATAAAGGCCCTGAAACCCAGAGATTTTGTCAGAAACCTCTTCCAAGATGTGTGAATCTGGACTACAAAAAGGCAAACCTCAAACTGTCAAACAACGAAGCACTCATATGATACGGGGGCAGTGGGGCCATAAAAGGTGGTTTAAGTATGTACTTCTGCTCTTTGCCAGCACAGTAAATCAGAGTAACTAACCTCAATCCTGCTACAGTTTACATAGCAATTCTACCAAAAACTGCTGTTATTTTTTTCAAGTCTCTTCAATCAGGTAACTCTAATTCCGGTCAAACTGTTGGCAATGCTATTTGCCAACTCTTTGTTTTGGCAAGATTAGCGTGTACATCAAGGATTGACTTATGGTAATGAGGTTTAACAGAAAACTGAGCTGTGTGTGTCAAACATTGCAGAAAAGCTAATTTTCATGCCTCCTTATCAGTGTCTTGGTATTTGTTCTACTTCCAAATCAAGATGTTGTTTAAGACTAAAGAAATCCCTAATTGTTCATTACAAAGTCAAATCATGGCCTCCTTTATGGGTCATTTAGTCTGCTAAACCGATCTGCTTCGCAGTATTGCCAACATGTGCAACCTCCTGCTGTGAAAATCACTTGATTGATTATGGAAGTGTCTCTACATTTACCTCTGATTACCCCCCACAGAGTTAAGTTTACAAGACCAAATTCAATACGTTATAGACATTCATTACAATGTAACTGCTACCTGAGATATTATTCTTTAAACATATTAATGGAAAATGTTTCAAGCCTCATCTCCTTATTATCTATTCATTCATGTCAATGCCACTCTGATGCCATGATATGGCACTACCATGTAGGTTCACTGGCAGAAGTGACTGTGTGGTTGTGATAAACTGACAAACCGATCAATTGCACAACAAAAGATGGATGTTACAATGTATGTGAAGATGCATTCAGTCAAAAGTAAAAATCATAAAATGCAAAGCCAAGTTTTTGAAAGTTGTATTATTTACATCCATCAAATTAATATGAACATTTGGCATTTTCACTGCAGCATGATGTGGCGATTGTCTCGCTTCATTATTATTTCACATGATCTTATGATGCAATTAAATAACCTGGCTACCTACAGCAATGTGACCATAGAGTGCCATTATAGTGCATTATGAGCCTTTGTAAAATACCAGAACCAGCAGGTATTGTGTTTTTTCAAATAATCAAAAAAGTTGTTTTGTAGCTAATTATGAGTAATTAGCTACAAGATTTGCACTTGCAGTTCTAGTGAGAATGGAATCAGTTAATCTGAGTCAAAAAATTGTATCAAAACCTGTCAGTGCCAGTTGGAAGCAGGCTCCAAGTAAAGCATCTTCCATATCTAAGAAATTCAGTAAAATCTGTTAAGTGGCCGGCACTGCATGAATCCATTTCATTTGTTACAGTGTTGATCTGTCCAAGTTTCATCTTGACATTTTTCCCTCCTTTTTTTTGTTTCATAGCTGACAGTCGAACCAAACATCCATCTTAAAATGCCTAAACGTCTTTAAAGGCAGCTGGTGCCAAGGTAGCTATGTCGCATTTAATGGACTCATGTTGTTTTGATGTTCTTTGTTTATGCATTTTACTTCTTTTTTTTCACTCCTTCAGATGGTAAGCCAAACAGTAGATAATATGGTGTCACACATTTTCAGTACAGCTACAATGGTATTTACCAGCAGAACTTTTTTTTTCCCCTAGCTGTCTAAGGCATCAGCAGTAAATGTCAGATTTTGGTGTCAGCCCCTCAGAATCAAAGAGAAAAAAACTCCTTTTTATACAGACTATTTTGCACTGATGTTCAACAATCATGCAGAGACAAATCCACCACAGAAGAGGTAGAAGGAAAGAGACCAATTTCTCCAAACCAACACAAGCCATGACAATCATGATCACAATCACGATCAAAGACACACTCCAGTGTTTACAAAGTACTCTGTAAAATAGATATATTCATGCCAGCATATGTCCACCTTTGATTGAAGACAAGCAGCTTTCCCCAGAGTCTCTGGAGATTGTCAGAAGGCATTTGGCACACACAGAAAATCATTAAATGAAATGGAAGCAGACAAGGCAGAGGGGCTGGGTTTCTGATCAGTGAATTAGAGTAAATTCTTCCTTTATGGTTGCATATATACCTCATGAAAGCATAAACTGAGAATTAATGATGCTGAATGCAGTTTTTTTTTGTGCTGTGAAATTCGAACCAACATTAAGTAAAACTCACCTCTTGCTGTAAATCCTTGATGATTTTGGTCTTTTTCTCCATCTCCACTTTAAGAAATTTGATCTGAAGACAAAAAGGACACAAGAAAGATGATCATGCTGAGAACCCAGCTTCACTATATGTTTGGTTTTTTTTTTCCAATTAAGTGAACATATTTAATGAGGGTTATGGATGTTGAGTATGCCCATTTAATCAGCGTACATGAAATTAAGTGCAGTGAAAAAAGGTGATTGTGGCAATTATCAAAAAGTTGCGTCAGTATCTGATTTTATTTCTCCAATATTACAGGACAAGGCAGGTAATATTGCATATTTTTTGTTCTTGTCAACAAATACCGCAAAAATACCAAAACCAACCATGCTCTCACCCCAAGGCTATTTGTTACTACTCAACACAGGTCTTCAGATGGACACTGCAGTTTTTAGCAAAACACCACTCAAACAGGAATACTTGTTGCATTCTTGTTTTTGAGGACTAGATTCAGTTGTAGATTAATACACATTTGGTGATCTATTACCCATTAGAGCAGCAGGATGGTGTATGCGAGGGACTAACTCAAACTACAATTGTTGGATTCATTGTATAAAAAGAATACATTACCCATTGCAACTATCAAGTGAACAACATAACTCTGTGGCAATGAGGATTTTGCTTTATTAGGCTTTGGATTCCCACATAACTTTTTGTCAATTCGTTGTTGATTTTGTTTGATTTGTTGATATGAAAAAAGAATATCACCATACTTATCCTTTAATCAACACAACTTATCTTGATTTATATCTTATTGTTAATGGTACAAGCACAAGTAATTGCTGTGCAGAAGAAAATGTTAACAGAAGATCCATCCATTTTCATCCAAAATGAAAGCGGTCTCTAAGCATCATCAGGTAGTGCACGGCAGACTAAGGATTATATGAGGGTTTGTAGCAAAAACTATTTTTACATTTGATTTATTGTATTTAATTTAAGCAGGCTCCTACCATAAATGAACACATGTAAATGTATTCCTAATTTACCGACTGTGGCACACAGGCCCCCTTGCTATAATGAAACATGTCTTTTTTACTTTTTAGCTTGCCACCCATCAAGGCTTAAAGATTTTTTAACAAATAAAACATTTTTTTAAAAACTGTTGCATATTATATTTCTCTTGTGTCTTACAAAGTTAGTATAGCATAATAAGTGCTCAGAAATGTTCCATCTGAGACTCTCTGATTGTGGCACATATGATATGCTGAGGCATTTATTCCTGCAGTGAGCGACTGGCTATTTTCCACTGTGTGCCTGATTTAATAGCCCATATGCTTATCATGTCAGAGTGATATCTTTGTTTATCGCAATCCTTTTATCATGAGCTCAGCATGTC